>NC_142033.1:91864025-93064025 GCF_982192425.1 Myodes glareolus | reverse complement strand
GAACCACTGCCTTAGACCATCTATGATGACACCTTCTCCGCTTGGATCAAAGCCACAAAAAGGAACCCGCAACTGTGGGAGACTGGGCTCAAGTCTGTGTACCTTTTGTTGGTGGTGCTAAATTGGAAGTGCAGGTAAAAATCAACTCGGCTTAGTTCTTGAAGTTTTCAAGGGGAAATCTGAGAAGCCACTCTCACACCTGTTCCTGCCTCAGCAAAAGCTTTTCTGTTGCAGAGCGTGAAATTCTTTTCTCAGAAAACCACACAACTGAGGTATTTCTGTGACCCCCCAGCACAAAAGCAACAAGGTCCTTGAACCCCTGAACGGGGAGTATGACTTCAAATTCCCTGCAACTTTGGGAAGAGGCCCTAGTGTACCCCAGCAAGGAAAGAGAGAGCTGTCAATCAAATTTCAGCTGAAGCGTTCACAGTTCACATGCATTGCTAGGTGAAGGCTGACCTGCTGGCAGGGGGTGAGGGGGTGCGGTGGGGGGGAGTTAAGCTCAGAGCAGCAGGGACTACATGGCAAAGTGAGGTCTCTGTGACCAAAGTGTGGGAGTATCCAGCTTCACAGTTTGTTTGGAGTCCTGAAATAAAGGGACTTGACAATGGCTATGTGGATAATTAGTAACAAAGTAAAGATCTGAGTTAGTTGGCAGACCCTCGTCTGTGTTCTGGCCTGGAATGGCTTCCCGGCTCTGCTGGCTCTGCTGTGGTCTTCACCCGGCTAGGAAGGTCTCAAAAAGGGAGGTTGTCTCCAGCCAGCAAAATGGCTCAGTGAGTCGATGCACTTGCTACCAAGCCTGACAGCCTGAGTCCAATCCCAGAATTGACTCCTATAAATTGTCCTCAGATCTCCATATATGTGCCACAGCACATGTGTACCAATCCCGTACCAAAAAAAAATAACAATAAATTTACACACACACCTAATATTCAAAAAAAAATTCTCATTTTACTAACTCACTGGGCAGACTCGCCAACATCTACCGGAGCGGGTTAGCCTAGCTATGCGGCAAGGCTTTCAGAAAGTCCGAGGGCACCTGGTGTCCTGAACTGGACCACAGTACCCACTCTGCTGCAAGGGTCAAGGGACCTCAGCCCACTACCACACCCTCTACTTCCTCTGCAGACAGATGAGCTAAGGAGAAACAGTGTTGCCCCAGCCCATCATTTATTTTACAAAACAGCACACTGTCATGGTGACAGAGACGAGGGGGTGGGGGGCAGCCTGAATGTCCTCTCCAGGAAGAGGGTCAAGCAGGGCTGACTATGAACTCAACTGATTCCTGCCGCTTCTTCCACTAAAACCACCCTTTAATGTTCTCCTTAGCAAGGAGAATCGACATTCATACATGAACTGGAAATGTTAAATTGTTAATAGCCTCCCTAGGGTTTAACTTCTTGCTATGATGCCTTCAATTATTTCATCACAGCTTAGGCAAAGTAAAGTATCACAATTAATGCTTCCGAACATCAGCCGGAGCAATCGTCCTGCCTTCCCCGGCAGAGAGGAAGAGAGCCACACAGGCCGAGGGGACCCCTCTTTCTACCTCTTCTCTCCCCAGGAGGAAGAGTGCCCCTTAGCTGGCTGAAGTGGCGTCTACAGTTGCGACTGCTTCATTTCTTTGTGGGTGCTCCCAGTGAACGGCTCCTAAGTGCGGACCCAGAGCCCCCACCAGCTCCATCTGGAGCTTGTTGGAATCGCAGATTTTTGGGGTCAACCTTAGAGTTACTAGATCAGAAGTTCCATGGGGCGGAGGGATGTCTCCATTAAGTAGGCCCTTCAGACTATAACTTAGAGTCAAGTCTAACACAAGTTGACTTAATAGTAGAAAGAGAAGTAAGGAAATCGGAAGCTTTGCTGGTCTTTGGCAGGGCCTCATGGACCATGAGATTGTCATCCCTTCCACAACCCTCCTCTTTTAAGATTAAGAAAGCCAAAATCGGGAAAATTCCTAAAGACCCCTCCATATGGAGTTCAAGGTCCTAGTCCATCCTTCATCTTCTCATCACTGACCTAGGTGGTCCGGGCTCCTCATCAAGTAGGAAGCCCACGTGAGACAACCATCCTAAGTCAGACGAGCTGAGTTCTCACTGCTTCCCGACAACTGCAGTGCTGGCCTGTGCAGTGGTGACCCATGCAGTGCTGACCTGTGCAGTGCTGGCCCGTGCAGTGCTGGCCTGTGAAGTGCTGGCCTGCTGCATGAACATGAGGAAGGGTTGCACGCTCTCTCCCAGGCTCCCTAGGATGGTATATTATTGCCTTTTTCTGAAACAATTTCCAAATGCCTCCTGCTCCTTGGGAAAGGTCCCTTCAGATCTGGTGGGAGGGGTCTCAAAGATGGTTTATACATCGCGAAGTTGCAAAGCTGCGGCACTTCCTGGCGACTGATTAAAAAGATAACAACTTCACTTCCAGGTCTCACTGAAGGGCAGCAGGTCGGGAATGATTCTGACGCAATGCTGCCCACTGCTCACTTTACATTTCTGCATTCACTGGACCCTGACGCTGGACAAGGTGCTCCTCGGTGGGATCTGCTCAACCAGGTTTTGGGTTTCCTAAAGAACATCTCAAAGAGTGCTCGACCACTCGCATGTTGTTTGCTTCTGCAGCTAACAGCTACGCATGAAATGCAGTCAGCCACATGGCTGTCCGCTCATCACCGAGCTATGATGCACAGACACTGGTCAGCTCTGGACGTCTCTTCCAACACACACCATTCATGCTTCAGGAACCCAGGTTCTTTCAGGAGTCAAGGGCGGAGGGTATGGCTCAGTGGTAGAGCACTCTCCTGCCCTGTCCGTATGAGGCTCAGAGTAAAACCTCCAGCGAGCCCCCTTCAGATAATATCAAAACAAAGATCCTCTCCACAGAATACAAAGATGCGGGCTGTTTTCTAAAATGTATTTGCGTATTTTCCTCTTAACCATGCACGTCTAGCTGACTGGGTCCCCAAAGGAGAAGCTTAGGAGGCTCTCCCTCTTCTCCTTGCATCACCCCTAAGAGAACAGAAAACAAACCACTCTGACAGATAACAAGGCAAAACAAAGGGTTCGAACAGTCCCTTCGACTCTACAATCCTCTGGTCTTTTCTTCTCCTAGAAGGCAGTCTGGCCTAGAAGCTTCATTGTCTAACTGAAAAGCAAAGACAGTCCTTGAACATCCTCTGTGGTCTGCTACTTCTAGCTCTTGACTTTCAGCTTTACCCTGGGTACCAGCCCCTCTCTGAGAGCCCAGCTTACCAGCGCGTTCTAGAACAAACACTAATCAAGCCTGTGGCCTGGGTTGCGTTGCTCTGGATTGAACGCATGCCAATTTTATCACTGCATACAGAAATCCTAATTAACCTTCTGATAATGTCAAGACGTACTGCCTTTACTCTAGAAATAAGCATTTTTCCCCCTGCATTTCTCTTACCCCATTGGCTAAGGTTTCCCTAAATCAAGATGATCTCTGTTTTGCTTGCTTATATTTTTCTGTTTTTGAGACAGCGTCTCACTAGGTAGCCCTAGCTGGCCTAGAACTTGCGATGTAGACCAGGCTGCCCTTGAAATAATAGAAATTGGCCTGCCTCTGCTTCCTGAGTGCTAGGATTAAAGGCTTATACAATCATACCCAGACCATGATGTTTCCCATGATTCTCTTGAAATATATTCTGCAAAAGCAGAAACCAGCAAGAATCCTAGACAACACACTCTAGAATTTTCTTCTTTGATACTCAGTTGGTTTTTCTATTATTTGATACCACACCAGTGACTTAATTGCATAGCTCATTTAAATACTCTCTTTTTTATTTCTTGGCCAATTCTACTCTCTCAGACCTGTGATTATCCAAACAGGTTGCTAATGTCACCTTCAAAAAGTTCTCATGCTAGGCCTCCTCTCAATGAGGAAAAAGGAAGAGATGACATCTTTTATGCCCCCTTATCTATAAAAATGCAAGCCACCAATCTGTCAAGCCTAAACAAAATTTTCTGCAATCTGTGTCTTTAACATAAGCAAAGCATATAATTCAAAAAATAAGGGGAAAAAAGAACTTGCTTTTCTGAAGAATAACTAAGCGGAGAAACATTGTGTTCCGTCTCTGTGTTGAAATGCAGATTTCCCACTAAAAGGCAAATCTTTCATTTCAAAAGGTTGAATAGGATGGTACTTAAAAAAAGAATTCCAGCTGGTTAAATTTAGGGTGTTGAAAAAAGTTCACTCCAATAATATTCTTTGGCTCTGGGCCCAAAGTATTTTCACTTGATCGTGAATTAGATAAATTTTTATTACACTTTAAGCTTTTGCCTTAGAATGGTGGGGCTTTTTGAGGGGACTGTGAGGGCAGCTGAATAAAAAGACAAATTGTCTTACAACAATTTTTTTTGTTGTTTATTTAACCACGTACCGCACTATGCAGAAATGTGTGCTCCGGGATACATTCCCTTCATTCATTCTTACATGCATTCATTCAGCAAATATCCACCAAATGCCTATAATGCCCCAAGCTATAGTCTGGCTTCTGTGGGAAGTACAAAGTGTTCAGACTATCCTGTAGAGACTGCACCCAGCACAGCAGACACAGGCTGAACAGATGCCCCCACTGGGCATAAAAACCATGCCATGAGAAAGGCACAGGGCTGCCGTGGGAACCCACAGGAAGAGAAATCTTGGTGGGTTGTCAGTATCCACACATGCAGGGTTCCCAAATCTGCAGCTGCTCAAATCCTTCAGATACAATAGCATAATATTTACATACACTATGCACAGCCTTCCATGTTCTTAAATCATCTCTAAAACATTGCAGATGCTTAAGGAAAGACATTACTGTTTGGAAACAGTGACAAGAAAAATCTGTACATGCTCAGGATAGATGCAATTGTTAGAAGTCCTTTGAATCTGAGACTGGAAGAACCTGTGAACCCAGAAGCCACTGGATGGAGATGTCCAAGCATCCTTCACTTTGGAGGGGAGAACAGGGCCTTGGGCATGAGGCTGACTGATGAGCTAGACTTGGAAAGTCCCAGAGAAAGGTTCCCGAGACAAAGGCAGGAGTGGACGTTGGTGCTCTGCAGAAGCAAGCCTCATGGCAGGCAGCACACAGGGGCTCACCAGGCAGTCACATTCAGGCGAAAATGCTTCATCCAAGTGACAGCAGTGACTGTGGTCATCCAAATGTCAGGTCTTCAGCTTCATCCTTTGAAATGCCATTCTTCTTAAATAAGGGACAGAAAGGGACTCCTTCCAGACTCCCAGAAGGCTCACCTGCCCTGCTTTGCCTCAGCACCCTCCCCCCAACCCTTCCTACCTCAAGTTCCCTTCTCCTAGAAAGCAGTGGGTGGTCTACAAGTGCTGACAGCCATGTTCTTCATTGAAGCATTGCCTCCCTGGTTTAAATAATCTATTTCAGATGTATTGCCAGTTTAAGGCAGCCTTGTGTTTGTTGAAATGTCTTCAGCAAACAACTGTGGAAAAATGTTGAGATTTCCCTACACTATGTTGTCTCTTCCATCAATACGACCCTCCCTCCAAACTTCCCCTTTCTTCTCTTCAAAGCCACGGGGAGAAGAGACAAAATGGGGACTTTTGTCTGCCTCTAAGCCTTTCTTCTAGGACAATGCTGCAAGGTTTGGTGGGACAGTTCACTCCAGTGAGCCTAGCACCCAGGAAGCTGATGCAGGAGGATCAGAAATTTGAGGCTAGCCTAGGCTACATAATGAGCTCCTGGCCAATCTGAACTATAAGATCCTCTCTCAAATATACAAAAACAAAAACAAAACACACACACACACACACAGAGAGAGAGAGAGAGAGAGAGAGAGAGAGAGAGAGAGAGAGAGAGAGAGGATGCCTTTAGGCGATGCACTGAGTCTCGTCACCACAGTCTGTCCCTAGATTCTTTTGTTGCTGGAGCAAAGCCAGGGACCTTGGTGCTTCAGCCCTAACTCTGCTACTAACCACCCATTTCTCACTTTGAATAAATCCCATCCATTTCTCACTTTGAATAAATCCCATCCTCCTTCTGGCACTAAGTCTTCTCAACTTTAAAAAGAGAAAGCTGGATCAACTGACTGAGTGGCTCCTCTCTCCTGTTTCCCACGCCTGTCCAAGACTTCTTGTAACCAAGCTGGCAGCTGGCTGAAGGGACCTACAGGGCCAATGTGGGCTTGGAGAACAAGCTAATTCTTTTTTTTTAAGACAGAGAAAGTGATTCTGGATTTCAACCTCCCAGGGCACAGACTTGAACGGTTCACCTTCTGCGTGGCAGAGAGGAAACCCAAGTGTGTCCTGGACCAATGAGATGGAAGGTCAGAAAACCAGGAAGAAGCTTCCCACACACCCCCAGGCAAGGTGTCAAGGGAAAAGGTCCCTGCAGTCCACGTCAGAAGGCCAGTGGCAAAGCCAGAGCCGGCACCACTGCTGAGAAAAGCACACACAGGACTTGAAACTTGAGTCTCTCCTCAGCCACCGTCAAGAGGGGTGGGCAAGGCCCAGGGGCCCTGTAGTTCTTGTCCTCAGTCATCATGGAGCGTTCCTGGAAAACTGGAAAACAAAGCTCTGTAAACTGAATCACACTGGCTAACTGATACAACTTCACAAGTTTCCTCAGTCGCGCTGGCTAACTGATACAACTTCACAAGTTTCCTCAGTCATGCTGACTAACTGATACAACTTGAGAAATTTCCTCAGTCACGCTGGCTAACTGATACAACTTCACAAGTTTCCTCAGTCGCGCTGGCTAACTGATACAACTTCACAAGTTTCCCCAGTCAACCTGGCTAACTGATACAACTTGAGAAGTTTCCTCAGTCATGCTGGTTAACTGATACAAGTTCACAAGTTTCCTCAGTCAGCCTGGCTGATACAATTTCACAAGTTTCCTCAATCACACAGGCTAACTGATACAACTTCAGAAGCTCCCTCACTCTCCCGAACTCACCAAAACTTGGCAGGTCTTCCAACATTCTACCTTCTAACGGTGCACCGCACCCCTCAACACTCTCCCCACTATTAAAGGAACCCTGCTGTGAGGCCTTTGGAGAAGTTAACCACCTTTCTAGAAAGGTGAAAATTTACTCGTCCTCTATCAGTTTCTATTCATAAAATGTTGGCTGTGTGTTGAACCTTCTGAAAGCTGGGCAAAAGCATGGTCAGTGACTCCATGAGTAGAAGGGGCGAAGAATCTAAGAAGCACCCCTAGGCATGGCTCTTGCGACCACTTGGTCTAGCTTCATACAAACATGTTCTAGATACCCCACCCCCAAATGATTGAAAGATTAAGAAACTGTCTGCCATCCATTGAATGTACCCCACCCTGCCCCATTAGATGGCAAAGGAAGGAGGAACAGCCATCTCAGCTGAGGTGAGAACGAACTACTGTGGCTGTGGGATGGGTCCAGGGGAATTGCTATTTATTTAGCAAACGTTTACTTCTGATAACACCTGCCAGGGCCAAGACGGGTTTGTCTATCAATGCCAGCAGAAGACACAACTCCCCAGTTACTCTGAAGAGGCCACCCCTCACCTTTTTATCTGTATTAAATGTGTCACCATTTAATCGGCCTTGGGAAAATGCCAGAATAAGCTAAAAGAACAAACTTGCAAGAGGACCCTTGCTTTCCCAAGGATGACAGAGAGAGACACTTGGATCATACGTGTGAGGGGGCCCAGGTACCACCAATCTAGCTAGCCGTGGCGTCTATTCTCCAGGACTGATCTGAACCAACCCTTTAAAGGACTGGGGATGGTCTAAAGAAATGGACCACACACACACACACACACACACACACACACACACACACACACACAATCAGGAAGGTACCTCGCACTGGAAACAGGATCAGAATACCAAGTCTTCGAAGCTTTTCAGGAAGTGTGTGTCCCGCCCCTGTGAGATTTATACTCTCTACCCCCTCTCCAAGGGCTCAGGGTAACTGATGTGAGGAGTGCAGTCAAGCCTGGCCCTCAGAGCCCTGCTCACCTTCTGGGAGACAATGGCACCTCCCTATTCACCTCAGGACCCCTCAAGGTAGACCACAGCAAAACACCCTGCATTGTCACAGACCCTGTAGACAATTGTTTTGTTTTCTGGGACGATTCTGTGGTCTGTGCACTTCAGGGAAAGCAGGAGAAGGCCCAGTCTGAATTGAATACTCTGTGACGTTCTTGGCCAAGAAATTCCAAGAATCAGAACTGGCCATTGTCCAGAATTAAAACCTATTATGCCCGTGGTTAGCAGAGGACCGCTCAGAAATTACCAGAGCTAATTTAAGGAGTCAAAGCTCCAAAGGCAAAGAAAAGAAAATGGTCTAGCAGGTCAGGTTCTGACATTTCCTCAAGATCAGAACTAGGCCGCCCTCTCGCCTGAGGTGAGGCTCAATCTAGGAGGTTCTCCTGTAAGGCGGGGCGGGGCCTCCTTCCATGACAGCTAGTCCTTTGAGAACAGGCCTCGCCCTGGACAGGCCACTCTGTCTTCCGGGTCCCTCGGCACTTCAGCACAGCCAAGACACAAGGCAGCCCAACTTCTCTGACAGAACAAGAGGTCTGTTTTCTTGGTTATTTTTCTGGGATTTTATCCAATTTCAAATCCCTCATTTCTACAACTGACCAATCTAAAAAGAGTGCCCTGAGCAAAATGGAGGTGCACAGTGGTACAGGCCAGTCACCTCAGAGATGCCTCAGATGATAAGCTGCCGGCTTCATCAACTCCCTTTCCACTCCCTAGAAACATCTACGTGGGTACTCAGAGTGTGGAAACCTGGCATCCCAGGTTAGGAGGCTGCTCGCCATCAGCACCGAGAGGGCCTGGGGGACAGATCCCAGAGGGTTATTTTCATTTTAAATCTGTGGGGCTGCTTGGGGTCTAGAAAGTTCTCCAGACACCTTCTGGTTCCACACCATCCCAACCTTGAGGGTGACCCCAGGCCCCCAGTGTCAAGATTTTTCAGCATTACACAGAGTGTCAAAGACTCCTCTCTCCCCTTAACAAACCCCTCAGGCTGAAATCCTTTTTCCTCAGAGCCTCAACCATCAACTGCCAAGTAGAAAGCCCCCTCTGTCACCGGCCCACAGATCTCTGCCGCCATGGTACTCAAGCCTTGTCAGGTGGTGCAGGGTATGGACAGCGGGCTGACGCTGTTTCAAAGAGACCGACCAGGCAAGAAACGTCCTGTACTCCAGCCCCGGCTCTAACGCAATAAAACGTCTTTTATCAATGTAATTCAAGCCAAAGAGTCAAGGGTCTGTCACCATTTTAAAAAGGCTTATTACATGGCCACAAAAATTTGCCTCAGGCTGAAACCTGGCATGTAAGGTACCAGCGTGGGACAGGCTCTTTTGATTTGATTTTATTTTCTTACAAAATCTGAAAATGAAACGCTTCTGTCCCTCCCTTCCACCAACCGTTTTTTGATTTATGGAGAGGAGGAAAGAATCTGAAGTTGACAGGTTGGGACAACTCCACTCAGCTTTTCCCACTCAAAAGCTGCTTTTGTTAAAGTCACATTCTGCATTTATGGCCTGCGGCTCTTGGCTGACTTTAACGGCTCCTCCAGTGACGAGCGAACTGGACTTCCCGGGGAAGAGGCCCCACTGAGGTGATGGGGCCCCTCTGTCCCCAGAGGAGGAGTGTCACAAAGGTCAGGGGGCCGAAGGTGCGAGGCCCTCGGGTTAGACAGTGCCAGGGCCACAAAGCATTTGCCTTTCCTCTGAGGTCGCCTCTTAGTTACAAGTGTCTCCTTGTCCTCAGCACGAGCCGACCGCTGGGCCCACTGATGTTTCATCTTTCGAAGACCAGGTCTGAAGGCCAGACAGCATATTGCCTGGGCAAAGAAGAGCTCTTCATGATGTGCTCAGAAGTCCAGCACAGAGAGAGATCTTCCTCCTGTTGGAGAGCAACCGTGGGATCCAACCCAGAGCTGTCAATGGCCACGGGGAAGCCTTCCCTTCCCCAAGGCACCCAGGTCTACTTAGTAAATAATTCACTAGCATGTCCACCAGGTTCACTAGCTGAGCCACCAAGTCAGCCTTGAACCGGGAGGTGATTACAGCCCCTCAAGGTGCCTGCTGGCCCCTCGGCAGGCCGTACTATTTTGGTGATCTGTAATTGTATATTTACTCAATGGTTGTTACGGACAATCAGGTTAATAATTCACTTTGCAAATGCTGTGTAATTACACACTTAGAAGAGCTGCAATGGTTGTCAGATTTCCTTAGTCTTTAATAAATCCATCCCAATTGCTAGTCTGAGATCCTTTCCTCTCCCTGTTTCCACCTTCCTCGCTCTTCTTCCAACTTTCCTCTTTATTTTCACCTTCGCCTGCACCCCAATCATGGCGGTCCATCTAGCCAAACACTGGTTCTGAAAACACAAAGTTTTTCTCCACAAAAAGGGCTTGGAATCGGGCTAGCAAGCTGGCAGTGGACGGTGCAGTCCGCTGGCTGTGCCCCGGGGCCGTGGTACAACACCTGCAGCCGCCCACATCCTGCCCAGATCGCCCCATACCACAAACCAGGGCAGAAAGCAAGGGAGGCCTCCATGTGCCCCCAGGATGGTTGGGACTTCCCAGTCAAATGACTGGCAGGAGCCACCAAGGGGGAAGCCATGTCTGTGACCAGGCACAGGGAGACCCTCCCTCCCCACGTCATGTCCAGCCATGCAGTTCTGCTTGGGACAGACTGAAAAGATTGAGCAGTGAAGCAAGTTTCATAAAATAACCAACGCCTCAAGGGGTCCAGAAACCGTAAAGTCCTTCAAGGGTCTCTTACCTGCATCTCCAGGGAGCTAACCAGGCCCCTCCACTCCACCCCCCCAGCACATTCCACATCCCACCTCCCACCCAGCTCAAGCACGGGAGTGTGCTGTCAGGGCCGCACCAGAAAGACAGAGAGACTGGAACCTGGATCAGCCTGGGCTAGACCTGAGACTACAAGCTGGTTTGGGGCGTTTCACTGAGCATAACTGGAAACAGAGGGGAGAGGACAAGATTGCTGTCAGCAGTCAGCCTAGCAGAGGCGAGGTGGAACTTCTCCATTTTGATGCCTTGTGACGTGAGTCCTTCTGGAGGCCCACCCAACTACAGACCTTCTCATCCTCACTCTCCAGCACATACCCCATCGTCTCAAGGGTTTCCAAAGGCTTCTTATCGGCCCCAGATGAAATGAATTCCCTAACAGACATGTTCTCATGTGGCAAGGGGGCTTATACTGAGCAGAGCACCATGTTGGGAAGTGAGTTACAGAAAGCCTCAGGGGTCAGTGCTCTTCTGAGCCCCAACGACGACATTTCAGATACTGTGTCTGCAACCCACGGTGGGTCTCAACCTTCACCCCTAAAGGACTAGGGTGGGCTGCTGATCCACAACTGAAACCTGGCCCTCACCTTCAGATTTGACAAGTGGGTGTGGGGCACTTGGCACACTTGGGAAGACGAGGTGATGGGAGGGGGCGTCTATGCACACCGTACATCTTACAGCCACTCTTTCCGGGGAGTTCAGCTTGGTTGGAGTTTGCTGGGTTGTTAGTTCGGGTTGTGCTTTCTCTTCCACCATTAAAAAAAAAATTGGAGCTGTTTTTCAGTTTCCTGTTCATGGAGCGGACAGAAGGAGGGTGTGCGGTGGAGGAGGTGTGTGGGGAGGAGGCTGAGAGATGGAGCACGGCCGAGAATATCCGGAACTGGAGAAAAGCGAGAAACGGAGGTTTTTCTTGGCTCCCAAACAGTTGTAATTTCCACACCACTGCTTGGTTCCTGGGCACCAGGCACAGAGAGTGGGGAAGGGGCATGTGACAAGTTTGCCACAAATCAGGATTTGGCATCTGAATCCACAGGAAGCAAGAAGAATAGAGGGACTGATTATTTATAGGGCTGCAGATGAATTGAACGAGATAACCAAAACGCACTTCTTGTGTCTCTGAAGGAGCGGTTCCATTTTGAGATCTGGAAAGTTCCCCATAATTGAGTGTCACCCGACCCCAACCTGCTGCGTCCCAAGGTTGAGCCCCGCTTGTGGAAAGCAGGGCAGAAGGCGGTTGCCTCTGCGGTAGCTCAAGAACTCTGCTTTGAAGGACAGGTTGGTCCCACACTACATTTAACTGGAATCAGTTCATCTGATTATACAGTGCCTTGCTTTCTGGAATATGTAATCATCTCTTTCTGATGACATTTTAAATATCCAACTAGACAAATAATTGCAGCATTAATTGATAGCGGAGTCAAGCTGGAAGAAGTTGATTGGCAGCGTCCCCACCAAACAATCTTCTCTCATACCGTGCAAGAATGATGCTCGCATCTAACTTTCGCTGATAAACGCCTAAAGTCTGATTTACTGATAAAGGAACTGCAAGAAAACCTGCACTTCAGCCTGTGATTGCTTTGCGTGATGTGATTTATATTATTTCCCACGAATAATCACAAGGACAGAGCGGGAGAGTGGGAAGAAGTAGAGGGTGTCCGCTCTTCAGTTCTGTTCCTCCAGAACAATGCCAGGGGCACTCAGAACCCACCCTGGGCCCTCTAGTGTCTATCACAGGGTAGAGAAATGGTCTCAGCAGGAGAAAAAGATGCCCAGAGAGTCAGTTTCACTCCGGCCTTTGAAAATTACTAAAATCGGTGCCTCAAACCAGGTTTCAGATTCTCCTGCTCTGAGCAGAGAGCCCCGGGGCAAGGCCAGGAATCCTGTCTAGGTTCCAGCAAGACTTCAATCATCTCAGGCAAGTTCCCACCACCGCGGCCGGGTTCCCTCAGCTCCAATCCATTTCTCCATCCAAGGTAGAACCCAATCATTGTCTACATCACTCATTTTGATTGTAGTACTCAGGTCGACACACTGAGTTTGACAGTTTAGGCCCCATGGAGTGCTGCAACAGTCAGAAATAACTCAGGATACTCATCTCCAGGAAACATCAAAATGAATGAGTCGGTGTATTAGCAGATTATAGATTACAGTAAGGAGAATCTAAAACAGAAGATAGAAGTACCCGAATGCTTCAGCTAGCAACAAAGGAAGAATGTGGTTAGTGCAGGCACGTGTGCATGTGTGCATGCATGGTGCGAGTGTGTGCGTTCATATGTGTGTGTAATATTCACCCCAAGTGCAAAATGCAGATTTCTGTTCATCCCTTTTGCCTGTGCCTGCTTTCTTTCCTTCCTTCTTTCCCTTGGTGGCTTTTCCCCTCTTGTAACGGAGCCTCACGATGGGCAAGTGAGTCCCAGCACTTTGGCTGAAACCAGACGCTTGTTAGATGTAATGATTATCTGCGTCGTGACACTGAGCGCGTGTGAGGGGGCTTGTGGAGCGCGTTACTCTCATTTAGAGCTCCTCCGTTAATTAGGAAGCCCTCAGATTCTCTGCGAATGCAGGTCACTATCGACAGCTCATGCTTTTGATGCTTTTGCCGGTGACAGTTGCTGGGCTGCCCTTCCAGGAGCCGGCAGGGCTGTCCAGATTCTGACAGTGGCAGAGAATTCGGTCGCCACAGCACACTCACAGCAGGTTACAGGGAAGGCCGCAGTCTGCTTCCCCACAGCCTTAAAACCTCAAGGAATCCCCGGTCACGTTCAGCTAAGGCCTCCCATTTCAGCATCTCAGCCCTCTCTGAGTTCTCTTCCCTCTTCCTTGCACTTTGCTTTCCCATCTTCTTTCCCAACCCTTCCCTCCCACCTTTGCCCTGCCCGCACCGTGGTCCTCACTATGGGAAACGGACACACTTCTGAAAAAGGGAACTCAGACTTGTAGGCAGCCCATCTGCTTTTCATTGAAACAGTAGGGACTGTGGAACAGAAACTGGCCCCCACCCCAGCTCCTTTCTCCCCTCCCCACCGTGTGTGTGTGTGTGTGTGTGTGTCTCACACACACACAAGTGGTCAGCAGCTATACTAGGTGAGGCCGAGGTCAAGTCTATACTTCTAGCACGGCTCACATATTTTTTCTCTTAAAGGAAGGGACTTCCAAGAGGCAGAGAAAAAGGAAAGGAAGAGGCAAAAAGCTTAATGGCTCAGGCAGAACTGCACGCGGGGTTGAGGTTAGAGGATTCCTCTCCTCGGAAGACCTCAGGGTGGAATGCAGGCATGCAGTGGGGCCCTGCCTGTGGTCGTGTGGGAGTCTGTCTACTCTAAATTTAATCAAGGTCTGTATGCCCTATGCCTCCTGCTTAGGAGGTGGCCAGAAGTGAACTGGGTATCTCAACCTGAATAGGAAAGACGATTTGCATACGCGCATGCGTCACCAGCAACAAGATAGCACTGTGGGAGGAGCAAAAAAGGTCAAGAAACACGGTTCCAAGTAATCTCAGTTCCTTAAACAGCCCCTCCTCCCTTGAGGCTGTTGCACAGCTACAGGACCTGAGCCTTGCAGTAGCCATCTTGTGATGTGCCAATGGCTGGGATGCGGCAGGGTGAAGCCGGCAGCATACAAACCCTGGATCTGCACGGCTCGGCATCTGTGCTTGCCACAGAAAGGCAGTCATAGCCAGGGCACTTGGGATGGCACCAGCTGTATCCTAGAGCCAGGCCTCCGTGGACGTCCTTGCTGCCGCTCTTGCTGCCGTTGGCTCTGCCGTCCGCTTTCTGACACTAGACCCAGGGAAACCCTCTGTGCCTTTAAGCTCAGGGAAACCTGCGGCAGCATGAACCGGAGCTAAGCCCTCATCTTTTAGATTCTGCCTACGAGAGCAAAGCAAGCCTAGACTCAGAAAATAACATGAAAAGTAGCGAAACCTGGTCAATTCGTGTAAAGAAAATCCTCCCTCCAACGTCATGAAGCTGCCAGACACTAGATTCTTAGGAAGCTGTCCCAGCAGCCCAGACCGGAGAAACGGGCCTCGCCATTGGAGAGTGAGAACTGAGATGGTGTCGCTGTTCGGGGACTGTCATGCAGGGTCTATACATGCTAACAATGCCCCTTGGGGACAATAAGATGAGCTCTCACAGAGGTGAGTGTTGTCCTAAGGTCACACACCAATCACAAGACCTCCACACACGCCCCTTCACCAAAAGGATGGGTTTTCCTTCTCATTGAACAAAGAGGACCACACTGAACTCCCATTTTCAACAGGAGGAAGGAGATTGCTCATTTGGGGGGGGTTCTCTCCCCAGTTTTCCTTCCCCAACCTTTGGCTACCCCAGTTCCTTTATCTATCAGAAGGAAAAAGAAAAAAAAAACTGATAGGAGAGATTTTCAGTACATCCAAGGATCCACTTAGACATACACCCAACGGCCTCTAAGAACCTTCAGGCAGCAGAGAAAGAGCGGAACTATGAAAGGTGCCCCTGCACTGGAAGATGGATTTGGCTGAAGGCCAAGGCAAGGTGTTCGCTGGGAAACTGCTACCGGTGCTCTCAGGACCCTCCTTGCTCTGTAGGTGGACCACAGCTCACTCCAGAGAGCAACTTGGTGACGTGTTCTCTCCCACATGCACCAAATGACAGCACCAGTCACAACTCTGCTAGCCCACTTTGCCTTGCCTCCAAGCGGCAAAGGTGGAGCCGCCTTCTCCAAGCAGAGGGAGAGCAATGGCTCAACCCTACAACTCACTTCATACACATATGCCCCACTCAGTGCTAAAGAGAGTCGCTCAAAGCGCGGGATCAGGCGAGTGTGGACATGACTTCCCAGTCCCAGCTACCGAAAGAAAGAGGGAACAGCTGGCCTAGAAAGGCTCTAACCTTTCCCCTTCCCCAGCACCCGGAGCCCAGCAGTGGGCCTTTACACATAGCGGTCAGGACGCGGAAACACCGTCTCAGCATCACGGTTGGTCCAGGAGCTGTTTTTCAGGAAGGCTCTGATCACAACTAACAGGGACAAGATGGTGGCAGAGAAGAGACCACAGACTTCGAATGACAGTTACATTTGCATCTGAAAGCTCCCCACAGGCTTAGCATGAACACTTAGTTCCCAGAAGGTGGCACTGCTTTGGAAGACATAGGGTAGCGGGTTCTCAACCTGTGGGTCACAACCCTGGGGTGTGGGGGTTGCCTAAACCATCAGAAAACACAGATATTTACATTACGATTCATAGTAGTAGCAAAATTACAGTTATAAAGTAACAGCGAACATACTTTTGTGCTTGGGGGTAAGCACAACATGAGGAACTGTATTAAAGGGTCCCAACCATAGGAAGGCTGAGGACTGCTGGCTTAAGGTCTATGCCCGGCCCTTCCTGGGTCTTTCGGGGAGGGGCCCCATGTGCGGGAGTCGCTCCTCTCCCCACCCCCACCCCGTGTCTACCTCAGGACTTCTGGAGCCAACATAAACCTCCCTTCACTTAACTTGTTTCTGTTGGGTACAGCACCAAGGAAAGCACCTGACACTAACTACATCCTGTTCTTGAGCGACATCATGAACACCATCACAGGCAGCCTGAGATACGTCACCGTAGGTCCCACGCCTGACCACGGCTCTGCCCTTTCCTTGCTAACAGACACAGAAGTCAAGCAAATTAATATTTAATTTTAAGATAACTCCTGTCTGAATGAAAATAGACTTGGAAAATGCAAAGTTAATGCGCACGGCCCTCCTATAAACCTAAGCTGGCTGCTGAGGCCTCCAGAGCTCGGAGAGCAGGGAATCTGCTGCCTGCCTTCAATCTGTTACTTGCCACAGGCAGGAGGGGGGAGAGCCTAAGTGCACGCAGTTTTAACCTTTTACCCATGTAATGATCTACTTAATATAATATTTTGTCTTTAATCAGGAAAGTGCAAGATGATTTGATATTCTGTAAAACTCCCTAACCTATATTTTGCAAGTCAATTAGCCAAGCGCCTTATGCTAATGCCAGCGCGGCCACACTGCACCTCCAGCCGGGCTTGGGCTTTTGGGTGTCTGCACCCCATGCCATTACACACTGCGATTGTAGCACATGCAGAGGGGATGAAGGAGTCATCAGGGGGAACAGTGCAGTGGGCAGGTGCTTTTTGGCCATCCATATGGAAGTCTCAAATGGAGATAATCTTCCCTTGGGATCTTAGGGAAAGCTATAAATAAAAGGATAACCTAATCAACACTAGATACTTTAAAAGTGAATACGGAATTGGGTAGAAGGAGAACTGAGCAAGGTTCTCCAAAAGTCCAAACTCAAGTGCAGAGCCGCCAGTCTTAGCAGGGGCTCCTTAAGCCGCCTTGTTTTCTGATAACCAACCTTTAAGCAAGGGGATCCACAGCCACTGGAGATCCCACTCCCTTTTTGGGAGTAGTGGAATGCAAGAAGCAAGAGGCTTGATTTTAATCAGTGATGCTGCCGCCAGCCACTCAAGAGACTAGGAACTTAGGAACCCTTTATGGAAGATAGGAGCACGAAGTTGGTCGAGGTATTTGTAGACTGACATGGCCAAGTGAAACCAACACAAAATAAAGCTATTCCCAACTCTATCCACCTCATAATTTCTGACACTAAAGATCTTCTGACTCCATCTCCCAATCTCTAAAGTGAGGCCTAGCTCTGAACCATCACTGTGTAAAGACCCAACTAACTAAGAGTGGTTTGGTTTGAGTCTGCATACATCAATTCTTTCCTCCTTCCCATATTACTTTTGCTTTGGTTTTATAAACCTGCCTAATAAACCTAATAACACCTGCTATTCATCCCACTATGGAGAAGAACCAAAATATCCTAAGAGTACATCTAAACTGCTGTTAAAAAGGCATTCTTTTTGCCTAAGAACACAAAGAATTGATCTGGCTAATTCATCAAAACCTGTGAATGATGGGATTTCTAATTTTGCCTCAAGAATTTCTCCAAGAATCCTGTCTATCCGAGGGGAGAATCCTAATCTCTGTGGAGTGTGGGAATCGCTGCTGCGTTCTCCCTGAGTCCTCCGCTCCGTCCTTGGCAATCAGTTACGATCTGACAGCATTTACAGATGACAGTACTTGAAGTAATAGGACAATGCCGTAACAGGATTACAGCAAATGTGAAAGAAAGGACACACATAGGTACTGTCATTTAAGGAATGTCATCTGTGGTCAGCTTGCGTCTCACTTTTCGCTGACACAGAAGTCAGGATCACTTATACAATTCATTGCCGGCCTGTTATGGCGGCCAACAGTTGCCTTTTGGATGCTCTGCAGGAGGGTCTGGTGGGACATCCTAGCTTTGGTTGTTGTGAAAACAGTAACAGGAAGATCTTATGCTTACAAACGAAGATGACAAACTAGTCCAAAGTTACGACCATCCCAAACGAATTTACCTTCGGACAAAGGAAGGGGAAAAAATGCTGCGGGCCACAAACAGTAGGATGCCCAAAATGTATCCATTCAACTAGAGTCACCCAGAGGGAGCCGGCTCACAGAACCCAGAGAGGTTCCTGCTAGTCACACATTCTCTCACCATAATTCCTTGATGCCACCTGTGGGTCGCCAGTCATTCCATCCAGTCCCATTCTGCTTTCTAATTCACTTCTGCCCCCGGAAGCTTCCCCATACCTACCACATTTTCCAGAAGCCTTTGCTCCCTGGCAGTAAGCACATGGCTCCCTGCCTGACACTGAGACCATGTCCTCTTGTCCAGGACAGTTCTGCTGTCTGAGTGACCAACTGCAAACCACAGCTCACTTGACTGAAAGAGGCTACAAAGAAGTTCTGACACATTAAATCCAAAAGGAATTAACGTTTTTCTAGAACATTCTGGAACACAAGGTTATCTTCTTTCTTTGTTAGCTAGCAAACCTACAGAGACCCAGGCCCCTTTCCCTTTCAACTGCCTATCTATTCTCTTCTTCATCAACTCTTATTCTATTTCAATAACTCATTCCGACTCAGTCTATTCACCCCCAAACAGAAAAAAAGGTTGCTACAAACCAGGGAGTAAATGAGGGTATGGGTTTTGGGTACCTGCCTCACTTCATCACACATCATCATGACAAACCCCATACTGAGCAATGCTCCAGCATGAGGCACTGGAGAATAGGAATGAGACCTCTAGGGGGCTGAAGGGCTCTCACTACCAAACCTCAGTCCTGGCCCTCTGCGGGCTCTCACTACCAAACCTCAGTCCTGGCCCTCTGCATCCACAGAGAGTGACGTGCACACTCCCCAGACCGATGCTAACCGCCTACAGTACTCGGCTCCCACTTCACTTGGAGAAGGAAATCCAGCCAACTCCGTCTTCCAGAATGGACAAGTGAACAGAAGAGACCCCACTGCAGGAACCTTCAGCTTGGTCTTCTGGAACGCCCCTGTAGCTCCTGCTCGGAGCACTTAGCCGCATGCCATGATCTGCAGGATGTGGATCAACTCCCGCAGCGGCCATGCCAGAGTTCCATAATTCATGTCCCAGTCGCTATTCTGGTCTTGGCTCCCTGAATCCACCAATGAAAATAGCCTGCTCAAGTGAAAACTCTCTTCTACCCTCATTTCCTTTCTGGGTTTTCTTCTTCCTCTCCAACTTCCTAGAATGTTGTGTGTGCTTCAGAGTCGCACTGAGAGTCAAGCCTGGGCACCTGCGCAGAGCACCCCTGAACCACTCCTTCACTTGGAGCTCGGAGCTCAGCTTCCCCTCGCTGCTGCCTCTTGGCCTCTGACTAAGTATGTGTCTTCTCAGGCTGATTCCTAAGTGCTGGGACGCTGTCTTCTACCTGCTTTTACTTTATTCCCCAGTAAAAGCACAGCACCTGATATATGACACCCAAGGAATGTGACAAACTACGGCTAAAGACCGCTTACTGCTCTTCCAAGTGCCATTTCTGTCCAGAATCGTAACTTCAACCTTCTTGGTTCCCACAAACAGTCCCTGTCCGATATCTGCTTGAACTTCCAGATAACAAGGGAAGGTGGCAGCAGCATGTTATGCTACACAAAGATTAGCATGACTACCCACCCTCCTCCAACAGCCACCCCACACCCTGGGGCAAAGGAAACCTGAAGTTCCTGGGGCAGCCAGACCACGCACAGTGCAACGAAATCTGACTTGAGGAATCACCCCCAAATGGCGCCTTCTTAATGTGAAGACCGCCTTTGGGGCTGCACAACGCTGTGGGTGTGTCTCAACCGTGCGCACTTCCAACTACAAAGAAGTTAGATTTTTACAAGAACATGTCCTGGATACAAAATTGGAAAGAACGTCCTTTCTTGTTTGTTTTGTGGAGACAGAGTCTTGCTGTGGGGTCCAAGCTAGTCTGGAACTACTATGTAAACCAGTTGCCCATGAATTCAAGAATTATAAAAAGTGAGCCACCATGTCAAACTCTGGAAATGTATTTTTAATATTCTTTTAAATCCAGCAACACTAAAAAAAAGACTCAACTTCGAAACTAGTAAGCAGCAAACACAGACATTGCTGTTCCACAGCAGCTCAGAGTCTGGTAAGACGAAGTCTTGGTGGAACCCATGGCAGTGGTTAATTTAACTGTTGCTGGAAATGTTATGTGATCGAGCCAGTGTTCGTAGCAAAGCATCCTGGGTGTCCTTACTCAACCATGAAAACCAAGACCTGGAGCCTGAAGAGCGGCAAGGTAGCACTCAGCACGCCCTTCCACAGAGGGTTTTGACGTTACTCGACCCAAATTTACAGAACCGTTCACATCCATCCAGGTTCAGAAAAGGCACTCCATTCAGGTTTACCAAATCAGTGAATGAAGTTCAGATGCCACACGTATGCCCGCTACCCTGGAAACTGCAGGAGGGACAGTTTGGGGTAAAAAGGTGAACATTAAAACAAAAACCCTCACTTTCGGGAAGGGAATAGAGACCGTCACCGCTAGCATCTTCTCCCATGCGAAGGTGCTGTCAATCAATGGCATGGGTTAATACTTGATCTTCCTGTCTTGGTGAAGCCCTGGGAGCCTAAGAAACAAGTTCCCTGTCTACTCCTTTCCTCTCACACTACACATGTGCACATTCTCTGCCCGGACAGCCCAGCCCACCCCTCTCATGTAGTTACCAGTGCCTCCTCAGAACCCAGACAGCAGTCTCGGGCTTTATATCCCTTCAGAGCTGGTCTGAGTCTTAAGAAAACCCAAAGAGTCAACAGACAGGCAAGCCGCCTTTCATACTGGTCCTGTTCTGGTAATTCTGTTTTGTCTGTTTCATAGAGGCATCATTTACATACAATAAGTCATTTGTTTTACTGCATAGCTGGATGACTTTGGCCATACAGTCATGCAACCATCACCAAAATCCAGACATAGAGCATTTCCATTGCTCTGAAACACTTCCACGTGACCTTTTGCTGTGGGTCCTCCACACACCCCACCTCTTTGCAATTCACGATCTGCTTCCTACCAATTTAGTTGGCTCTTCTAGACTTTCATCTGAATGAAACCATACAGGCTGTCACCCTTCATATCTAACCTCTTTTCCACTGAGCAGAATGATTTTAAGATTCATCATGTTGTTACATATATTACTATTTCACTATTTTACTGTTGCGGTGTAGTTATCATATGACAATCCACCTATGGATTGACATTTGAGTTGCTACCACTTTGAACTATCATGATCATGCTACAAAAAAAAATCTTGCCTATGTATTAAATTTGCAAGTATGCATATCTTTGTTTTCCTTAAGTAAATACACCGAAGGCATTTTGAGAACACAGAAAAGGTGTGTTGGGCTGGAGAGTGCAGGGAGCCCCATTTTGTCCTCCTCTGCTTGCCCCATTTCCACCCCATTCCCCGAGGAGCTCCACTCCTAAGCCTGTGCTCCAGCCATCTGTTAATCTCAACAACCAAATGTCACCTTCCTCCAAGCAGAAACGTCGCAATACACTAAGGAAATGATGGGTACGGAGCCCAAAGCATTCACACGGTAGGCATCCTTTGGGGTCACATGTAACCATAGAAAACTGAGAGCCCTAAGAGCCCCTGTCAGATCAAAGGAGAAGTGGATGGAGTCTCCCATTAGCAGACGTTGAACTGAGGATCCTAGGGGGATTCTTGCTTTGTCAACGGCCTTAAAAAGACGGACAACATCAAGCCTTTGGGTAACTCCCAAGGAAAGAGTTGCTGGCCAGTACTATGAATGGTAAAGAACCGGTACAGGAGCCTGACACCCTGCTTCCCCCTCCTTCATCAGCTACGGCAGGGCAAGGCCCTGAGAGAGCTAGGGCTTCAGGACCAGAGCTGAAAAGGCCCCACTGCTATGAAAGAAGCAGATTAAGGGAAAGCAAGGGGAGCAAATGGAGTGTGGACAAAAGGGAGGGAAGCCATCTTAAACAGAGAGAACTCGAGAGAGAACAGCTGAAGCAAACCGAAGGGAGACCACTACCGAAAATAAACGGGGAAGAGATGAGGGTCCAGAAAGGAGGTAAACCTGCACTGGCTCCAATACCTGGAGCAGAAACTCGGAGCTTTGGCCTCTCATCTGCACCTTCTTCTACACTGGACAATGATCAAGGCCACATCGCCTTACCCTACTTGATCCTAGGCACCCACTGTAAATAAGCAGGTTGGAATAAATTCTAATACCCCAGTGTCTTATAAACTATGTGTCACTTGCAGAGATCGGGGAAATAGGGAGAGAGGAATAGAATTGGCCCAAAGTTAGCTGAGGTGAGATATGGAATAGCAAGAAAAGTGTCCGTTCCTCGTGCCTAACCTCCGGTTGGCACAGCCAGACTTGGGACAGGCAATACAGCCTGGTTCTGTGGTGGCAAACGACCTCAGGCTCACTCCTAATGATCCACCACAAACTTGACTCTTCACTAAGAATAATAATAAAATAAAAGAAGACGCATCTGTAAAATAGAAATAATAATTGTAACTGCTTTGCAGGCTTGTTAGGAGAATAAAACCAGTCCAGTCCGCATTTATAAAGTATGTACAGGGCGTAAGAAAGCTCTGAGCTTGTGAGATAAAATGCAAAGCTCTGGGTATTTATTACCTGCACCTCAGCCGAAATGAGGTTAGCATGCTTTTCCCAACAGCAAGTTTGTGAATCCATAGCAAAGAAAGGGAAGAAGCAATAAGTCAAGGCTACAGGAAGACGTCAAATAGGGATGCAGATCCCAATACAGGAGGAAGACCCCGAGAAGCAGCTACAGACAGACAGATGGACACATGGACACTAGGTGGGCGGGGATAAGGGGTGGAAGCAGGGACAAGGGATCCTCCGCCTTCTTTACAGTTTAGGGAGGGAGGCTGCACTCGACCAATAGGGCATACAAATAATTTTATTCTGATTGAGAAATAAAATCTAACTCTCCCCTGGCATGAGCCTTCGGAAAGAGACCAGTTGAGCCACAGACCTAGACACCCAGCTATTCCTCTTCCGTCCTGCCCACAGGGGCCAAGCCCTTCTTTGTGGCCGGTGATAAAGCAACTGCTAGCCTGCAATCGGCCAACTCCAAAGGTTTATCGGGCCTGGTGCATTGTGCCTAGGAGCGCATATCGCCTGCCCTCTCTAGCCTAGGCTGTTTCTTACCTGTGAGGGCTTTGGTTCAGCAGCTTGCTCCGACTCACACGCACCTGGGACAGAGATCAGCCACACCGCTACAGAGAGTGGCCAAGTACTTCCTCTCTTCCTTATCCCAGAGACAGCATGTGGGCTCCATCGGAACCTCAGACCCCAACACCCTAGACACAAGTTCTGGTTCAGCTCAGTCAACGGGTGCAGTCACGCTGCTTTCTGAGTGGGGTGCAGACATTGTGTGTACATTGTGGTCCCTGTGGTTTGAGTTTGGGGTTTCCCTGAAAGGTGAAATGTTTGAAAAGGACCCCGAATTTGCATGCATAGATATAAGGTGCCAAGTGAATTCCCCTCCGGCTCAAAGAGAGGTGACTTAACACCCTCTCCCAACGCAGAGCCTTTGCCACCCGGGAGCCTGCGGCCGAGGGTACCCACACTTGGGAGCAAAGTTAAGACCAACTTTCAATAGAACTGTCCCATCTCCAAGGCTCCAGACACATGACTGTTTCCATCTTTTTAGAATATTTTTTTAAAAACCTATAGAACACACTGTAGATCTAGAAATATAGCAACAAAAGTGGGAATAAACCAAAGGGAAGAAGTCAGAGGTCACCCTCCATGTGAACACTGGATGACAAATGCTTCAGGGGTAGCAAGCAGGAGCAAGACTGGAAGTCATGAACGGAAGCTCCACAAAGGAACTAAATGAAGGCAACCGGGACTTGGCCGTGGGATCCCGGGACACCAGGACGAGGAGGTTCTAGGGGCAGAGAGAAGCAGGACCTTTGCGAGGGGCTCCAGGAAGCACTTGCAGAGAACAGAGGTGGAGTGCTAGGCTGGTGAGAGACTCGTGGTGTCTGCCATTGCCCTCTGCTCAGCTCGGGACACAGCAAGAATGACTCCATAACAGCTGCCCTAAGGAGAGCAGGGACAGTACCCATCTTCCCCAAGATGGCCTTAAACTGAGCCAGTCCCCTTCTGGAAGATGGCCAGCCAGTAGCCTTTCACTTTCCGGGTGTCAACATGAGCTCTCTCTCTCTCTCTCTCTCTCCTTCCTAGAGGAATTCGAGATTAGATCCTCCTCAGCTCTTCACCCCCGTCTGCATTGCCAGTGTCTGTAAAACGAGACTCCCTTTCCTACAGACAACCACAGGACACAGGTGAGCAGCACAGACAACCCAATGCCTGTCTTCAGGATTAGTCCAGTCTGGACTCCAGAGGGACCGTGATTCTCAGATGGAAGGTCCGGTGGTGCCCACCTCCCACCCGCCAGCACTGAGTACACCAGAGGACACAGCTGGCACCTGATGCCAGCCGGTCCTAACTGAGCAGCATCCTCTAGAAATCTCAAGCTGAGAGTCCCAGCCTCCCTCTCTACTGACATCCTTTGGTAGGGTAGTTAATGACCCGCAAATGCTCAATGATCTAGAGAAACAGTCCGTGAAAAGGCATACCACTGTGTGTGTGGCGGGGGGGGGGGGGGAGACATTTTTTTATAAAGTGAAATCAGTTAAATGTTCTGCCTTATAAATTCAGATTTGTGTAAGACTATAAATAACTAGTGTTGAAGTATGTCTAAGAAGCCTGCGTCAATCCCTACAACTTGCTGTCAGCTTCGCAGGCCAGGGACGCATCGGAGAGCTTCGAAGTGAGGACTCAGACACTAGCACCGGAATTAAATTAGAATGTCAAAGGCAGACAAACTCATGGCTGTAGCATCAAGAAGGGGTTGGAAACTTGATCAGCGCTCACCAGCCACCACATCCCCCACTGCCACATCCTATAATGGTAATGATAATGACCATTATGATGATGAACAGAGTAATAATAGCTTCCACTGGATGGCACTTGGCAGCTTGCAGAGCAATTTAACAACCTTTATTTCCCTGGAAGCCCTTCCAGACCAATCTACTGTTCCCTTTCTGAGTGACCACTTCACTATCAACATGCATGTCCCCCCAAAAGACTCTGGCATGACAGAGCTTGCTATGCAGAGAACGTGGAAGACCATAAAGATAAGGGACCTGGGGAGCCATAGGGCAACCCCTAAAGAGTTAGGTCTGGTCCTTTGGAAGGACACTCTGAGCAGGGCTGGCACACACCCGAAGTCCTGGTTAGGGGGGCGGGGAGGACAGGGTTGAACTCTAAGCAAGGCAGGCCTCTGGGGAGATGGGCGTGAAGCTCCTTGAGGGGACACCGCGGCCCTGGGCAGAGAGGTGCTAAGTGTAGATAGTGCCCACAGTGATAAACAGTGGGCCCTGGAAGAAGAGGCCTAGGACATTACAGGCTGGGCACAAGGACAGCTCACGGGAGGATCAGTGGGCTCCAAGACTCCTCCCTACCCATGACCCCTATCAGAGCCGAACAAGTACGTAAGACACACACCCAAACAGGGTTGGACAAGAGGGGTTAGGGGTTAGGGGATGTACCCTCAGAAGGTAGAGAGGCCCCAATCTCTAAGCATTGCATGACTCTGGTACCAGGAAGCAACAGGCTGCTTCAAGCCTACTTCTTTTCCTAGAAGTGGCCTGGCACACTCATAAGTTAGTCACTTCTGGCACTTGGTCCTCTCAGATTTCAGCAGCAAATAGGTTTAGGACAGTGAACCAACCTGAGCAGAAAGGCCTGGGTCTCCACACCTACTCAACATAGAAGATCTGGGAGCCACTGAAGAAGGAAAGAGGCTGAAAGGGTCTTAGGAGCCCAAGGGCGTTTGGACTCAACCCACTGTTAGCCAAGAATACCCATTATTTGAGAAAACCAGAGACTCTGTTGCTTGAGAAAACCTCTTGAATTCATATTCTAATATCTGTCTCCCACGTGCATTTGAACTGTCGACTTACCCAGCTCACCCACAAGGTACATCTCCCTGCTAGGGCAGGAAGCGGATGTGTGGGGAGCAAGACAAGGCAAGGAAGGATGCCCCGGCTCCAGCTCTCTGACTTTTCTTGGGGTGTTTCACTGATGTGCCCTCCGGTACTCAGGTTACTAGGGCTCCTGTTATCTTTTCCATCTTTGGGGGTCCCAGCCAATGACCTGGAGAACAGTGTCTGGTCAGGCGAAGTGAGCAGACAGTGTTCTTCGTTGGGCTTCCAGGGCCCAGGCACATCTGTATTCCTGCCCTGCCGTACACTTTTGTCTCATGTTTGAGACGAAAGTAAAACAAAATAAAAAAAAAAAAAACCCTGCTGGGAGAAGCTCCATGATCTCAGAGCGAGGGGCCAGACACACATTTTCCCCATGAGTAAGAAGGGAGAAGAGCTCCATTTTACATAGAGGAACCCAAGACCCAACCCAAGACCACCCAGGTAGGAGGTGAAAAGTCAGAACACCATCATGGAGCCCAAGCTCCTTTGAGTTCCACCCTTTTACCCCCGGGGCCCTGGCTAAACTGTAACTCCATTTGTAAACCAGGCTGGCCTTGAACTCACAGAACTCCACCTGCCTCCGCCACTTGAGTTCTGGGACTCAAAGTGGGCGCCACTACACCAGGTGAGTCTTGTCTTCTTAAAACAGTTTTGCATTTATTCACCAGCCCCGGGAACAGAAGTTCCCAGGTCCAAAGGGGCTACAAAGGAGCCCTGGTGCGTGGAGAGGTGACATTTACTAAAGATGCCCGGCACTCTGCCATCTTAGTTCTCGCTCTTCTCCTAGCCCCGAAGCACCAGACTCCAAGCCCCAGGTGCACCGCCAGCAGCTGGCAGGCGTCAGGTAGGACTAAGAAGGGGAGAGAGCAGGCGCCAATCTGCCTGTTCCCAGGGCAGGCCAGCCTGGGAGAGCCCCTTGAGCCAGGGCACCCACCCCATCACGGGCTGTTTACTCCAGCTGGCTTTTGTCTCTGGCCCGCCCTGTAGCAACTCCCTTCCTCCTTCTCTTGCTTTCGGTCCTCTGCCCAGGCCTGCCTGAGGCTGCTTGCCAATGTGATTGCATGTCAGGGCTATGCCCCAGGCACCAAGGGCTCCAGCTCCTGGTGTCCTGCTGCCCAGGATGCCTGATAATGGTCTGAGTGTAGCACAGGGCCGTGGGTGGAAAAACTGCCCCTGGGAGTGAAAATCCCCAAGACAAGCCCCAGTGAATGGAGGACAGGGGGCAAGTAAGGTTCCCTGAGACAGGTTCCCAAGGACTTCTGCCTCTGACTCCTCCACCCCATGAACCACACCTCTGTGGGCTGAAAGACGTGCCTTCCCAGCAGGGCAGGGAGTGGCTGGTGGCCTGGCCAGCACTATCACCCAGGCAGTATGGGCATCAGCAAGAACCCTATTCAAAATCAGGAGAAGAATGAGGCCTTGCGAGATGGGAGAAGCAGTCACAAGGACAGTCCCTTGGAATGAAGACCAGGGTGGTCTGTCACCTGATTCTTACAGGCAGCCCCTTGGAGATGTCAAACTGACCGCATGCACGGCACAGCTGAAAATCAGTTCCAGCACATTCTACTCCACGCCTTGGCCATGTAGTATGCTGAGCGCTCCCAGGGTGGGCGGACAGGCAGGCATCCTCTGCTCCCGCCCGCCTGGCTGTGAACTCCGAACAGTTCTTTCATCTATTAGAGCCTCAGTTTCTTCATCAATGAAATGTGTGTCCTGACGTTCAGCCAAACCGCCTGGGGCTGCTTTGGGACTGTCTACAAAGCCAAGCACAGAGCAAGAGCCCAAAGTCCCTGGGACTCAGGAACAAAGCTGGATAGGCTGCCCGCCTTTCTGGGTTCCTCACCCCCATCCACAATGTGGGGAAGACCTGAACTGCTTGGCCCACCCTGTGGTGAACTAACTCAAACCTAGAGATGTTCACCGGCTTCAGGAACCCCTCCCAGACGAGATGCCTCTGCAGCAGCATCCCAAATCAGATCCGTTTCTAGAGAGTTCTCGGTAAAAATGGTTTTGTACTTACTTCCAGCTATTAACTAGGAGATGCTATCTTTATTCTGCTTGTAGTCGATGGCAGCCAACTCTGTACATGTGAATTAGGGGTCCCAGGGAGTCTGGGACATTTGGGGAATGAAAGAGCCTTCTGTCATATGATTAATGGCATATTAATTCCAAATGTTTGTCCTGCTTTGTGTGTCCTCCTTAGGTACTCACTTGAGTGGCAAGCAATGCAGGCCTTTCCCGAGCTGGTACCACCACGCCTTCTCCCAGTCCACATAAAAACGTGGGGAAAGGAGCAGGGAGACAGATTCAGAAAAGTTACACTCGCCTCTGCTTTCCAGAATGGTGCTTGGTCCAGTTAACTTGCTAGTGAAGGGGGAAAGTCGTAGTAAGAGTCTTTTATACTGCCGGGGGGTGGTGGCGCATGCCCTTAAATTCCAGCACTAGCGAGGCAAAGACAAGCGGATCTCTGTGAGTTCAAGACCAGCCTTGTCTACCAGAGCTAGTTCCAGGACAGACTCCAAAGCTACAGAAAGAAATCTTGTCCTGAAAAACTAAGGGAAAAAAAAAAGCCTTTACTCTGGGTGAATTCTCAGACTAGTAGCGCTCCAGGGAAGAAAGACTAGAGCTGGCTCCACAGAAAAGTCAAAGCCCACGGGCAGTGGAGACCTGGCAGCTCTGTGTGCTATGAAGACATAGCCCAGGTCTATCAGAAGGATAAATATTTGTGTAGACACTCATCAAAGCGCCCTCACGTGGTCCAATGGACTTGGGTTCTCCTGTCCAAACAGACTCAGATTCTGTTGTCCCCTCAATGGCCCAATGGACTTAAGCTGTCATCGCCTCATGTGGGCTGATGGACTTGGGTTCCAGCATCCTGACTTTTCCAGAGCAACCAGAACGATGCGCAGGGGATGTGCCGTGCTCCAAAGCACGAGCTTAAAGCAGGCCAGCCCTGACGCGACAGACTGAGAGTGAATGGAAAAATAAATCCTTGGGGGATAACTTCAGCCCGATAAAATTACAGAGTAACTCCTCAGAGGCACCCTGGAGCCCTGCAGAGGACCGTGACAGCAGACGCAAGCTTGGCCACTGCACTCCATACGCAGCTTCCGAATTTTCCCCTGGGTTCCCTCCCTAGAGCATCCTCATGAGACAAAACATACCCTTCACACTGAATCATGCTTTCTTATTCGAGGAGAGGAGTGATTGGACATTTAAAAAGTTCTAGCCAGGTGTCAACTCACACATCCACCATCTCAGTACCAGGCACTCAGAGACAGGAGGATCCCAAGCGTAAAGCTGCTTAGTAAGGTCTGGTATTAGGAAACTTTTCCAGACATGACATTCTTTTGTGTATGGCACATTTCTTGACACATTATCGAAACTTTATTTTTAAATTTGTCATCATCAGAGGCAAATAAAAAACCATATTTGGCTCCAATTATGGTGACACAAAAGGGTGAGAAGGCACTCATCAGGCAATCAACAAAGAAATTCCGGTCTGGTCGCTAGGAAGCTATGTGAAGAGGTCCTTAATCTTTAAGGGAGTTGAGTTTCATGAGGATTTAAAAAGAGATAGGGAAGGGACAAAAAAGAACACCATGGCTTCCTGACACTGACTGTCTTCCAGGGCCCAAGCCTATGTAGGGTGAACAGCTACTGGCTTGGAACAAAACCAAGGTGTCTATCATCTTAACACATGGTATGTGTTTTTAGAGTCTCGAGGCAGTAGTGAAGGAGTCTGTGGAGAAAGGGCATACCAGGACCCAAATCTGGATGCTCCTACTCCTTGGAGGGTGATGACACGCCAATCAGATCGTGCCAGGCCTACCCCGAAGCCCGGTGGTATCCCTCAATTGCTGGGAGACACCCTCACCATAACAAGACAGCCAGAGGAACCTCGCCCACCCAGGGAATTTGAAGTTTTAAAGGTACCCACACCACACTCCAGTCCGACAGTGTCTGCCCAGGTACAGCTGGCTCCCCTTGGCCTTTCTCCTCCACTGACTCCCAGGATGGGTACTCACTCCCACCCACAGGTTCACCAGCCTGTGGACTGCCCTAGTCTAGTCTGACACACGCAGCCATGGAACTTGGGTCTAAGCATTAACCACGCTCCTGATACTACTGTCTGCTTCCAAGGTTACGTAGCCCCAGTGAACTCAACACCTAGCAGATGCTAGCCCAGGATTGAGAAACCTGGACCAAGAACCCACATCACCCTTGTGCATGGAAACCAACTTTGTGGAAACTAACTGAACCTGTGTAGGTCTGAAAGACAATAGGCAAACTTAGGACCCATTGATGGATTATCAGAGTGCAATTGGGTTTTTTTGCATATTTTTTTCAATTTGTATTGATCTAAGCCTCCTGAAGCTGGTGATAGTAATTTATTGATTCTAGAAGTGAAGTAAGAAGGAAGGGATACGGAAAAGAGGAAGAGAGAGAGAAGGAGGGAGAAAGGGAAGGAAGAAAAAGAAGATACAACACACACTACTCATGTTCAACTGAACCCTGCATTTCCCAACGCTTGCTTATAGTCTGATAATTTAAGAAATGTCATTTAGACTAGGCTGCCCTTGTGCAATGGCACCCTGCTCTCCTCGGTCTCACACTTGCTTGTCAGGACTCCCCACACGGAGCAGAGGTGCTTAGCAAGAACAGAACCCCCACACTTGCTCACAGAGCAGGAAGCCCAGCACACTACCTCCACTGTTGCCCCTGACCTGCCAGCAGCCAGCCCCCCAACTGCTGCCCATAGCCTGCCAGCAACCAACCCACCCCAATTGCATCTCCTGGCCTGGCTGGGTACAAAAAGAATGATCAAGGCTCACTCTTTCAGGCCTGACTGAGTTTTACCTTCCTCTAAGTCGCTCTGCATCCTAACCCAGCCCAATCACCCTCTGCAAAGGCCAAGGAAGCCACCTTGTCTGAAAACCAAAATCTTACACACACTTGAACCTGCCAGCCTACTCTCCTAGAGAGGACACTGTGATAAAAGAAAAGTCAACTTCAGACCAGTTGGGCTTCCCGACTTTCTCTAAGGCTCTCCTTGAAACAGGGGCTCAGCCTGGAAGTCGGAGGGGTCAAGCTCACAGCAGAAGTAAAGGGATGAGCAGGTCTGCTCAAACAACCAGTACTGCGTGTGCCTCCCTGAGACCTCCTGTTCAGAGCGTCCGCCCCTCAGTGCCTCAGCGAGACAAGGGACAAGGTGAGGCCCAGAGTGGGCGCTGCTGCGCTCCCCGCTCTTCATGGTGCCCTCCTGCTGCTACTTTGGGAGAGCGGTGATAAAAATCCTGATGTTCTATTGACCCCTCAAACCCTAGAAAGGTCCAACTTCGTCCTCCACCTGTTTCTCCCAGCAGTCAGCACCCCCCCCACACACCTCTTTCACTGCTCCGAACCATAAAATAGATGGGAAAGCAGACATGCCATTGGCCTTCTCTGGACTGGAGGTGCCTCTTTCTCCTGCTTCCTCACAAGGTAGCACATGAGGTGATGAGACCCGTAGGAAAAAAAATGCTTTTTTTCCTCCCTCTCCCCACCCCGCCCTCTTTCTCCATTATTAACAGTGCTATGGTTGTTAATTGGGATGGACTTGGCTTTCTATAAACCAAAGCTGTTGGGTGGCCAAAGAAAAGGGAAGAAGCAGGCATCGAGAAATTGCTTCAAGGCTGTCCTTTAAGAGTTCCATTCTTTCAGATTTTTCCAGATGCCTGCTGCAGTAATAACAGCCCCAAAGGAACACAGTACTTTGTCAGGACTTGTAGGTGAGATGTGCGGGAGCAGCCGTCGGCTTGGGGAAATCACTCATCGGGTAGTCAGCCGAGTGGGGCTGCCTTCAGCTGGACAAACACTACCTCTGCGCTGTGGACAACAGGGGCAGCAGCTCGCCCATCTCGCCTCAGGGGCCAGCTCAGTCTTCCCTTTCCTCCCTCCCGCACATGCCTCCCACCCCTCCTTCAGCTTCCTAAGCTCTCCGGAGGACAGAGTGCCCTCTCAATCACTAAGGCGAGAAGGTAAGAGAATATGGCCCCTTCCCGGTAGCCCCCATCTCTCAGTGACAGGAGCCAAGACGGCCACCCTGTGATAAGAGGGGTACATAACCACCCCCCCCGACCCACACACATTAAAGTCTATAATTTTAGACTAAGTCTTTCGTGGTTAGCCCATAGGGAGGACTAATTCCACTGAGTGAGGGAGCAAGTACTCCTCAAAACAGCAAGGAGCAGAACAGTGTGCAACCAGCACACACCCAAGAGCAACAGCAGCCACATCCCAGTTACCCGCCAGACGCTGTGGGGGTGAGTGGTGGTATTTGGCAAATAATCTGAATAGTTTTTTTTTTTGGTTTTTTTTTTTTTTTTTTTTTTTTTTTTTTTTTTTTTTTTTGCTGGGTATGGGACACCACAGTAGACTTTGCAGTGCAAGGGACACCAGATGGGCTGAGAAGACAATGAATTACTCATAGGCAACTGATAGTTGTTAACACCGCTAAGGAGCCTGTTCTTTCAGCCATCAGTTGATGGCCACCACTCTAAATTACAGAGAGGGAGAGAGAGGTGGGGGGGCGGGGGGAGAGAAAGAGAGAGAGAGAGAGAGAGAGAGAGAGAGAGAGAGAGAGAGAACCATGCCCAAAATAGTATGTGAAACTTCAAATGCAAGCTCTCCCCACCCTCTGTCCAAGGGCACTGGGGGCAGGTGCTGACCAGGGTCTGAGACTCTGGCCTCTTCACGGAACTCCCTGAGACAGGGTGCAGTCTAATTTGTCTGTCTTATACCACAGGGCTCAGCCAGTGGCTCCTGTCCTGCTCTGTAAATCCCCTGACTTGTGAGACAGCCCCCAGGACACACTGGCTTGAAGTGCCATGGCATAAACCTAAGGATGCCAGCACTCAGATCCTCCGAGCACTAAAATCTCCCTGGACCGTGTCTTGTGTTTTTAGCCTCGACTTGACCTCTGCACCCCAGGACTATCCCTTGGGTTTTCGATCTCAGCTGGTCTTCTGCACCCCTGGACTATCTTTGCCTTGGGTTTTCAGCCTTGGCTGGTCCTCTGCACCCCAGGAATGTATCTTGTGTTTTCAGCCTCGGCTGGTCCTCTGCACCCCAGGAAAACTACACAAACACAGTACTCAAAACACCTCTGTGCACTGCCTTTTGGAGGATTAGCAGGTGGCTGTGCCCAGCGCCCTTCTAAACTGAGAAGGCAGCATTTACCACCAGTGAGTGAACACCCTTGTGCTTTCTTCTCGACGCCTGATATATATCCGTTTTTCTGTCAGCAGTCTCAAATGTCTGTAATGCTGAAGTTTACACATGTGTACTTATAAATGCTATTTCATTATATCCTCCACAAAAGTACTTTTCTGCCTAAACATTCAATTAATGTAATTAAATTGGTACCTGATGGCATTATCTAATCTAACTTGGGATCCACACTATTGAAGAGCATGTGCCTTTTAACACCCTGACTGGAAAGGCATGTGATGAAGAGAGCTATAAACATGTTGGCGTAACTGAGCTGTTTAAAAATAAATTAGCAAACTATAAAAATAAACAGTAACATACATATGTACTCAATTATGAACTAACTCTAATTTTTGTTCTGAAATACTGTCTTTGACCTTGTCCATAAACAAACACTATTAAAAGACATAATATTCCCACAGACAGGAGGCCAATGATTAAATGGTTGTCCAGTACAGTAGAAAAAAAAAAAAACAAAAAAAGACACCAAGAGAAAGAGAGTGAGACAGCAAAGCGGGATCAATGGAAAGAAAGTGTTCTTCCTCAGAAGGATGGGAAATGCACACAGCACCGCCAAGCTGCCTGTACTTGCTAACTCAGAGCTGCTTTCTGGACAAGCAAGCAGAGTTGAAAACCTGGCTGAGTACTTTTGCGTTTCCAAATCGTGTGCAGTCTCTCAAGAAAAGGGGGGAAGAACCGCTTCCCAGTGCAGCTGCGGCAACAGCTCCCTGTCTACACAGTGCGCCCTGCACTCGGTCACGCCTGGCCTCCTCCCCACCTGAGCTAGCTCAGTCTCCTGACTCTACTGCTGCCTCAGAGTCCTGAGCTTTCCAAAGACATGTGGCAGAAATGTGGAAACCATCGTGCAAAGAGCACCAGGCAGAAAGTGGGGAGGGGGCAGAAAGCAAGCTCTTGAAGCTGTACCCCAGACACGTTTCCCTGCAAATCCAATACTCCTGTAACAAAGGATGGCTTGCATGGGAATTGCGGAACCATGAGCTATCATGACAGTTGCTGAAGCAAACACGACTGGGGTTCACAGAAGACATGGCACATGCACAGCCTTCTACAGAGCTTTAAAATTGCATGGCCTTCAGGGCTGGTTGCTGAGCAGTTACTGATGCACCCTAACTTGGCAAGGCAGTGCGACACTCCCCCTTCCCCAAAGCCATGATAAAACTGGACTTCTCTCCTGTCATGATACTCGTTGTCCTTTATTTCACAAGCACAAAGAGTTGAGCAACAACTACAAAGTTCTTCATCAAAAAGCCAGCCTAAAACCTGGGGGTTTGTCTGCCCTCCCTTAAATAAGTACACATTAGACCAATGAAAGTAGAGGAGACTCAGACTCATTCCCACCCGCTTCTGAATGCAAAAGCTGGGTAGAAAAGAAGATCTAAGAAAGGATTCCTGAGCGCACAAGCTTCCACCCCAGGCCAGGATCCTTCAGGAACAAGAGCAGGCCCGGAAGTGCACTCAGGATAGGACAGCGCACAGACAAGGGGCGTGTGCCAGCTGCTGCCATGGGACAGGCAGTTCTGAAGGACTGAGACTGTTAGGCCAGGACCGGCACACTGGGCTACGGCACTTCGCCTTTCTCCCATAGGCAGAGGAGGTAGCTGGTGACCAGGGAAAGAAAATTTACACAGCCACCATAGAAAACTGGTCTCAAAACACACAAGACTGAACATGGCAGGAAGCCATGTCAGCATGCACCCAAAGACTTAGGCCCTGGCCTAAGGAGGACCCTGGAAAAGACTATGGCCATTAGATCTCCTTGCCTGGCTCCCAGCCACAAGGCTGGACTTGTGAACTGCTCTTGAATGGGCTGTCCTTTGGGTCACCTCTGATTCAAAGAATTGCTCTGTGTTTTGACAGCCTAGCACCATGGAGCGGACAGACAGACAGAAAATCAAGGCGGAAATGAAGGATACAGAAATTGAACTGCTGTATAGCGGGTCTTTCTTGAGACAAAGAAGGAAAGTCCTCCCCTGAAAGGGGACTGCCTCAAAAGAAAAGGTGGCCTAGACAGAAGCAAGGACTTCTGCAGTTCTCACTGAATTTGCCAGATCATGGTCATCTAGTCTGAAGAGTTGCACCGAGGTCAGAACAAAGAAACAATTTGTTTGACTCTGGTCCTTGCAAATTACCCCCACATCATTTCCTTGATCTCAACTTTGGCTGGCGTGGATGTTGTGAGGATTCCAAGAATTATTTCGCTTTTCCAAGAGAGGCCTTTCACTCTCCTTCAAGGGAAATCAGTCTGCCAGCCCCGTCTTTTTAGGAACTGGGAAGGGAGGAGATCTGTAAAAGGAGGTTAAGAGGTTCTCTCAAGAAATCTCAGCCCCATGCTGACCATCAGGCCAGAACACAGTGCACAGATAGCACCAGGAAAGGTTTGGAGGCGAGGCACAGAGACAACCTGCCTTTCCTGAAGAACTTTGTTAGGATTTGGCTGAAACCATCCAAATCGCAAGCCGTGGACAAGAAGGCAGTCACCCAACAGTTCCATCTGAAGGTCAGTTGCTTTCTCCATGAAAAGAGGCAATAGTGTAGGCCTGTACTGAGGAGGGTGGGTTCCTGACATGCCCACACACCCTCTCATGCTTCCTCTGCTCTTCCTTGCCCATTCCAAGAAAGAATAGTTCTACTCCTCCAATCACCCAGGCAAAAGGCTCAGGCTCCACTTTGATTGCTCTTTCTCTCATACCCCTAACCTAAGCTGTTAAAAAAAATCCTCTCAGTTTCATCCTCAAAATCCATCCAGAATCCAACCCCTTCTCACACCCCCATTTCATTGGCCTAAACCCCCATCACCTTGCCTAGATTACACCTGATGGCTCCTGCAGCGTACGTAGTCTTCTAGACACCCTGGTCACATGACATCACTTTCCTCTAAGGATTTCCACCTCCCTTCAATCAAAGCCAAGACCCACACACCAAGCTGCTCCCCCGTCTCCTGGCCTCAGTTCCCCCAACCTCTGCTGCTCCTTCAACCTCCTCAGAAGAGCCCTCAGCCAGGCTGACCCTACACAGAGAGCTTGTTGGACATTACTGCCTAGAAGCTTCCTCCTCAGACCCACGGGATTGGTTTCCTCACGTGGCAGGCCTTCCCCAGCCATCCTATCAGCAGTCTATGTACCAAACACACCTTCCCTCTTTCTCTTCCTCACCTTATTGTTCTCCAAGGCATCGACAGAATCAACAGTGTGTGTGTGTGTGTCTGTGTGTGTGTGTGTGTGTGTGTGTGTGTGTATTGACACGGTGTATGTCTTTCCCAGCTGGAATAAGAGTGCCCCCAAAGAGCAAGAATTTCTTTTAGGCTTTGACCACGACGGCATGCCTAACTCCAGGAACAGTCCTCTCTGCATGGCAGGTGTTCAAAATATTTGTTGAAAAATGAATGAGGGAAACCTTCACCATTCCAAACTGCCAGGAGGCTGTTCAATGCCGCATCTATAAAACTGTCAGGCAGCCCAACCTGGGGCACTTGGCTTTGGAGTTTGGTCTGGAGCCAAATTCCATTTTCCCCACAGGCCCCGGGGGCCTAGAGGGAGCAGCATTTTACATTATAATCTAAATGAAGGGATTCATCTGGTTTGAGGAAAGGGGAAGAATGGGAGGATGGGCGGCAGCAAAGATCAAATGTGAATCTGTTTCTTACGGCTGATGAGGAGGAGAAAAGATGGTCAGAAACTTGGGAGAGGCCTGACTTCAACACACCACTTGATGGTCACCCTTTGTCCCATGGCTCCCCTCGCAGCCACCGCATGTCTGTCACACTGAGAGCCCATGCTCAAATCCAGTGCTGCACAGCAGACACGGGCCAGATCAAACCCCGGAGATGTCAGCTGCTATTAGTGGCTCCAGACTCCCCTGCGAGGGTGGAAGGACTGAGAAAAGTACAAGGCGAAGGGACCACATCTCTACTGAGGGCCGGGATGCAGCCAAAACGACTGCAGTGCCCTCCCATCTTGGCAAACAGGCTGCCAGGTAAACAAATGCTCCTTCATAGGCAATAACAAGAAAAAAATCTGAATTGAAAGAAGTTGCCAATTTGGAAAAGAATATCATTTGATGTGACTGACTATTCCCTTCCCAATAAAACACTTAAAGATGGGGCTCCTGCAGACAGGAAGTGCTAACGACCCTTCGTTAGCGTGCTTCAGACTGCTAATATTTCTCTCTCGTTTCTAGCAGCTCCTTTTCCCCTTCTCTCTTTTTTTTTTGGGGGGGGGGCTGTTTTAAGTTAACAGAGAGCTAACCTGATTTAAAACCGAAGTCTTAAAGAACCCAACTCTACTCAACTCTGCTAATGACGGCCATCACTTCTCCTGCACAGTTTCCGGGAAACAATTGTCATTCGGTCCGTGTGTTTTTCCCAAACCACAGAAAAGCTATAGTACGTTACGGTGTGAGGTGTAAGAGGAGAGGAAAGGCGCACTTCTTCTCCAGGCTTTGCCCTCTTTCCTGTAAAAGCAAGAATGAATGGCAAACACACGGGAGAACGGACTTCTCACCCACCATTAAAAGATCAATGAGCCTGTGGGGTGCATGAGCTACTGCGGTCAAATGTGCAGGCACAGGCACCAAGTGGCCCCGACAACTGGGATGGGGAGCTGTTCAAAGGCAAAGTAAAGGGAACCTCAGAGGACTGGCCGAGCCAAGCACAGGGCACCTCTTCCCAGTGTCATAGGAACTCCAAAATGAGAATGTGTGCAGCCACTGCATCGGGAAACTCAAAAAATGGCAAAACACCAGAACTAAAGTGTCAGGAAGGAACTGCTGTGCTCACCCACCTCAGATGGCTGTCAAAAGACGAAGCCTATTTAGTTCTGATGGGACAACTCAGAAATCACTCACACCACAGCCTATAGCTCTGGCGTTGCTGACGAGGTCAACCTGACCCCCTAGGAAAAGCACGACCTTGAGACTTGGTGTGTTTGGACTTGTGACTGAGCTCCACTAGGTAACCCAAACAAGTCACTTGGCCTCCCTTGGCCTGTGCATTATTAGCCTTTCTGGCTCCAAGTCTTGGTCTCAGACAGAAAAGATTTGCCTTCTTCACTCCAGCCCTGCTTCCCGCACACATCCAACCCCCAAATGAGAAAGTTGGCGTCCATCAAGGGAGTCAGCTTTGAGCCCTTCACCTCCCTCTCCAGCACCATCACACTTGACATAGGGTAAGGGTTCAACACACACAAACGGAAGGAACTCGCTGACAGGATTAGATGAGGCGGCGTCTCCTTTAAGGTCTCACTTCTCAAGTCTACAGAGAACTCAAGCTCCCAGTAACTCTACGCAGTCTATTGAATTTTAAGTTAGCTTCAATGACATAATTGTGGGGCATGCTTATGTTACTTGAAGTTGGTTCAGAGTCTGGCGATATTCAGTCTGGCGAAGATGTTTATTCTCCTCTCATCTATGAGTCACCTTTAACAGGGCAGGAGAACAAGCAGGTTTTATATTACAATACACACCTAAAGTGAATTAACAAACACAACCGCATCGTCCACCTACGTGGCATCCTATTGGATAACACAAGGAGAAAGGATCTTTAGTTCATGGATGTGGTGGAGACTGATCTCATCCAAAAACTAGACACCCAGAGGCGCTGCCAGCAAATCCCACTGGACCATACCTCTTTATCCCAGTCGGCACTGTCCCCAGCAGAGGGCAGGTAGCCGCTGGACTTAAGCTAAGGCATCAGGGGGACTCCAGCCCATTCTAGTCACTGCTGGCTGATGGCAGCGGTGATCTCCTTTTGCTTTCATACTTGACCACCTCCAGCATGTAGGTGGGGTCAGACAGAGACAGTACAGCTGCACTCCAGATGTGCACCACTTGGCCAGGCCTGGGCTCCTGGTTTGAAACCATTGCCCCACTTGGTCAATGCCTTTTGGGTGGGGGGACAGCATCAAGTCTTGGAGAACAAGCTGTCTAAAACGGGAACTAAATTTGGTTGGTTTTTCACTAAGAAAGGTATCAGACTTATATCAAATAAATCTACTTGGTCTGGCTGACTCTATACAACATGATGTACAGGGTAAATGAATTCCATTGACGAGATGATTTCCCCGCTTAAGCATAAAAGGAGAGAGAGAGAGAGAGAGAGAGAGAGAGAGAGAGAGAGAATTGAAACTGAGACAAGAACCAGTCAGAACTATCTGAAGGAGGTCACATTCAGGCCCTTCTGAGCCCAAGCCATCCTCCCTCACATGAGAGGCAGCTTCTGTGGACAAATAAGCTCCAATTCCTATACCCTCTGGGCTCCAGCTGGGTGCTCCCTCTGCTCCCCATAAGCCCTGTCTCAGACTCCAGGTGACTGAAGACAGGTAGTTCAAACCACCTAGCCATAGAGTTATCCCAGTCCCTCCACCTGAAGAGACATGGGGACAAAATAGGGGTTGTCCCAGCTCACACCTTCCAGTGACAGGAAATCGAGATATTCAAATCAAATCCTTCTACCTGAGTAAACTACATGTTGAACACCAAATATGAACCAGAATTATGCGAGGTGGCCACAAAATATAAAACTGCAATAACAATAAGAATAAGAACATGACCTCGACCTCCTCAAAGGCTATGCATAATCTACAGGGAAGACAATATTGTCACTGTGGCGCCCTGTGAGCACCACTGGACACCTTTTACTAATCCCACAGAAGCCCCTCATCAAAAGGAAAGTTGGTGATAAGAGTCAAGCCTTGGCCAGGCCGCAGTCCGAGACTCCAGTTACCTAAACAGCCCATGACAATGCAGCCGGTGCTGGGCCTGTTGAGCCAGGCCAGCTCTCTGGAGTGGCCCTGCCCTCCCTATCTGTAGCAGAGAGAAGGACAGATGTAGATTCGGGGTTCCTAGGAACTCCTCGTCACCCTACAACTCAGCTGCCCCACTTCTGCTCCTGACTTGATTCTTGAGGCAGAAGTTCCCAACTCACCCAGCCCACTGTGAGGTCATCCTGTGGGGAGCAGACTCAGCACAGGGCAGGGCAAGATGGGAAGAAAGAAAATCAATCTGAGAAAGGCCCTACGGAGGGATGCTCTCCAGACACCACTGGGGCAAGGGTCCCGGGGTCCTTGAAGTCAGGGGGCAGGTGGCCCGCCTCACCGTTTCAGTTCATCTGTCTTTGTTGAACCGAGTACAAACAGGGGAGGCAGGAGCTGAAAAGCCAGCCTTGTGGCTATAAGCCTGCGATTACTCATGACAAGTCTGTGTGCTCCGAAATGCCTTCCCATGCCTGTAATGCTTTCCCTAGCATCCTACACACTCACCGTCACCTCTCCTCACTCCGGCACACAAAAAGAGATGCACTTATTCCGTGCATTTAGGCTTTGTTGTACCACGAAACACAATGGCCAACTCCTGTTGTTTTAACACGGGTTTTGTTGGAAATGAAAAGACTTGGCCTGGCTGGCTCCCGGCGAATCTGGGCTCTGCCTCTCCAAAACCTTTGTTCTCCACATGTCAGAAGAAAGTTATGAACAAGTCTCCCCCGAGGTGAGTTACAGCACAGACAAGAAAGGCCACTCTGTATTTCTCCATCCCCGTGCAGATGTCACCAGCAGATTAGCCAAGGAAGAAGAGGTACCTTTGGGGACAGGATCATAATTCTCATTCCTCCATCCCAGGAAGCTGAGCAATAGATAGGGCAGGAAAACCAAGCTCACAGGGACTAGGCCATAGAGGCGCTACCACAAGGGAGCAGCTCCTGCCCAGCTGGAAGAGGCCAATGAAGAAGAGCCAGGATTCCTGCGGATATCAAGCTGGGCAAAGGCCTCCAGCGAACAAGGCAGTGGGATGGAAAGGCACAGCGGGAGGGACCTGGGAAGCACTCAAGTGGCTTGACACTGTGGTCTACAATCATGAGGCTCATGTGTGAAGAATGGCTCTGAGGAAACAACAGGGTTGTACATTAGAACATGTCCAGGAGTTCAGCTCAGGCGAGAAAGACTATTCAAGAAGACACAATGCCAGAGACAAGAGCAGAGAATTCTGAAATATGAGGGGGTTTTGGCCCCACGCTAATGAAGAGATACTTTGTCTTCTCTGGAATGCAGAGGAAATGGGTTTAAACTGAAGCATAAGGGATTGGAGGTAGACAAAAGGAAGGATTTCCTGCTATTGAGAGACGTCTTTAAAAATAGCACTGTATGGTTGGGAAGAGGTCAGGCTGGCTGAGTCTTAGACTCGTCTCCGTCTAAGACTCGTCTGCTTCAGAGAAGATCTAATCCCTCCACCACTACCATTCCATCTTTCTCAGATGCCCGGAGATAGGCTGTGCAACATCAGGACCGCCAACACCAGGAAGACCCGGAAGCGGCAGTGGGAAACGGACCGCAATGGGACAGCACCCAGGGAGAAGAAGGGAAGGATGCTGGACCACATCGAACAAACTAGCATCTTCTTTCCGAGCTAGGCGTGAATGCTCCAAACTGCACCGCCAGAGCAAAGCTCACGACCAGGAAACGACTGTAGTCGCACGAGGTGAAGCACCATTCCTGCTTCCTGCTGGATACGGGGGTGTGAGCTGGTGCAGCCGGAAAGAGGCAAAATGGGGAGATCTAGCTCCGAGCTACATCTTTATCTGCCTAGCAAGCAGTCTTTCTGTCCACCACTTCCTTCAATCTTCCTCACTTGTGTAGACCAAAGTGTGTGTGTGTGAGAAGGGGGGAGAGCTCTATCACTGAGTTATAATCCCCAGCACTAATGTTCAATCAAATTTCCTTGCGCCTTCTATGATAGAAAATGCCTGTTCTCAAATATCTATTCTTTCTTCTATGATCCCTCAGACACTCTTGTCAACTACAGGAAAAAAAATCTTGCCCTGAAAGTCAGCTTAATGGGAAGACGGAACTTTTAAAAACTGTTTAAAATAATTACTGAGATTTAGCTCTCTTAATCTAAGAATGAGACCCAAATTTTCTTTCCCCAGATTCCATCCCACAAGCCAGGGCCTGCCGCTGTCTCATCTTGTTCTATCTGCTGTCTCCTAGGCTCCCATCCCGCACAGGTATCACAGGTAAAGAAAGCATCAGCTCAGACTACTGTCCCACATAACAGGTTACCCGCAATAGACCCGAAGAACGTTACTGCTGGGGACCAAGGTTTCCAGAGTGCTTACTTTGAAAGGATCTGTCTGTAGAGCAGATTTAACATTAGGACTGTAAAGTGGACCCATCTGACCTGCAGCACCATAGCTTAGTGGAGGGGAAGGATGAGACCCGGGGACCAGGTGGAAGAGCCATGAAAATGCCAGGTCCTCACACAACACGGGAGACAACCAAAGCGAGTGAAGGTGACACAGGAGCCCCTTAAAGACCATTTAAGGTCGCTGGAGTTCTGGCAGCCTTGTCTTCATTACGGGGTTCCACTTAAAAGGTCATTCCGAGCCAAATGGAGTAGTGAATGTCAGTAACCCCAGCCACACGAGTCTCAGGTCAGTCACAGCTACAAAAGAAGACCTTGTCTCAGAAGCCAAAACAAATCAACACACTTTTCTTGTTTGTGTGGCTTTGGCCAGCCTGGGACGTAATCTGTAGACCAGGCTGACCTCAAGCTTGCAGTGATCTGCCTGCCTCTGCCTCTTACACAAAACAAAACAAATTGAAGTCCATCCAAATTCAAAATGTGAGGCAGGGTTGCCTGCCACAAGGCATTCTGCGAGGGGCATTCCCAAGACCCAGCCCTTACTATTCAAGATGATCTGGGCAGACTCTGCACAAGCCCCTCCTCAGAGCAGAAAGACTGGGCTGTCACTCAGAGCACCAACAGCACAGTGAGCAGCAAGCACCACCCTGCTACAGCTCAGCTCTCACAGCTGAGAGAGGCGGGATTCTCACCCCCTACCTTGCAGAGTACAAGGAGTCCATGACAGGTCACATCAAGCCAGAAAATTCCTTTCTAACCAAATGCACCAAGGAACACTTTTAAATATAGATACTAAGAGGGGGTTGGGAGTAGGAAATGCAGCAAGCAACATAACCTAAGGAATTTGCATTCTCCATCTATAGGCATCAACGTCTTTAAGGCATTTCATGTTGTTTTTTTTTTTTTAATTTCTTTAACCTCTATATGGAAAAACATAAAACACAGAACATTACACCTGTCAGGTGCTGGGCCCTGAACTATCTCTAGGCAGCTGAAAGTCAGTACATCAGACTTTTAACGACGTGAAACTTAAAGATTAAAAACATGTTGGAACGCTCACTCTACGCAGTGCCAAAAATGTGTCTATAACTTGTAAGGAGAGATGAGTGTGGGACGCAGCAGGAGAAAGACAACGTGTTCGTGCCGAAGAGGAAACTAAGAACCTCGCTGGCTTTCTTCCCTTCCTTCCTCTCTCTTGTGAAAGAAAGTGCTACTGAAATGTGGCGAGCTTTGCCACACCAAGAAATTAATCACACAAGACAGTGAGGCAGGAACCGCTGGAGTCCTGTGAAGTTGAGCAGGGCCAGCTCTGCTCTGACGCATGGGGTTGGGTGCAGCTGGCAGAGGCACTTGCATGGGCATGGGGTCACACCTATTCAGACACAAGCTGTAGGTCACATCCTACTTACTACTCTAGGAATTGTCAAATTCCCACAGAAAGCCCATGGAATCTTTTTGCTTGGCACTGCCATTTGCCGGCCCGTGACGTAGGAATTAACGGCCATGCTTGGCTAACTCTCCCTTGGCACCCACTTATTCTCTCCTCTCTTTCACAAGACATGTTGGTAAAACATGATTGTACTTAATAATTGTCCCTAAATTCTCATACATAGCTATAACAATCTATGCATAAGTGTATGACATAACCATGATTCTTCTTTCCTTCCTTCCTTCCTTCTTTCCTTCCTTCCTTCCTTCCTTCCTTCCTTCCTTCCTTCCTTTCTTTCTTTTTCCCCGGAGACAGGGCTTCTCGATGTAACAGCTCTGGATATCCTGGAACTCATGCTGTAGACCAGGCTGGCCGCAAACTCACAGAGATCCACCTGCCTCAGCCTCCCAAGTGCTGGGATTAAAGGCGTGCACCACCACCATCTGGCTACATGTATGTTATAAAGTGTTGGGGCATCTTCTTTTCAAAATTTAATAGTTCAAAAGCCAACAACATTGTAATATACTTTAAGGGGCACATTCTATAGATAGGAGTCCCTCAAAACTTCCAAAGTTACTTATGCAAAATTATTGAAGTTTCCCTAAAAAGTTCTCAGGCAAATGGGTGCCTGTTTCATTCTCACCCTCACAATAAATTCTTCTGCAGGTTTTGTTTATTTTGAGGAAACATTTCACTTTTTTTTTTCCCCAAGACATGAGGTGTGAATGATGCAAAACAGTATTTGGATATGTAAACTGAGTTATTTGCATAATGCATTCCTAATCAGAGAGTATAAATTCTGGAATCTGAATTCTTAAAACTCTAGGTCATAGAAATAAAGAGCATTGCCCTCTGACGGAGTAATATACACATTTGCATTCTGTTTGTAAAAGGGAGGGAAATTATCTGCAGTTTGTGAAAACTTTTAAATAAGTAGCTTTAATGCACACTGTCATGCTCTGACTAGAGATAAAGGTCCCAGACTCCCAGGCACGGCCACAGAACGCCAAGGAGAGTAAAAAGTATCTGCGCCACCGAAAAGCAAATGTTCCCCCACCCTATCCATGTCGGTCCGCCTGCTGACCCTAAGGAGCCTATCCACACACCCGCTCACCATTAACCTTGCTCACCAGTCTCAAGCCAGAAACAATCTCCACGCTCCTCCCACTGGTTTTTAGTGGCACTGGCATTCGAGATTAAACCCTTCTTTGAAGAGAAACACCAACGAGGAAACAGTGCGCAACGAGGAAATCAAAAAATGACTCCTGCTTCCCAAATTCCCTGTCAATCAAGCACAGTGATAAGATTGGGTTTGAGAAACAACGCGTCTGAACCTTTCGGGAAGGAATGGAACAGGACCAGAGCAAACGGAGGTGTAGCCTAGTGACCGGCACCATCCCTGTTATCGGAGCCGTGTGACAGGGAGACCAGCAATGCTAAAGGTTAACCACCCCTGCTCTCCCAAGAGTCACTCCCATACTTAGAAATCTCAGGTGGACAGATAAGAGCACAGACAGGAAACATGTATGTATGCACACGTGCACACACACACAGAAACACAGACATACACACACTGGTCCTTGAGGGTGCCAGGTTACATTTCCACAGCAGCTGCTCCCTATTGTCTACTGCCAGTGAAGCCAAACCGGCCTAAAATTTAATTTAATCTGCTGTAAGCCCAAGTGTCAGGCACTTAGATGGCAGCTAAAAGCACCACTCACAGATAACTGAATGACACTTGCTAATAATAGCTTCTGCATGAAGCAAGCAGAAGCAGACATTTTGTGTAGCTGGAGGGACCTGGGCCTGGAAGGACTTGGAAGACGCGGCCTCCGCTTCCATGAGGCAGACAACTGCGAAGACCCGGTTCACCATCCCCAACAGTGACCTCGCTTTCAGGTCAGGCAGACGCTGCAGAACTCTTGACTGGGTTCTCTGGCCCTCCTTCCATGGAGTGTGGTCTTAGACTTAAATCTTTCTCCAGCGCCATGGCTCCAAGACCTCGTCTTCATAAGCATGTCCAGCTCTGCTTCCCAAGACTCCAAGGAAAGAGGCACTGGCCTGACCCAACCTACTACCCCCAACTCTTCCACACAGACGCCATAGAAGGCAAGGGATTCTCTCTTCTAGGAAAAATGGAGCACCATGATAGCACGGGCCCCGGAAGTCATCTTCTTCTCTCTTTTCCCTCTTAACAATGGCCTTTCTGGACACCAGACTCAGCTCCCAGCCACTGGTTTCCATGCAGGAACCTCATCCCGAGCCCAAATCCTTGTGGCGGCAAAGCAGCTTTCCTCCCTAGCAGTCAGAAACACCTTGATCTCCAAGGAAACAGCAAGCATGGCCTAAGTCAGTGCTGGAGTACACCACCCAGCTTCCCCTGCGCCAGGCTCGTCCACAACCCTGTCACCTCCTCTGCCAGCGGGCTTATTTAACTTGATCCTCTACAACGTATCTTCTCATCAGTAAATACTTCAATATGTATTTTTTTAAGATAAGGGTTCTTTTTTTTTTCCTTCGTCTTAAGCACAACCACAAAACCATTACCACACCTAGAAGTAACAATAAATAATTTCTTATCAAACAGGGCAGAACAACTCTAAATCCGAAACCACTTCTTCCCACTCGAGTGTACTTCGGGGGACCCCCAACCACCCACACTCAAGTCTAGAGCTGCCAAAGAAAGCATTCAGGGTTACGGTGTCTTAAAGCATGGCCGCCCTGGTCTAAAGCCACCTGTCCTGCCTTCTTGCAGTCATTTGGGGCTGAATGCATCCTCCAGGGTCCTCACTTCCCTAACTCTCCACCATGCCCCGAGACTGCATCAGCCAAGCGGGCTCGCTCCCAGTCTTCGGAACTGGTATTTATTTTTCCTCTAAGGCCACATTCTCGTGGACAGTTGCGCACAGAATTCGTTCACCGAGCATGTCTTAGACCTACAGCTGACTAGATATGTCAGTTATGTTCCAAATGGGTTTTCACAGGTCAAGGTTCCACAGGCAAGAGCAAATACTATTTTTAAACAGGATCAGGTCACAGCGCTTTTAGAGACAGTGAGGTCTACAATAAAACCTATTGATCAGCCTTGGGAACTAGTGCTCCGGAGAGACACAGACTGAAACAAAACAGCCTGGCCGTTTTCTCTGTAGCCAACCGAGGTGGGTAAAATCACCCAGGACTGAAGATCTTGGGGGATGTACAGTAAATAAGAAGCAACAGTGGAGACTATAGTGTCATCCATTTAACCATTTAATGCGGAGGCAGCTCGCAGGAAATACACTCGGGGCAGGACTCTCAAGGAGAAGGACTTCAGGGTGAGCCTTCCCAGCTCAGGAGAGGCCAGTTCCGCCTGGGCCATGCCCTTACACTTACAACTAGGATTCTCAGCCAGCGGGGTGAAAATAACAAACTGTCAGGCACAAGGCTTGAGGAAAAGGGGTATCTTCATGGGGAATGTTTCAAAACCTTCAAAACTAACTTAACAGAAGCACAACAAAGCCTAAGCCCTTCCTCCACATCTGATTGATTGAGATTGACTAATAACGAATACTATGGCCATACCACCGTGAGCCCTTCTGATCTCCCCTGGTGACAGACAGACAGAGGCACATGCACATATGTGTATGTGTGTGTGTTGTGGTGATACTGTTGATCTGTTTGGGGATTTTTTTTTTCTTTCTAAAACACACAGTAAGTCTTTCATGGGTGTGCCACACTAGATTTCAGTAAGAAAAACATCATTCATTGCCAGGTGAAACGTGAGAGTTAAATTTAGAAGTACACAAACAGAAGCCCAAGAAAATGAATCACACACACACACATGCACACTCACACGCTTGTACACATGTGTGCGTGACAACCAGCCACCTGAAAGTCTTTCCGCCAAACCCGAAAGTTCATGAATTTGCCAAGTTTAAACAACAGCACTAAATGACTTACTAAAGCCAGACAGGAGCCCTAAACAAAGCAACCGATTTAATGGGCTGTCATAGCTTAGATTTCAGAGTTCTCCTGCAAGGTCAGCAGGTGTCCTCACCAACACCTGGCCTTATCGGAAGTGTTGTATTATTCTGGAAACTTGGGACCACAAGAACTAGTGTTTTCTTGTGAAAACTGAGGTTTTCTCCATTTATCATTTACTCCCAGCTCCCAGCCCAGCTCAGAAACAAAATATGCCATGGTAGACATAATCCATACATCACACGGTGACACCCGTAAATAGATAAGGTATCTAGGCCCGCCCAGCAGTAGACGCCCACCTTACAGCACCCAGCTGAGACATGGGCACGGTGAGGGTTAGAGGAGAAGAAACCCTCAGCTTCATGTACTTTTGCTGTCTTCTTGGCACAAATGCTACTATACATTTGCTTGGCCTGTTATCTTCCTTTGGTTTGGGAGGACTTTAATTTTAATTTTTTGTTTTTGTTAGAGATAGAAGAGGATTCCAACCCTCTAGCAGCTTATTATATCAGAACCCTTACAGAGCACATCTAAGGGGGAAAAAACCCAAAACATTATAAATTAAAGAGGAGATAGTTTAAGTAAATTACTTCTTATTGAGGTTATGATCTCAAGTGTGTCTGTGTCCTATAAGAAACACATATTTCACAATAGGCTCATTTCCTCCTAATTCTGAGCCCAGAGGATCATAAAGAAAAGTTTCAGACAACCTGTACCCAAAGGACGCTCGCAAACTCCTGGAAGCATCATCTGACTTAATGACATTTATACATGGCACTTCCTGAGCAAGGTAGAAGGTAGACTCGTGCACACGGAAAGTCAATTGTAAACAGTGTTTAGAAAGATGGACCGCAAGATCGCATGTCCTAGAACAGGCCATATGCTTTTACCTACATGAAGAATTAAAAAAAGAACAGTTCCCCTCGACTTATGCTGTCTTCCCACAATAACAGAGGGCGAGTTCTTCTAAACACATTGCATCGGATGCCTCTAACAAGCAAGAATGTGAAACTCCAAGAACTCAGCATATGCGGGCTGTGTCCACACAGAGAAGCCAGCTTTTAGGGAAGGAAGGAACAAAATACCACTGAATGCAGCCAGTTAATTGAATTTAAAATACCTGCTTGTTTGAATGCAAGTGGGTTTTTTTTTTAAGTGTATTTCTATTTTGATAAAGCTAGAGTTGCCAGGAAAAAAAAAAAAACAAGCTTGAAGTAAGTACACATTATATTCTTTGGAGTTTATCAAAAACCAGCTTGCAACAATTGAGAGAGAGGGGGCTACGTAAGGTGGAAAATTCTGGAGATTATCACTGTTCCATTATTCCATGTTTCGTTTTTGCTTTCAGCAATCTGAAAGATGCCAGAGTTTCCACCTACGAGGTAAATCAAGAAGACGCCCAGCCCTCTTCGCAAGTGAGAGGCATGCCCAGCCAGGAGATCCCAAAGAGGAGACACTAAAGCAGGGGTGACGAATGGGTCTTTGAGAGCCACCCGTCCAAAGGCCTGATTTATAGATGAAAAAGAACAGGATGCCAAGCTGCGATTAGGGGGCTAGAGACACGCAGTAGTGAAGAGTCCATCTCCCTGCACCATGGGCAGCCACAGCAGCCTTTAACTCCTGCTCCAGGTCGACCTGGAGCCCCTGACCTCAGAGGACACCTTTAGCACGTGACATATCCACATGCAGATGCAGGAACACCATTTTAAAAAGCAAACAAAAAGCTATTTTTGTTTTGAATCTTTTAGGAAAACAGATGTGATGAGAGCACAGGGTCCCCTGGCATGGTATACCCAGGATCAGCACCCAGACATCTTGGTTATCTAGTCCAGTGTCCTTGTTTGTTTTAGATTTATTTTACATGTATGGATACCTTATCTATTTACGGGTGTGAATATTTTACCTATTTATCTTACATGTATGAATAACGTAACTATTTATTTTACATGTAAAAATCTTTACATGCACCATGTACATGCCTGTTGGATCCCCTGCAAAGAGAGCATGGATGGTTGTGAGTGTGGGGGCTGGGAATCAAACCAGAGTCATGGATGACTGTGAGTGAGTGTGGGGGCTGAGAATCAAACCAGAGTCATGGATGGCTGTGAGTGTGGAGGCTGGGAATCGAACCAAAGTCATGAATGGCTGTGAGTGTGGGGGCTGGGAATCGAACCAGAGTCATGGATGGCTGTGAGTGTGGGGGCTGGGAATCAAACCAGAGTCATGGATGACTGTGAGTGAGTGTGGGGGCTGAGAATCAAACCAGAGTCATGGATGGCTGTGAGTGTGGAGGCTGGGAATCGAACCAGAGTCATGGATGGCTGTGAGTGTGGGGGCTGGGAATCGAACCAGAGTCATGGATGGCTGTGAGTGTGGGGGCTGGGAATCAAACCAGAGTCATGGATGGCTGTAAGTGTGGGGGCTGGGAATCGAACCAGAGTCATGGATGGCTGTAAGTGTGGGGGCTGGGAATCGAACCAGAGTCATGGATGGCTGCGAGTGTGGGGGCTGGGAATCGAACCAGAGTCATGGATGACTGTGAGTGAGTGCTCAGCAAGAGCATGAATGCTCTTAACCACTGAGCTCTCTCTCCAGTTCCAGTGTCTTTTAATATCATTAGAATTTAACACTTCCTGTCTAGAAAAATCTACAATACCCAGAAGACCTCAGATCACCATGACCCCTTCACAGGTCTTGGTAATTTTCCCATTGTTTTCAAGGAAAAGCAAATATTTGGCTGTAAAACCTTTGCTGATTTTTGTATGGCTGACTTCTTCCTTTAAGTTTCTCCTAATTGAGGTCCCTTCACATGATGAGCAGATTTATTTCCTAGCAGAGGGTCACAGAGAGGAAGAGGGAATATGGCTTTTTTCTATAACAAGAATTCCGTACTCTAGGTACAAAATTGTCATGGTTTCTCTTACCAGTGACTTCTGCAAATTCTAGACAGGATCGCATTCCAAAGCGGGTGACTGGGTCACAGGCAAAACCTCATACTTGTTGCGTGATATGTTCCAGCAGACAGCTACTAGTTGGCTATATTTTGTTCTTTCTCCTCCAAAAGATTTTTATAATTTCCACTTTTTCAAAGGATTTCAACTTTGGTTTGTAACCATGCCAAACCCTCTATACATCTAACCAAACAATGAAGCCAGACAAGCTTCACATGCTCACCTTTACCATGCGGTACTGGACATTAATTACCACAGATTTGTCTCCTATGCCTCCCGCCACCCTCCTTCCATCCAAGACAGCAGTCCTCAAAAGCATCCACAAAACAAAAATGTATGGGGTAATTAAATGGATATTTATAATTAGAACTTAATAATTTGCATCGGGGACAAATGAGCTCTGATTTTAATCTGCAGTGCATTTAGATCAGCCCCGAAGATAGTGTAATTTGATGGTTTATAGGCCTCCTCTCAGATTAGGAAACAATACCCAGCCTTCAAATGCTTCCTGTCTGTGTCAGGAGTGTGTTAAGAAGAAGACGCAATGAAAATGTTTGACAATGTGAAAGCAGCCATAAATTACATGACAACTGTGTAAAAGTCATGATGAGACAAATAAAGGACTGACCTATAATGCTCCTGACTCATCGCGACACACGCGCGACGCCCTGCACTGGCGTCTGCACAGCCAACGAGTTCTTAAGCAGGGAGCTACTTAGCGCCAGGAGCGCTGTAAATTATCACTAGTCAACAGCATTGATTTTTAGTCGACATTTCAATCAGGTTGCAGTAGAAACAGCACCCAGTTCATCCAGCGGCCTCCTCGCCCATCCACGGCCCCTCTGAGGTCTCCTCTGTCATGGCTCTGTTAAATCTCCATTGTGCTCAACATTCAATATTTATTGTAGCGTTGCCGCATCCAGGCACTTGGCTCGAAGGGCCACCAGCCTGCCTCCGGGGATATTAAGTTCAGGCTTACCTTTAAGGCAGGCAGAACCAAAAAAAGGGGGAAAAAAGAAAAGGGAAAAGAAACAAAAGGCCACCATCAGAGATCTGGCCTGATTCTTAAGGGGATAAAAGGAAACGTAGTGGGGACAGAGGGATGTTCTAAAGTAATGTGCCCCTTTTATCATTCTGTTTTCCAGTCTAGAAGTTCCAACAAACAAAACCAAGAGCTTCTCTTCTGGGGCAATCATGGAGCCCCACTGAGTTCCTGAACCCACACACACGGACACACAGGAGAGCAAGTGAAGAGGGCAGGAGGCAGGGCCTTGACAGAAGCCACCAAGGCTGCACAACCAGCAGAACTGAACCAGAGGTGTGGGGCTCCTTGCCCACCAGTGTTCTTAGCAGTCACCTCCGCCACCACCATCAACTCAGAGCATCCCCTGGGTACAAGCCAAAGACGACATTTTGGTGGTGGACCTGGGACGGACCAGAGCTTTCCAAACAACACACCCTTCTGCCAACCTTCCCCTCCCTGGGCCGCCTCGGACACACTGTTTCCAAACAAGTGCGGCTGTGGAAAGGAGGGGAGACTGGGAAGAGAGCACCGTTTGCTTTGGGGATACATTGATTAATCTATAAGAAACCTCAGACCTTGCCTCTGCAAACGCTAATATTAATAGTGTCAGAGTTTTGTGTGGAACAAATGGGAGAGGGCTGGGGGGGGGAGCTAAAAATTTGCCTCCGGGGAAGCCAGAGGTGGACTTGTTGACTCTAGTTTCCGGCCAAGACTCCCCTGACTCTTCCTGCCTGCCTTCCTGACTTGCCTAACCATGATAGACTTCTGCCAGAAACAAAACCTCCTTGAAGCAGGTTATTGCCTCCAGCACCTGGTCTCCCAACAGCCACCACTCACTCATTCTCTCCCTCTCTCTCACACACAATCTCTCATCCACACACACACTCATACACACACACACACACACACACACCCCACACACTCATACACACACACACATACACACACACCCCACATACTCCAATACACACACCCCACACACACTCATACACACACATACACACACTCCACACACTCACACACACACATACACACACCCCATATATACTCATACACACACCCCACACACTCATACACACACACCCCACACACTCCAATACATACCCCCACACACACACTCATACACACACATACACACACCACACACACACACTCATACACACACATACACACACTACACACTACACACACACACACACACACACACACACACACACACACACACTGTAATTCTGACTCTACACACCTGTTAGAGGAGACAAGGAAACAAACGCAAGGAGACAATCAGAACTGCCAAAAGCCAGACTTCACAGCCCTCAAAATACTTGGTCTCGTGGTCAGCCCACCTCTGTTTCCTAACCAAGTCACACAACACCAGGTAACAAACTCTCCTACTCCACAAGACCGTCACCAAATGTCTAGCTCTTCTGGATAGATGTGAAGCAAGCACTTGAAAGCAGTATTCCCACTCCTAGACAGCCCTCCAGTATGCCTAGGACACCCTCCCAGACTAGACAGTAACATTCTTCCCTTTTCCAGAAAACTGGAAAAACCTGACCCCAGAAGCCACAGGGGAGCCAAATGTCCAGCACCACAGCTCCCTGCCCTGCAGGGGTCGGTCCGACTGCAGGAAGCTGTCTCAGGTGGCATAGCTCTCCATCGAAGGGCAGTCTCTGAAGTAGTTATGGATCATCAAGGTAGGTGCCCAACCCTGGATGGGTCTTCGTTTTTCTTCCAGAACTAATAGCACCAATAGGAGCACATCTTTGGGGGCGCGGCAAAAGCTGGCGCAATAGCGCCTCAGACAGAGAGACAACGGTCACTCTTGAGTGTGTCCTGCAGAGCGTGGGATTTGTGTGAGTTCTCTCTTACCTGTCTTATGGACCCTAGGAGATAAGAACTTCAGGTTGCTGCCTTTTCACGGAGAGGTTAAATGACCTGGCAAACTCTCCAGCCAGTTGGTGGTGAAGCAGGAAGGTGACCCAGGCATGACTACCTACAGCCATCACACGCCCAGGAACCTACTCCTCCTAAGGCAACAGGTGTCCCTGACAAGAGTGAGGTCCCACGCCCTGTGGGAGCACCCCTGATGTCCCGTCTCATCAGATCCAAAGTGACTATCGACCTCTCCAGACCTGGGGATCCCTCTCCACAGGCTCACATCAGAAGGAATCCACTGGCTGCTCCCCTCACTCCACACCTCCTCTTCTCACAACTGCAGAACCCCACCGAGACCCCAGTTCTAACCATCGAGTCATGGTCATAACAGTAACTGGCCTTTGGAAGTGTTATACACTAAGTGCAAAGACTCTACCCATCCTCGCTGGATAGTCACCCCACCAGGAAGTGGGTCCTACAGTTTCCCTCACTTTATAGTTGGGGAAACTGAGGCCTGAAGGGACAAAAATCTGCTCAAGGTCACACAAGTAGAAATGACACCGCCTCTACAGCCTCCTCTGCCTTGTTTTATGCGTTCAGATGCTAGAGAAGAAAAGAGAGAAGATGAAACACATTTTTAAGGGCCATTTCCCCTTTTGGTCCTGCTTCTCTTTCTTACCAATTCAGTCACAAAGACATCCTGGTGGAAGAGAATCAGACTGCCTCTAAGACTGAGTTTTGTGGGTGACCACAGGCCCCCAAGTTTGCCCAATTTCTATTCGCTACTAAATAAGATTTCCTTCTAATACATCTCCCTGTGAGGCTGGGGATAGAAATATGGCTTCATCTCATTTTATAGGGATATTTGCAATTATGTCTTTGCAAGATGATGAGGACAAAAACAATGTGTGACCAGCATTTCAGACAGTCCCCAAACCACCTGGAAGCCCTGGTGTTCCCTAGCTGGAATCCTACAAAGCCAGCTCGGGGGGGGGGGGGGGCATCAGCGCCTCAGGTGGGAACTGGAACCTGCCTCCTGCCAGCACACAGAACAGGAAAATTCAATTACCTCCCTGACTGGTGGCGGGAGGGCCACGGCGGCACACTAAAGAGCTAAAAGTGTCAGAGAGTTACTGTGCTGGTCGCTCAGGCTTCCAGTGCTCATATGTGGAATGCATAATGTCACAATAAGCCAAAAACACAGAAACAGACCAAAAAAGATAAGATAATCGAAACAAAACCAGCCCCAGCACACAGGTCTGCCATGGGCCCAGTGTGGGGAGAGCTGGGCTGCCAGCAGGGACACGTTTCTGGGCCTCTCTTGAGATTATCTTTCTCAGCCACCAAGAGATTAATTCACAGGTGCTTTCCCACAAGTTCAACTTCAGCCATTAAAAAAAAAAAAAGAAAGAAAAAAATGTTTCCACCAATTTCCTACCTGCAGACGCAGGCCCACTAGGCACGCCCTAGCCAGCAGCACCCAGGAGCTTACACATGCTGGCCTCCCCAGAATACAGAACTCTTTCAGATCCCAGGCCCTCTGGGTACTGGCGTTATCACAAGTCTTTTCTCCCCCCAATGGCAAGCCAGGAAAGATGATAGAACCCCAGTGTGTAGCCAAAAGACTAGCCTCAACTGGTTTAAGAGGGGGAGAAAAAAAATCAAGCTCTGTGTGTGTGTGTGTGTGTGTGTGTGTCTTCTGCCTTTGGCCGAAAGACCTAAGAACATTTGATGTACAGTCAGCAGGTATTTAAAACAGAAAAAAAAAAAAAAGAAAGAAAGGGAAAAAAAAGAAAGAAAACAGGGTGGGGGGAACGGGGGAGGAAAACACTGCAAAGGCTTGGCTGCACTGGGCCCTGACACGCTCTCATCTAAAGCCTGGCCCACGGCCAAGTTCATCTGTTAATGGACAGCCACAATCCAGCCCTGCCCCTCCCCCCGCCTCCCCTGCCCCTCCCCAAGTCTTCTCTGTTCTCCCACCTCTTTGGGGCTCCTAAAAACTAGACATCGATTATGTCTGCGCTTTCCCCTTTCTATTCAAAATAAGCAAAGTGCTTCAAGTTCAGGGCGCACCCTGGGACCCTTGACAAAACAATCTATCATTCTGTCTGCTAAACCAGTCTGGCTACACCATAGCCAGGGAGGCCAGGCTCCCAACGTACAATTTTCCCTTTGTGCTCCCTCACTCTTGCCACGGACCTTTTCTTCCCCACCTTCTCTGGCGGAGATGGGCTTGACCACTGTTGCCTAAGCCCCTCCTGGCAACCTCAGAAACTGGAGAAAAGAAGGAAGCTCCTGGACGCCCCTCCCCCTCTGCCACCCTACACACACCCCGTCCCCTTAGACCCACGCTCTCTCCACTGTCACCCAGGGAACACATGAAATGCAGGAACTGCCCCTTCCTTCATCCCCTGCAAGAATATTTTAAGTGAGTTTTGTTTTAAATCATATCCATTAATTTACCCTGACTTGCAATTAAATGCAAGTACACTTTTTACAACCAGTACGGAATGTATTAATTATAACTACAAATGGTCAGATGAGAGCACAGTCCCTCCTAAAAATATTAATAAAATGCATAATAAATAATATTAATGAAACAAAAATAGATTCATAAGCCTTGGCCTGGTCTTTTATTATTTCACGAAAGGGGAAGTGCGGCCAACGAAACTTGTTCCACACACTTTGGCAGAACTCTGACCAGCCACCACCATTAAACTCTAAAAGAGTGTGCTTTGGCTACTCTCTGGATTCGGGGGCGGGGAAGGATGCAGAGGCCACCATGAGAAGCTGGTGGCCCTTCTATGGGACAAAGTTAGAGACACGTCACACATGTGGCCAAGGAAAGCTAGCCCAAGATGCTTCACCTTTCTGAGCCAGGCCCAGCTAACACCCCCACACACCCACTAGACAAATGAAACCCCCAGAACTCAAGTCAACGGTCTTAGTCTACTTTGAGTCTGGGGTTCAGCGTCGGCATCTGGCTCAAGGCATCCCACCCTGCACCAGTGTTGGAAGCCACCTTTGTCCCTGTTACAATCCCAGCAACCTGTCTCCACATCAGCACCAGCCTCTGCCTCAGTCCGGGACACCCTGCCCTGCCCATCCCCCACGCAACACACCCCCGGAACAATTGAATCTAATTAAGATGAGGAAGGAATTTGCATTTTCCTTTCACTGCACCCCTAGTAATCACACAAGTTCTTCAAATTTTGAGAATTTTGTTCCCCTGCTAATTATTTCCCTCATTTTGCATTTCAAGGCACAAAGACAGCCTATCTCACTGGTGGTCTATTAATAGTTCAAAGTTTTGCACTCAGAAGGTAGGGTGTCTTCCCCCCCATCCCAGTTAAAATTATTCTGTCATTTCCAGTTTTGTAAAAAGAATGCTTTGGGGGGGGGTTAATTATGGGTTTTGTTTGGGGTTTGTTTGGTTAGGTTGGGTTTTTCCTTTTTTTTTTGAATTGTCTTTTTTGGTGATGATGGTATTAATATTTCTTCAAAACAGCAGCTTCATATTGCATATTAGAATCTGATCCTACAATAGTTACTGTCTGCCTGGCTTACTGATTTATAGAACCCTGGTATGTAACAGAAGAAAGAAAAAGAGAGAGAGAGAACTCCTTGGCATAAGTGTGTGTTTGCTGATCAAATTTCAGATCATATGTTGTTCATTATTATGACTTGACTTGAAATCGGTTTGCCACAGTGAGATGGATTTGCTCCTACACCCTTCTACCCCTTTGCTCCCTTTAAGGACTTGGAAAAGCAGACCAGTTTTTGTAAGGTACATCTAAAGCATGAACGGGCTTGGATTAAAACAATGTCTCAGCATCTGTAAATTCTCTCAAGATACATCTTGGAGCAGCTTATGCAAAGCCTTTAAGGAGTTAATGAGATTGTCCTACCAACAAAATGTAATGGTGATTTAAGAAATTCTAATACTTTTCACTGACTTCCTGCAGACTCATTTGTGTGCTGACATTTATGCAGTGTCTCCATTACATAACAATCCACCCTGGGTACACTAGATCATGCCAATCTAGCAGAAGGAAATCTGGACTCCATATAAGCACAAGTTTCCAGTCGGATTCGACTCACCACTATGTTTCAATGTAAAGTGTTATTATAGCCGGGTGGAAAACACAGCTACTCCACGCTCACGTTTTTAACTCTAATGCTGTCATCTTTCTTACCGCTTCTAGGGCTGTCAGTATTTACATTCCAGGAAGTTAAATAAACCGACATGGCAAAACTCCTGGATAGACTGAATAATAAGGCCGCGGTGACCAAACTGTTTACCTCTACCTTGCTAGGATCCTTCTCTTGTAAAGTTTGCGGGGAAAGACAGAGAGAAGGAAAGAAGGGGCTTGGAGAGAAGAAAGGAGAGAGAGAGAGAGAGAGAGAGAGAGAGAGAGAGAGAGGCAGAGAGATTCACACACTGGCTTCCACATGTCACAAAGACCTCCTACCCACAGGCAACCATACCGAAGCAGCGTGTCCAAGTTACTCTAGTCCATTTTGTTTTGTTTTCTTAAATGTTGGGTCAGCTGAACACCCCCCTCCTCTCCCCTCTCACCTCAACATAAAAATATGAAGATTTTTTTGCCCATTTTCAAATAGCAAATTATCCATTAGATTTCATCATATCTTAGTAAAGCAATTACATCAAGAAAATGATAGTGCGTGTGGAATCAATTATGCATGCAGTTGGCCGGAGACCAAAGGCTGTGAAGTCGGAGAGGGCAGAATCGTTCAACACACACAAATAAAAAGCCCCTGCATCTCACAGATGGACCCCATCAGTTCATCTTACTGCCTAAAAAGTTCATGCACTTAATAATTTATTTGTGTTCTGGATACTGTTTCCCAGATGAATATTAACAACTTTGAACTGAAGCATGCTTTTAGCATGGTATGGATGGGAGGCACAGGAGGGCAAGGCTAGAGCCCTCAGAGGTTAAAATTATAGTTGTTTCTTATACACTGTTCATTCTCCATCACAATTTATTTTCTTTCATTAAACATTCCTTTTAATCAGAATATCAGTGCCTGTGTTCTGATTCTGCTTGTTAACCAGTGGTAAACCCATAAACCAAAGACGAGCATCAATAATACAGCAGAGGCTATTCCCCAGCAAAACCAGCACCAACATCACAGGCTCTCAAGAATCGGAAACCGTTAGTTAATGCCTTGTTTTCACAGGCAGGTCCCTCATACACCTGGAGGGAGGCACAGGGGTATCTAAACCCCCCCCCCCTTCACTTTGGCAACTAGAAGATACAATGGAGCTCAGACCAGAAGACTTCCTGAACCTCCAGGATAAAAGAGCCATCCTAGCCCAGTTCCCAGACACAGCTGAGGTGCAGGCGTTTATTTTAAAGGAGCCAAAGCACCATTCCATGTAGCTTTCTTCCTTCCAAACGGGGAACCTGATGTCACAGCGCTGAAACATCCAGACCTCCCTGCCATCAAACCACTAACAATGGAGCTGCCCAACTGCGTCTGGGGAGAACAGAGGCGTTCCATCCATACTCGAGTGTGTGTCTGGACGTGCCTCCGTCACACACTTACATTTTACAGTCTTCTCCCCACATGAGAACAACTTCCAGGCAACACGTCCACAAACTGTACTTAACGTTAAAAGAAAAAGGATAAAGCATATGTAATTCCTCAAGGTTAGACTTCTAATTCCTCAATCCACTACAGGAAACTTGGCAAGAAGATGCATCATTTTGCTCCTTTCTGCTGGGGCATCTGAGGAGGAGAGCCACTGAGGCAGCTAATACACAAAACATGATCAAAAGTGATTAACAACAGCTTCATATGCAAATTGCATTAATGAAGGAGTGCAAAGTCATCATGTAAATTAAATATGTCAAATCTCTTGGTGAACTTTCAATCTTGAGAAGAAAAAACACTGCTTTAATTTTTTTACATCATCAATTTTGCAAGATTGAAAATCTAAGAATCTTGGTGTTATAAACAATTTTCACCTTTTTTTTCTCCTTCAGCAGGCTGACAGGCCAGCCTGATGTGCACCGAATGTACATGTTAATAGGCCAATCAAAAATGCAAAACAATTCGCAATTACTGGAAGGACCTAATGGTCATTAGAATTTACAACTAGGTAATGAACTGAAGTCTGCCCACACCATGCATATTCATAAAGCAATTTAGCCTTTGAAGATTAAAGAAGTGCTTAAAATTCAAATGAGCTTTAGCAAATTATCAGTAAGATTCATCCAAAAAGCAAAGGGTTTTTCTTCCTATGATTTCCTCATTTTTTTAATGCAAAATTGTTATATCTTCCAGACTGAGCTTAAACTAAACATAGAGCCTCTAGTCAAGCCAAAGGGGCTAAGAGACAGACAGAGACTGCAAACATCGTTCCGGACTTTGTTCATAAAACTAAGCCCTTAAGAGCCAAACGTATCTCTAAACATGGTAATTTATCAAAAACAGCCCAGAGTTGCTCACAGGCAACACTACACAGTCCTCCAACAGCAACGATCACCACGCGCCGCCGCCCCCGCCCCCGCCCTCCCAGAAAGCCTTTCCCCCTCAAGTTGCCTCTCCTGTGTAAACATCCACTGCGGTAGAAAAACAGCTTTTTCATCGGCTTGGAGTGGCATGCCGTTTAGAAGTTCCTGCTTCCAAAGGGAAGAGAGCAAGAAGGCAAAGAAATGGGAAAGGAGGGAGACAACACTGTCTGGTTTACTTCTGGGAGCGAACATCCTGTCCTTTGGTATTTGTCGTCCCGACTGCCCCCATTCTGCACAGGCAGCACTTAATTCAAGAGGAAAGGGTCACGCAGACATCAGCTGACATTCAGAAAGTTGTGTGTGCACCCACCAGCAGCAGCAGCCCACCCCAGACAGTGGAAAGTATCGTGGGAATTTGGATTTTCATGCTTCCCAATTACCAGTCTGGAGAAGCCTCTCCTTGCCTGCTGACACCTCGCTAACCTTCCGACATTTAAAAAAAGCCTAGTGGCAGAATTCCCAGGGCACTGCTCTTCCTGCACCCCACATACCCCACCCAAGGTGCAAGTATGTTCGAGTCCTGCCCCAGCTGGTGGACAAGCCATACTGAGAATAGCAGCTTTCAAAGGACCACATGTCCATGCTGGAAGCTCCAGTGCCGGCCCCCAGAGGATCTATGCTGTGGGGGTTTCTTTAAACTATCGAAAAATATTACAGTAATGGCTCTCTCTGTCACTCTTTCCCCACCCTACCCCTCACCACCACCTCAGGCGTCTGAGATAGTCAATCTTACCAAAAATGTGGGTGCATTGTGAAGTAAAAAAGAGGGGGGCAGGTGGGAAACCTTGTGTTCTCATCCTGGTTCCCAGGCTCCATATTAGCAGGCCCAGCCTTACCGGTAGCCACATTGTAATGTGTATCAGAAAGGAGGGGACGCGGGGCTGGATGGAACCTTCATCCACAACCTTCTGAATGAGCCACAGGTCCCCAGTCCTGACCAATTCTCTTTGACACCAATGTTACTCTACATGAGCAGAGTTGAGTGAGTGCTGGCATGGGATGTGACAGGGTAAATCAGAATTAGATTAAAGACAAAAGTTTAGAGACTGATGCTACATTGCAGGGCAAATGGAACTTGAAGGCCAAATTTCTTTTAACTGCCTTGGTGTCATTTTCCCGATGAGAGCCTTTGCCTACCATGCCCCTGCTGGCCATTCACACAGGAGACTGAAATATATACGGGACTTGGGATAGTCCTCTTTAAATACAATACCTATACGCTTAATATATAGCGATTAACTTGTGGTCAGGAGCCTACAGGCAGCAGGCTGCCCCAAGCAGATAGCAAGGGAGGAGGGCCCAGAGCTGGGACCAGCACAAAAGACAGGTCCAACGACAATGCCTGCTGTCAGCAGTTGAATTATTTTTATACTGGAATTTTTATCTCTATTGTACAAACAAGTACGTGTCTGTGCTGACTTGTTAAGCAATCCACTTGTATGTAGAATAAGGCGGGCTTTTTTTTTTTTTCCTGCTTGCTACCAGTCACACAGCTCCGAGATCAGAAGAAATACATGGTCTTTGAAGCTGCTCAAATGTTTTAGTTAAAAGGACAGCAGTTGTTTTCAAAGATCCAAGAGTATCTTTATCAGAATTAAATTTTTCCTTATTGATTTTTTCCCCTTAACATAACAAAAACATAACATGAGAAGGTTACGATTTATTATTAAAAATGTTCAGCCTTAAAATCATTCTTCGATAGTTCGTGCTCACTTTTAAATGTAAAAGAATAATTTTTTTTTTAAAAAAAAAATCTTAAGGTGGGATGAAGTAGGAGAAACTCCTGAGATTGGAATTTTAACACTGGTTAATGCAGTATTTTAACTGTAAACACAAAGGAGTTTTGGCTGGGGCAGGAGTTAAAATAGGCGGGAAAATGGTTCATTATGGTTGGCCCCTTAAATGTAAGCAGGCCATGAAATCATGATATTCCTAGAGTCAGGATGTGGGGAGGCTGCCTTCTTTTGTCCAGTGAGATGTCCTGTCTGTGGAACATAAAAAGTCAGATTCAGCCAGCCAAGCACTGTGCTCCCCCCCCAGGTAAGAATCTTATTTCTCGAAAAAAAAAAATCAGCAGATGCGATTTTTTTTTCTTCAGCATTCTTCAATGCATCATTACACATCAAGAAAATGAACGACTAAGGAATGTAAAATTCAGTGCCCTGTGCTTAGTGGGCGGGGTCCCTGTGAGTTTTAGAAAGTTCAGGAAGAAAACGGAAGAAGGGGTGGGGTCAGCAGCACCTGTGGCTGTTGTGAAAGCCTCCTCTGCTCTCTCAGACAGTCCGTGCCTGATTTTCATGGGAGCTCTCAATTGGTGGATTTACCTCTATCTAAAAGCATGATCAAATTGTAGATGTAATTGTTCTTCAACAATGTTAACGACAGTAAGAACACAAACAAAAACTCATTGTGAGTGGCCAGAAGTCCCCAGGTATCCCCTTCGTCAACATACCTGCTCCAGGGCCCCACTGGGAATTGCCTGGCGGAGACCGATTTGGTTCTGAACAACACGCTGCCAACCCTGTCCAGAAAATGGTGTGCAAGGTGCCTTTCTCACCTCTTTTACACAAGTCTCCACCCGATCATCTCACCTCTAGGTGAGTATAATGTGTTGTTTAGCACTCTAAGAACTTGGTACTTTGTCTATCTAGGTGGATCAAGAAGGAGGAAGGAGGGAGGACCAGGGGAGGCCATGGAAGGCCCAGCCTACCTCTGGTGCGTGTCAGCTGCACACAGCCCAGCACCTTAGAGGAACAACCTGTTCAAGTAACCCTTCAGCAGTGTTGCATCAGACTGCTGGGTCTCTGGGGCGACTCAGAGATGAGCCACCTCGGCTCCCTGTCGACAAACTTCGAATTCGCCAGTTCTGCCCGTTTATTTTTCCAAGTGTTTTGTTTCAGGAAACGTGTGTATTTTTCTTTGTATGTTTGGTGGATTTACCACAACTGGTTCTGACAGCTGTTGATTCTGTTAAACGAACACATTATAAAAATTCTCTATAAAACCTCAAGCAATAGCAGACTCAAAAATATAATGAAAAAAATATTTTAATGGAGCTCCAATTGAGAGAAGGTTTTCAAAGAGAAGTATAAATAAAGGTGCAGAGTCCTGAAATTGGCAGTGTGGGGGTGGGGGCGCACACGTGTGTGTGTGTGTGTGTGTGTGTGTGTGTGTGTGTGTGTGTGTTTAATGGGGGGAAAGGGTGTTGCAAATCACCACAAATATTTACACTGTAATCCCTTTGTTCAAATCACATACTTTTAACAGTAAAAGCTGGAACTGTGGCTATTTAAAATGTTAAATATTCAAACGCCTGTAATTAACCATATGAAACAAATTACGTCGCATTTCTCCATACCAGCACATGCAAAAAAAAAAAAAAATCAAACCAACTAACTGGCTAACTGGTGGCGGACTGGGGGGTGGTCAAGTTGGGGAGACAACTCTGAGAGGAGGAGGGGATGATGTTTCCATTTTGCTACAGATCAAAAGAGAACAGGATGGGAACTGTGGCATTGAGAGCATTCTTCCATTGCTGTCGCTCACACTGGGCTATCTAAGTTTATACAATCCCCCAGACTAGCTGCATATTAAGCTTGCTGTGTACAGCTTTATTATGGTGCAGTGGTGGAAGAAGCATTAATATTCCGACTCCACATCTGACAGGGCATTTACATGCGCCCATCTGAGCGGCACCTGAGAGCCCCTCCAAGGTGCAGTAACTGTGCGCCTATTGTAAAGGCAAATGAAGCTCACCTATTCCCTGCTGGGATCAGAAGTGACCTCGCCACCCCCCATGCCTCAAATCCTTCCCTTGCCAACCTAACTCAATGCCATCGCAGAATGACGAATGAGCTCAGAAATAGACCCCAAGTTACTAACCCTGCTAAGAACAGCAAAATCCTTTGCTGAAATGTTTTAAAATGCATAGGGAGTGTGCAGCTGGCCAGTAAAAAGCAGGGAGACGGATTCCAGTGAACCTAATATGGAATACGTCACATTCTAAAACTGATTAGAAATACAGTCTGATGTTTACTGGCTTCAAATTGAGCTTGGCATCAAGCATACTGGCTTTAATAATGCTGGCATTTTAGTATTGTTATTATTTTAAATTTGCCTTTGGTCTCAGAGAACACATGTGGAGAGCTAAAGAATTCTTATTCGTCAGGTTGCGTTTCCTGGAAATTAAGTTTGTGACAGAAAATGACTCCAGTAGCAATAATATGGTTCGTGCTCAAATTAATTAGGTCATTGTTGTAAAAACTACATGGCAAATTACAAAGGTAAATTTACAGATATTGGCCAGGGCTCCATACCCTGGCAGTAAAAGGGAAAAGCAGTTTAATAGTGCTGATTTACCTGGGCCGCAAAAGGAACACAGCAGAGGTACAATGGTCAATTTTCTATTTGTATTATACAAATAAAAATACTGGTCATTCTCCATTAAATTATATAGTCTGCACATATTTTATAAACTTTACTATGTCCTCCAAATTGACACATAAAATAAAAGCCTGTTTGATTTGAAATATTAAAAATGGACCCTACGTTTAAAAATACATTTTGTCTTTGAAGTAGCACCACTGCTGACATAGCCATGACCCAAATGAAATCTGAACCTGCAGAAAGGCACTAAAGATCCTTGGTGATTCAATCTCACGCTAAACTGTGGCAAGGTGCCAGCCTGGGTCCAGCTTGGTGCTATGTGTTTTTTACTGAACGATGCTACTACTACTACATGCAAATGCAGGCAGGGGCTTGAAGTGAAGTCTGTCTCAAACGGTTGCTTTGTGTGATAAAGGACGCAAACAGACCAACCCAGGTAGGGCAGTACGCCACCCAGGGGCATCTTCTGGGGCCTTCCTTCTCTCTTCAACCTCATATTTTTCCCCCATGGAAAGCCAAACTTGCCTCCTCAGTGACAGTCGTCCAAAACCACATTTGTCTCTTCCTTTATTAAGTACCACCAATAAGACATCATGAAAATCGAAAATCTGTATCCCGAGTTTGTTATATGCTCCCAAATCTATCTCTCCCTTATTGGCCAAATACAGAAGCTACCGTGTGAAATTAATGACTTCCCAGGACTCCAAAATGGGCCATTAATATGCATCCAACTGGCCTCTTCTCTGAACTGAAGGTGTCCGTCCTGACCCAGCCTGGCCTTTTCCTATGCCCAGTTGTATTTCCCAACCCATGGACAGCCCCACAATTAAATGCCACATTCCCTGGGAGGAAGGTGTGCAGAACATACTTCCGATCCCTTAAGAGGCGAGTGCACAACCTGCCCCCACAATAAGGATGGGTTGATTCGAGAAATTACAGCACTTGGGGTTTTTTGTCGGTTTGTTTTAGTTTTCACAGGATAAACACAGAGCATGGGAGGGGAACTTGGTCCCCCTCTGCTTCTTTTCTTGAAGTGAATACATATTTGTGTTTCCAATAAAAGGCCATTTTTACATTAACTGTCTGTAACAGCAGGAGACAGCAGAACGAACACAATCTCCACATCACACACAGGATGCTTCTCCATATCACGTGAACCTATTCTCAAAACTATTATTCCTGAAAGACGCCCTTGGAAGACGCACGGTGCCTCTTTTCTGTGCCACCCAGAGGGTAACATCAGAGGAACTTTGAGATCTTTGGGGTCTTCTACGCTTTAGATTTTGTTTTTCCTTTTTTTTTTTTTTTTGGTGCTCCAAAGTAAATTTAGCAGCCATGCGGGCCACTGTGTTTAATTAAGCTTTCAAAAGTCCTCTGACAATGCCAACCATTGTAGGACACTTCTGTGGCTCAATCGCGCAATCACTGTGACAGTTCTATTTACAATGTGTCTTAGAGTTCCTCTGACATTGTACTTTGACAAAACATCCAAGCTGCCAGTCCACAACCTTTCCCTGCCTTATTTACAAATACAGCTTGTGTACAGTACTCCCAGCCCCACGAACATCAGTCTGTGGGTAGTGGCCTCACAAACACGGCCTCCCTATGAAAATGCTAGGTATTTGTTAGAAAACAACCGCCTCTGCTCTACGGACTCTGAAGGTAAATAAAACATTTGCCAGTACATTTGTTTCTTTGAATGGGGTGGTGTTTTCCGGTTTTTGCTGCCACACTGAAAGTTGACTTCAGAGATCAGTATTTTTTTTTATTCAGAACCATACAAATAAAGAGAAATAAAAAATAAGTAGTCATAGTAAAACGCTGTCATTTATAGTCTCGTTTACAATTAATACACAAACACATCCTCCAGTTCAATCTAGCCTAGGAAAAGAATATTGATAATGGGTACAAAGAGAAGGGGGAGTTAGCTCTGTAAATTCGGAAAAGCAGGATGGTGTCGCTTGGTTTACCTGTAAGTAACATGCTAATACAGTTGCTTTTAATATTTCCCTGCTCATTAGAGAATCTGTCTTGCATATCATTAGCCAGATCAGTTGCTCTGTCTAGGCGAATGGTTCCAAGCACCCCAGTGAAAATGTCTGTATTCTAGATGCTAGGGGAAAAAAAAAAAAAAAACAATGTTCCATCAGGAGCAGCAGGCTGCCCTGCATCTTAGCAGATTTCTGCTCTCCCATTCGGTCTAAAAGCTAACTTTATGATAGGCTAATCCTAATTTAAAGATTCCCGGGTGCAATGAGCCAAAACTTCAAGACCGACACTGTGAGATAATGTTGGGCCCTTTTCTGTGAAATCTTCAATGAATATTTTACTCATCATAAAATAAAAGACTGAAAAAAAATATACAGAAAGCTCCATCAGTCCAAGGCTGCTCCTATCTGTCAATGGGCTTTTGACATGCATATCGATGAACTGGACCACACAATATAAGCTGATAATAGCCAGTTAAGTGAAGACTGTCCCAGTAGTCTCTGTGGATAATAACCACATAAGGCTCTGAACAGCTAAACAAAATTGGAAATGCAGCTTGGTCGTTGTCTATGGAACTAGGTAACATACATGCATGGTACATGAGAACACAATTCCATCTAGTCATCAGGCAAAAACATTCTGAAAGAAACAAAATCAATCAAACAAACACACACATCAGTTAATTCTGGGAGCCCTGAGCACAGCCCACATGCAATGCTGCTTTACTGCTGCCCTTCAGAATTCTACCTTACCCTGTTTCAAAGCCCTCAAATTCTATGCTTTACTTAGGGAGATTTCATTCCTGCTCCCTGCCTGTAAAATGGCACAGAGCACACACTGAACTCCAATCTGACTTATATCACTTCATAAAGTCTCTCCTACCCAACATGCTTAAATGACTGTCTTTCATGTAGCTGCCAAGCATATTCTTATAGACATTCATCAGTGTACTTCTTCCCCAACAGAGACCCCTGCTTCTCTCCTATGACACAGTTCAGACGTCTACTGAATGGTTACTGTTGGGAAGCCTGGTAGACTTGGTATGGAGGAACCAGTGGGGAGTACAAGTCACCTTTCCAGAACCTCGCTTCGGGGGTACCTGAGGTTCAGAGCATCAGAATTTATGTGCCATGGTAGAACGTTCATTTCGCTATAGGAAACCCTTAATTCGTTGCTGTGGATTACGAGAAGTCATGATTCCAGCTCCTGACATCTTACTTGGAGATGTGACCAAGCTATTTATGTTCAGTCAGTACCAGGGTAAAAATAGGTGGGGAGGCACAATGAAAGGAATCAAGATGTTGCAATTATTCCTGCGTGAAAGGTTTCCCTCACCTGAATGGCATGTGCATACTCAATGAGTATCTGAGAGAGCTTCCCATTTCAGAGAAACAATGTACCATCACCCCTAGAAATAGATTTCAAATTTGCAGCTTTTCTCTTTTTCCTTTTTTTTTTTTCTTTTGGCTTCTTTAGACTCTGCTATCACACTAGTTTTTGAGATATCACAGGATCATCATGGCAACCAGCGGGTTAAGGGCTATTTCTTTCCTGGTGCATCCAGGTAGCACAAGTAAAAAGCCCTAACTATATATACGGCTCTCCTCAGCCTTCAGATCTGGCTTCGAAATACAGAGGCCCTGGTTTTCAAACTGGCTAACCTGCAACCAAGAAACCTATTTAAGCCTTCAGGAATACGTGTGGTTTTAATTCCTGCCTGACAGACACTGTGTTTTGTCTTTTAAACGAGCAGCTCGATATGTAAATACGATGTTACATCACACAAGCCTTACTCCATATTTGGTGATTTAGCAAGGCTTTGGATCTCCAAAGACGACAAATCCCCTTCCGCCTGCTCTTGCTTCATTAATCATGCCTTACACTTCTGTGCATTTTCCTTCCAGTCACAAGCCAGCACATGGAAACGGTCATTGCTACATCCTACGGGAGTGGGGGATAAAAATCTTAACCTTCGTGTCTCGGAAGCCCAATGTGGTGGTGTCTAGGAAAACACTCTACACAGGCAGCTTTTCTGGCAGCAGAGTCCTTACTTCACTAAAAGGAAAATACCTGAGTATTACTGCAGAAAGCATTAAAAAGAAAAAGAAGAAGAAAGAAAGAATAAAGATTAAAAAATGCCGCACTTGATCTTAATGATCATATTCCAGACTTGGGGGGGGGGGTCGCTGTAGAGGGGTGAGGGTGATATGCCATTTAATCCCCTCCGGATCACTGACCTATTATGGTTCAACTCTGTGGTCCAACCATTTCAGAGACAAGTTCCAAAAGCCCTGTGACTATCTACACTGCCTTTCCAAAAATGAGCAGGCCTGCTTTTGTAGAGTGGGGGCAATGCAAAAAGAGACTGTCTCCCAGATGTGGCAGGCAGGCCTGTCACCACAGAATCTGCTTTTGCTTTGTCTGACGTGCTAAAGCAAACAGTGTTTTAAGAGCCACTACCTAGTGTTGCTGTTTACCACTAGGGCAGGGAATTAAAGTCCCTCTGTTAGCTTTTAATTCCATTTCCCTGGAGCAGCTGAGAAACCCACACACCTAGCTACCTCCTTGGTAAAACAGAGAGAGAGAGAGAGAGAGAGAGAGAGAGAGAGAGAGAGCTATTGAATATGTGCATGCATTTTTTTTCAAGAAATTTTTTGCATTAGGCTAGAGAAGAAACAGTGGAGCCGGTACTGGACATTTGTAAGGATGACATGTGGTTGTGTAAACCACAAACAAAATCAAGATACATCTGTCAAAACCACATCAGAGACAAGAAAGAGCACTGAGAAGCATTTATCACTGAGCTGAGGAGGCAGGCTGCAGGGAGCAGCCATTCCTGTCAAACCAACCTTTTGAAATTTCCAACATGCCCTTAAACTTTTCGAGTAAGCATGTCTGTGCGCTTCAGCAACTGCCCTCTCTACTCTGGCCTGGCCAGTCGAAAATGGCATCTTAAAGTCAAGGTCACCGTGTCATCCCACCACGGGGCTGTGTTTAATTACAGCCCCATACAGGCTGACAGCCAGTATGGATCCAAGGCTAGCCCTGGAACTCAGTTAACTCCTTCCAAACCTTCAGACAAGCCATGGGCTCAACCACAATACCTATATGGCTACCTTGCATTTTATATACATCACCAGGCCAGAAGTGGACACTGGAAACTGAGGCAGGAGTAGTAAGGTCCAACACATTAAAATAAAAGGGCAAGCAAGGGGCAAAAGAGAGATCTGGTACTGTCAGCACCAGGCAGAGGATGTCAAGTGTGTGACACGTTCCCACCTACATCTGACTCAGTAAGGTGCGGAAAACATTATTTCCAGCAGTCTGGATGGAAGCAACAGGAAAGATGGTTTTAACAAGACTTCCATGGACAGTCACATGGAGAAATTCAGACAGCACTTGAGCATGCCTTCCTGCTCCTACAACACCTCTGCAAACGAAAAAGCAAGCATGCAAACAGCTTTTCTCCTTGCTTCTCAATTACCTGCTATGTGTTCCTGTTTGGGGCAAATTCCTCTAGATGACGTTGATAGACAATCGTCATCCTCTGGTGTGACCTGGATGCCAACCTCCACAGGATTGGATGCCTTTTTCATCTCAAGTGGTGAAGGGGAAGGTGGCTTATCCACAGCTTTTTCTAAGCAGAGGCTGCCATTGCATTGTTTCCGTTTGTGCTCGATAAAAATAAGAATGTCCCCCAATGGGAAGTTCATCTGGCACTGCCCACAGGTGAGGAGGTCATGGTCCCCTTCTGGAGCTCCCAACGGGCCGTGGTCTGGTTCATCATCTGTAAGAATGGCTTCAAGAGGTTCGGCTGTAGTTGAAGAAAGAAAAGCACAATTCTTAGAGAGCCAGTGTGGAGAGGAAAGGGAGGAAATACATGCTCAACCCCACCCCCACCTCACCACCCTAAGACAGGAATGCGCAGCAATCTCCTTCTAACACCCCTCAAAAAGTGTGATAGGCAACATGTGATGTGGAAGGTATCAATAGCCAAGTTAATTGATCAATGAGAGTGGCCATCATGGTCTAAATGAAATCCCTCTGACTTGAATAACTCCAGAGAACACACACACTGTAAATTTTTCGAGAAGAATGTGACTTAATAGTTAACACAATATAAGGAGAACTTAACTAACAATTGCATTTAAAACGTGAACTGAAACCAAATTTGCTTCCCCTCCGTACAGTAAGTTAACTCTTAGGCCCAAGACTGGAAGAGGTGAATGAGCCCACACACCCTTTGTGAATGTGTGCACTAACTGTGCACGCGTGGTCTCACAGCAGAGAAGGCTGCTGTGCCACACAGGAGTGTGTCACACTCACACTGCAGCCCTAAGGAAGTGACTTCATCCACCAAACTAGTCATCACAAGGCAGTGAGTCTCACACCGCCAAAATCTTTCTGTCCTCATTCTCAGCTACTCCATGAAATCAAAGGAATATCAGATTCCCTGGCACTTCTCAAACACATTCACTAAATGAGACAGTCTTGAGTACTTAAGAAAATAAGCCAATTAGTCGGGTTTTTTTTCCCCAATCCGAAGAATGTCTGAAATATTCTAAACATGTTGGTACTTGGTGCCATCCATGACATAAAACTCAGAGTGGACTCCCAAGCTCACACATCAGAAGGCTGGGCATCCTTTCCTCTGAGCTAAGGTGCTTCACCTAATGTAGTCAAAGTTGACTAATTTTCTGAACAGGCTCCAAATGCTTCATTACGGGATATTTCTGCACACACAATCACCAGCCAGTGTTATAACAAGGTAGATAGATATACGTGGCTTTCTTTCCTGTCTGCCTTTTTTAAAAAAAAAAAAAAAAAAAAAACTTTACAACTCCAGCATCTATTTGAGCAACTTCTATCATTTTTTTTTAACCTTGCAAGTGGAAAAAGGGGAGCTGGGAAATCTTGCTTATACCATCTTAAAATACTAAAATGTAAAAAAAAAAAATCACAAATTACAAAACACGTCCAAGATGCTGCCAGTTAATAAAGCAAAGCAGACAACGTACAAGTCTTAAACAGTTAATCAGTCTGACCTTCTTTAGCAAGCTGCCAATTTCACATTTAATGAACTTAAAGCCACAGAGAATCAAAAAATAGATTTTAATTTGAGTGTAGAATATTGGAACAGATTTTGATAAAGTGCAAAAATCCAGTGAACTCAGGTTAAATTTATTTCAACCCTACCCAGGCTAGATACTGAGGGGGCAGATCTGGAGTAACTCCCAGATGTGCTGGGTGAAATAATATTGCGGGAGTCCTGCCGAAGCTGCACCTGTCTCAAGTAGGACATGTCATCATTGCTCGCCTTCGGTGCGCCTCCTAATTTAACATAAGGTCATCACGAGAATATGAAGGTTATCTCCCTACGAATGAAGACGGCAAAGCAAGCACTTAAATGTTTCTTTGCCCAACATCCTGATCAAAAGACAAATACAAAACGTGCAAGTATGCTTTCCAGATACAGGAGGCAAAGGGAGCTGCTCTGCATGGCGTCCTCAGTCGTTTCTCTCCCAATTGCTTTCATTTTGACCAAGTCAGGAGGGGGAAGTCCTGACCCGTGAACTCTGCTGCTTGAATTAAGTATTTTAAATGAGCACAGGCAACTGTGGCCCTTTTCCCTGTCGTTGTTTAGCTGCAAGTTCTGGGGTTGAGAGACTGGAAGACTCAGGGGGGAAAAATTGTTCTACTAAAGGTAAAACATTTTTGCAAATCCTATCATCAGGATTCACTTGGGGCTTTGTTGTTGTTGTTATTTTTATTCCGGGGGCCTGAAGGACTTCAGAATCTAGGAACAGTATTAGGAGCAGAGGGGACAGTCTCTTAGATCTCAAACAGTTAAAGGTAATTCGGGACAAAACAGACTCGGTTAAAGTCTTCTAAACGTAGTGACTGAACTGATTTACAATCAAAACCAGGAAATGAAGTGGTAATTCACAGGTTGCTGATTACACCTCCACATCTCACCTAATTAATTTTATAGGAGGCAAAGTTCTTGAAAATAACAAGATGATCAAATGTACAGATATAAAACCTGTAACCTCCACATTTTCTATGCTCTTAACGTAAATTATTGCTAATTAACAAGAATTATATCCTAATGTATGAAATACATTTAACATCGGTTTCCCTGAAAAACATTTGGCTAGCAATGTTCAGACAAATATCAAAACATGTTTTTATTATTGCTGCTGCATTTTAAAAAAAATCGGACCAAATGGGGCACAAAGAAAATATGAAAATACAATTCTCTTACTGCAGCCTACTGATTTGCATTGACATCCTCTCTCAGTGGCAATCAACATTTCCTTTCTGGGCATCAGATAATTTCTCTGTATTTTAATGCAAATTCCTCATTCCCTAAAAACATTCCTAACCTCAGCCATTTTACCCCCTCCCTTCAATTCAACTCTGTCCTAATTCTCTTCCACAATACCACCCTTTCTAAGCTCGGGCCTAACTCGGTACAAAGCGGGGAGTCCTCGATTGAAGTGGAAGGGAGTGGAGAAATAATCACAATAATTAGCCGCGAATTCTCTCTACAAGGGGAGGAAGACAAAATGAAATGCTTCTGCTTTCTACAAGATAGACTGGACGGGTCTCAGTCTCCCAGCGACAGCAGATCGAGATATATTTATATATTTGTGTTTATTTCTCTCCTCCTTCCCCCAGCCCCGTTGCAAACATTAAAAGAAGGGGTCAAAATCCTTATAAGAAATGTTGAGAGAAGGCTAGGAAATCAGGACTGCTGGGGAAGGGGGAGGGGGAAATGGGAGCTGTGTCTTCAAGTTTGCTTTCCAAGTGGCTTTTCTTAACACGATAAAGCAAACCGAGGCTGAAAAATTAGAGAGGCAAAGGAAAGAAACAAAAGCAAAGGCAAGGGCTACAGGCTGGGGGCCGGGGCCCTGCGGGAGTAGGCCGCTTAGAAAGTGAAGTTGGGCGCCCGGGTTCCCCGGCACAAAGCGAGCAGCCTCCTTCCTGGCTGCAGGCTCAGGCCGCGCGCACAGCGAACACGTGCAGCAGCGACCCGCAGTCCCAGCTTGGAGACGACGGGTGGCCCGGGGACTCGGCTGCTGCCTCCACGCCCATTCAGCCGAGCTACCGCCGAGCGCCGGCTCCCTGAACCCACTAGTTGGTGAAAAGGAAGTAAGGTTTGGAAAACTGAGCTGGAAAACCTGATCAAGTCTTGGTTTCATAGCGCACACCCCGAGTGCGGGTTCTGAAATTCATTCTGTGTGCACAGGCTAACACTTTTACTTTGAAAGATCTGTGCAAATGTGTTTCGCCCGTAATTCCGGGCACCGTGTGCGCGCCAGGCGGCGACCGCGGTTATTCATTATTAATGACGCTGCTAGCCCGCATCATTATGATGATAACTATTACTATTGTTGTGATTTCAGGCTTCCAGGCGAGAGCTGCAGGAGGCGGGGAGGGGGAGCGTCGGGTTGCCAAGCCGTCCGGTAAGCCTGCGGTGGACGCCGAAACCTGCGCTCTGAGCCGGGCTGGGGGTGGAAAAAAGTGAACCTAGAGGCCAAGGGCAAACTTGCCATATCCCTGCTTTCAGTCAGACCTCTAAGCTCGAGAGCGCTCTCCCCTTTCCTCGAGACCAAAAATGCCTTCCCTAAAAGGACCCTGAAGTGTGGAGTTGCCGGGTCTCCTTGCACGTGGGGGTGTCGGCTGCGCGCCCCGGCGCTTCTCCACTGCCCTAGCCAAAAGCATTTTTTTAAGTCAAAATGAAGAACAAAGACCTAAAGGGTAATGGGGGGTGGAGAAAGGGAATTCTGCCTAACCGTTAGTTGCCCCCCACCCCCACTCTCCCAACGCTCGTCCCTCCCCCGCCGAGAAACGCCGGGCAGGGGGTGGGGGGGAGGCTCTGGTACAGGTTCAAGTTCGCGAAGCTTTTCTTGATCTTGTTCTGCCTCCTAGCGACCAAATGGCTCATTCAGTCCACGTAGCTTAGGACGGGGGGGGGGGGGGGGGGTGTCATAGGACCCGGTAGGTTCCTGCCCTCTGAGCACCCAGAAAATCAAAGAAGTGATCCCTGCACAGACCCCTTCAACTGGCCTCCTAGTCCAGTGTCCCTCCCCGGGACAGCAGAGATTAACCCTCCCAGTCTGCAGAGTCCCACAAGGGACCCAAGTGGGAGGAGAGTTAGTACTGAGCAGTTCGGACTGCGCCTCCCAGACTGTCCCTTGCGCCCCCATAGCATCCTTCCGAATGTCCCAAAGTCCCGGCTTTCCCGAGTCCTGCGAACACTGCCCTTCCTTCCCGCCGGTACCTGGCCGGGCTGTAACTTCACACCGTCGCGCGCCGTGTCTGCTCTGTATCCGGCGCGGCCGGTGGGAGTGGGGGCGGGGGAGAGCGGCGAGGGAGAGATGCGCGGGGGTGGGGAGAGGGAGGGCCCCGCAACGTGCCAGGGCGGGGGAGCTTCCGAAGTGTGTGACAAGTTCCCGGGCCCAGAGGGGGGAAAAAAGCAATTCCTAATGAGCACCCCTCCCTCAACAAATGCAGAAGAGAACATGGGAGAGGGGGGGTCCTTCAAGCTTTGGTCAAAAATTAAGTCATAAATGAAAGGAGGATTTGGGCGGGGGGCGCTCCACGCCTTTCCTTACAGGACTCAAACTTTCCTAAGTGCCCACCACCCGCTTCTGTAAGCACACCTTCAGGTGGAGATAATCACCACCGCCGCTAGCACTCTTACATAAGCTCACAGAAACCCCGGAGCAAGACAGGCCCAGGGTATAGGGCAAGAATCCAAAGGTGGGTCTCGGCTGAATAGGGGACCCTGCACCCCCAAAATGCAAACTCAACATATTTATTTCCTGCCCCGCCCCCCTTCTCAACCTAGCCAGGCAACTGCTTTGGTCCAAAAGACTACTGGCTAGATTGGGGAGGGGGGGGGCAGAGAAAGCACGTGGTAACCTCCCGACTGTCTAGAGTTAAGAACAAGAGGAATCTAAGAGTACCCCGGGTGGAGTGGAGGGGGACTATCAGAACTCGCCTTTACAGTTGCTTGGCAAAATAAAAATGTTTTGCAAAACCGAGTTTCACCCAGCAGCTTTCGCTGTCTGGGAGGTCGGAGTGAGAGCTGGGCATTGTGTTAGGGGCGGACCGGAGCGCAGGCCGGGCTGGCGGAGTCGCAGCGTGGCCTGCCGCGGTGCCTGGCGGGTGGGCGGCGAGCGCCGGGTGGGCGATCCCGACTCCAGACTGGGGCGCGGCGAGGTCGGGCGAGGCCCAGCCGCTGCGGCCGCCTGCTCCGGGGCTGCCGCGGCGCGCTCGGTCCTCTGTCTGTTTGTTGGCAGGAGGCTCCCGCACACGCGGTGCTTGTAAACATTCAGACACGAGATTTTTCCCAATCAAAATCCACTTCCACTTTTTTTGAAAATCTTCCAAAAAATAGTAAGAGGAGGGAGTTCCTCGCTCCCTCTCCACGCCGCCGGCGCTCTAAGTTTGCAACTTGATGGGGTCTTGGGGAAGGGGTATTAGGGATATTTTTTTCTATTTTTTTCTTTTATTTTTTTCTCTATTAAAGATTGTGGAATTTCTGAAGAGGTGGGGGTGTGTGGACGAATCCCAGGAAAGCGATGAAAAATACGACTGGCGGAACATTTGGTTTCTTTTGGGGGGCAAGAATTGTACATTCTTTTGCGTTACTTAATTTTTTTTTTAACGCGTCTTCGCCTCGCCTCCTCCAGGGCTCAGCCAGGAGGGGCGGGCAACGGCAACCCGCCGGCGGCGGCTAGTGCGCCCTCCCTCCCTCTCCCTCGTGCCCCCGGCCGCCTCCTCACTCGGCCCTTGCTCCTGCCCTTCGGCGGCGGTGGCGGCGCAGGAGGGCAAGCGCGAGGAGCCCGCACAAAAGGCGGCGGGACAAACACCCACCTCCGGCCGGAACAAAAGACAGCAGCGCCGGGCGCGACTCCGGTCCTTCCCGGTCACCCGGCTCTCCCAGGCGCTGCAGCCCCTCTCTCCGGACTAGGCTGCCTGAGAAGCGCCGGGGGGCCCCCTTCTACAGTCCCACTTTCGTACAATTGTGGGGGTGACTACTTTCCTCCCACTGCACATTTGCCCGTGCACACATTGGTGTCCCAAGGCCAGTCTCACCTCTTTTCTCCCCAGGAATTGTTTTTTAGACTTGACGCCCTCCCTCCCCCCTCCATTTTCCTATAGTGAAGTGGAAGCAACCCCCCTTTCCTTCCAGCTCCCACCCCCAGGTTTGCATGTGAGTTGTTCGCATCCTTAGCATTGTTCATTATTTTTGCAAAACTGGGGTAGAAATCATTGCATTCCTTTTTGAAAGAAGAAATAAAGCGGCGGAGAGAAGGAAAGAGGAGGAGTCAATTTTTTATAAAATTTAAAGGTGCGTGCAGTCTCTAAAGTGCACACACGGTTCTCGTTCGAGAGGGGATGTGGGGCTTTTTCTCCTTTAATCTCTTTTTACCCCGACTAACGAAGGGTTTTCACCTGAATTTTTTTAATGCATGCACACACCCCTCTCAACCTCACTCTTACTTAGCGTCCTGCGCGCCCTCGTGATTAATAATTATTATTACTATTATTGGGTTACTTACGCGAGAATTCCCGTTTGCTTAAGTGCTGGGGTTTGCCTTGCTTGCGGCGAGACATGGTGGGCTGCGGGGCGGGCGGCGGCGGCGGCGGCGGCGTGCGGACGACGGCTCGGTTCACATCGGGAGAGCCGGGTTAGAAAGAAGGAGACTCCAGAGAAAATATCTTCATCAGTGCCTTTTGACATCCAAAATAAATTAGAAATAATACAAAGATGGCGCAGGGAAGATGAATTGTGGGAGAGCCGTCATGGCTTTTTTTTTTTAAGCAAAAAAAAAAAAGAGAGAGAGAGAGAGAGAGAGAGAGAGAGAGAAGAGAGAGAGAGGGAGAGAGAGAGAGAGATGAAAAAAATGGCAAAAGCCCCCCTGAGCTGCAAGTTCAAGTGCGGACGTGACGTCCCTGCGAACTTGAACGTCAGGAGTCTGGATGGACAGAGACACACAAAACATGGGCAGGGCGAGCAGGAGAGAAGGGGAGGAGGGAAGGGGAAGCTCACACCAATGGACACACATCAGGGGCTGGACATGAAAAAGAGACCAGGACAAGCCAATGGCCAGTGCGGGGCGGGGGAGGTGCGGGGCGGGGGGCTCCGCAGACGCCAGACGCGGCCCCTGGGGGAGGGGCGGGCGGAGGGGAGGGGGCTCTGGGGTGGCTGGCTCACCAGTGGCCGCAGCGAGCGCCGCGGCGGTGGCGTGGCCGGGAGAGAAGAAAGGGGCGGCGGGGTGGGAGGGAGGAGTGGGGGGGGGGAGCAAGACTTGCGCCCTGCTCCACTCCCCCCTCCACATACACACACTCAGCGACCCTAAAATAAAAAATTATTGGGGTGGGGGGAGCAAGAGTGCTCCAGGACGCTGCAACCCAGAGCCGGGGAGTCGCGGGCGGAGGGAAACCAGGTAGAGTGGGTCCCGGACACCCTCCTCCGTGCGCACACCCACTTCCCCTCCCCTCCAGCGGACGCCCAGCGCCGGAGTGCTAGCCCCGAGCCCGCGGCAGCGTTCGGGAAACTTTGCCTAAGGAAAGCTAGGAAAGAAAAAAAAATCACCCGAAGTTGAGAGCTGAGCCTCCAAGTTAGAGCTGGGCAGCGGGCGAGGGGAGGCGGGAGGGAGCACGCGGGAGAGCGAAATCTAGCCCAAGTTTGGAGGGTCGGCGGTCCGGAAGGCCAGCCCCGGGGCCAGAGGGAGCAGAAGCTGCCTGGAGAGAGGGGGTTGGGGCGAGGCCGGCGGCTCAGGCCTGGGCTCAAGGGCCAAGAGCGCGCCCCCAAGGCCAAGTCAGGGACTCGGGATCTGAGCTACCCAACTAGCGATCGGGTCTGAATGCCACACACAAGAACCCTGAGTCCCCGCTCCCAAGGGTCGCAAAAAGAGAGGCCGAGATACAAAGACAGAGAAGCCCGATTCCGGGTGCGTTCAGTCCCCAGAGGGGAGCACCCGAGGCCGGGGCTCGAGGCACCCAGGCGTCCACCTCTGAGCAGTCGCCGGTCCGAGGACAAAGCACGGGGAGCCCCAAGATCCCCGGTCTCTGGGAACCTGTTCCCGTCGCTGCGGGAGGTCCTCGAGCCTGATTCCAAGGAGGGACACACCCCCTCCCACACCGGGGCAAATGCAAAAGCACTGAGCAAAGGGAATGAAAACGTGTCTTACGGACAGAAAACAATTGTTCCTTAGCTGTTACTTGAGGAAAGAGAAAATGGGAAAAGGAATGAAACTGGCTACCAGGAGCAGCCGGGAGGCCACGGTGGTGAGGCCCTCGGGTCACGGCCGTGCGGCCCAAGCGCCAGCAGTCACCGCGGACACCCGGGAACCCCAAGCCCCCTCTGTCCTCTCTGCAGCCCTCCTCTGGAAATTAGGAAAGACCTGTTGGAAATAAACCCCTGTCTCTTTAATGCACACACGCGCGCGCGCTGCTGCTGTCAAAAAGCGGGCTTCACTCTGGCGTGGGATACTTTCAGTTTTACGTAAAATGTACAGCAACAGCACCCCCTGCGATTGGAAAGTTTATTCAGAAACGTGCTGCAAAGTCCCCTGGCGTCTCCCGCCTCCCAGCCTCCCAGCCTGCCTGCACCACCCTGCAGCCGCCGCAGTCGCCGCCGACGCCGACGCAGCCAGGGAGATCGCTCTCCGAGTCCAAATCTAGCAGCGCCCGGGCGGGGGCGGGGGATGGACAGAGTGCCCGGGAGGCGCGGAGGGCGCAGGGTGGAGACCCGAGCTGCAGGTGGACATCTGTGAGTCTCTGCAGAGCCAGGAGCCTTCCTCCACTCTCCTCCAGCGGCTGCACCCAGCGTTTCTGCACCCCTCCTCCGAGAGGTGTCGTTTCCGTAAATTCACCCACCCGGCGGGGGATTGTATTGTTTTAAGGCAGGGCCCTGGGCTTGCAGGCGCTCGCCCACCTCCCAGCCTCACCGGCTTGTGGCTGTTTATTCCTGTGTCTTAGGAAACTTTCAAACCTCTTAGAAAATGGCTTGCCTGATTCGGCGAGGCTTCGGGCCCCTCAGAGGAAGAAACACAGGTTTTGATGCCCGACGTTAGAAAAGCTGTGGCTTAGACTGGGGTGGGGAGGGAGGGTTGTTTCCTTCTAGCTGGTTTTCCTGGGGGAGGGGGGAATCTCGCAGTCTGTTTGAGGAGCAGGAAGACTTTAATGCTTTAGCTGCAGGACACCGTTTCCCCTTTTCACTGAGTTCTTCAGAGCTGGCCAGCACCTCTTCCTCGGTTTTTTGCTTGTTAAACCAGCCTTAGAATCACCAAGAGAATGCCGCTGCGGGGGGTGCCAGGGGAGGCAGGACTCAGAGGTGGACCTCTGGAGAGTAGGTAGACTGAGAGTGAAAGAAAGTTCAACCAGGAGGCCTCGGGAAAAATAAATAAATAAATCCCCTGTAGGTAACAATAGTGAGTCAGGCTCGGTCAAGACCGGTTGGGCAGATTTGAATCTTGTTCTCATCCATAAAAGTCTATAGAGAAAGGAGACAGATACATGGACAAATTGTGCTGTAGAAATATATACTGTATATGTGTGATTTATATATAATGGTGTGGATAAAGCTTTTCGGGCTTGGCTGTAGTGTAAAAAGTAATGACTTTATTACCTCTGAAAGGTTCTGTGGTTCACATTTAACAGTCTTCTGAATTACAATTCATTACACAATCGTGTGCTCTCTAAAACCGGCACCCTATCAGGGCCGCTATCTGTGGTTATTTCCAATAAATAACTGGCAGCATTTTATTGATTTTCTTTTTTTAAAAAAAAATCCTAGGAAATTAAGCACTTAGTTACAAGTAGGTCTGCTATGTTATTGCACTTGTTTCAGATTCCGGGGGGTTCCTACGGAAGCCACATCTGAAAACATACATTAAAAAGCCAGTTGCAGCTGCTTGCCCTGGGTGCCAGCGCAGAGGTAAAGCGGCAACGTTTCCACGATTAACATATATTTAATTTCTTCATCATAAAATGCCCAGGGTGAAATGGGACCTGCCATCCGTTCCCGCCCCTCCCCCAACCAGATTTCACCCAGCTCAGAAAACCAGGGCTCTGCGTCGGCATTTGATCTGTCCTAGCCGGCCCCCCTCCGGGTCCCTCGTGCTCGCGGGTACCGATGATGCCCCTCCCTCCCGGCTGCTGAATGTTCACTCCAGCGCCCGAAGGTGGGGGAGGGGATGTGTATATGAGTGTTTAAAGAAGTCAAAACGTGGCGTTCTAAGAGATTTGAAAATATTACATAAGTATTGATTCATGATGGAGGTGGTGTTGTGGAGCGGGGTGAAAGGTCACTTTAAATGTGCACACTTGGGTACACAATAAGTATGTTTACCTTTCCAGAAGTGGCTTTTAGAAAGTAGTAAATTATGACAACGATAGAATTATTTTCTAGCCGTTCAGTTAACTTCGTTGGGGTTGTAGAACCCTTGTTGCTTGGTTTGAGAGACCTCGGTGGGCTCTTTCCCAAACCTGTAGTGACGACAGTGCGTAAACCCTAGGCCAACAGACGACCCCTCCCTTCCCCTCCCCACCCCCTTTTATCTCGCCGGCGGAGGAGCCTCCCCATACTTCCTGCAGTGTATATTCTGCCTCTGATCTCCGTACTTAATAGCCAAGTCCTGGTTTATGCTTTATAATGTGTTGACAAGTTTTCTAACAGACTTTCTGAAATAATGCACATATATTCACGTCGGTTAGGAACCCACCGTATTTTTAGAGTCGAGTAGATCTATACCCTAATGCAGAGAGAGGGTGTAAATCACAGAGGGTTTCATGGTCCTTTCAGTAGTTTTCGGTATGAAGTATGAGCCGCGTGGCCTCCAGACGTAACCTTTTAGAAAAAAAGACAGTGCTTTTATTTTATGGTGTAAAGTGCTTTTAGCTTCAGGGCTCTGAACGTGCATGTGGTCAACAAACAGCTCCAAGAGGAAGGCTTACTACAGCCCCAGCCCTCTGTGAGCATCCCCTGACACCGGGGACTCGCTGCGAACTGGAGAACCAAGAGTTAAAAAGTCTGTCTCGATGGAAACTACAAAATTAAAATATTCACTGTCTGCCTTTAGGGTGAAACACTTTTATAGACAAAAATAAATAAATGAATAACTGAATGATTAAAAAATGCAATCCGTCCCATCTTGCTTTTTACTTCATCCTTTTTCCTTCTTTTTATTTATTTTTTATTTATCTATTTTTGTTCTTGTTGTGGTTACCTAATTGACAGACCAGAAAATAGAGAATGGGCAGTCCTCTTTCAGCTCGGACCCTGCACTCAGCACAGGTTTCTACTCCCCGGGCTGTGGAGAGGAGGTGGCTGCTAGCCCCAGTGCTGTTTGTTAAACAATGCATTCGAAGGAGCCGAGGCTGTGTTTGAGTAGAGGAGTGAGCAAGAGTCTTTGCCCCTGCTGCCTAACTGACCTGATGCCTGGACCTAAGGAGGCTCCCAAGAGTAGACAGTGCTGCCCCTTCCTCAGAGGCTTAACTCTTTCTCTGGGGTGGGCTTGGAAGGCACAGCTTCCCCCATCCCGAGAGATCCATCAGTCTGACGTCTTTCCCCAGTGGCTGCCTGGATTTCTGAGGGGCTGGCAGGTTGCTTCATACATCCTGATGCACCTATCTAAGAGAAAAGGAAAGGATGGGTCTGGCCCTGGACCAGGATGCTGTGTGTTGAGTCAATCATGCATGAGAAAGAGGAGCAATAGTCACAGTTAGGGGACTCATCTCAATAGGCAAGAAGTTCTGGACAGAACATCGCTGAATGAAGATCTTAATTTAACATTCCAGCTTTCGCATAAAAGACATAGGTACAAGGCTGCATGTCCAGTGACTGTAGTGTATTAGGGATTCCTGCTACAATACTCAGGACACAGTAAATGCTCAATAAACAGCCTTTGAGTCAATGAACTAACCAACTACAAATCCTCTTACCATACCCATGAAACTAATTCCTAACCACCCAAACTGTATTAATTTCCCCAGAAACCAATAAGGCTTTGGTGAGGCAGTCCTACAGTGAGAGTTCATTTAAGCCTTAAAGTCATTCCTACCAGGGACAGCTCAAAAGACCAACCCAACCATTTAGCAGCTGAAGAATTAACAATGTAAGGCAATATGTGTATTGCTCCTGCAGCTTATGTTGTAACAATCTTCTAAACTGGCCAGTTGCAAGAACCCAGGATCAAATGATACATTTTTCCTTTAACGATGCTTTTTGGATAAATACCAATCTACTTCAGGAAGAAAAAAAAAACCGCAAAGATACGTTGGACTCTGTTCTCTACCCTCTCCCCACAAATCTTGTCCTGCTAAAAGGAAACTATTTTGTCAATGTGTTTTTCACAACCTAACTTTAAAACAGCTTTCACCTATTTGCTTCCTTTTTTCTTCCGCTTTTCTTCTTTCCCTTTTGTAAACAAAAGGAAAAGCAACACACACGCGGGCGCGCGGGGGCGCACACACACACACACACACACACACACACATCTGGCCTGACATTTCGTACAGCAAGTTTCAGCCCAGTGTGATTTAAAACAATGTGAGTTAAAAACCTCTTAAAATTTGGGTTTATAATGGAAACGCTGACAGACTCTTAATTATAGCAGCCTCGCCAGACACGGCTGTAATGAAATAGTTGTGCTTTCATTACTATGAGGCACTATAGTTAAGGGTCTGTCAGTGTTTCTATTATAAACCCCAAGTTTAAGAGGTTTATAACTTGGGCTGTTTAAATGGCACTGGGTGGAATTCAAGTTATCAGTCCAGATGTGAAGTTGTTTTATAAAAGGCAAAATAACTCAGCTGTGGAAGGTTTAGGATCTCTCTCTCTCTCTCTCTCTCTCTCTCTCTCTCTCTCTCGCTCTCTCTCTCCATTGCAAAAATGATTTTTAGTAGTTTCAGATGGTCTTACTGCCAACTTCTAGCTATGACTTCACTGTCTGAAAGGGAATTTTATAGGCAGTTAGTCCTTTATTTGGACAAGATCTCTTTGCTATTCTTGTAAGTTTTTATTATTTTATTGTGTTAGTGTATGTATGTATAACGGGGTTTGTGTGCATATATGTATGTGTGTGTACCTATCCATTTATCCACACAGAGAAAAAAATTAAGACTATATCCAAGGTGTATTGCCACACCAGATATATACACCGAGGTGTCAGGCCACAGTGGCGCACACCTATAATCCCAGCACGCAGAAGGCAGAGGCAAGTGGATTCACAGGCAGCCTGGTCTACAAAGCAAGTTCCAGGACAGCCAGGACTACAAAGAGAAATCCTGTCTCAAAATATAAAAACAAAATAAGCAAAAAAAGGGGGGGGCTTGGAGAGATGGCTCAGTAGTTAAGAGTACTGACTGCTCTTTCAGAGGACCCGGGTTCAATTCCCAGCACCCACATGGTAGGTCTGACACCCTCACAGAGACACACATGCAGGTAAAACACCAAAGAACATAAAATAAAAATAAGTTATAAAAACGATAGACACAAAGACATATAATTCTGTGTTACAATTTGAGGGAGGGGAAATATGCATTTGCCAGAGCAGAGGGAAAAAGGCCCCCCCCCCGCCCCGTGCACTCTTCTCACCTACCAACTGTGCAGGAAAAATTAGAGTTGGTATTTCCAGATATATTTTTATTTTTAATTGACACAGTAATTGTACATGTTTATGGGGTTCAATGTGGTCTATCAATACTCATATATAATGTGCAATGACCAGAAGGAACAATTGGCATACCTGTAACCGCTGACGTATTTCTTTGTGTTTGAAACACTCGAAATTCTCTCTTTAGATAATTGCTGTCAACCATTTTCACCCACTGTAGTGACCCCTCCCACCCGACTGTACCCTGCACCTAGGAACAGCTTTGGGCACCCCTGCTGTGTCTCCCACACCTTTCCCGGGCTCCTTCAGCACTAGTCTCCTCTGGGGTTCTCCAACCAACATTCTAGCTTCGGCACAGGAGTGAGGCTGTGCAGCATTTGCCTTCTTTGGCCTGGAACAAAAAGTCCTCTAGCTCCACACTGCACAAATGACTGAGTTTTATTCCTTTATGGCTAAATTATATGCCACTGTGTCTGCACATGGCACTTTCCATATCTTAGCTGTTATGCACAATCTACATTAAGCATACAAGTGCAAGTGTAAGGAAGTATTATTAACATTTATTTCAGAACCATTGGGACCTTCCTGGTATCAACTGGTGTGCTCAGAAAGCAGCATCTAGAGGAGCTAGAGGCAGACATGTAGCATATGTCTTCAATCCCAATTATGTGTTATACTAAGGCTTGGTACCTTAGCAAGACCTTGTCTCAAAATAGAATTTTTAAGTGGCTGGGAATACATCTTTCTTACTGTGTGCAAGGACTTTGTGTACAGCTTAATCTCTAGTACCCCAGGAAAAGGAGGGGGGACCACTTGTGAAATCAACTCTTAATGCTTGGCTTTGTCAACAGATTCATGAAGGATTTGCCTTGGATTAACCAATGGACCAGAATGAAGCCTATACTATTAACCCAGTATATCACCACTATAATATGCAATTAGTGTTTATTAATGATGCTGTGGCTAATGACAGTCCTGTACACAAAGATAACAAAGGTGATGGTGGCAATAATGCTAATGTAATGATGGTGATGATAGCATTGGTGACAGAGATAGAGATGGTGATGGGGACAAGGAGGGTAATGGTGGAGATGGCAGTAGTGATGGTGGTGGTGGTCGTGGAGATAATGGTGATGGTGATGGCTAAGGTAATAATGATGGTGATGGTGGTGGGGATGGGAGTAGTGATGGTAAGGATGATAGTGGGAGAAATGGTAATGGGTGGTGGAGATGGTGGTGGTGAGGGTGGTGACGGAGATGGTGGTGGAGATGGAGATGGTGGTGGTGGTGGTGATAGAAATGGTAGAGGAGGTGGTGGTGGTGATGGTGGTGATGGTGATGGTGGTGGTGGTAGAGGAGATGGTGGTGGTGATGGTAGTGATGGTGATGGTGATGGTGGTGATAGAGATGGTAGAGGAGATGGTGGTGGTGATGGTGGTGATGGTGATGGTGATGGTGGTGATAGAGATGGTAGAGGAGATGGTGGTGGTGATGGTGGTGATGGAGATGCAGGTGGTACTGGTGGGAAGTGGTGATTGTTGAGTTTCTATACTTAATATATCCATCAGTAGGCAGCAGAAATGGTCGAAAAGGTGGAGTAAAAGTTCAAATGTTTGCAGCTCCAGTTTTGGTTGCTTCAGGAGAGCCTTTCCATGAAAGACAGACAGACGATTAGTTTAAGGTAAATGTTCAGATTCAGCTCTGAGCCAGCACCAAGCTGTAGCCCTAGCTGGGTTCTTCTGTCAATCCCTTTGGTCACTGACTTCTCACAGAAAGGCCGCTATATTAGGTAGCAACCACACCTGATTGTGGACGCTTTTTCACTTCCCCAAGAGCAGTTCCTTTTCTCTACTTTCTCACTGTTTGCAGACTGCCGAGCAGGCCAGCAGATGCCGTCAGCTTCAATTCTTCTCACTGCACAAGAGCTCCGATAGATTTGTCTCCTCGGAAATTAGCCGGGCGACAAAAGAGGAGAGGATATCAAAAATATCACCAGGCTTAAGTTCCTTCTCTGCCTGTTTCTCTCTCTCTCTCTCTCTCTCTCTCTCTCTCTCTCTCTCTCTCTCTCTTTGTTGATGTTTGTCTGTTTGTTGAGACAGGGTCTCACAATTCGCTCTAGCTGTGCTGGAACTCACTGTGTAGATCAGACTGGCCTCTAACTCACAGAGATCTGCCTGCCAGTGTGCACCACCACACCCAGCCTGTGCCAGGTTCTCATAAACTTCAGCAATGCCTAGCCCATAGCCATGACAGACGAATGGCAATCACTCCCATGGGCCATTGACTGGCTGCAGCCGTGCTGATACCTTTTCTAGAAGTGCTCTCTCTCTCTTTCTCTCTCTCTCTCTCTCTCTCTCTCTCCCCCCCCCCCTCTCCCTGACAGTTATAGGTCTTTTTTATTTTCCATTTTCCAACTAACTTCAGCAAAGAGAATTTTTCTGGTAGAAATGTTTACCCCTTCTTGCTGTCCTTTCACAGTCTGGTAAAGATTAGACAAAACTCCCCACTCTGCCATTCCTGACTGTATAATAACCTGCCTGTTTTTCTCTCCCTCTTTAAAAAGCGTCTCACCGAATTAAGAATCTGCTCCTAAGAATTGTGCATGTTTCCTAGATGGAGGACCGCAATGAGCAAACAGGAGACAGTCTCTGCCTGGGGTGGCTTTTATGTTTAAAGTACTAAGACACACAAACGTGCCATGTAAGATTCACTGTCACACATGCCAAAGACCTACTAATGAACACCACCAGCACTGCTTTGGTGGTCAGGGCTTCATGACACAGGACTCCAACAGTTCTAAACCTCCATTAGAAGTCGACGTGGAGCAAGGCAGCTCCGGTCACTCGCCATAACAGATGGTTTCCTTTTGTCGAGACAGCTCAATTTTCTAGAAATGAGAATGTAACGTGAATATTGGCATTTGGGCATAGAGAGCTATGTTAATCTCTTGTTTCCACAACTTTTATGATGTCATCAAATAGCCACTCAATTGGAGAGGGATTGATGGGTTTTTGTTTTTGAGACAGGGTTTCATGTGGTCTAGGCCAGCCTGAAACTTACTGTAATATCTGAGGGTAGCCCTGATCCTCCTGCCTCTACCTCTCAAATGGTAAGTTTATAGACATATGCCACCACACCAGTCAGTGGCCTTTGAGAAATGAGCTCTCTATACTCTGTCCCCACGGCAGTGTTGAAGACTGTCCCTGGCCCACTTTTGTGAAGATAGCATGTGAAGATATCAGCCCCTGAACAAGGAATAGGCACTTAATACATCTCAAAAAACGAAATGAATTCTAAAAGTGCATGTTTGCTTGCTGCTGTGAGTGAGACGGCGCAAACATAGAGCAGAAGGTCGCATTCCTTTACTTTTTTGAATAGTTTGGAAGGACGGGTCTCTGTACCGCTTTCTAGACCACAGACCATAAACTGGGTGCAGTTGTGCCTAGCAGAAACAACCAAGTGGCCCGTGCATATCCACTGAATCACTTCCGTGAATACGGACTTGCCCAAATTCTGAGTTGCCTGTGCTTACGAAAGCCTGGTGCCACTTTGCTCCCTACCCGTCCCGGCACAGAGTAGGACATCAGGGAGATAATGGCCGGCATATATATAAAACTTGAGAAATGGTTTACTTAGATTCCCGGGAGGTTTAAAACACCAGGCTCCAGACGAAATATCCTTTTCATTGTTCTTCATTCTTGGATTTTGAAAGGAAATAAACTATTGAAACAGCCGGATGCTAGGCGAGACTCGGTCTGCAGCCTGATGCTCTAGGAATACCTTCTTGGATATGTCAAGGCCTACACCACCTGGTTCTCAGCCAAGGACAAGGCTGGGTCTCTGAGGTAAAGCTCAGAGCCCAATATTGGCAACCCTTGTCCCCCTATCCTGAGATGGGATTTCTAGGGGAGGGAACTGGCTTGAACAACATGGAAAATATTAGTATGTAATGTTCAAAGGTGACTGATAATTAATCATACTCTTCTAAAATCTTGAATCTTGAACTCAGAGCCTGATCATAAGTGGGATAAAACATGAACGTCATAGACTTCCAGAATTAAGCCAGCTTCTGACTGTAAATGTATTAGAGGTGATCCATGTGCATTAATTATTTTAATAGCAAATATGGAAAGGCATTTTTTTCAAGATTGTAGCTCTTTTGCTTATCTGTCGATTTAAGGATTCTAACGAGTCAGAACGATACTCATTCAAAAACATTTATTATATGTCAACACTCTTAAAGCAAAAGTACATCAAGCTAAGAAGCAACCTCAGACCGTCCAGGGACAACTCTGGCTTCAGCACTGTGTTCGGAATTCCAGGCTGCCTCTTCTTATGGCCACTAATGTACACACACAAGAGTTTCAATCTCTTCAAGTCAGTGTGACCCAGAGAGATTTAAATACTGCGTCCCGACGTGTAAGGGCAGCTCTTTATCCTCAGCAGGGCGGACACCATATCTGGTTTGGAGAAACATCCAAAATTAATACATTTATGACAGTTCCCTGAAAGCGGTGATTCACTACTTCCAATTTTTAAATATCCTAGAAGGAAGAAAATACTTGCTAAGAGAGCTGAAAGGGGTGAAAGAGACCATGACTTCACTTTGGTACCTTTTAAATGTATTTTAAGGATGACAGACTAACCAACAATTAAAAAAAAAAAAACTACATATTAATTCTCTAGATATTTTTCAGTGTGATGCCATGCAGTCAAACATGTGGCGAAAGTTGCACTGTAAGCAGAGGATAATGGCAGTAGTTCTTTTAATGAGAATTTCCCAGGCAGAATAACAGACAGATACATCACCTCATATTCCACTGAAAGGTAGCTCCTAGCCCGCACACCGTGGAGACTAATGTGTGGTGAGAGAGCCCTTCTGCTTGCGGGTCAGGCATTTGTGTCACCGTGGATTATTGATAGCACATATTATTTTTACTACATGGTCTCTTTATTACATAAACTCTAATTGCAGGGGAAAAAGAAATCTTTTTACCCTCTTGATTTTGATAGGCATTCTCACAGAAAAAAAAGGAGAGACAGAGAAAGCTTTGGATTAATGGACTCGAAACCCACTGAGGATGTTTGCTGATGCCAGCCCTAGGAGCAGCAGTCTCGGCCCTTCCAGGAGGGGGGAACTCAAGCAAGGTGCCTCGATCGCTGGGAATGAAAACTTCAGCCCCCCCCCCCCCGTTCCCGGACATCATGTGTGCAGGCATCATGTGTGCACTGCCAAGCGATATGAACTAAAGTGCCTGAGGAGACAGCACATTCCCCGAGTTAGAGAGAGAGAGAAAAAGATGTTTCTGAGTGTTATTTTAATGGTGAGGCCACTTTGTTGGGACACCCCTCAAGACAGCAACCAGAATGACAAAACTCTGGTATTCAGATGTAAGGGGCCTGAGAGTCCAGATCAGCAAGCCTAGTTTCCACTAAGAAGGTCAAAAGGTCTGGGAGAAACGGTGTATGGAAGGCATCCTTGGAACTCAGAGCCAATAAAAATGAAGCTATTCTCTTCTGAGACCTAATTAACTTTTATATCCAAAGGTACACTGCACATTTGCTCTTTGCTTATGAGGAGGACTGGAAAATATATGTGCCATGGCTTTTAAATGATCTATGGAGGGGCTTTTGCCTGCCTGTAAGAATTCCTGTTCTTTACCGGCATTCAATGGATAAGTCTATGCTAATTTTTTCCAAAACATTAAGTATTTTTTAATATACATTTTCAGAGAGTCAGACTTGGTCTCTATAACTTCCAGAAGATTCCCTTCAAAGTCCTAAAACAAAACCAAACAAAAACGTTCAGGGAACAGATTTTATGCTACAGGCTTCAGCAGGATTGGTCTTCTATCAGAATCACGGTTTCTATATGATCCTTTTTCATGTTTTAAAGGGGGATATCTATTTTTCTGTTACCTTTCCTGACTGTAAAGCAATCACAGGAGCCTGCAGGAGGCATCATAAATATGCAAATTTCTCCAAGATGACTGCTTCCAGTGGCTGGTGCCTCCAAGTAGTGAGGGAAGCAGAGAGCTGAGCCGCCTCTGTCCAAGTAATTCGCATGTTGGTGGTGCCCCCTGCTGCAATTACAGGTTGTCCAAGACGGGGAAAATAAAATTCTGAAGCATTGCGATCTGGTTAAGACATGAAATAAATGCCCACTGCCCCTTGCTCCGGGAGCAGTCATGCCAAGGTCCAGAGTCTCCCTGCTGGTCGTAATCCCAGTTTAATCATTTTCCCCAATCTAAAGTTGGAAATTTCATTTTTATCTCAAAATCTGTTAATGTACAGGTTACCTGGAGATGGATTTTCTCAACACCCCCCCCTCCCCCGGAAAAAATGCTAAGATCCAAGAGAGCATTTACCAAGAATGAAATGTGTGAGGAATCTTCTCCCAGTTACGAAAGGATTTTTTTTTAAAAAAAAAAAAATGTGAATTAGAAGACTGGAATTCGGTTGGCTAGGACATTAGGGCAGAAAGGGAAAAGTTAGTGTTAACAGCAAGTAAACCCAATCCACAGTTTCAAATGGCTTTATTTATTAAAGGAAAATTTTGTGGGCCATTAGCTCAGAGTGTGGACTGGACATTTTAAGATTCAAAATAAAATGAAATGAAATGAATCCATGAAGCAAGCAAGTTATCAACACAGGGAACTAGTGACTCCACAGTCCCTCTTTACAGATTTTCATATTAAGATGGGGTACTGACAGAGCAGAATAACACGGCACCATTCAGACCTGTGACGGTCTACTGAATACATAATATGCATTTTTAAATTGCCTGAATATATATTCCCATGACAGAATCTAATGGGTTTAGGAGGAGTCCTTGCTCTTCATCAAATCATAAGAACTGTTATAAACTTGTCTATCATATTAAATCACATACATTTCTATCAGAATTGGTTTTTGGCTTCTTGTTTAAATACTAGAGTTGGGACAGATAAAAGGAAATTAAACCTGCACACCGACACAATCACAGTTCAGTGCACATTGGGATCTGGATTACAGCCACCAAAGTAAGCCTGGGCGTCAGACACCTGACTTTGCCTGTGGCCCCTCCTCAGTCTCCCTCCAGTGTCCCAGCCCTCCAAACTTGGTTATTTTTACTATCTGTTTCCGAACTGTAAGCATTCTTTAGCGTAAACACTTCTCAGGGCCGATGTGCGGGAGTCTGAATTTCAACTGAGCTCTGCATCTCGTTTCAACATCCAGATCTTCACAGTCAGAGCAAGGCACAGGACGGAGGAAATTACCCCATCATTTCAGCAATGAGCCTGCTTTTATCCGCATCGCCCAGAGATTTTGTAGCCTGTCTGTTGAGCTCTGGACCTCAAGGGCCATGGAGAAAAAAAAAGGGGGGGGGGGAAGGAATTGCTGACCACTACCAGACAGAATTAATTAGAAATACATCTTGGTATGAAAGGATCTCATCTTTTCCCTACTCAAAAATCCAAACAAGCACCCATGACTGGACGTGACGAAGGGAGTTGTAGCCCACCCACTCTGGGTCTGTGTTTGCTACAGAAAGTGAACTGTTAGGGAAAGACCGTGTACAAACAGTAGTTGGGAGCGGAAGCCTCTCTCAGAACCCAGCTTATATGTTCTGCCACGCACCTTCTAGACCCTCAGTACAACCATTCAATCTATTGAATCAAGAGAGCGTTTGATCTTATCTGCATTTGTGAGCTGACTGACAACCTGCTTGGGCTGCATATTAAATCATCTATAGTAGCTGTATCAAGCTGAGATGATGTGTTAATTCTAAATTTATTAACCCTTGGAGTGCAGTCATCATGTTTAATCTAGTGTAGCCCAGACGTATTCTTCAAGACTAAACCCTTCTCTAGGATGTGGTAGTGCTGTGGGTTAAAGACAGCTAGTATGGATTTCCTTATGCAGTCAGGGGGAGCGGCTATATGGAAGGGCTAGTGTGGCTGCTGGACAGCTTGGCCCCAGCCTTCCCCCTAGAATGAGAGAGTGAGATCTGTCTGTAAGAGGAAAGTTTTCTCCAGAAACAACTGTCTCTGAAAAAGAATGCAAGAGGAAAGGAGGAACAGAGAAAGCTTCTGACTGACGGTTATCAGGGGCCCAAGGCCAGAAAGAATGGCTGAGAGCCCTGGCTATGTCTCCTACAGTGTAATGGGTGCAGAATGTATCTCCAAAGGTGCAATCCAGCCAAAACCACCAACAAAATTCCTGGCGGGGGAGTGGGGAGACCTCAAACTATAGGATCGGTAAGGGTCACCTTTCTGGACTGAAAGATTTTTCACCCCTTTCCCTCCAAAGAATTCTGAGCAATTGGAAATTCTAGTAGCTCTGCTGAAACAAATGGTCATTTAATATGTTAATCTGGTGTTCAGGATATGTATATGTGGGTGTACACACATATATGTGCACATGCGTATCTCCAAGATATATACGTATATACATATATATGTATATGTCTTCAACCTGCCCATTATTGATGCTATCAACATATTCATAGCTTTCCTTTCACACACAAACTGCTAGGCATACTCTCTTTTTTGGTAACCACGTGCCTGATATCTCTCTAATGTAGCCTAATAACAATTTTAGCATTCAGATGAAGCGATTTCATTCTGTGACTGCCTTTTCTATTAGATTTGATTTTGAGAAGCCCCAGTGGGTGCCTTCGAGGCAGAGATCTATCTACGAGGCTGCTACCGACTCAATAGCAGCCTGGGCTAACCTTGACCTTCCCCGAGACCCTGCTCCATCTGGTGCCAGCCTGCTTTCCACCACCCCCCCCTCCCCTCCTTGCTTCATAGTCAACATTGATCAAGGCAGAACTGAACGCTTAGTCTCCTGGAAGGGCCGGGCAGACTCAGGAGGACAGTACATTTCAGTATATGGAAATGATCAAGCCTCTTATGCAATCATAAATCTACAGAGGAGTCTTGTGATTTGATATTTCATTCACCTCCAAAGATTTTTTTTCTCCCTCCCAACAGGGATTTATAAGCTCAGAGAGAGCTCCCGGACAACGGCTTTTCCCAACACCTGGAAATTATCAAGCTTGCCGATCGCTGAATGATGCTAACAGCTCCAACGCTGCAAATTCATTTTTAACAACTCACTGGCTTTTATCTAGGGTGTGTGTGTGTGTGTGTGTGTGTGTGTGTGTGTGTGTGTGTGTGTGTGTGTACGCGCGCACACACACGTACACGTGCCTTTCTTTAAGAAACTACCAAAAGCCACGCATAATATCAAAGACACCAAAATCAAATCTGACTTAAATATCTCCACCTCCACACCCATCCCCAGTTTGTGTTTGGAGACAGATCAGGCTTTCTTCGTCTGTATTCTGGATCATTAAGAGAAGAGGTAAGGAGGGGGCACCAGAGAGAGAGGCAGTGTTAACCTTGGATCCCCCCTCTCCCCGCCTGGGCCGCATCCCCCTCTCCCCCACAGACACACAATGTGTCGTCCTCCATCCACACCGCCCACTGGAGCACACAGCCGCCTCCTGCGCCTCACACCCTGTCTTTCCTCCTCTTCTCTGCACCGGGGGCTGGGTGGTAAGAGGCTGACTGAGGGGAGTCACGTGGGCAGCCCGTGGGCAGCAGCGGCAGCAGCTCAAGAGAAATTGACTGACTGGCCGCTTGGGCGCATTTCAATATATGGAAATGACCAGAGGCTTCTGCGATAAATCAGCGCTCAACACTTTGTCATTTGTCTAGTTCTGCTTCGTTTTCCTGTTTTCCCCTTCTCCTCGCAGAGCCTTGTTTGCTTGCGTTTTTGCCCTGCCGCATCTCTTCCCACCTTCAGCCTACACCTTCTCCAAATCTTGCCCATCTTTTCAGCTGCCCCCCGCGCACCCCCTTCTGTTCTCTGTCTCCGCTGTAATTGGAAACATCCGGTCGGCTTTTTTCCCCCCTCTTCCTTTCAAAAAAAAAAAATTTTTTTTTTCCTTTTCCAACAAAATTGGCCGACATTTGCTGTTGTTCCTCAAGATTTTCTACAAAAGGTGCCCGGGGATGTTCTCACATAATCCCCGAGACCTTGACCTCAACATTCTTATAATAAAGAAAACCGGGCGGGGGCTGGGGGTGCAGGGCAAGAGAATCAAGGTTCCCATCGCTTTTCCCTACCCAATCCCACCTTCTAGGAGTTCCCTCAACAAACTTAAAAGACTATCAGAAGCAACTTGTGACATGAAATGCCCACTTGGTGGACACCCACCAGAAATGCTCAGGGCGGGGGGGAGGGGGGCAAGCAGGTTTGCAGGGTCCTGCCGAGTTCTTGCGACTCTTCCTGGTGCCCTCCACCTCACCCCGCCCTACGTCTCGGATTTTTTTTTTTCTTTCTTTCTTTTTTGAAAAAACCTAAAGCTGCGTCCCCGCAATCTGCAATTACTCTGATGCTTCTCAAGAGCTCAGCATAGCCTGGATTCCGTGGTGCGTGTAAAAAAGCGAAATTAACAAAACCCCACCACAGCGCTCTTGCTTTCCTTGTTGGAGGGGGATGGCGGGGGGGGGGGTTACTTGTTTTTTAAGCTGTGTTTAGAAGCAAACACAAGCTTCCTCCATCCCCTAGCCGCTCCTACTTGGGATTTCTAATCCTTCAACTTTTATCCCTCTCTCGGCCATTGGGTAGCCTCTCCTTTTTTCTTTCTCCTGGATCTGGGAACAATAGGCATGTAAGGGGTCAGTGGGCATCACCCTATAAAGCTCAGAACCTAATTAATTTTATTAAAGGAGGATCTGTTTATGCAATATGACAGCCTGGGGGAATTAACCATTTGAATACCCAGACGCTGCTGTTCAGACATCAGAGAGTCCCTACTCACTCCACATAAGCGTATACTTCCTGCCCCATTTGATCCTGGGCAGCACCAGGATCTGAGTCTGGATTGTGTTTGCCCTTCTGGCGAGTTAGTCCTAATCCGGGGTTTATGAACAACTGGACGAACTCAGAAAATCCATAAATACCCCACCTGACGGCTAAAGTGCTCTCCCACTGACAGTTGGTTGTGGTGACCACTCAAAACAGGTCACTATTGCGAGAGGACTGGATCTTTGGGTTCTCAAGAGTACCTTTGGTGTTCTGGAATATTCTTCTTGGAAATCCAGTTGAATAAAATCCAATAGGCCTCCTTGTGAGCAAAGGAAAATGTAGCCGCTTTTAAGTTATTATTTTTTTTTCCTGCCATTCTGGTAATTTGAAATACATTTTTAATAACCTCCTGAAAGAAATTTAATAGTTTAGACATATTGTTCTTTGACTTAATATCCCTGTGCATTCCTTAATTGCCCAAACAAAGTTTATTTCCTTTGCCAAGGCTAACTTTATACCTCCTAGGAATTCTAATGTCACAGTCTTGTGTGTGTGTTGTGTGTGTGTGTGTGTGTGTGTGTGTGTGTTTATTATCACCTTGGATTTTGTTCAACAGGGATGTAGGAATGTATAGCATATGTATAGAAATAGATATGATAAAATATTCAAGAGCTTTCTGAGGGCTTGGAAATAACCCTCTCTCTTACGGAATTTGTTTTGATTTAGATCTATAGATAGCAAAAAGAATGAAAGAAACTGTGAATTACACCGAATATAAGATGCTTATCACTTTAATATTACACTTCCTAGCTTCCACATTACAGAGCTTTAGAATGCTCCCCAAACTTTCCGGGGAGAGCTCTGCCTGGTGTAGTCTGAGGTTTTTCTGGAAAGACCTGCCAGCACATGCCAGCTAAAAATGAGTGTCAATTAATAATAATAAAAATGCTCCCTTATTTCTGCACTGATGTAATTTAACAGGTTTGGAGAGGAACGCAGGATGACAACAGTTGTGAGGACATTGCAGTAGATGAGGCTGTAACAGCTTTCCTTCAACGACGCCAAGCCTTCCTAAAATAGAGCGGCTTAAGGTTTCTTTTTTATATTAAAAGTCCAATCTATACTTCACATAAAATGCTTTTTACTGCAAAATATTTATCTCTAACAAAATGCACTTTTTGTTCTACCAGAAAAAAAAAGCAAACATTTCCAAACAAATTCTCCCTGCTTCTTGCAGCTCTCCATTGCAATTCTCATTCCAAGTGCCCCTCCCTGGGGTGGGGGGTGCCTCAAATACCCGAGTAAAAATAATCACTACTGAAAGACGGAATATTCCAGAATACCCTGCTTTCCAATATTGCTAACAAAATTCAATTTTCAAACTGCTCTCTGATGGAACTAGGCAAACTGGGGTACTTACACTGATATTTCTAAGTGCAGTTTGTTGCTTTAAAAACATATTGTACTGATTAATAAAAATGTGAAATAATTTGAGTTACAAATTTTGAACTACAGATCGCCATCTGCTCAAATGGGGGAAAACCAAAAATTACCGAATATATTTTCTCACCTCTCCCTTTCTTCATGATAACATAAACAACATTCCTGAATAATTAAAAAAAGAAACTGACTACACTGGCTGCATTTTTATAATTCAACAAGTGCTTGGTGCATCCACCTTCTCCAGTGTGCAATTATATTTTTCTTAATTACTTGCATATGTTCTATCAGCAGATTTGGGTCCTGGTGTTTTTTTCTGTGTACTGTGCAAATCTGTTGTGCCCTTTGTGAACTATGGCCGCTGGGTTGAAATGACAGTGTAGACCACCACTGGACAATCGCTCTTAGGACTAGCTAGCAACTGTGTCAGAGATCTTTGAGAACAATTAGTGTCCTGTTAGGAGTGAGACAATAAGAAGAAAGCCCATGAAACCAGGTTTTACTTGTATACCTGTTTTACCTGTTACCAAGTGTAACCCACCAAATAGATATGTAATCAGGGAGATGTGTGGCAAACAAATTAGAGAGGAAGAAAATAGTTAATTCGATGTATTGTCCTGGGCTGTCAACAGCAGTTGAAGGCCACATACCCCGGGGAATTCATCACTCCACTAACTGAAATGAGGAATTAGTGAAGATGCACCATGTTGCTGCCTTTCAAACAAAGATGATAAACCAGAAGCCCCTGGTGCAAGGTGTCTCAATAGGTAATCCAATAGATGTACAATGTGCAGCTGCATCAATTCTACCTGGCGGTGGTGCTGGGACTCATACCAAAGTCCATATCATGCTAGGCAAATGCTCTACCACTGAGCTACATCCCCAGCCCCCAAGAAGTGGATCATCCCATAGTCCTATGAATAAAGAAATCCATGTATCTTAGTCAAAGAGCAAGACCCTTCCTCTTTTTTTTTTTCTTTCTGATTGGCTGAGCTGGGTTTGTTTGATTGATTGACGTCTTTGTTTGATTGATCAACAGATTTTTGTAGGGAAACACTCACTGGCACCGTGAGCAGAAATCCAACACATCACTAGTGGCTGCAGCGGTTCCAACGCACCTGGGAGAATGGCCTGAAGTCATACTGTCCCACCTACATGTCTAACCTCGGTTTAGGTAAAATTGAAGGTGTGAGCCCTCCAGACCTTTTGAAGGATGCATTGAGTGGTTCATGTCCTTTGTGGATCAGAATCCAGGGAGGAGTACTGGTGTTTTCAGCAGAGAAGAGATCAAGGAAGCACCCAAAGTAGAGGATCCTGGTGGGAAAACATGTAGGGCTTGACTAAGGGGGAGAAGTGAGCAAAGCCCTCAAGGGGAGCAGCTGCAGGTTACCTAGGGGTGATCAAAATGTATGTGGAGCAGAGGAATGCTTTTGGGAAGGGAGGAGGGCCCAAGTTTGGGGTAGACCCGGAATGCCACCCTTCGCTGCCTGCCTGATCTACAGGCAACAGGAACCACGGTGAAGTTTTGGAGAAGGGTTGGTAGGTGACAAGCTCTTTGAAAAAATGAACCTGGAAGCACGTTGGAGAAAGGCTGGGGCAAGTTGTCTCTGCCAGTCAACTTCATTTCCTATCAGCTAATCTGCAGAAATGGACCCCATACAAATGCAGTGACTCAGACTTTACAGGGGTGAGGGTTTGGGGGGTGGGGGTTTGAGGTAAGGGTCGGGGCTGGGGGCTGGGGAAGTTGGGGGGGTATTCAGCTGCTTCCTCCCTCATTACTGAAGATGTGGCTTCTGGCAGGAGCTTCTGTTTACATGCACAGAATGGTTGAGTTTTGGAGTCTTTCTATATAAAGCCCATTTTTTAAATGCTTCTAGCTGTCCTTGAAATCTTTATGTCTAGGAACAAAATTTGCTTTTCTCTATGACTCTGTAAAAGTTTTTACCAGCCTTCATGCCTCCTCTTGACTCAATTTGCTGAAAGTTAAGACCCAAATTCATAAGAAGCCGCTCTCCTACCTCTAAGAATAAACATTAGACAGTAGCTAAGCCTTGTAACCACGCAGCCATGTTTATTCAGACCCACCGTATACAGTCTTTCTCTGAACTTTTAGAAACTACACCCAAACGCAGATATTAAGAAGCGAAGATGAATAACACACACGATTGTGCGTTTTTATAATATTCTAAAATTGAATGATGATTGAGATTGCCCATTCAATGGGTTTTATGAAAAAAAAACAAAGCTAAGCATAAATTTAAAATCCTCCAAAATGAAAGTCTATAGAGGGCTGAAGAGGGGGCCCAGAGATTAAGAGAACTGGCTGCTCTTCCAGAGGTCCTGAGTTCAATTCCCAGCAACCACATGATGGCTCACAACCATCTGTACTGAGATCTGATGCCCTCTTCTGGCAGCCAGGCACACATGCAGGCAGAACACTGTACACATAATAAATAAATCTTGAAAAAAAATGAAAGTCTGTCTTTATGGGGACAGAGAAAACAACTTAGAAGGGCTTTTTTTTTAAAAGTGTTTTGTGTGTTTTACCTATGTCTGGATACCAGTGCTGGAGGAGGCAGAAAAGGGTGTGACCTCTTCTTACAGAAGAGGGTGTGGCTGAGTTCCAGATGGTTGACAGCTGTAATATGGATGCTGGGAATCCTACCCAGGTCCTCTGGAAGACCATCCAGTGCCCTCCAACGCTGAGCAGTCCCTCCCAGGGCTTCCCCTGGGAAATTCCAGAGAGTTTGGATTACTCTTCCAACTTTGCAGAAAATAACAGTCTGAAAAACGGGACACCGTGCTGCGCTTCAAATAGCCTTCTGCTAATTAGGAAATTGCCCTCTATCCCTGCAAAGGCTGCCAGCATTGTTTTAATATGGGTCCACTAATATTCCACTCCAAAGGCCCTAATTTAAAAATCAAGGCTTGCATCTTGGCTGCTGACTCCACTGCAGGCTGAATCTTGTCTAAGAGGAGGGGACTTTGTTCCCAGCCCTGGACACAGAACAGAATGGTGCCATTTTGGGGGGGTGGAGCCAAGAGTGACCGGCTGTCTGTGTGTGTGTGTGTGTGTGTGTGTGTGTGTGTGTGTGTGTGTTGGGGATGGACAGAGAAGAGAACCAGGCTCAAGCACTTTCCCTGCAAGCACCTTCGCGCTGCTCCCAGGCTAGAGCCTCCCTCCCTGGAAAGTGAAGGCTGCTTTGACATTTTGAGTGAAGAAATCTCAAGTCACTCATGAATTTTTCATACAGGATTTAGCTAAAGGACGTATTTATGTGAGATTTCTGCCAGTTTCTATTACAGTGTTTACCTCTGTTATCTGTTTCCCTGTTAAACTGTTTGTTTTGGTTATTTAAAACACTCTTAGGCAGGGCGTGGTGGCGATACCTTTAATCCCAGTCTTGGGTGGGGGAGACAGAGGCAGAAGAATCTCTGTGAGTTCCAGGCCAGCCTGGTCTACATAAAAAGTTCTGGGCCAGCCAGGGCTACACAGTGAGAGCTTGTCTAAAAATAAATAAATAAATAGCCTCTCAACAAGAAGCAAAAAATATGGATTCCCAATTATTTAAGCACATATTCATGTGAATATTAGCAAATTTGTGAAATACATAAATAGACAGTATGTCCACTTTGGCTAATTAGGATCATCTGACTTTACAAAAATATTGTGAAAAACAAATCAAATTTCTACTTCTCCTCTTAAACACTCCGTTGTAATTTGCTTATCTATGGGTCCCTAAGTCAAACATCAGAAAGAAAACATTTAATTCAACGTACACATCACGTCTACCAGGACATCACAGAAAACGCAAAGGAATTACAACGCGAGCAAAACCTTCCATCTGAACCCTGAACGCCAGACTCCACTCTCTCTGGGTAGAGCCTTGTTTTAACTTCGCTGCTTCTCGAGAGAAGTGACCCTGACGGGGAGCCACAGCCTTGCCGAAGACTTAGCTCCCGAGTCGGTCTAGATCCTTTCTCCTGCCCCTCGCTTGCTGTGCTTCCAGTGTTGTGTCTTATAGATAATGTCTAGTTAAATGTGGAAACTGATTATTCCCTTGAGTTCCTCTTGTTTAAATTACGGACGCGTAAGTGTTGCTTTTCATCCTTGGTAAGAATTAAAAAGAATCAACTCAGAAATGCGGAAGCTCTCTATCTAAGAAACAAGTTTAATAGTTTACACTGTGTGCCAATTTGAGTGTGATGTCTACTCGGAGATCTGGAAGCGTTCATTAGCTTAGCTTCCTCCCGTTAGCGCGCAATAAAAATAATAATATTTGCCATTTACTAGGGGCTTTTCACCCTCAAAGTGCTTTACAGGCATCGAGTGGTTTACTTATTAATAATCTATGTTTCTGCTTAATAAAACTAGATTTCTATTTACAATCAAAGGGGAAATTAGAGAACATTCCGCTTGCAAAAGGTAAGAGGAGCTGAGAACAGGCTATCAGGTTGCTTGTTTAGTTTGCCCTGAGCATAATTTTCAATAACTTTCTGCTGCCAATAAGAACCTGTCGAAGGCCTGGACGGGGCTATGTAAGAAGTCTATTTGATGTCTAATTGTTGTCCTGACTTCAGAGAAGTTGTTTTAAATATTTTTAAGTTTAACCCCCAGTTTACTCACGTAAAAGAAAACTTGGTTTCAGATGATAAAGACTGAGCGTGAGGGGCTGGTGAGATGGTTCAGTGGTTAAGAGCACTGACCGCTCTTCCAGAGGACCCGGGTTCAATTCCCAGCACCCACATGGCAGCTTGCAGCTGTCTGCAACTCCAGTTCCAGAGAATCTGACATTGTTATACCAACATACATGAAAGAAAGGTAAATAAAGTTAAAAAAAAAAAAAAAACTGGGCACGAAAGAGATCTCTTCTGTTTATGAAAATACGGCAGTAGCGCCAGGGTCACAGGGGGACGCTTTTAGAAATCCCTGGCGCATCAAGACAGAGGTTCTGTTCTGTCCCAGCCTGAGTAGGAACTGCAAGCAGAGAGGGAACCAGGCAAGACATTTAGGGCAGATATTTTACCTTGTTTCTTGGGCTCTGTTTTCAGGACAGTGGGTGGCCATGACTCCAGCCCTGAGGTAGGTAGGTGACTTCCACAGGAGAAAGAGCATTAACTGGGGGGCAGGAGGTGGAGCTTAGATGTCCTCCACAGACTCATAGGACCCCAAAACACCTCCAGCCTGTTTTGCAAACTGATCCACTCCTCTCAAGACAGGCCGCTCCCAGAAAACTCATGTTTAGCAGAAGCTACTAAGGATTCTGTGTTGATTTTTCCATAGAGATCTCCTGGAAGGGTATCTGGAAGGTTTGCAGGTATCTGGAAATTCTTTTGAGGTAGGACAGAATATAGGGAAGGTAGAGAGAGGCTCGCTCATGCAGAGGTTTGTAATGCCTCACTGTCCTGCCACTTGGACTCATGGACACCCAAAGCTGGCCCCTGGGGAGTGGTGCTGTGCTATCCGCTACGATGTAGGATTATTGTGATAAACAGACTGTGTCAAGCATGGCGGTGCTCGTTGTGACAGGGTCTCCTTTCCCTGCCCCTTTTGGATGAAGCACACTTTCCCTCTCTTCCACTGAGTTTGGCTTATCTGTTTCTCTAACCTTTCCGATACACTTCTTTGCCTGACGGGGGCGTCCTGTAAACACTGCTCCTGCTACAATTAGAGGTCTCTAAACTGGTCACGGAAATCTGCTCAGAGCTAAGCTGGGGAGTAGAGGTGTCTACCTTGTGAGTAAACTATTTCAAGCCCAATAACACCCCGATCTGGGGCCATTTAAAAACACACGAGTCAAGTGTAAACTCTCTGAGAAGGATCCTGTTTGACAGAATGACTTGGACACCTCCCGCCCTGATGAGCGCAAAGAATAGATTTGTTTAAAATTAATTTGGGTCTTTCTAGTGGTTGGCCAGAAGTGCTGGAGGCAGAAATAGGCCTTGTGATTCACCTTCGGTTTAAAAGTGCTAATTTCTGCCTTCTGAGAGCCTTTATAACAGCGTGTCCCCATCTCTGGCATGGAGCACAACCTTCCAGTGAGAGAGGAGCAGAGGACAGCCCAGCCACCCCCTCACCCAGCAGGCAGGCGTCCCTCAGACACACCCAGGGGCGAGGCACTGAGAAACGGTCTGCAGAATATCCGCAGGCAAGGTTGAGTGGGGTGACTACCTCTTTCCAGCCCCTTCTGTCCAGCACCCAGGAAGCCCATCTCCCATCATCCACACGGATCTTCATTCACCATTCCCAGCTGGGTGGAAACTTAAGGCTCCCACTAAAAGACCCACCTCTGCTCTGGGGAAGCATTTGCTATCTGAGTCCCCATCTGAGAGCAGATAAACAGAATTGGAGAGTCGGCCAGGAGCGGGAACAAAATCGCAATTCAATTACTTTTTTTTTTTTTTTTTTTTTGCATGTTGTGAAATAATGGCAATAAATTAAACGATCAAAATATTTAACTGTCTAAACTGGCTTCTGCCACTGGTGCGGCTTGCTGCTTTTCAGAAGGAAGGATGCTTTACATACCAATAGGTGGTTTTTAAATTATCTCCGTGTCTATTTAAGCATGCTGCACCAGGAAGGTCTTCTAGGGTTTTTTTTCCAGTTAAAATTAATATTTGCTAATAAAAGAACTGTCGAGACTTTGAAGTAAATACTCATTTGTGCTCCCAAAAGAACGGAGAGTTTCCAGTTTCCACTGCCCGGCGTCTGGTATCCCCTGCTAGTGCAGTATCCCACCCAGCCCAGCTCCAGACATCAAGCTGGAGATGCCAAAGGGCCACCTTGGCTGGAGGAGCACAGACTAGTCTCCTCACACGCGCTGTGTGTGCCTGACAAACACGGAAACGGTGTGTGGGCTGCATTTTGCATTTACTCATAAAGTTTAAGGTGTTAGCTAGGAGAGGGATTCTGTCAAAAGGCGATTGTGGCGTAATCCAGGAGAATGGCGGGGGGGGGGGGACCCTCCAGAGCAAAAACCCAATCTCACACCTACTAAATTTTCATATCTACTTCAGGCATAAATGGATCCTAAAATTTTGTGACTTAAAAAAAAAAAAGTCCCATGAATAGAGTAGAGACAGCAGTTCTGAAGTGCTGAGATTCTTCCCTAGCGTGGTCTGGAATCTGAGATCAGGCTGTGGGCTGATTGGAGCATCCTGATGATCGCGGTCCAAATCAAACATTGCCAAGGGGGGAATCAGTGAGGCAGCTCTGCTGAGTTCTCTCCAAGACGCCACTCAGCGTTTTAGTTTTGACCTCAGCTCTCTTCTCGGCCCTTTCTGCCCACTTACCTACCTCAGGAATGCCCATACAACAAGGAAGAAAGAAAGAAAGAAAGAAAGAAAGAAGGAAGGAAGGAAGGAAGGAAGGAAGGAAGGAAGGAAGGAAAGGAAGGAAGGAAGGAAGGAAGGAAGGAAGGAAGGAAGGAAGGAAGGAAGGAAGGAAGGAAGAACACTGAGATTTGTGTGATACTTTTCAAGGATTACCAAGTCAATTACTGGAACAGAAAAGTAAAAAGGCAATACCTGAGCATCACATGCTAGGACATATTCAATTCAAACAGCTCCCAGGGAGTTCAGAGTCTCTCTACATGGTGAACAGTGTGCGCTTACACATTGCTGGCAAGCCCACGGCAGCTTAAGGTAATATGTTTGGTCAGCAGGTGTAGACCCCAAATGAACCGAGGCTTAAAGACCTGAAAAACAAGAGACAGCCACGCGCTCAAATGCGAAAAAGCGTTCCTGGACCGTTATTTAAGATTCTACATATATGAGATACAGAATGAACGGGGGAGAATTATCTTAAAATCCCTGCCAAAGCAGGGCCTGCTTTCTCAAGGCAATCTCAGGCTTTAGTAGTTCAGACAGGTTCTCTGGCTGACAATTAATATTAATGGGTAGATTTCACAATGTGGCATTATCACACGGGAGATGGGTGGGCACACCATCTGGGTTTTGGCAGGTATTAGATGTAATCAAAGGGATTACTTGGCTTAGGGAAAAATAGAAAAGCCCTGGGTTTGTTTAGTCTCGTCCCTCTTTGTTTGGGCCCAGCGCTAGGTGTGCTTAACTATCTTCTCCCTTGTTCCCTATTTGTGGTTGGGAACATCTGGGAAAGGGGACACACACACCAACTAAAAAGGACAGACAATCTGGAAAGATAACTTATGAGCAGAATTGTGGTCCACTCTCCTCTCTCCCTTGAAATTCTCCGAATATTTGTTGAATGCCTACTGGTGGACAAGGGGCCCTGCCAAGATACCTCAAGAGCCCGTGCCTCAAAGACATCAGTGGTCACAGCTCTCTTTCTGGATACTTCTGAATAGGTGGAGGGCATACCGAACCCAAACTTCTACTGAATTTCTTCATCTTTGCCCCCTCCCACCGTTGACCTCCACCATCGTATGAAGGCATAAAAGCTACTGAGGATATCAGAACGCAGAATCGACCTTAGATTTCAGAAAATAATCTCATAATTGTATTACTAATTGCAAACATTCAAAACACGAAGCAGGGGGGGCCTATTGAAGTCATACACGTTCATTCGCAGCAAAAACAGACAGAGTGGCTGGTTGCTTCATGTTCGTGGAGACAGGCAGGCAGGCAGGCCCTGAGGCGCCAGAGGATGCTGTGGATCCCACAGGCGACTCTGAATTTTGTTTCAGCGTTTGCTCTGATGATAAGTAGTAGGCTTGCCACCTAACATCTCCAAACCAGGAAATGAGATTCTAATGCCCCAGTTTCCTTACCCAGAACTGTCTCAGCCCCTCACCAGGCACCCCAACATAAGATACTTTGCTCAGCCAGGGGAAGACCTGCAACACTCCAGGAGTGAGGCCGCCCTCCCTGTCTCCTCAGGAGCACAGCGATGCCTGGTTCTGTCAAGTTGTTCTCAAGACCCTCAGCACGTGGGGTGGGTATGCGTAGCCACTTCACAGATGAAGGTGATTATTCTGAGCGTTCTCTAAAGGCAGATTGGCGATGGGGGAGTCCTGTTTGCAAGAACAGCAAGGTTTGATACGGACTAGTTTCCTTTCCCCTCTTTTCCCACGTGGCCTAACCTTAAATCCCAGCCTCCTCTCCCTAGACGCAATCAGTTCAGCTGACTCACAGCCCTGAACTTAGAGACGGTGTCTCTTTCTCCTCCCAGCAGGGCCTAGGCATGTTTTCTGGTGCGACAGTCATGTGCTTCATGTTTTATGTGAATCTTTGAAACTTTTACTATTAGCAACAAAACTCCAAATCCAGCTGCTCCGATCGGCTTGAACCTGTAAAGTTAAGGTATACCCAGCTGGAAAGACCACTAGCCACTGTAGTCACTTAACTCTAGCTCAATGGCCACGTGTGGCTAGTAGCTACCTACCCCCTTGAACAGCGAAACTACAGGGCAGTTCCACCACCACAGCAAATTCTGTTGTGCGGCTTGGCCAGGAGGTGTGAGGGTCAGAGAGGAGAGTTAGCTATCTTGGTCCCTGAAGAGCCTGTCTGCTGAGGGGATCCAGAGCCAGATGCCCAATAGGCTTTCAGTCTCCTCTTGTCCACAGGACACCTAGGTCCTCTAATCTTAATGTTGGGGGATCAGAAAAAAAAAATCATCAGCACAGATTTACAGAGAATTTATCATCGTCATCATCATCATCATCATCATTACCATCATCATCTTTGCTAAGGGATGACAAGGGAGGGCAGATTACGGAGCAGGCGTTTGGGGCTGATCTTATAGCCCTCTACCCTAAAAAGAAACTTGCACTGAGAGGACAAGTAGATGCCCGGCTACGGGCCGCCTGCGTTCAGCGTTTTCTGGCCTCATCCTTTGCATCAGGGCGAACCTCAGGACAAAGACTCAGGCGACAGCTACCCAGCTCAGTGCGCGCGCAGGGGCGGCCACGGCCACCCGGGGCGCCTCTACCCCAGGCGCGGGAGGCCGGTCACCCGCCTTTGTCTCCCCGTCGCCGCGGTCCAGGTCTGCATGAAGAGGGCGCCATCGTGCGGCCAGAGTCCGGTACTACAGCGCCAGTAGCCCGGCGGGACGAACGGCCCAGCTGGATCACAAGGATGTTGGTGTCATCGCGGTGGCTACCGCATTGGCTGGAAAGATGCCTTATATTATGTGTGTTATGTGTCGTGTTAATATAGAAGTACCTAAAACAAATGAAACTGAGCCGAATCCAGAAGAAAAGGAGGGGAATGAACATATTTGTCTATGTATGATGAAGAAAATATATCTAAAGTCATGATCGAAAACACTTGCTAACAGGGTTGCTTGACTTCTCATGGGATATCTCTGGGACATCACAAAGGAACCTGATCCCAGTACTGCCTGGAGACCCACGGAAACTGTCTAGAACACAGGGAGAGGAGAACGGCTCCTAATTCTTGTAGCCTTTTGTACCACGGAGACATATACACTTCCCAAACTAACACGTTCATTTACTGTTTCAAATAAAAGATACGTCTGAGGTGTGTGTGATGTGAAAATGTTGGAACCCTGTCCTCTGGGGACGGGAACAGCATGACAAGAAATAAAGTCAAACTGCTTTTTAAGGGGCACTCGGATGAGAAGCGTTTCTAACTTGAATGACCCGAGGCAGCAAGTTCCATCGCCTTGGTAAGGATGGAAAAACTGTCGGTGCCCCAAACTTTCTGCGCTCTGCCATGCTCACCTTCCAGCATGGGTGGACTGCGTTCCAACTGATCCAGCTTAAGAATTGGTTGTGTTGAATCGTAGTCATTTCCTAGAACCTTGATTCTGAGACACACACATGCACACACGCACGCACACACACACATGCACGCACGTGCACACACACGCACGCACACACTCATGCACACACACACAGAGATGCACACACATGGCGTTGTGCTGGACTGAACTTTAAATCTGCTGTTCTTCTGGAACCTACTGGGGTCACAGCAAACATTGGGGCAAGAACAACACCCCTGTAGTTGGGCTGCAAGGAATGTGGACAATGTGGCTGCCTTTGGAGCCAAATCTGCCCTGATCCTGAAGGAAACTGGACGGACACACTCGTATCCTGAGGGCAGAAGAGCCAAAGGCTAGCAAAAGCCTCACTTGGGAGAGGAGGTGGCAGCCCATAAGCCATGGCCTCAGGTTGAGGAGGGAGAAGTAGACTGACGAATATATCCATGTGTGATTTGCATGGCGAGCATGAAGAACCCCACGTGTCCTACTTGGCACGTGGGGTCTGGTTTGGGAAGCAGGTGATTTAGGTTTTTTAGGTTTTTTTTGGTTCTTTTTTGTTGTTTTTTTTGGTTTTTTTGTTGGCTTTTTTTTTTCTTTTTCGAGGCAGGGTTTCTCTGTAGCTTTGGAGCCTCGCCTGGAACTAGCTCTTGTAGACCAGGCTGGCCTCAAACTCACAGAGATCCGCCTGCCTCTGCCTCCCAAGTGCTGGGATTAAAGGTATGCACTACCACCGCCCAGCGGTGATTTAGGTTTTGTCCCTAGACGTGATTCTTGTTCTACATCTCCAATGTGTCCCTGAAGATGGGCAGGAGAGGCTGGACAGGGCAGCGAGGACACGCCCCTCCCACCCTCCTAGTGAGGGAAAGCCAAGTAGACATGACCAGGAGTCTCATGAGGCATGAGAGGAGTCAACGGGTTTCCCTGCTTCCTCTTTAGAATTTAGGGCATGCAATCCTTCCATGGTCTCGGCTCCTGCCCTGGGGTCTCACTTGGACCCACCTTGGGTATCCATAGTTAGCTTTCCAACGGGACACACAAAAGAAAACACTCACGGTAAGGAAATAGCTCACTCCCTAAGAAAATCAGCTCAACCAACTGGAATACAGTTGTCCTGAGGATGGGGAGATAGCTCGGCTGTTAGGAGATTGTACAGCTCACCCAGAGGACTCAAGTGCAGTCCCCGGCACCCACACTGCACAGCACAACTGTCTGCAACTCAAGTTCCAGGGTACCAGACACCCTCGTCCGGCCTCTGCAAACACCCGCACACACGTACACAAACGCGCACGGTTGTGTACAGCTGACGACTCGGAATGAAGCGATGGAGCCCTTTGTTTTAGAAAGAAAACCTCAGAGGAACCCCTGCTGGGTGCCCTTGCGTGGTTGATTTGGCAAAGCTAAGCACCCTTCTACAGAAGTCAAAAACTTAGCCCTTCAGGAGAAAAGCAAAATTGTCCCTCAAAATCATGGGGAATTGGTTCAAGGAACCCCTGTGGACACCAAAATTCAAAATTCAAGGATGTCTAAGTCTCACAGAAAATGGTGTGTGGTGTTTGCAGACTCTTTCCAATACTATAATTCATGTCAAGATTACTTTTAATACACAGGACAATGTGAAGGCTTTGTAGATAATTATTACATGGTAAGCCTTTAGAAAATAATGACCAGGAGAAAAGTCTGTCTGGTATAGACACAACGTTTAAACTACTTTCAATCCACAATTGGTTCACTCCATGGATGCAGGGCCCGTGGATACCGAGGGCTGGTTGCCCTTGTAATCTAAGCCTCCTGTGAGAAAGGGAACCTGCAGCAGATCCTGACCCCATGTCTGTTGTTGGAGTACTCACATGGGGCAGAGAATCTCTGCCATTTGTTTCTCTCAGACCCCTGTATCCTAACAAGGGTCTAGTCCCCCTCCATCACCCCAGAGAACCCAGCATGTCCACATCACTGCGTTTGGATGGCCACTCCTCATTGGTCACGTCTTCAGTCTTGATCATTGATTCCTTTCCTGAGACTTATTCAACATGTCAGGAGCCAGGCCGCTCTTCTGGCTCCTGACTCCTACAACTTCCCTCTCTCTGACAACACCAAGACCACAGAGGAAGTCTTTGGCTTCCTTGTCTCCTCCTCCCGGTGGGGAAGCCCTTTAGACTCTCCATGGGACAGTCATGACGTTTCCAAGCCTTGCCTTGGGTTCCCCTTGGGCTGCTGGCTCAGGGGAGGCAAAGGTTGGTGAGAATTAATTGTGAAGTGCATTGAGAGGCACAAATGGAAACCAGTCCCGAGGCGGAAAGATTATTACTGTTGGCAATTTGGGTTTTCTGAAATAGCTCTCAGGATCTGACGGTGGCAGCCCAAACCCCAGAGGTGAGCTCAAGGCTGATGGATTTTCAGAATGGCCCGGTTTCACTACAGCATTCGGCTTCCCCTCTCTCCAGGGCCTGAGGCCAGCAAGGCAGAGAGGGGTCCTCGGGCTGGGGAGCATCGTCTCCTCCAAAGACTGCAGAGGGGAGGGCACTGAAGGCTGACCCCCACGTTATTGAGAGAGGGTCCCCAGACATCTCGGAAGGATTCCTTTCACTTCACTGTCCCCGTTCCTGCGTGAAATGGCAGGTGACCTAAGAGGGAGCGGTGTGCGAATTGATTCGGAGGCGATCAATGGCTCAGGGCGCGGCCTGGCTCGCTGCCGTGTCACCGATCTCCGAATCGATTCACACACCGTTCTTCCTCTACACACCTGCCATGTCAGATGGAGAGGGACGCATGAAGTGAGAACAACATTCTGTGTTCATTAGGCCGCTGCCGCCGCCGCCCCCCACCGGCCCCTTCTTCCCAGCTCTCCACAAATGCCAGTCCACCACCCTGCCTCCATCCAGGCGGGAGGAGACAGGGTCTCCGTGGCAAAGGAGCTGGCCGGGCCCTTGACCTGAGTCACAGCTTTTGCATATGGCTTCGCAGGCATTTACCAGATCTGTATTCGTTTCTTTCCTTTGTGGACCACTTTACTAGGGGCCAAGTTAGTCGGTGAGTCAAGGCCTTCCCTTGACCTTCTGAATCATGACCAAGACAGTCCACTAACCCAGCACGCACAGGAAGCAAAGTCGTGAGAGTCCCTTGGTGGCTTCAGATGTTGAATCGCTGCGGTCCTGACCACCCACTAGCAGCGCACTGGAACCCAGAGGTTTCTACCAAACGCAGGCACCAAACACAGCGCTTCACAGTGAGCCTTTCTCACCCTGATGAAAATCGTCGGGACCTGCACTCAGAGGAGGACCGATTTGATCCTTGGTTACAGTAGGCTGTGCCTAGGTCCCACACAGCTTTTAGGGCTTGAGATAGACCGAATGGTGCCCAACAACACCATCTCATCCCAATTCCCAACTTCTGTGGGCATTGCAGAACAAAATGGATATTGTGGACGTCGTTACTGACCCGGGAATGGGACATTTACCCTGGCTTGGCAGCAAAAGAGCGAGGCAGAAGGAGAATGCTAGAACAAAGTGCCAATGGGAGCTAAGCTCAGAGTGAGAGGCACCTGAAGGTCGGAAGAGAGGCTTCAAGCAAAGGGTTGCCGGCAGTCTCCAGAAGAAATGGGTCCATCAGCACCTTGGCCAGACCTCTGACCTCCAGAACCAAGGGACTTTTATGATGGGCTGAAGTCACTGAATTGGTGGTAATTTATTACAGTAGCATTGGAAAATTGACATAAGGTCTATAAAATGTGTTTTAATTTCTTTCTAGAAAGGAAAAAAAAAGAATTCCAGGTCAAAGAAAATGCTTAATAGATAATCTTAATGGAACAAACGAGTTGTTTAATAAAATTTTTGATTTTTTTTAGGGCAGAAAGACCACAGGAAGGCCTCTGCGACACGGACCACAGAAGTTACAATGTGAGCTCTGAGTCTTTGATCTGGAGGTCCCCTCCTCCAGCAGTTCTGGATGCCACAGAATAGATCTGCATGGAATAGGATTATTTATTGGTCACCAGTCTTGAAACAGCCATTCTGTATATCTTTCCAAAAAAAGAAAAAAAAAACCCCACAACACTTTTGGAAGATTTGAATGTGCAAAAGTTAAATTCCCTTTCCAAAATTCGTGCAAACGACTTAATGATTAGGGAGGCTGGGTCTGTGGCCTCTGGTGTCCAGAAAGCTCTGCACGATTTCCGGCGTTCTGCCCTTCATCGGAGAAGAGTCCTTCCATCGGAAAAGCTCTCTGGGAACTGTCTAGATGACTCCGAAGCTAAATAAACTGCGAGTTGATTTTTTTTAAAGTTCTTTTCATCCAGCTTTTGCCTGCCCCCAAGCCACCGAAAGCAAGATTCTCCCACAGGCCGGGGACCGACGTGATGTCTCTCGGCACACTCTCTGACTTACGGTCCAGGTTCCGACACGTTCCTCTGCCAACAGCAAATAAGTGAGAACAGTTCCAGTGAGCAGCGGCACTTCTCCTTCGGAGAAGGGAGTGTCAGCCTGAAATAGTGGCCAACTGTTTTAATGTTATAAGCAAGAATTTCAGGCCAACTGCAGCCAAGTGGGCTATTCTTAGATGCGTACAGGAGGCTGAGAGGTCCCTGTGTGGGTTGTTGTTAGGGATTTAGGGCTCTGAAGTGGTTCTTGAAACTGTTTAGAGACAGACAAACCCCTGCAGAGCGCGCTCATCGCAAGCATTCCAAGGCCACCCGACCTGATGGTCCACCCACCTCAACAGCTCAGGGACAGACATGGACTGAGCCTTTCTACTCCTGCTCTTGGTGGCTCCCTTTCCTCAGGACCTGTATTTACTCACGGGTGACATCCTACGTGGCACTTGTATGTCACCTTTGGATCATCATTGTGAACCTATCTGCATCCTTCTGGAAGCCTCAGAGATCTACAGGATGATGGCCCTCTTCAGTCCCGCCCTTTTTATTTTTCTGTGAACGGATGCTTTGCCTTGTGTACAGTACCCACAGAGGTCAGAGGAGGGCATCAGATCCCCTGGAACCAGAGTCATTGAAGCTTGTGAGCAGCCTTGTGGGTGCTGGGGTTCAAACCCTGGTCCTCTGCAAGAGCAGCCAGTGCTCTTAACCACTGAGCCATCTCTCCAGTCTCATCTTACCCCTTTCCTAGATGTCTAGAGTTACTCTTGCCTAGTTTTCTTCACACCCCACTTGCCTCTTTCACTTCTTCTTACACACCCCTCCTGCTCAGACAAATCTCTGAATGTTGAGCTCCCCCAGGGCTGTGTTTCGTCCTTCAGATTCCTTCCTCACATAATCTTATGCAGTTCCATGTGGTCTGACACTGTGACTCTACAATTACTACAAATGTTCCCTTCAGCCTGGCCCTCCTTCCTGAGTTCTGACGCTTCTCCAGCCTTGCTTAGCAGCATCCATGCATCCATTTGTTTCAGACTAAACTACATTTCCCAGAATCCTCCTTTTTGTGACTTTCCAATTAAGGTGGGCAACTAAGGAGATGGGGGGGGGGGGGGTCTCTAAAGTGTGAAAGAACAGTGATAGACTCTTTGTACCTAGTGTGTTCTGTTGCTGACCCGCCGGCTTCATCTCATCGGCGTGAGAGAACTAAACCATCTGATCACCAGTCTTGAAGCAGCCATTCCTCCCCTTTGATCTTCCTTCAGGAGCGCATGTTTAGCTCCTCCACAGAGTCCTAGGTGTCTGGCTTCTCAGGCTGAGCTCTGAGTGAAGTATGTCTGAAAGGCACCTGGAGCAACGTGTGGCCCAAAGAGAATTGATCCAAGACTCTTCCCAGTGCTGTCCACCTCAGCAAACGGCTGAAGAGAAATCACACACGAATACAGTCACGGAAGGTTAGCTGTCTCCAGCCTGCGCTGTGTTCTGATGTTTCTTCCCACCTCGGCCGCTGAAGCCCTCTTTCCAGCCTCCGCCGTCTCCCATCTACACAGCTGCTCTGGCTACAACAGTGCACGGTGCACACAACACCCAGAAAATCCTTCCTACAGGTTGAGGCAGAAGCATTAATCCACGGCATTCAAACCTTCAGTGGTTCCCACTGCAATCAAAGCATCACTTCTACGAGCCTGAGGCCATCCACATTTTGGCCCTGGGTTCTCTCTGAGGCTCATTCCCCTACAGCCTTGTACTGGTCTGTCTCTAGGTACCTAAACTCTTGGCCAAGCCTGTGGACATCCAGAACCTTGGCACCACCCATCCCAGTCTTGTTAGGCTCCCTCTCCAGATGCTCAACGCTTCATTGTCCAAACCTCTCTTCAGATGTCGGTGCCATTGAGTGGCCCTCTCCCTGCCCTCGTCCATAGTTAGCAATGACCCTGTCTGCCTTTTTCATAGGATCTCACAGTGCTTGGACCTATCTTATTAATGTAGTCCTTTCCATTTGTTTCTAGAATGTTACCTCTGCTTGGTAAGGCAGATGCTTTGGTGCATTGCTGAGTCCCAGGAGACAGAAGCAGGCCCTCCTATGCGGTGACACAGCGTCTTGGTCAGCTGTCTGCGGTGAGAACAAATACCCGAGACTAATAACTGATGTAGAGAAGAGGTTTGCTCGCCTCATATTCAGGCCATGGCCAGATGGCTCCTTTTGGTCCTTTGTGGGACAGTACGTCCTCATGGTGGGTAACACATGGTGGCGTAAAGAAGTTCCTTCAGGAGGAGAGGTGGGTGCAAGATCCCATCATCCCTTCAGAAGCAAATATCCAATGACCTAACTTTCTTATGCTAGGCACCATCTTATAAATTTTTCCACCTCCCCTGGTCCCTGGTGTGCTACATGAGACCACACCCTCAACGCATTGTCTTTTGGTGTGGGGGGGGGGGAGTTTCAAGGCCCAATCTGTAATTGTGCACAACAAACATTATTGACAACTTCTCATTATGTTCTCTTTCTCATTTTTCTTTTCTTTTCTTTCTTTCTTTTTTTTCCAAGGCAGGGTTTTTCAGTGTAGCCTTGACTATCCTGGAACTCACTCTGTAGGCCAGGCTGGCCTTGAACTCACAGAGATTCTCCTGCCTCCTCCTCCCGAGTGCTGGGATTAAAGGTGTGCGAGACCACCCCCTGCTCGCTCACATTTTTTCAATAGTCATTTACTTAGCTTAGGAATCAAGCCATCTTCAGAGTCCTCCATAGAGTCTTGCACAAGGCTAGGAACATGATGGTAGCGCATCTGTAGTTCACCAGAGGCAAGGTCACAATAGAAATCATTCTTTGCCTTTTGTCGTTTTCCCATCTGCCCCTCAAGCAATGCCTAAGAACACTGGGCCAGACACACATAGTTCTAGACTGAGGTGTGCAACTCTGAACCAGGGCCTATTTTGACCTGGGTCTTTGAAATGTTGAAATGCAAAGGGCCTCCCAGTCCATGTAAACACGAAGAGAGGCCTGGCATAGCCGGTCCGGAGTGGTGAAGAGCAGAGGATTCCAGCTGTCGTGTGCCCAGCTTCCTCCCTGGGACTCTGCATCCTCAAGAAGTGGAGAATGGTCAAGGAAGATGCTGGACATGAATTTCAGGCCTCTGTGTGCTTGGGTTGTACGCACACAAGAGCCTGAGTACACACGAGCAAGCATGCATATACACACTCACACGACAAAAGAAATTAAACAGAAAAACCAAAGGGGCACCCACACATACACAACAAACAAACACAACTAAAAAGAAGGCAAAAGAACTATTTCATCTTCTAGCCCCAGCAAAAGTCTACGAGGTCACTGTCATGGCTGAAGTCCACTAGAAGACTTGGTGTTCACTAAACCAAGGCAGGAAAATGAGCGGAGGAGTGGTGAGCTGCTAATCTTTCTAGAGATGCCTGTGTCTGCAAAAGCCAGCTCTCTGAGATGGGCTGTGGAGCTGATGTCTTTACCTTTGACCTCTGAACAGGGGCTGCTGGAGACTCACGCTGAAGGTCCCTTCAGAACAGTTTGGTGGTTTAGGAATAAAGGGGTTCCTTCAGAGTAGACACTTGTGTCTGTCTGAGAGGCTCATAATACCTTTGGGGACATCAAGACTTCCCAAAGTATTCACCAGCGCCTCCTGGGACCATCCCTAACAGAACATCCAAAGTAACAGACACAACTGAATAACATAGTAAAGTTGCTACCTCAACCAGACTCCTAAACATTTCAGTCTAGACAAGGTACCTCTATGGTATAGCTGGGCAGTGGCCATATCCCTTCTGCAACAGGGGAGTCATTGGGTACCTCAAAAACAACATCATTTCCTTAGCTGTGCAGACATCATCCACCCCATTGTGTGTCTATAGGGTCACAGGGCAGGTGACAAGCCTTGTGGGCTGGAGTCTCTGCATGCATCGTGGGTTTCCATCAGCCCTTGGGAGGCTGCTGTTTAGAAGCTCCCAACTTCTTTTGAATTGCTCAGAAACACATTAGAAAGGTGAATATAATGGGTTGCCTGAAAAGAAGTGCCCAAAGTGGTTGATGGGAGGAGCAAAACAGGAGAGAGAATCTGAATCTATCCTGGGAACCACAAAAGCCAGCATTCCCTGTCTTCTCTTTGTCGGGATTAAAGAGACAATAGAGATGACGTTATGGGTAGAATAGTGATCCTCAATTAATTTCAGATTCTAATCTCTAATACATCAGAATGTGACCTTATTTTGAAACAGGGCTGTTGCTGATGTAATGTATGTGAGTCGTACTGGAGTAGGACTGGCCTTCAATCCAACACAGCTCGTATCATTATGAAAAGGAGAAATTTTACACGCACACACAAGCACACGCATGCACGCACGCACACACGCACACAGTGTCACGTGATCGTAAAGCAGACAACATCACCCGCACCTGAAACAGGCCTTTCTTTTGGAGTGCTCACAAGTAATGCTGCTGGTTACTTGATTTTTGGACTTCAGCCAGCAGAACTGAGGCCATACATTTCTGAGTGTGAACTAGCCAGCTTCTGGTCTTTGTGGAGGCAGCCATGTAACTGTGTATAGGTGATGTAAAGAAACTCCTCACTTCAGAGCAGTGGAATGCAACTGGGGAACCCCTCACAGGCAAAGTGACTATTTGACCCTCAGAGACGCATCCTTGTATCCGTATGCCCTTCTCTCCCGTCATCTCCTCTTCTCTCTCATCATCTACCTCAGCACGTGCCACCGTGTGTTCTCACCATCATATCTACCTCAGCACGGCCACCCTGTATTCCCACCATATCTATCTTAGCATGTGCCGCTGTGTGTTCCCACCATCATATCTTCCTCAGCGTGTGACCATTATATATCACCTCAGCATGTGTACTGTGTGTTCCCACCATCATATGCTACCTCAGCACATGTCACTATGTGTTCCCACCATCATGTGCTACCTCAGCACGTGCCGCTGTGTGTTTCCGCCATCATATATTGCCTCCCTACAGGCCCAAAGGCAACAGAGCCAAACAACCAGGGAACCAAAGCCTCTGAAATGGTGGGCCAAATTAACCCTCTCTGGTGTTGTGTTCTGTCCTGTGGATAACCCACATGGCAAGAAACTGTGCCAGTCTCTAGGTCCATCCTGCCGACATCCCCTTGGGTGAGATTGCAGTAGATCCGCTGCAGTTGGTCCTCAACTCTGCCCCGGGCAGCATCTTCCAGAGTTTGTAATGGGCAGTGCCATGGGACTCACCAAAGCCAAATACAGATTCCTGACCTCAGAGATAGTTAGATAACAAGAGCCATTATTTATCAATCTATGTCAAGAGATAACCATTATAACAAGCAAGACAGGATTATATCTATAAGGAACAAGAAAAGAAAATCTCCAAGTGTATTTGGAGAATTCTAGAACACTGACTTACAAGCAACGAATTTTGTAAGTATGAATTACCTGTGTGTATTCACTTGACAGGCTCCCTAAGAACTTCTTCTGGGTTTTTTTTTTTAAGTAATAGATTTATTTACTTTATGTGTAGGAGGAGTTTTTGCCTACATGTATGTATGTGTACCACAGGAGAGCCTGGTGCTTCTGGAAGCCAGAAGAAAGCATTAGATCTCCTACAGTGGGAATTACAGATGGCTGGGAGTTGCCATGCGGATGTTGGGAACTGAACTTCGGTCTTTTGCGAGAGCAGTCAGTGCTCTTAAAAACCAAGCCATCTCTCCAGTCCCCAAACTCTTGTCTGTATAATTCCCTACTTCCACTAGTTGAGATGGCTTATTCCTTTATACATCTGCCTTTTGTTGACGTTGTAAGACTGTTGAGGTCAGAAATCCTCTTCTGTCTAACGTCAGTGGAGAGCCGGGGTGTGCTGAATGAGATTCCAGATGCTACATGCTTTCAGAATTGCTGTCAGACTTTGGCTCCTTTAAAAAATGCTATTGTTAATCCAGTAGTACTCCCAAAAGGAACCTTATAGCAAATGGCGTTCTGGTAAACAGAGACAGCAGAGGCAGAAGGTCTACTGCTTCAGACCTGTTGGAAGCAGGGAAGTGTAACTTGGTACTTATTTGCTCCGTTATGGATTGTTGAAAACTTGGGAACTGTAAGAGTCTCTAAATATTCCAGAGCACACTTGAAGACATACAAAAGGCATATAAAAATGTCTTTATATAAGGCATACAAAAATATCTTCTAACTGCTACAGAAATTCTGCAGACCTGTGGCTTCATTTATTTAGCCAATGACTCCCTGCCTTGCCATTTCCTAGGGGACCTTGGACAAACTCCTTCTCACATCTGGACCTGGTGACTCTGTCTTGTAAAGGAGGAAGTAAAGTGGTCAGACCATGTGTTTTCTAACTTCTACTTCGTGTCTCCAGTGCTTGGAGCCCTGTGACGTAGACTGAGCTATCCTACAGATTTAGACTTACAGCAAATCTCGGTTTGACTCTCAGTAAGTCACTCTCTGGTCTGAAAGCCTTGGGGCTCCCCAATGTAAAGGGGGGCATGAAAGCCTAAAGCATTTGTTCCCCCCCACACACAATAAAAACAAACCTCAAAGACAGCCATTTCCAATACACCAACTATGCAAAGGGGAAATACAAAAGGAAAACCAAGACATTGGATCAATTTTCCATAAATTGCCATTCTGGTTGGGGTTCTAACTCTTATCTAATCTCGCTTAATACAGACAGGCAATATTTCGTTAGTGTGGAGTTTTCCCAAATGTTTTACGACTCAGCCTGGATGTCCCGGCCTAGCCCTGTCTCTCTGGGCCACAGTATCTGGGGAAAGTTGACTTTTTTAGCTTACTTTGGCTGCCCTGTAATTTGTTTCTTCCCCTTCATTCCTGGATTTTTTTTCTTTTCTTCTCAAACAAGGAGCCTCCTTTGGCTTTGACCAAGCCCTTCATCTTTCCTGAGTTTCTCACCGAAATCATTTCTAACACTTCCCTTTTCCCAACATAAATAGTTCTTGCTCGCTCATTGTCCTACCCGGCCTCACCTCTGGCTCCAATTAGAGTAATATTTATTTTTCTCTCTTAAGAATCTCTGTAGCTTCTACTCTTCAGAAGTGAGGCAGCCCAGATCGTGTTAAAAGCCCATTATTATGGTCACAGAAAATCTGCTCTGACAAGATCCAGCTCGACAAGATTGTGTCCTGGAGATCCTTCGTTCATTTCTGCTGTCGCCTCGCTTTCTAGGTCACGCCATTGCCTAGTAGCTGGAGTGTTGTCTGTTGATACGTCTTTGAAAGAGATGAAGACTTGGAATGTGGGGTAAGTGCCTTGTGGTACTGGAATGCAGAACAGCCTCTTCTAACTTCAACGAAGGGCGCTCTGCCATTTGGGCGAGAAGGGAGAGAAACAAATCCAACTGTTTTCCCAGAGAATGGTCGATTTTAATGTAGTTTTTTTTTCTTTTGGTTTTGCTTTTTACTTTTCTGAGACAGCCAACAGCAGCCCAAAGACAATGACGGAAACAAATTTACCCTTAGCAGGGCACAGGTCAAACCTTCAGAAAAGTGAAGGTGAGTAGGCCTGGGTGTCTTTCAGAATACAGACAGTGTGGAAGAGTTTGGGGCCGTGAGGGCGTAAGGATAACCCTACTCTCTTAGGAAGGAGTCAGCCAGACCCCAGGTCAGCACATCTTGGGTTGGCCTTCAGGCACTTCCCTTTGTGATGATGTCTATTTGTAGTATAGTCTAGTCACCGTCACGTCACAAAAATGTGTGGCAAGTGCTACTTCACAGCAAAGCCCACGTGCCGTTCTTTCTTAATATTTTTGAAATTCAAATAGAAGTACATCATTCCATTTTCCCCCATCCAACTCTTTACACAGACTCCCCTTCTCTCTCTCTCTCTCTCTCTCTCTCTCTCTCTCTCTCTCTCTCGTCCATAGCTTCTGTTTCTTTAATTGCTATTACATGCATACATGTATATGTGTATTACTAAATATATAAATACAGCCTTCTAAGCTGTATCATGTAACCTGTATATATGGTTTCAAGGATGACCATTTGGTATTGGATAGCTCATTGTGGGGCTCCACCTTGGGGAAGACTATTTCTCTCACTCTCAGCATTTCTTGGGTGCCTGTAGTTCCCTGTCTATGGCTGGGGTCCCATGAGACTTCCATGGTAGCGTCTCTGTTGACGTCATCCTTGTTCAGGTCTTGTTTAGGCAGCCATAGTGATGAGAGTTCATGGGGGTAGCCCTTTTGACATTTCTAGGAGACAGGATCTCACAGCAGACTCCTTGCTCCTCTGGCTCTTACAATCTTAATGCCTCCCTGCAGCTATGTTCCCAAGTCCCTGACCCCTGAGCTGTTTCTTTGATGGGAAGTGGGTCTTAGTTCTACTCTACCCATGTGTGTCGACAACAGGGAAGTTGAGAGTGGTTGAGCCTAAAGAGCTCTCTCAGAGTAAGTACCAAGAAAGTCAAGGGCAGAGCTAGTATATGAACCCAGGCAGCCTGGCCCAGAGTCCAGGCGCTGAGCTAATAAGGCAGTGTCTTCAAAGGATCACAGTGGCTACAACAAGAACACACAGAAGTTAACATGACTCTGAGCTTGGCACGCTGTAGTTACCAAATGAATAGTCCTCGTTATTTTGAAGAAGGCTAGGTATTTATGTTTAAGTTAGTGGCCTTGTTTGGGGCGATGCGTTATGAAACTCTTTATTTAATACAAACTCCAAAATGGAACATACAACAAAGCGATTTCTTTAATTCAACAAGCCATCAGTCCTTTATTAGGGGCCAGCTTCTGGCATCCTTGCAGTGGACAGGACTCCAAGAAGTGAAGCCCATGGGGTCTTGTGAAGGAGGCATCAGAAAAGGTGAGTAAGGAGACATCACCATCCATAGTGATGGGACCAACAGGCAGGCAGACTCACACTACGGGAGACACCCACCAGACACAGGCCATGCACAGGACAGGAAAACAAGCAAGAGAGATTTTGTTCTCTTTGGCAGGGGCAGAAAACAACTATCACAAGGAGATGAGATAGCTCAAGGCCTGTCTCTCCACTTGAGTGGCCTGAGGAAGAAAGGAGGAAGGACTGCCTTAATGTCTGGAATCATTCATTCATTCACTCGTTCATTCATTCATTGGATATGGCATCAAAGTAGCAAGCCACCACTCAAAGAAATTGCCACGGTTTAGAATTTGCATGTCTCTTTTATGCTCCCCCACCTATGGGCCTATGCCTATGACTGTCTTGGGAAGTAGGGGATCTTCCAGGAGGTAAGGGTTAATGGAAAGATGGTTGAGGTCATTGGGAAGATGCTCTCAAAGGAGATTTGGGGGCCCTAGTCCTTTCATCCTGTTCTCTTTTGTTTCCCAGTTGCTTTAAGGTAAGCAGCTTTCTTTGCCAAATGTCCCTACCATGATACATTGTTTTGTCACAGACCCAAAAGCAATGGGACAACTGGCCATAGATTAGAATGACCATGAATCAAAATAAACTTTTCCTATTTTCAAGTTGATTATTTCTGGTACTTTGTTGCAGCCTAGAAAGCTGACTAATTGATAGGCCCATCTTTCCATCTGAGTGCGCATTTTATCAGCTACGGAGTCAGGGCCCGATCCTCACACTGATTAATTGAGTCTTACAACCTGCTCAAAACCGTATCTGATCTCTTCAGGTTAAACAGGGTGGACCAGTTAGACACTGGTTCTCTCTCCATCCCTCCCTCCCTCCCCCTTTCTCTTTCCCTTCGTTCTTTTCTTTATTTGTTTATCTATCTAAAGCATGCCCCTTGGAGGAGGTCTACCCTCGGACCAGAAGTAGAGTATGTCTCCTGAGGCAGCTACATGGCTTCTCATGGTCTCTGTCTTCTTCTTTTTTCTTATAATTACTATTTATTTAGTTATTTACTTATTTATTATGTATACAGCATGTATGCTTGCAAGCCAGAAGAGGGCACCAGATCTCATTATAGATGGCTGGGAGCCACCATGTGGTTGCTGGGAATTGAACTCAGGACCTCTGGAAGAGCAGTCAGTGCTCTTAACCTCTGAGCCATCTCTCCAGCCCCCACAGACTCTGCCGTGTTTCTCCCAGCATTCAGTTTAGTTTTCCTCACCTAGCTCTACTTTGCCCTATCACAGGCCAAACTAATTTCTTTTTTCACTAAGCAATCAAAGCAACACATATACAGAAGGACTCCCCATACCAAGAGAAGGTGCAGGGCACATATCAAAAGCTGGGAGTGGAGGGTGGGGCTTAGTCTGCCGGGAAGATGGATGGAAACAGAGCAGAGGACAGAGAGGAAGGCTGCTTAGTCCCATTTATAGGAAGGTGTGCTATCCTCATTATGCTACCATAACAAAGCACCACAGACTTGGTGGCATAGAAAAACAAGCTTATGCTTTCAGGGTTTGGATGCCAGGAGCTGGAAATGAAGATGCCCCGTGAATTCCTTCCTTCCTTCCTTCCTTCCTTCCTTCCTTCCTTCCTTCCTTCCTTCCTTCCTTCCTCTCTTCCTTCCTTCCGTCCCTCCTACAGAAGACTCTGCCCACTGCCCCTGTCCTAGCTACCGGTCACTGCTGGCAATCCTCGGCCTCCCTTGACTCACGGCATCATGTCTCCAGCCTCTGCATCCACTAATCTGTTCTAGGCTTTCATCTTGATTCTGTGGATACGGGTCCAACTTAGCCCATTCTGTTCTCATCTTGACTAAGTCTACAAAAAAACTCTGCTTCCAGACAAGGTCACATGCAGAGATTCCAGGCAGTGGGGCCCGGTATTAGTCTGGGGGGTTGTATGGAACCCAGTACAGCAGGTGATGCCATTGGGCATATGCTCGGTCCTCTTCGGTCGTTAAAGCAGCTCATAGGACCCACTCACTTTGAAGATACTCCATCATCCCATAGAAATCCACAACTCGCTGCACCTGCGCTGTTCTAAAAAGGTTTGTTTTTATTTTATGAGGCTGGGTATTTTGCTATATGTATGCATGCACACCATGTGCATGCAGTATACAGTGCCCTGAAAGTTCAGATGAAGACACTGGATTCCCTAGCACTGGAGCTATGAACAGCCATGTGAGTGTTGGGGACCAAACTCAGGTCCTCTGCAAGAGCAGAAAGTGACTAACCTCTGAGCCATCTCTCCAGTCCCCATGGTTTTTAGGACTGATTGAGGCCAACAAATAACCAGTACAAGCTATTCTTTTTCTGTCCTTTCTTCAAAAAATCCAATTTATAAGCATAAACATGAAAGATTTCTAAAGCTATTTTCTTTTTAAAAATGGATACATACATGCGAGACACGGTCTCGACTGTGTAAAAAATAAATATGGAGATGTACATAGAAACTGAATAATAACAGTGACAAGCAAAGGTTGAGCTTGACACTATACAGGACCCTGTTCCAGAACTTCAGGAACTTTGATCCTCACGACAGCCCTGTGGAGGTCTTATTGTCTCCAGCATTGCTACTTTCAACAGGGTTGATTGATCTGTCATACATTTATTTAGTGTGGCAATAGTGCATTCACAAGCTGGGGAAAAGAGTTTCATGTGAATTTTTAATATATCAATATACTTATAAATAATATTTAATGCAATAAAGTCGAAACAAAATGGCAAATATACGTTTTAAATAAATCCATGCATTTTTTTATATTATTGTACGTTGGTTTTTGACCTGATCCAGATCTTGCCTGAATATAAACTATTTTCTTTGAGGAGGGTCCCTGGGACTGGAGAAGTGGTTTAGCAGTTACGATCACTGGCTGTTCTTCCAGAGGACCAGAGTTCAATTCACAACACCCGCAAGGTGACTCACAATCATCTGTAACTCCAGTACCAAGTGATCTAACATTCTGGTCTCTGAGGCACCAGGTATACATGAGGTATACAGACATATAGACATACAGACATACATTACACCTATACACAGGAAGTAATTTCCTTGAAGAAGGAGGAGGAAGAAGAGGAGGAGGAAGAGGAGGAGGAAGAAGAGGAGGAGGAAGAGGAGGAGGAGGAGGAACTAGTATAGTCATGCTCAGGTTGTGGTAAGGAAAGGGTTAAGAGTCACTCAGTTCTTCATGGGGAATAGCCAGTTTCTTTTGCAAGAGCCACAGTGAGCTTCCTGCCCCCTCACTGGGGACAGATAGAAAACGGGAGGTTTCAGAGACAAATTATCCCCGTGAAAGCTGCTTGGAATGAGGTGGAAATAACTAAAAGATGATAGCAATGCCTGAAATGTTTGCGGAGACGCATGCGATTTATCACAGGGCACGGAAGTGCAGCCATGGGCTGGTAGCTGCAGGTGTCCCACATCTGTATGACCTGTGCAGAACCAGGAAGACCTCCCCTAGGTAGCTCTGATCAGAGAGGGCCCTGACTTACGCTTCACTTTCTCGGGCACACCTTTTCATTTTCTTTGTTTCAGATTAGGATCCGTCTTCAGGGTATTTCTGCAGCAGGGCCTGGAGATGAGACTGAATCTATACATTTTGAAGTCAACCTGGGTTTTCATGGATGGGAGCGTGAGAGACTGTCTTGTGTGAGACGGCTTTTTTTCTGGATTGGTGGGCTAAGAGGCCAGGGAGCAAGAAGAACATGCTCCCATTGCTTCGTTGCTATCAGAGTTAGTTTTAGGTTTCTATCTTTGCAACGTTTTCTTCTCATATAGCTCATTTTTCGCACAGCTCTGACACAGACGATGAGACAGGCACCAGACAGAAGAGATAAAGGCTTCTGTAAGAGCCTGCTGCTCTTCGGTGTGGAAATTTGGGGGTTACGCTTCTTTGGGTTTTGTTTTTGTGTGTCCGTACTTCTTTCTTTCTTTTATTTTTAATTTAGCAGTCAAGAATTCAAGAGTTAAGGCTGATAAATCTGTGTGAAGATTATCTTACCTACCCAAGTGTGGGAGAAAACATGAGTCCGGAATGAACTGCTTTTCTCAAAATGGACTTTTCTGGCTTGACTTGGCCTGGGAACAAAGCTGAAAGGTAGGTGGGGCTGCCACTCCAACATCTGCATCTTGATTTCCTGAGAGCTCAGATGCTGGGAATCCCCCAAGCACTTTTATGGATAAAGTGAGGACTTCGGCTCCCCCAAAAGCAGAGGGCAGGAGTCGGACACTGGCATGGATTGCCAGAGCACCTCCCATATCCTGAAGCTCCAGACAGGCAGAGCATACAAACATCAAGGCTCAAAACCTTGCACCTCAACCCTGGGGAATTTTAATTCTAATTTAATCGAATGCACGTATCTTGGGTGTTTTCTCTAAAAGACGTCATGCTTTTCACAGGTAAAATTATTTTGGGTGTAGAAACGTAAGTCCCAACAAGTGTGCTAAGTGCGCACATTATACGTGGTTGGTGGTGTGTGAGCGCTGCTTCACTGCAGTCTGTGAGCATACAAGGTACAGGTAGAAACCACACTCCAACACGGGATGCTAAGCTGACTCTCAAGGAAGGCCCCTGACCCTCCCCCACGCCACGCATCTCCCTGGAGTGTTCGACATCCTTCCATTCCCAGGTCAGTAAGAAAGCCTTCCCAGGTCCTTTTAATCTCTGAGCTCTTCAACACCCCCACCCTCAATCCTCACAAATCAGGCCTAATAACCAGAAGCCAGTTCTGAAATATTGTTTGTTTAAAATGTTAAATTGCAATTTAACTGCACACGCCATGGGATCATGGACCAAAAGCCCAAATGGAGAATAATAATTTTTTTTAACACAGCACTGGGTAAGAATGACCTTGTGAAAATGTATTTTGCACATGTTCCATTGCTGAATTTCTGCTGCTGTTCTTCCTCTCTCTCTCTCTCTTTTTTTAATGGAAGCCATCATTTTAGGAGGTAATATAGTAACCCCAGTTAATTCGTATGCTACTGCTCAATTGGAGACTGGAAGCTGGAAGGCCACAAGGTTGTGTTATAATGGAAAAAAGCTTTTTAACAAAAAGCCAGAAGACCTCGCTTCTAAGATGAACCACACCAGTGCCTCTGTGAGGGGCAAGCAAGTTGCTTAGCCTGTTTGGATCTCAGTCCCCTCATCTCTGAAATGGGCGTAGTGGCATCATCCAAACGTATGTAGTCTTCTTCCAGTGATGAACACAGCAGCCCACTGTGGACTCAGGCCACAGGATTATTTGCTATTGACACGTTTTTAGCCTCTGAAGCGTTTTATGCATGCCATCTTCAGGTACTAGGCAGCCAGGCTTTGTTCAGAGGAGGCCAGCGCAAGGCTTGGGTTTAAATCCTGGCTCTGCCATTTATAAGCTGAGTGACCTCAGGCAAATTGCACAGCCTCTCTGCTCTCGGTCAGCACATCTTCAGTGAGGAGCTAGCATATCCATCTCTTGGGTTGTTCTGTGGCGTAAATGAGGTAAGAGTCTAAACATGCTTTGTGACTTCATCAAAGCTTCTTGGGGGGCTAGACTTTAATATGTGGTCACCACCTTAGTCCATATATGTGGCCCTCACAGAAGAATATCAAGACTGGGCAGTTTACCATCCCTGAGGTGGATTGCCATGTGGCTTTGGAGGCTGGAAAGTCCAAGCTTGAGGCTTAGGACCTGAGGAGAGTCTTCCAGAGAAGCTGCACTGTTCTGTGGAAGAAAGGAAAGAGATCAGACACAGGAAGTTAGAGAGGAATTCAAGGCTCCAGCTGCTGATCCATTCATGAGCGTGGAGCCCACACAACTTCTAGTCCTCACGACACAACAGCTGTAGGGAGGGAAGGAAGCCCTGAGTGGAGTCCTGAGTGGATGCATATGTTGACATAGGCGGGGTCTGTGGAGGATTCACAAGGCCAATTGACCCATGGGAAATTGGCAAAGCAGTTACCAACATGACCAGGCTCAAGAGGAATGGCAAAGCTTCTCTTGGGAGTTCAAGTAAGTTCAAGTGTTTATGAATTTTTAGTGTGTGTAAAGACGAGCAACTGCAGCATCCTCCTCCTCATGGGTGTCTACCGTCAAGACTGCTCATCTACAGAGACTGCCTACAGAGACTAGCCAACCCCTGCCTCAATGCTGTACCTAATAAACATGCTGAAGTGGTGAACATAGCGTTAGCAGATCTATCTGATCCCAGCTTCACGGTACACGTGTCTGTGTGTCTGTACTTTCTCCATTTCCTCGATGCACCTAGCCAGTGTTCTGGGACTCAAGCTATGCAGGACTCGGCAGACTGTACTATAGCATGATGGGGGACACACCCAGACTACAGAACCTGCTGTGATGTCCTAAGTCGACTCTCCTGGTCCTAGGGTGTGTTCAAGTGACTTCTCCAGGCTGAGGTGCTATCCTTAAGTTCGGGAACTGACCAGGTTGGTGCAGTTTAAGTGAGAAACAGAATCATCAGATCATCCACATAGTCATTAGTGACCCCAGGCTCAAAGCACAAACCAGGAAATTTCACCTTGGAAGTCACGAGGAGGTCTTCGCAATCGTACTTAGAACACGACTGAAGCCATCCCGTGACTCGACTGCTGACCATCAGCAACGGGTTCGCCAATTTCTGTTGGTGACACAATCTGGTCTCTACCAGGTTCGAGAACGATGCTCCTAATATATGCTAGAATACAGGTATCACAAATCTACTCAGCAAATATATTTGAGAACTACCATGTGTCAGGACACAGGGAGCTTCCGTATGGTGGGAGACGCAGGAAACTCAGTGGGTGTGAGCAAAGCCACTGGGGGCTCAGGAGCAGCTGCCTATGCACCCTCGAGCCACAGAATGTGGACGGAGCTCCGGAGGAGGCAGGGTCTAAGCTAACACGGGAGGGACAAATGAACCAGGTGCTTAGATGGAGCTAAGAGGGACCCCCAAACTGAAAGGAGAGCCTACAAAATGACCTGCAGCAAAAGAAAGCGCACTGGAAGGGATGGTATGCTGTGAACGTGCTGCTTTTATTGATTGGTGAATAAAGCGGCTTTGGCCTGAGGCAGGGCAGAATAGAGCCAGGTGGGAAAGTCAAGCTGAATACAGGGAGGAAGAAGGTGGAGTTCAGGGACACGTCAGAGAAGCAAGATGTGAGGTAACAAACCACTAGCCTCGTGGTAAAATGTAAAATAATAGAAATAGGTTCATTTATGCTATAAGAGCTAGTGAATACTAAGCCTGAGTTAATAGGCCAAGCAATTGTAACTAATATTAAGCCTCTGAGTGTTTGTTTGGGAACTGGTAGGCAGGAGCGAACCCCCCAGTTCTCAGCAGGTTAGAATTGCATAGCTGTTGAGCCGTGCTGAAGAACTCTCCGAAGAAACTATGCTGACCTAAAGGGGTAGGCAAGGCAGAAGGGCAAGTGCCCGTGGTGTAACTCCAGAGAGAGACAACAGGCAGTGGTGACTGAGCTAGGGAGGGTGGTGGTGGAAACGGAGAAAAGCCAGCGGGAGGTGGAGAAGGATGGATTGCAAACTGGAGCACTCAGGACACAATAGAGAGATTCATTATAGAAACCGCGGAAACAAGCAAGATCACCCATGGAGAGTACAGCGGGGAGAGGAGAGGGTCAAGAGCAGACTCCTGAAGAATGCCAAAGCCAAACTGACGGCAGAAGAAATGGAGCTAAGGTATAGCTGGGGACACGAGGAGAAACCAGAAGTGGTAAGCCATTGAAGGCAAGATGAAGGAGTCCTTCAAGAAAACACACAGGCTTGTGGAGGTGGCTCAGCAGCTAAATGCCCTGCCATGTAAATCTGAGGACCAGAGTTCAAATCCCCAGAACCCACATAAAATGTGGGCCACTTATAATTCCAGTGCTCTGAGCCCAAGGACTGCCACTAGAGCAAGGTGTTTAGACAGACTAGCTGTGTTGGCGCTCTCAGCTCAACTAAGGGGCGCCATCTCGGTGAGTATGGTAGAGGCCCCATCGAGGAAGACTCCCAGCTTCCTAGAGACGGGCGGCAGTAATGGCTGTGTTCGTGGAGGAATTGAGTGGAATGCAGCATCTAAAATGGCCAAGTTGCGATGCTCGCAGTTTTGCATGCTTTCCCACAGGAAGAAGACATGGGCACTGACCAGGAAGAACTTACTATGCTGATGATGTGGCTGTGCTGACTGCATTGTTTGAGTGGATGGACTATCCAGTGCACAGATTAGACCTCCAATAGCTGTTATTAAAAAGAGCCCAAATAGTCAAGTTCGAGCAGACCTCATCCTTGTTTACTGTAACAGATACCAGAAAGTTGTGAGTGATATCAGCGGTTTCAGAGGAGGGACAAAGAGGGAAGCCAGAAGCCAGGGTGAGTTGGGAACGAAGAAGTGGGCGACAGCAAGTCACCACGAGCATACGCTGCCACGGAGAAGACACCTCTAACAAGACCGCCTGGAGAGCGGAGGCAGAATCTGAAAGTGTGGCCAAAGGAAAGCTGCTTCTAAAGCGGAGTTCTGGGCATTTACAGCACCCAGAGGGAGGGCCCGGCCAGTCGGATGCAAGGGCTGGTGTTACATGAACGTGAAGGGGGACTGGCCATTTTAGACTCTGAAAGCAAATCCATCTAAGCTGCTACAACAACACACCGATAATCTGGTGTAGCTTCTCAACATCTGGTTCTAGAACCTGGAAGTCCAAGAAGGAGGTTTACAGACTAGGTCTCTGAGGCCCTGGGCCATAGTTCTTGTGGTTTACCTTCTTGTTCTTTACATGATCGGAGGAACAAGTCATGTTTCTGTTTTGTTTGTTTGCTGTTTGTTTTTTAATAAGGGCACCCGTTCCCGCTTATGAGGACTCGTGCAGAGAAGAAGAAAGTCAGGTTCCTTTTGGAGTCATGACTCAGGAACTGAAGGAGTTCTGCCATGAAATTAAAGAAGGCGGGAATGGTTTCAATTATCTGCCTTGGAGACTCAGAGACAGGATCACCAAGGAAACTCACTAAGGTTTCTAGACAACATCAAAGGCCTGGGTGAGACTAGCAGTGAGATTGGTTGTGTCTCTAATACACGACGCTGTTGGAGGCCTTTCTGTGGGAATCCAATCTCTCCACTTCTTTCCCCAATGCCTTCTTCATGGACTTCCCTATGCCCACACCACTTTTCTTTGGTCGTGCTGTGTGCGGGTTTAATTTGTCTCCCCTGCCTTGTAAGCACAGTGGTGTTGCTCAGCCCCAGACTAGGCTTGCTCTTGCCTTCTACCCTGGCTGGGCCTACAGGAATGGCCCTCTTGGCCATCGAAACCCACGGTGAGCTCCTCTCCCCTCAATCCTTTGCTTCCTGCCTGTTCCCGACTCTGTCATGTGGATTCCCCGCCCACCACTCCACAGAAACTACCAAAGGCACCGCGATGCCCTTGTAGCTCTCATAATGGACAGGGATCAGTTTTTGTCTTACTTGACTGCTGTCTTTAAGAAACACGTATTGAGTTATAACTCACAAACCACACAAGAGAGATGCTTAAATCGTACAGCAAGTATATTCCCATATTAGCATATTCAGAGTGTGCAGACACTTTGCCTGGGATGGTCTTTCCTGTACTCCTCTCTCTATCCAGTGAAGCCTTCACCACCAAGCAAGACTAATTTCTTCCCCAAATTTACACAATGCTCCTTCCCATGATTCTTGGCAAATACATCCCTTGCATCCCTCCCTCCCCAGACCCTCAGTGAACCAATTAAAGCAAACACAGTGCCCACACACAGTATCCCCTGATAAATATTTGTTGACTTACAATAGACTAATGATGTAGAATTTAGAAAAATAAAACTTCGAGGACTGCGCTCTCTCCACGGCATTAACAGATGAGTTCCCAAGTTCTACCTCCCCTGAAATAGCATCTTCTTTTTAAAGGCATAATAAAATATTTATTATGTCAAAATGTGCATAGTCTTTATTTTGAACCATTTAAAGGTATACAACTCAACGTCATGACGTGTACTTACAAGGCTGTGTACTCCTCAGCTCTATCTACATTCAGAACATTTTCATCATCCCCAGCACCGACTTAGGAACCAAACAATACTACTTTTCTTCTCAACCCTGCTCGACCTCCCCCACTCCGGGGAACCTTTACCCTACGTTCTGTGTCTACAGATCTCCCTCTTCTTGGTAACACATGCAAGTGGACTCATTCGTATTTGTCCTTCGGTGCCTGTCTTGCTTTACCAAGTATAATATTTTCAGAGTCTGTAGCATTTACCACAATTCTGTTCTTTTTATGCCTTAATAGCACCATTGTGTGCATATGCAACATATCGCTTATTCATATGGTGGTGCACACTTTAGCTGCCTTTCGGTTACTGTGAATAATGCTATCCTTACCAACGATACACAAATGTAGATCTGAGACTCGGCTTTCCATCGTTTTGTCTGTTTTGTGTCTAAAAGTGGAATTCTTGGGTTACCTACAGTCCTTGTGTTTAACTGATAAAGAAACTGCCATCCCATTTTCCCACATGGGCACACTAAGGCTCCAGGTTTCCACAGCCTCAGCAACATTTATTATTGTCCTCTAAATGTATTATAGTCAGTAGCTGAGAGATAGCATCTGGAGTTTTGATTGGCCTTTCTTTATTGACTAGTGATAGTGAAGACCTTTATGTGGGCCTTTGTGTTTTGTCTTTGAAAGCCAACCTGTTGACTTCTTTGCCCATTTTGTAATTGGCTCCTTCCTTTTCTAATTATTGACATTGGCTTCCTTTAAAGAAGTGACCAGGAGACACGATATAGAAATGACCCCAGACACCTTGTATTGGTAAGAACGAGAACTCCAGCCTGAAATCTTCTGTACACTTTAGCATCATTTTTTTCTCTATGCTACTTTGATTTATTAGGTGTTGGAATTTTCTAAATTTTCACAAAAAGTATCTCATTAACATAGTTGGACTTTCAAGGGTGTGCCAGAGAACTCCAGGACAATACTATCTATTGTCATTGTTCTTGGCTGCCCACCAGAACTCGAGGGTAAGACCCTCTTGCTGAAGACACCACACATTTTGGTCAATGAACATGAAAAAAAACTTTAGTTGACATTAGCCAGGAAGCTTCTTGCCTGATGTCTAGCTTTTTTTTAAAAGATCTATTTATTTATTATGTACACAGTGTTTAGCCTCCATGCCTGCAGGCCAGAAGAGGGCACCAGATCTCATTACAGATGGTTGTGAGCCACCATGCAGTTGTTGGGAATTGAACTCAGGACCTCTGGAAGAGCAGCCAGTGCTCTTAACCTCTGAGCCATCTCTCCAGTCCCCTGATGTCTAGCTTTCATAATACCAGAAGGTGCCATGGAGTTTCTGGAGAAGAAACGTCATCCTAGGGGACCTACAATAATGTCCAGCATAGCGTTATGTGCCCACTGGTGTGTAGTGGCACAGTTACTATAAGAGTGGCCAATCACTTTCTTTCCACAGTCGAGGCTCACTCCACAGGAGGAAATGCATGCCAGGTACTATGAGTCTGGCTGGCGGGTGCGTAGGCTCAAGGAATCAACCTAATATCATTTTTCTAATGGACACCGTATGAAACTGTCCTCTAAAGTCATGTCTCTTGACCTGTAGATTAGACCAGTGCTAAGACCTCATCGTAAGAGCTTCTTTGCATAGCAGATGGACGTGCAGAAACTCATAAGTGGTCAAGGGCAGAGAGAAAGTCTGTAGCAGACATCGATACCACACCCTGCCCGAACAAGGGACTATCACAGAAGAGGCTGACGATTATAAGAGTCAGACACTGGGAGTACTGGGAGGAAACAATGTCTTCTGGACATGACAGGTCCACTATACTTACGAAATCACAGCTGCTGTGTCTGCATAAGACAAAGTCAGTCGATATTCCAGCATGGACGGGAGGGGCTCACAAGACCCCATTCCCAGTTGAGCAGCTAGTCTTCCATTCTATATGAAGTATGAGAATATCCCAGAATAATTAAGAAATAGACTGTCAGTTCAGTTGGGACCCACTATAACTTGAAACAATAGAAATTATTCCCTACTATGAATTGAATCCCCCCTCCCCATTTTCACACCACAGTTGATATCTGCTGGGGAAGAGTCACCTTTCTTTAAGAATGTGACTCCCGGTGGATCAACCATACTTCAGAGGATGGCCCCACACCCGCGATATAGGGCCAGCACATCTTGGATTTGATGGGTTAGTTTTAAAAAGTTCATGGAGTACATGAAGTTGGGAGGGAGTGGGTAAGTAGAGAGGAAAGACATTGGATGCATATACAAAGTTTACAAAGAATTAATGAAAATATTATATTTAAAAATTAGGTGGACCTAGGGCCAGCAAATAGCTCAACAGGTAGAGGTACTGGCTCCCAATCCTGATGGCCTGAACTCACAACACTCAGGAGCCAGCTGCAGCTGTGTAGGAGCTCTCCCACCAGGGAGAAGAGAACCAACTTCTGTAAGCTGTCCTCTGACATTCACTCACAGGCTGGAACATATGCACAAACACACATGCAATGAATAAATGTGAAAAATTGATTTAGTAATTGGAACAGACCTCCAGGTAACAGCTTAGGGTACTAAACTGTGTACAGTATTAGGACATCCCAGAATAATTAGGAAGTAGGATGAACTCTGAGTTCACTCAGGATTCAAATAACTGGAAATCATAGAAACTGATCTCTATCATGGGTTGACTTCGGTTCTCATCTCTCATCCCCACCCACAGATTCACGTGATGTCTTAATTCCCAGGATCTTAGATGGAGATAGATCTTTGAATCACCATTGGCAGCAACTACAAGAAGTAGATAAAATTATAGGAGGTAAGATTTTCTCCTTTCTTAAGGTAATCTACTAAAACCAAGTTTGGGGCAGGAGGCATCCACAACACAACTAGTATCCTTTCTAAAAAGGACACATTTGGATACATGCATGGAAGGGAAGGTTCATGGGATGGTATCACCATGTCCTGCCTGGACTCACCCTGGAAACCTGACTTGAGTGATGAAGGGCTGAAGAGGGGACAGACACACAGACACACGAACAGAAAGAAGAGCTGGTGTCAGGTGGACTGTGCTCAGTCTGATGGAGGGCACCAACTGTGCAACTTGGAGATAACGAATTTATTTTAAACAGCCAAATTAGGGAGTAGGGTGCATTGTATACAGCTGAACAAGAAAGCAGGCTTAGGTAATAAGTGGTCTCTGGGAGGTAGCACTGTCAGGTGACAGGCAGCAGGAGAAAACTGTGGGTTGCTGGTTTTTGTACACATTGATCAACTGTTCATAAAGGCTTGTACTTGGACCAGAGGACAGGTTTGCAGCTCCCGGGGGTCTGAGGCATTGGGGTCCTTGACACGCTGTGCCCGAGTTGACAATACACATTCACTCAGGACTTCATCTAGACTTTTCACATCCACCCAAGGTGTCCTCTGCTCCCCACAATGTAGAGAGCTGCGGCTGTCTCCGTACTGCTCACACTCACTTGCACACCCACAGAGATGCCCACCCTGACATCAGCAAGCGGAGAGTGATAGCCCATGACATTCTAGAGCTTCATCGTTAGTGCAGACAGAGCGCTACTGGCGGGTGCAAGTGCTGCATTGTGTCTCAACTGTACGCCCTCCAGTTCTTCCCTAGGGTCTGAAAACCACGAAGAGAGAAAACTGAAAGGAAGACAGGATGAGAAAGACAGAACACATAATTCTTCTTTTCTTCCCTCCCTCCTTCTCTCCTTCTTTCCTTCTCTCCCTTCCTCCCTCCCTCCTTTTCTCCTTCTTTTCTTCCCTGTCTTCCTCCCTCTCTCTTTTCCTCCTTCCTTCCTTCCCTCCCTCCCTCCTTCCTTTCTTTCTGCCTTCCTTTTCTTCTTTCTTGCATTTGTTTGTTTGAGACAGGGTCTGTCTATATAGCACTGGCTCTCCTGGAACTCACTTTGTAGACCAGGCTGGTCTTGAACTCACAAATATCCACTGCTTCTGTCTCCTGAGTGCTGGGATTAAAGGCATGTGCCTCATCTGACTGGGTTTATTTCGAGCATTGCTACTGCTTAGGAATAAAAGTGGCCTTTGACTTTTATTACTAGAAAAATAAGTATTTTCCATATTTAATTAACTACAAGATAAGTATTTTTATAACATTGGCTTGAAGGCAAGTCAAGTTATTGGCTTCATATCCCTTTCCTCAGCTCTATAATCCCTCAGAGATGTCAAAAACAAGATCCCTTTCATAATACAAATCAGACGTGGACTCGAAGACACACAAGGGTCAAGCTGTGGAGGCAACCCAACTCCTCTTATAGCTCTGTCATTTCAGCATCCCCCTATTTTCCTATTCTCTTGCAGAGGATCAGTTCTGCCCGGCTTGTCTCTCATGGCGATGCGATTCACCATCGGCAGCAACTACAAGTAGATAAAATTATAGGATGCTATCTTCCAAGGGAGTTACAGAGACAGGATGTGTCCCAAGTGTCCTGAAGACTCAGACTTGATCAACACTTGACAAGAGTGCAGCCATGACTGCCGGGGCTGTGTCTCTGGTCAGAGGTAACCAGTATGCTGGGGCCATTAACTCCCGTTCCTTCACTGAAAACTGGTTCTTCTTCTCTGGATGTCATGATAAAAACAAATGAAATCGTTTCACTGCCCAAGAAGGCAATTCACAGAGTCCTTTTCCCACACAGGATGATTTTCTCCTCTACATCCTGGGTCTGGAGATTTCACACTGCCTCACGGGGTGGAGCTTCAGTTGGGGGAATCTCTCATTGGCACTCATGTGCCTTTCAGATACGAATGGGTCTTGCTTTCTGAAGAGCTTTTAATAAAAACAGAGTCAGCCGGGCAGTGGTGGCGCACGCCTTTAATCTCAGTACTCGGGAGGCAGAGGCAGGCAGATCTCTGTGAGTTCGAGGCCAGCCTGGTCTACAAGTACTAGCTTCAGGACAGGCTCCAAAACTATAGAGAAACCTTGTCTCGAAAAACCAAAATAAATAAATAAAAACAGATTCACTGATTTCTCTGTAGGTGGATTTTATTTTCTTGTCCTGAATAAATGTATCGTGAACAGCCTTTACCAAAGCATAGTGCTAGTTGTTCGTATACTGTGTGTATGTGGTATGGGGTGCATGGGTGGCCACAGAGCATTTGCGGAGGTCAGGGACAATTTCGTGGAGTTCATTCTCTCTTTCAGATTGCTATGCTTGCATGGCAAGTGCCTTTGCCCACCAAACCATCTCACCAGCCTACATTTGAAGTTCTCACCAAGCTATATACCTCTTTCTCTCTCGAGAAAATGAAAGAGGTGTTTAAAAGGCAAAGTGTGCTGTAAAGGCGCAGCGGTGGTATAGATGAGGTTATGACAAATGTATGCCAAGTATAAATGCTTGGCACATGATGCCTGCCCTCTTCCCCCTCCTCTTCTCTGTCCCTTCATCTGTCCCAGATGGCGTGTGCTGAATGCATGTCCCAGTCATCTTAGTAATAGGGTTCTTCTGCCAGGAACACCAATACTTCTTGGCTTGGCAAAGTATGTGTCTCATTGTCAATGGATTCCCCAGATTAGCCTGGCTTCTTGTTCTCTTCTTGCTAGTGTGGCCGTAGGCAAATCACCTAACACCCCAGGGTCTTTATTCAACAGTACTTATTGTGTGTCTACCTTGTACCAGGCAACATGAGAGCAATCTAAGAGAAGGCTCCCAGCTTAAGGAAATTTCAACTTTAGTGAGAAGGAAATATAGGCAGGAAGAAAAAGGGAAAAAAAAGAATAAAAGAGAAAAGGCAAGAAAGGGGGTCTGGGGTGGCTTAATTTTGGAAAGGAAACAAGGTTCAGTTTATTTAACTACATCATGTTTTCCTATCAACCTCACCAAAGAAAGGGCACAAGAGATTGCCCTCATCCTGGGCCAACTCCTGCTTCCTGTTTCTAGGGAACTTCTCCCCATCATCCCAAGATACGTCAGAGCATCGGCAGCAGCTGTGACCGAAAAGTGAGGCAGAGGGGCTATGCTGATAAACCAGGGCTGCCAGAGGCAGGCTAAGGGAACACACAGGTATCAAATTCATAAAGGTTTGTTTTTTACAGTCCTGACATTCTGTTTATTATTCCTAAAAGTCTCTATTACAAGAGCAACCCATTTTTGTTAGAAAAAAGAGATGGCAAGAAGTCAGAAAACCTGATCCTGCCATCGAGGTAACCACTGTCAACACCTTTATTGGCGTGTATTATGCCCCTCAAACTAAAACACACATACACACACACACACACACACACACACACACACACACACACACACACGGGATTATACTACCCATCTTGTTCTGACACCTGTTTCTTTCCTATGTGGGAAGATAAAATTTTTATTTTAGATACATTAATAAAAATAGCTCTTGCTGGGTGTGGTGACACACGCCTTTAATCCTAGCACTTGGGAGGCAGAGGCAGGTGGATCTCTGAGTTCGAGGTCAGCCTGGTCTACAGAGAGAGTTCCAGAACAGCCAGGGCCACACAGAGAATCCTTGTCTTGAAGAAAACAAAGCAAACAACAAGCAGAAAACATCTCTGATGTGTGAACTTTTCTAAATCCGTCTATTTTAATTAGTCACAGTGACCCACCTTGTAGAACAAAACAAGTCGATTTCAATGGATGACATGTTCCACTCTTCCCAGCAGGGAATGTTGTTGGGGAATAAAGGGAGGATATAGCATTTGGAAATACACTTGTTTTTCCAAACAAAACAGGAGTGTTTCAAGACTCCTAGACCGCATTGCAGCTAATCTCACGCAGACCTGAGAGCCAGGAAAGAAAGAGATTTATGAAGAAGAATATGTTTAGTGGTTACCACCCTCATCCCACCCCCCAACCAAGCCAGGTATGCTTACCACAATGGAATCCCTCTCCCTGGTAATTGGTTCTGACTCTTTAGGAATATGGAATGTCATTCTTCCCAGGCTAGGACTTTTTACTGAATAACAATACGCAGTCCAGGTTTTCAATAGTAAAAATGCTTCATTTTGTGAGCAGCAAAAAACACAGGTAACCTAAACCTTTTCTCTGACCTGCTTATCATGTGTGACAATCAAGAGCCACTACCATCTACTAGAGATCTCTCTGTGCAGCCCCAAGGAACTTTAGAGACTTTCTAGAAAGGCCCAACTTAGGCCTGCCATTGCATCTTGGCTCTTACTTGAGAAGGGAGATTGAAAGCAGCCCTGTGTCTCCTCAAGGGGTCATGGTTCCCATTCTTTCCAGATCTATAGTTATAGTTCTTAACATGTTGTCTCACTAGTTGTAAGGTAGAAGTGACAGTCTTTATAGGGTGATGGTAGCCTGCTCTTGGACCCAGTGGCAGCCTCTGTAACCTACATGGGGATATGGGCAGGAAAGAAGGACAATTCAGAGTGTCATCCACACTCATGGAGCTGAAGACAGTTCCAGCTGGTGGTGTCCGTGTGGAACCAATTGTATTTTCAGTGCTTGTCTTTAATCTTATAGAAATGGAATCCTCTGGGCTGAATTCTCTTTCCCTCTGCTTCTTAAATTAGATAATTCCTCCATCTGTGTTCCTTTTACAACTACTTGCTGGGAGTTCAGCTTCATACCTTCACTTCGTGATCTTCTGCTTCTGTCTCAGAATAGAAGCCATGAGGAACAGTACTGCGTACAGCTCTCTGGACATTGAGGCCTAGAACAGATGTGAAGCAACCCATGCTTGCTACTGAACAGTCACTGACCTGGGAACTCTCCAATGGGAAAGGGTTCCAGGTGGCCAGGGCACTTCCGGGAACATCTGATCTAGAAACCGAAACAACTCGGAGGTCCCAAGGACAGACCAGCTTTAGTAAAAGCTTTTCAGCAATGTAAGCAGAAAACTTAGGTCTGTGTCTCTTTCCGGGAGCATGGCATATCCCTGGCTAACTACTTACTGCCTCTTGATCCTGTGGGGTACCAGTGGTGATCACCAACCTGTTTTCTGTCATTCTATAGCACTCTTAAGGCAGATGCCATTCATGTTGCATCTTTAAGTATTTGTACTGTAAATTAAATACTTAATATGATTTGTTTGCCCACTACCCGCAGTGTTAGTAGTATTGGCTCTTATTGGCCAGTGGAGGGAAATTAAGGCTGAGTTAGAATAGAAGAAGTGTGTATAGGGGTCATTTTAGCACACAAGTCTTTTAGAGAGTCAGAGTCTATTAATTGCCGTACTTCAAGCCACTTCCTGATGTTAAGTGTAGATTTTTCCATAATATTTCAATAGTAGATGTTATCTTCACTCTCTTCCTTTAGGCTGAAATCTGTGATAATCATTCATTCAGCAGACACATTTTGAGCACACACCATGTGCAGGGCCTTGTATTACATGTAGGGAACATACACTGAAAAGACAGGCAGATCTTGATCTCTTGGAAGGATGTGTATAATGGACCATGAAAATTATTGCTTACATGTAAGGGGAAAGAGGAACAGATAAATTTTGGAAAGAAAACCCTTCACTGCCTTCCTATTTATAAAGTAGTCCTTCGGTGCTGACGGTGTTTCAGCAGGTAAAGGATATGCCACCAAGCCCCGTGGCCTGAGTTCAGTCCTAGGGCTCCACATGTGTAAAGAGAGAACTTTCTCCCACGGGTTGTCCTCGGACATCTACACAAGAGAGTGCATGAGCGAGCGAGCTCTCTTCTTGCCCCTCACCACATGCGCGTGCACACATGCACACACACATGCCTTCTAGCCAGGTGTGGTGACACATCCCTGTAGTCCTAGCACTTGAAAAGCAGAGCTAGGGCTTTTGTGAGATCAAGACCGTAAAGTGATGTATAGTGATATCCTGTCTCAAATATGAGTAAATAATAAATAAATGACCATAAAATAAAGACATCCTCTGAAACAGTTCCCAGAACTGTGCAGTCCAGTAGTCGGCTACTTTATGCAAAAGACCTTGAACTTGTTTTGGAATGCTCTTTGCCATTGGTCAGTAGAAAAAGTGGGCTTGCAAGACATTGTTGTTATTGTTTTATTTCTCTAGTCATATTATTCTATCTTTTATACCAGGATAGAAAAGGATTAATAAGCAGGAGAGCAGAAGGCCTGACATCTCAATTCTGTCACCCAAGAGTGCCCATGAAGCTGCCCCCTGCCCAGAATCTAGCGCTAGATTCTCTAGGTGATAACACATGTGTGTCATCTCTTGGCAGGACCCTGGTATATACCAAAAATAACAGAGACTGCAGCCCCAGAGCCCATGCTGACAGTGACACCAGGCTTCAGGGGACACTTCTTGTGTGACTCTTTGAGGAAACAGAGAGGGAAGAGACAGGTATGGATGGGTCTAAGGTTAATTTCCCTTAGGAGTTGGTGCTCTGAAAGCCATGGCTGGGAGGGGCTGTATGGTGAGCAGGTTACTGTGGAGGGTGCTGTCATGTACTAGGAGAGGCTGTGTCGTGGGAGCAAAGAAAAAGAGACAGATACCTTAGCAATGACATAACGGGCGATAGGCACTCCTCTGGCCGAGCTGCGAAAAGACTATAAGATGTGGGCTGTTACCAAAAGGCACACATACTCACCCACATGGGGACACGCCACCCCAAGTACGTTGTGAGGAAATTCACTCTGATGACTTTGGTCTCTCTAGTTACCATGACATCAGTTATAATTAGAGCTTATGCTTTGGGGTGTTGAGTGACACCCACTTGAAGAGATCAGAATTATACAGTGCTGCACCAGCAGAGGTCAGCTCCCTCAGAGTGGGAGGCTTGAAGCAGTGTGTCGGTTTAGCGGGCCTCCTCTCCCACACCCTCACCGTCTCTGGAGGAATTCTCTGACCAGGAAGCAAATAGCGGCTACCTGTGGGGCAGCACTGAAATCTGGTCACCGGATCATACCTGTTTCTGAAGCTGAACCTTTTGGGAAGCCTTTCTGATTTCCTGTGCCCAAGGTTGGCACACACGTTGTGTGACTGTGCACCGAATGAGACACTCAGAACCTGTAGAGGGAACAGGGTGGCTCTGCATCACTGAGCAGGGGGCCAAAAGCAGAGACAGGAAATGGCCTACTGGTTGGAGGTTTGGCTTACTTTCCTTTCAATGAGAGCATTGGTCCGATGCTTAGACCATGCAGGAGAGTAACTTAAAATGCTTTAAGTGTTAAGAGAATTATAGTTATGAGAAATTGTTCTTATGAATACATTAGAACCATTTAAATGTTTCAGTGTGCTGAGAATAGGAGTAGAATGAGGGGTGAGAGAGACGGCTCAGGGATTAAGAGCACCTTTTGCTCTCACCGATGACACGGGTTTGATTCCCAGCACCCACATGTGACTCACAACCGTTCAGAATTTTGTCTTTAGGGGATCTGATCCCCTTTTCTGACCACGGAGGGCAGAAAGCATCCACATGGTATCCACATGCATACATGCAGGCAAAACACTCATACTTTATAATCCTGAGAGCGTGAAGGCAACAGTCTTAGGTGAGCAACAGGCAAACGGTCACTGTGATTCTGGTAACATTCGGGGGCTACCGTGGGCGCGAGAGGAAAAACATGGTTCTCCCAGCCCCCTGCTACTCCCCTCTAGGAGTTAAACAATGCATTTTCAGCCTTGTCCATTGAACCTTGAAGCCAGTTGCTACACCCCTCCAGGCTCTCCAACTGCGAACATGCAAGAACCCTGCTTCGAGAACATGCGTGGATAGCTTCAATCCCACTGAGCACAAGCTGGAGGCAAAGGGCAGGTCTTCGAGGTGCTCTCTTGATGAGTGAAGAGGGGAAGAAGGTCGAAGCATTTTGAATTCTAGGACGCCCCGCTAAGCCACAAAACTTCCCGTTCTTAATCATCAAAATAAATGCTCCCTGCCCTTAGGTGTGTGAGCCTTACACAGGAGAAACCATGGCTATGGCGCTCTTTTTCATCAAATTATCAAAGATGAAATGAAATTTGAAGCAACGTCCCAGGTGAATTAGGCGTTCGGCTACTTAACGAGGCACTTTGCAAGGACTCGCGTTTATTACTTTTACAAGTTCAGCCAGGTCTGACTGATAACACGGAGCCATCCTGGTCACACCGCCGTCATTCTAAAGGGTGGACATGACATGGCTAACGACTGTTCCCTGTTGTAACTTGAGCCAGATGTTGTGAAATGCTTCTGAAAGTTCCCACTGAGCCAGGAGTCAAGCTGGAGATTGTGTGTGTGTGTGTGTGTGTGTGGGTGGGTGGGTGTGTGTGTGCGCGCAGAAGAGGGTGGGCGACCCATTATTGCACAACATAGCAGAGTAAAATAAGCAGGATTGCATCTAGGCGCCATTTCTTTTTTCAGATTAGGTTAAATGACCAAAATACTAAAAGCCTCGCTATCTGGTGCAAATCGAGTGCCTGTGCCTGCCGCTTCTGTCCATTCCGGCTGTAAATCACATTCTGAAATGCTCTTGATAAGTGTATCTAGGTGTGGAGACATCTCATGTGTCTTGCTAAGAACAGGCGTGTTTTCATACCGGGAAGGCCTGCATCTCTTTAAAGCATCTCTCTTCCTCTAGGGCCGTTTTGAGAGGCAAACTTGAGAGCTTTTAACTAAGCTCTACATTTAGTCTCAATTATTAGTGCCCAGATTGGTTAGCGAGCGAGTCTGGGTATTTCAAAGTTAGCCCCTAGGAAGCTGCCCGTTTAGGTATCTAGAAACAGAGAAAGCCCATTTCCTAGTCGAAGAAAAGGAAAAGGCACAGAAGAGTAAAAAGCCATGCTGTCTGCGCGTTTCTGCATGCTCGTCTACAGTCTGGAAGGCTGGGCGAGGACTCTTCCCTCCTGGCTGCAGGATGACCCCTCTAGCAGCAGAGAATTCCATCCACTGGCTGACGCTCAACACTCTCCTATTAGGGGGCTTAATCCCTTTAGTTTCAGCTTTGATCCCCGTTAAAATGCAAATACCTCTGGGTGGTTCGACACACAAACTGTTATCTGCCCTTAGCAGTCCAGAGCAAGAAGGAGCCCAGCCGGCTGAACCAGGCTGAGAGGGCAGCCTTGGGAGCCCAGGGCAGATGGAGGGTGAAGGGCAGGCACTGAAGGAGGTCAAGACAGACTACTTCTTCTGAGTGCTGCGTGCCCAGGAGTCAGATTCTGTCCGAGCAGGGCGGCATAAATCTAGGCAGTAATTCGTCCACCCGAAGAGAGCATCAGTGAACAATGGGACAAGCTACCATTCTACCTTCTACCGATAATTCCAATGTGGAGGCCTGTTCAGTAGTAAAATATAATGGATAGTCCTCAGGGTCCAGCGTTTCTGCTCTAACTTTAACTAAGGAAAAAAGTTTAGCCTTGTTAAAGCTATTATCTGTTCCTAAATTGCATAGTATATAAAATGTAAATGTGATCACACCACTCTCAAATTATTATAACAATACGCCATTCTGTTTTCTTCCCCTTGACATTTACAAAATTCATTTGGAAGAGTGGGCTCTACCTCACAGAGATTAGTGATAAATCATGTATTTTTAATGAATATCAATAGGAGAAACCCCATGACATAGCCCACCATCTAATTTGATTAAACTGTGCTTAAGGCAACAGCACCTCTCCGGCTGGGGAATCGCTCCATAATGACTTTGTGAGCATTATTGCAGGCTGTTTTAATGATTTAATGAACTGCCTCTATATTTAGTTCAATAGCCTTAAAATGATTAGTGTTTAAGAAAAATTAGCTCACTTTGATTTGATTCTATTTGATGGTAAGTTTAAATAACCTAACCCTTCAAAACACAGTGGAGAAAAAAAAACCCTAGAATCCCAGCCAGCTAACTGCTAGAAAACATTATGACCATCATTAATAACCGTTCATTTATGTTTCGCTGCAGTATCTGGCCTGACATGCTCATCCAAGGATCTGAGCTGGAGGAACAAGGGCAGAGGCCACATTTCATCTCCCGACTCCATGACAGGAAAGGGACATGGGGGGCACAAAAGCAAGGGTCTTGGATTTGATACGTTGGGCTATAAGGAATTTTCACTAGCTCAAGTCCAAAGTGAGTATCTGTCTACATTTAGAAGAAACCCTAGCTTTCTAAAGGAGAAGGAGGGAAATTGGTGTGAGGTTCTGTGCCAAGCTGCCCCGCTGTGATGTGGGCAGCCAGCATGGTGAGGGGTAGAGCGGTGTGGTCAGGAGGCTCCCGAGGACACCCTGCTGAGAATCATGGAGGATAGCTGCAGCAGGACTGAGGCAGATGGCATTTCAAACAATGGTAAGTGATCTGAGAGTTGGCGTGATACAGCAGGGACCACAGTCAACTCCAAACTACAAAACAAAGACCGTTAGCAAGAAAACACAAGTCAATTCTGTCACCTCAGGGGAGGTGACCACGGGATACCCACACCCGAAAACACAGAGATTATTAACTTCAGCACCAAGAAACCTAATAGCATGCTTCACTTGAAAGCACCCTGGCCTTGAGGGTGACAGTGTTGAGAATGTAGCATTGGAAAGCCAGGAGCGGTGGCACACATCTGGGATGCCAGGACTCTGGAGACGGAGTCATGGAGGGTGGAAACTTCAAGGCCAGCCTGGGGTATATAGTAAGACCCTGTCTTTATAAAAAGAAAGAGGAGGGAGGGAAAGAAGGGGGAAGAAAGGAAAGGGAAGGGAGAGGGATTGGTGGGGCGAGCAGAGAAGTCATCATCAAGGAAAACTAGGAATTAGAAAGTCTATCGACTTTGAACTTTGGGATACCGCACAGCATCCTTACCAAATGCCAGCATGTGTGCCCTGCATGTGAACCCTTATATCAGGGGGCAGGTTGTTTTCATTGCACCTCTTAGCCACACTCAGAGGCGAAGTAGCCTGGCCACGGTGTCACAACGAAGGGACCCGCTGAAAACCGATCTGTTTGCTGTGGTGTTGTACAGCTCCGCCACACGACTGCGGCCTCCCCTTGGTGCCATGGGATGTGCCGGGCACACTCTGGAGGACAAAGACGGACAAGCACAAAGAGGACGGACGTAAGTGTCCACGGCTCACTTACTGAAGCTGCTCACCCCAGTCTTCATTACTCAGAGCGGGGGCTGTGGATTCCCAGGTCTCAAGGGCAAGAATGCAATCCACTACCCATCCCCACACCACGACTTTGCAGACAGTGGGGAAATATTTCTAAATGAGCCATTGCCGGCTGCCAACAATGCCCCATGCTTCTTGGTGTCTATGCCTGAGACGCTTTCTCTCTTTTCTCTAGCAGTCTGTTAATGCTCATCTACTCTCGCCCCGGCTCCGGCATGCACAGACAGCACACGCACGCATGTGTATGTGTCATGAACACCTCCACAACCCACAGAGGAGTCACACTTCATGGATATTTATGACCTGAGTATGGACCAGGTCCTGTGCTGCCACGAGAAGCACAGATATGGCTGAAATGGGGTCCCTGTGGCTATGTACTAGAGGGCGTTAAGTGTCCTCAGGGGAAGGGACTGTTCCAAATAATTACACGCGCCATCCCGGGACTCTAATTCCCCTATGTCTTGAGGAAAATCCCAACAGGTCAACATATTTTTTTCGGAGCTCTCACTGCCAGTGTCAACCTCGCCTCTGTGCCACCATCTCACAGCACAGAAACGTCTCTTTTCTTTCCCACCGGTCCCCACCAGGCAGGCACATTCAAACCCTCCAACATTGTGACATGGCACCCCCGTCAACAAAGAGCCATGCAGCTGAGTTACGAAAACATCTCATAGTGTTTAAATAAGTTTAGGGACTTGTATGAGGCCACACGCATGGCTATTCTAGCCCACACGTGACCCACAGGCTGCAGGCTGCAGAAGGCTGCTAGGCCTTTTCTTTCTTGCCTACCACATGGAACAGAACACACCAGGCCAGTTGCTCTAGCAAATTCACTTGTGACTTAACGCGAAGAACCAAGGATATCATTCACCACGATCCCCCAATGGAGGTTGAGGCCTTCACCCCTTCAGTCCCCACTGTTGAAGGGAATCAGGCCATGGGTACAGCACATCGCTTGGTGATGGGGTGGCAGAGTCTTCTGTGTAGCAGGAGTGAAGGAAGCTCCGTGAGAAAGGCAAGCTAACGGACACAACCCGCGGTAGAGTCAGCGCAGCTCAACTCCGCCACTGTCGCCACGCGGTGTCGCCAGCGCACCCCTGCTCTTGAGGGAAACAGTCCCAGTTTTTACCTAGAGCTGTCTGCTTTATAAAGGTTAAACAAAAAGCAGAAAACTGCAGACTAACCGAACCTAGCCAGCATCGTAATCAGAGCCCTAGATGACACTCACACCCCGGCAGGCAGGCTCTGCCAGGCCAGCCCTCTGAAGCCACTGTCAGGGCCACTGTGTAGCCTGAGGGTTAATCTCCTCAGGCACTCGGAGGCTCTGCTCTGGTCACTAAAATCAGCATACTGTGTCACTGAGGCAAACCCGGAAGACTCTAGATGCTTCCACTAATCACTTTCTCTAACCCGCTCAGATCCTAACTTGATGGGAAAAGGAAGAAGAAGAAAAGCCCCTGGCTGTGCACATGCAACATCCAGGTGGAATTAAAAACCACTTGACCTACATTTGGCTCTTCTGACTCTGGTTTTTGAGCACCATGTTCTTGAACCAGCTGCCGCTGCCTGAGAATCCTGACCCTGCTCGGTATCTGCTTCTACCGCGCTGTCTCTGAGAGCTTCCGATATCACAAATTCCGTCTCCTTAATGGGAAACCGGGTGGGGGGGGGGGGGAGTTTCATGCAGAAGAGGGCGCCTGAAATTTAGAGGGCTTTATGGGAAAGCGGTAGATCATGGTTTCCTTAGGGGGAGGAGTCCCACAAACTTCCCGTTTTAAATCCCATCCTTTCCTGGCAAGTGGAAATCTTGAAAACTGGGGTAAAAAAGATAGATCATCGGTTTTGGACCCAAAAGGGAAAAATCTCAACAGGTTTTTTTGTATGTGCAAAGCCACTTGAAATTGAGTATGTGTCAACACAGATTTAATTAACTCCCAGCCAAGACCTATTGGAAATGATCCCAGAAAGTTGGGACAAAGGAGAAGGTGTTAATTTCTCAGCAGGAGAGAAAGTGCCTTTTAACTGCACTGGATTATGGCTGAAGGGCTGGAGCCCTGCATCTGCGGATACCTGTACTGTTATAGTTCAGGGGATGGAGCCCTGCATCTGTGGATACCTGCACTGTTGTAGCTCAGGGGATGGAGCCCTGCGTCTGCAGATACCTGCACTGTTGTAGCTCAGGAGATGGAGCCCTGCGTCTGCAGATACCTGCACTGTTGTAGCTCAGGGGATGGAGCCCTGCATCTGCAGATACCTGCACTGTTATAGTTCAGGGACTGGAGCCCTGCATCTGCAAATATCTGCACTGGATTAGTTGGGACTGGTGATGGAGTTGTCTATCATCTGCAGATACCTGCACTGGATTATGGTTGGGACTGGTGATGGAGCCGTGCACCTGTAGATGAACTGCTTCTGATGGGCTGAAAATAGCTGGTTGTACAAGTCAACAAGTCAGTCCCTACTAGTGAGGGGAAAAGATGCAGGATACCCCCTCACAGTGGCCACCACAAACACTCTCCAGTTATGAGTGTGCTGGACCTCCCTAAATCCCTGATTCTAGACAGGACAATGCTAAGGTGTCCCCAAAACTTGACATCCAGATTAACCCCCAGTTTCAAAATTTAAAATTACACATTGACATAGTTGCCTTTCTATGAGACAAAGTCAGAGGGATGTCAGGGAACCTTCAAATCCAGCTGATACTAGTAAATCCTGATCAGGAACTCCCCTTGGAGAGACACACAGATCTTCAAAGCACAAATACCACAGGTAAGCCAGGCCTTTAGCATAAATAGGATGGCTACCACAAATATCAAATTGCCTCTAAATAATGGATAGCTGAATGAATAGGCAGGTAGGGAGACAGACTGGTACGAATTAAAACAATTTAAATGGTCAGTATAAATCCTGGAGAAGCAGGATTAGGTGACTATAAGTCAGTTATAAGCTGCTCTACAAGCTAGAAGCCTGGGACATAGATGGGGAGTCTGAAGATGGGGACATTAACCTTGTTTATCAGTTGGTGTTCAATTTGGGGAATTGCTAAAGTGCGGAATTGAGACCTTCTGCCCTGGGTGCAATACACATGATTAAGGATGCTTTGAACAGTCCACTTCTCTATGCCAGGGTTACTGGCTCATCAAGCAACCTTCTCAGAACAAATCTGGCTACCCAGCCACATGGTACCCAGGAGGGACTAGACAGGAAGTAGGAGCATCCTGGTGATTGGAACACATAGACAAGATGATGGTGTCTTCACCTGGAAATCCCCGTTTGTTTGTTACTAACCCTGATCCTGTTACCTTCCTTTTTTTTTTAAGTTAAAATACTTTCTACACTCCCATTTCTACACTGTTTGGAGGTATTAAAACCCTGTACATGTCTTTTAAGACCTGCCAATCTCTCAGGAAGTGGTGACGCATGCCTTTAATCTTAGCACTTGGAAGGCAGAGATAGGTGGATCTCTGTGAGTTCCGGGTCAGCCTGATCTACAGAGCGAGTTCCAGGACAGGCTTCATAGCTACACAGAGAAACCCTGTCTCAAAAAACAAAACAAAACAAACAAACAAAATAAACCTGCCAAGCTATTTGGTAAAATAAAACTTGATGTACACACAATTGCAAAGTTATATACAATAAACAGTGATTGAGAATTTGATGGGGCAAAGCAGATAACACCCACACCAAAGCTGGGCAACCCACATAGCCCCTGGGCTCTAGGGCTATGGCACTCACTAGCAATCATGTTGTTTACCTTACTTCAACATCAAGAAAGCAGCCACGCATATTTGATCTAGTTTATGCCCCCTGATAACCAGTTGAAACAAGTGTGACCACCCTCTCGTTACAGACAGAGGACTGCTTCAGAATCTTACAGTCAGGTTTCTGGTTCCAAGGACATAGGAACTTCCAGAATATCCCGCTGAGAAAGGGAGGGGAAGTAGAAAGACGCTAAGAGCCCTTGCTGACAAGACATCAGCCGGTCTCTGCTGTTCTGGGAAGGTCTGTGAAAGAGACAAGACTTAGGAGCCACCCTGCAAGTAGATAGAAAAAGGCACAGAGGTTGACTCTGCACAAGTCACACGGAAAATCGCACACAAGTCTTCCAGAGAGGGAAGGCAAGAATGGTACCTGCTTGATAAAGTTGTCATTATGCAATTATTAAAGGTGGGAAGGGTCCAGAACGTGCCTAGTGTGGTGTCAGTAGCCCTACATCTGGAATGAATAAAAGTCAAGTCTGCTGTGACAAAGTCAGGGCTGGGTGTAGGAAGCTGGCCCTGACTTGCTCGCTCTGGGAAAGCGAGAAAATGGCCGAGGGCTTCCCTTTTCTATCCAATGGCCTTGAGAGGATCGATGGAAAGACCTCCTTTGACAACCAAAACGTCCTTCCACGTGCTTCTGTAGCTATATTCTTTAACAGAACGAGGAGCAGTTATTTTTGGTGTGTCTGGAGATACATCCAAAATGCCCGAAAGCACTAAAATTAACTTTTCCGAAGAGTCCCACTGTCAATCAACGCATGTTTACACAGACTCTGAGTGTGAAGGAGGCACAAGGCATGCTGCAAGCTTGGTTGAGACCAACTTTCTGGAGGCTGAAGGAGGTGTCCAGAACTTGGCAAATGCATTGTTTTAAGCCAGTGACAATAAACAGGGTACTCCCCTGCTCCCTCCCAGGCTCCACTTCACTGCAGCCCTCGGTGATGGCTGGACCTGAAATAACTGCAGGAAGCAAGGATTAGAGAAAGTTTGTTTTCAGACAGAAGGCAAAGAAAACCATCCCTGTCTGAGAGGCTGGGGGCAGAGTCACTGCTGTAACCAGCTCAAATAAGAGCTCCCCGCTCAGAGCCCACCCTTAACCTTTTACCTGACTCCGAATGAGTGCCCACTAACTCCTCCCTTGTGAAATCCTGCTCTGGTTGGTTTTCAGACTCCAGTGGCAGCAGCGGGATACGCTCCCAACAGCAACATTGGTCTCAAAGGCCTGTCCCACTCCACCCTTCTGTTCGAGGCCCTGCTCACATCTGTGCATTCAGGGAGGGAGAAAGCCAAGTGTTGAAGAGTTGGATCTCAAGGAGTCTTAGACGTCTTCAGAAGCAGTACTTCCGCTTGCTAAGGAGGCTGATGCAGATAGAGGAGCCGGAACTTACACAAGATGAGCCAGCAAATGCTTCCAATGTGGAATTGAATTTAGACATTTAAGTGCACACACATTCTTCAGCTAGGGACTTTGGCAAATAGTTGTGAGTATCTATGACGTGTCGACACCAGACCAGAGAGGCAGGCGACAGGCCAGTCTCACCCACAGAGCTTTTCCTGGCTTGGGAGATGGGGTCAGCAAATGGATGGCTGCCACACTGAGGTGAATACCTGAGTTCTTTCACCTTGTCTCACAGCTGGTATTTGGACACCCCAGAGTCGGCTACTACACGTGTGCAGAAGGTGAAAGACACATCACCTGTATGAGTGACAAGAACAGCAACGAGCTGCACACTTTAACCCACCTGATGACAAAAACAAAACCGAAAATAAATGCCGATTCCAATCAAAATTCAAGCCACCACCCCCTTTTCACACAGAGACAGCACATCCACTCACGCATGGCAAGCCCCGGATTTGAGCTCCGGGAGGTGCCGTGTGAGGGACTTTGCCTCTCTGGGCTTCCATTTCCTCTTCTATAGAAAGATGATGATAGTATTGTTTCAGAAGTTTAATAAATTACACAAACTAATAAACAGAGTACATTCTCCACAGCACCCGGCAGCCTGAAATCCTCAGAGCAATGGTGGCAGTTTCCTCTCTGTTGCCTCGTCTGCAGTCAGCACAGGTGGCCCAGCGGCCGCTCCTGGGAAGACTCTGTGGAAGACATCGTGAAAGCACAGGATAGGGAGGTCACAGTCGAACCCCCCAGCCAGTTTTCTGTGTACTTCCTGGGATGAGTTTTTCCAGGGTGCCAATCCTCACACCTCCTCACGGACATCACAGTCTACCCTCTCGTGGTGACGCTGCACGGCACTAGCAAACACTAATGACAATCCAATCTTAAAACCACTTCTTCGTCCATGTTGGGTTAGCCCACGGTGGAGACTCTGGGCCTCGTCACAACAGGTTTTTATCTCAATAGAAATATTAAGCAGGAACAGCTGCGGTTGGAGTTGATAAAGTAGAATTGTTCAACATAGAGGTCAACCTCGGCCACGCATTAAAGTCACACACGTGTGCACACATGTGTGTACGTGCACGCGTGCGCACACATACACACACACGACTTGTGCCTGGGTCCTACCTTAAGTCAGTCAAACCCTAGTCTCAGGTTCTGAACGTAAAGAATTTTGCTTGGCCCCCAGAGGTTCTGAGCGGCCAGGACTCTGAATCAGCTTTTAAAACCATTTGAACTTGACGAGTACAAACATTGGCTTGAAGGCGTCTCTCCCAGGAATCTCTACCCTCTCCACAGAGATATGTCCTTGCTCAAAATGGTTTTGATCTCCTCTTAGGGAATTGCCTTCAGACACATGGCATGCATTTTGGAATATTTCAATACTAGCAAATTTTTGTCTTTTGACAGTATGTTTGAGTTCGAACAAAAAATCCTAAAGTAATTCCCAAATCCAGCAAGCTGAATACGTTAGGCCATTTTGCAGGATAAGCTGGGTAAGACCATTTTTGGTCATAAGCAAACATATGGCCAAGGGGATGAATTTGTCTCGTGTGCCTCATAATTGACACAAAAGGCAATTCCAAAAGAGGGCCACAAACATTTTTATTAGTAACAGCTGTATTGGAGCCTGTGCACTGTTCCCCGAAGTACCGTCTCTGAAAGACAGTGTTCATCTGGACATGGGAGGCCTGATGGGAATATTAAAAACCTGCCTCGTTTCTTGAGGGTCAAACCTGCACTTAGAAGAGACGGGGGCGGGGCGGGTGAGAAGCAGCCATCTCTGGGTCTTGTGGAGTCTTTTGCCGATCATCCTGTACCATCAGACCCAATTTGCTGCATGTAGGAGGGACGTCTCTGCCTGGGCGGCAGCGTGACAGCCAGCCCAGGAGTGTGGACCATCACTGGTAAAGGCAGCAACCTTTTCTCCTCTGGAAATGTGTGATGAGTGAGGTAACTTAATACAGCATGGTAGTTTTTGCTTGCCCTCTAAATCCTCATAAGGAATTCTCTTCCATTATACAAGAGAAATTCTACCTGGTGAAGGAAGACACCAGACAATGTGAAGCCAAAATGGTAAATCACAAATCAATCAGACTTTCTCTCCAGCTCCAGGACTTTGCAGCTACTTTCTTTTCCGGAGATTTTATTTCATTTCTCTCACTGACCCCTCAGTCTAATGTGAGCATTGCCACCGCACCTGCCACCGCCCTTGTGGAGTCTCCTGCCTCTGGGAAGGTATTTCTCCATGTGTGTTCCAAGGGATACCAGTTTCACAGTTCCGCATGCTCATCTAATCCATAATTACTTGTTGAGTACCTGTCACGTTTCAAACCAGGTTTTATGTGGCTGGAAGCTTTCATTAATCATGAAAATCTTCTTCAAGGGCTAGTGTGCACAACTGTGGGGACAAAGTTAGGCAGAGGCCTTGGGAGGGTCCTGGCAAACTTCAGCCCCAATATTTGCCACGCTCTTTCCTCTGCTTGTGGGCCCTGCTCTGGGCTCTGAGTGAAGGGTTGGGGGGATGTCTGCCTTGGGAAGTTGACAATCAGAAGGGTTAGAACCAAGGCTAAAAATATGGCATTAGAGTACTACTTGGAGGTTAAAAAAACCAAAACAATGACATCTTGAATTTTGCACACAAATGGATGAAATTAGAAAACACCATCCTGAGTGAGGTAACCCAGACCCAAAAAGATGAACATGGTATGTATTCACTCATAAGTGGATACTAGCCATAAACAAAGGACATTGAGCCTATAGTTCATGATCCTAGAGAAGCTAAGTAATAGGGTGAACCCAAAGGAAAACATATATAGATCCACCTGGAAATTGGAAACAAATAAGATCACCTGACAAAATTGGGAGAATAGGGGTGGGGGGAGAGGGGAGATGGAAGGGGAAGAAAAGGGGAGAAGCGGAGGGTTGAGGAGAACTTGAGGGAATGGGATGGTCAAGATGGAGGAAGGACAGAGATGAGAGCAAGAAAAGAGATACCTTGATCGAGGGAGCCTTTATAGGGTTAGCAGAAACCTGACTCTAGAGAATTTCCCAGGAATTCACAAGGATGACCCCAGCCAAGACCCTAAGCAATAGAGGAGAGGGGATCTGATCTTGATTTGCCCTGTAGTCAGGCTGATGAAAATCTTAAATATCATCATAGAACCTTCATCCAGCAACTGATGGAAACAGAGGCAGAGACCCACATTGAAGCACTGGACTGAGCTCCCAAACTCCAGTTGAAGAATGGGAGGAGTGAGAATATGAGCAAAGAGGTCAAGACCATGATGGGTTCACCCACTGAAACAGTCTACCTGAGATAATGGGAGCTCACCAACTCCAGCCGGACTGGGAAGGAACAAGCCAACTAGTTTTTGAATGTGATTGACAAGTTACATGACTCGGGCAGACTGCGGGACCACTGGCAATGACGCCAGTACGGCATGTACTGGCTTTTTGGGGTCCTATTCTCTTTGAATGGACACCTTGCTCAGCCTAGATATAGTAGGGAGGGCCTTGGATCTTCCCCAAAGCCGTGTGCCTTACCCTCTCTGAGGAGTGAATGGGGGTGGGATGGCCTGAGAGTGTTTGGAGGGAATGGGAGGAGGAGAGGGAGTGGGAAACTTGGATTGATATTTTTAAAAAAATCTAATAAAAAAAGAAAAGAAAGAAAGAAATAAGGAAGGAAGGAACGAACGAACGAAGGAACAAAGGACGAACAAATGAACTGTGGCTGCAGACCAATGGAATGTGGAGGAAACAGTTCCATCCATTTGAGAACCAAGGAGCTGGACAAAGAGTTTTCTTTATTTTAGAGGTTTTCAATAATGCTAAAATACTACGGGTGTCCTCGAGCCCAACAAGCAAACCAATCGTGTTACATCTTCCCGGGCTTATCTGCCATGGAATTTTTCATTGTGAACTGAAGTCTAAACCCGTTTTGGGAAACCCCACTCTGTAAGGATGGCCTGCCTGGCACATCTCCATATGTCATCAGCTGGGTCAAAGGTCACGAGACCAAGTCACCTCCCTGCTTCGGAAGGTGTTTGGTTTCTGTGCTAAAGAAATTCCTTAAGTCGCTTCTCATTATTATACTTCACTAGCTCCGACCCCTGTTCAGGCATTCTGAACACTTATCTCATCCGCTCTAACATTTCAGAATACATATCTCAAAATACATGTTTCAGAAGACTTCCAATCCGGCCTCGGGTTCTGCATCGCCCAGGTTCCTCATAACGCAGCAAGAAATTCACCTTATGAAGGATTCCCAAATTAGAAATACTAAATACCAGCACACCTTGTAGCCCCAAACCCATCCGCTATTCTCAGGAACCTCCGAAGCGTCGGCATTTGGGGTCCTAAATCTGCCTTCACACCTCCGTGTAACCCCTCCACCCGGGTGAGAAGGCGCTGGTGCAGAGGCTGGCTTTCCAGGGGTAAGGATTATATTTGTCTCGGGCGCTGGCTCCGGAGACATCTGTGGTGGCAGCGACTCCAGCTCCGGCTCGGGAGCTAACTTTAGCAGCAGACTCTGCATCTGCTGGCGGAGTTTGACACGGCATATGTTTTCCAAAGCAGCCCTTCCCAATAGCTGACTCCCTTCTCGTGCGAGGACATTTAATATATCCTGAGCGCTAATCAGCCCCTCCCCTCCCCAAACATTTAAGCTATTTTTAATCTCTTCAGATTTAACAAGCAGTCCTGTCTGGAGCCCATCTTTTTGATTTCAAAATAAATAGAGAAGGTTTACTGTGACTCCGGCTGGGTTTCACCTCTGTGCTGTCAGATGAAGGTAGGGACACCTTCTCTCTTACCTTCCTAGGCACTCGTTTTAACCCTTTAACGCCCCGAAACCCGAGAGACCCACCAATACAGCGGCCTTAACATGCATCAACAAAGTCTTTGACAGTTCTGCTTTCTTCATGTGCTGTTTCATCTCCTCCCGTGCGTGGGTTGGGCTCTATGTTACCCTCCTAACACAGACTACGGAGGAGCAGTTTGACTTCTGAGTCTTGGTTGTGAAAGGATGACTTGTTCTGGGGAAAGCCATTTGCTGTATCATAAAGACATTCCGCAGATGTATGGAGACAGTCATGTGTGAAGGAACAGAGGCCTCCTGGCACAACAGAGAGCTGAGGATTGGGCCCATGGCCATTGGGGTAACATCTCGGAAGGGAATCGTATCCAGGCAAGCCTCCAGATATTGATACCTTCATTTTGACCTCTTACTAGACTCTGAGACAGAATCGCCTAGCTATACTGCTCCTAAATCCTACCCAATTGTGTGAGATAATTAGTATTTATAGTGTTTGAAGCCAGTAAGGGTCGGAGTGGTTAGCGATGTAGAAATAGTTAACAAAACCATTCTCTAGGATTTTACATGGTGATCCAGCTGCACTCCCTGACATTTAGCCTCCTCTGTCTACAGTTAAACCAATAGGAAAGGATAAGGTGAAGGCCCACAGACTTTGTTCTGTAGGTAAAATTAAGGCCTGTTACTATGGAGACATTAACTTCTATTAGCCCCAGGGCCTGCTTTTCCAACCCCGTGGAAGTGAGAAGCAGCCACAGCCTCAGAGTTCAAATCTTTTTGCTTCCTACACGCCAAGCAAGGTTCTTCTTTCTGCGTCCCCCGACCACCACCCGAGCTGCCATTGTGGCAGACATCTTGGCTGCTAAGTCACAGTCCCAAGCTCTGGCATTCTCACTGTTTACTAGGTTATCTCCCAGCCACCCTCCCCGGGCTTGCGCTTCCTGTAGGAGTCTGTAGGTAGCGTCAGGGCTCTCGCTCAACCTTCCTTCCGGAGGGAAGGTACCAGCACTGGGATGCCAGAGAAAAACCAACAATGCCATTCTGGTTTTGTTCTTCGCTGCCAGTGCGTGAGTTAGCTTCTCGTTGCTGTGACAATATCAGAGAGAAATGGTTTAAAGAAGGAAGGACTTCGTTTTATTTTTTGAAGGTTTTGATTTTATTAGTATTTGCCTGCATGTATGAGCACCGTGTGATTGCTGTGTCCACGAAGGCCAGAAGAGGGTGTCGGATCCTCTGGGACTGGAGTCACAGACAGTTGTGAGTATGTGGGCACTGGGACTCGAACCTGGGACCTCTAGAGGAGCAGTTCATACTCTTAACCACTGAACCATCTTTCCAGACCCAGGAAGGATTTATTTTTGTCTCACAGTTTCAGAGACTTTGACTGGTTTCGTTGCTGTGGACCTGTGGGAACAGTGACAGGTCACAGCAAAAGGTTTTGGTCAGGCGAAGCTGCAGCTGGTAACAGCTAGGTAGCAGAAACGGGGGAGTGTGTGGGTACAGAGACAAGCTTCCTTCAAAGCCACAGCCCCCAGGCCCCACCTCCTGCTTTTCATCACCTCCCAATGGTATCATCACCCACAGAGATTAGAGCTCTATGGATGTGATCTCTCTCCAAAAGGCATCAATTGCCAGTCAACCCTTCGACACATGAGCCTTTGGGACCACTTTTTATCCCAACCATAAAATGCTGGGTTTTGTTGTGTTTCAAAGGCTGGGGATCAAATCCATGTGTGTTAGGTAAGCATTCCACCATTGAGCTATACCTCCAGGACACGACTCCCCTGGGCTAACCCCCAGAGTCTTTAGTGTAGAATTTGGCCAGTCACACCTGATACTTTCATCCCACAAAGCAGACTCTCTCCCAGACCTGTCAGCTCCTTCTTGATTTCCGGTGTCTCTCTTACCAGTGACGAACACAAGCCAGTCCATGAAACGTCTATGCAGAGAGCTCCATCTCCATCATTTATCCCGTATATTTTCCTAAAAGCCCTTGGTCCACATAACTCTAACTACACAGAAACCCTCAAGTGTTAATTTTGATAGTTCTGTTTTTAAAAAATGTTTTATAGCTAAGACAACTATTTATGTGTGTACATCTTGTTGGGGGTTGCTAAGCACTGTCTCCTGCTGGTCTCTTTTTGGAAGGAACAATAGCTATATTTATAAAGCACAAAATCTTCACCTTTTCAAAATTCTCCCTGGCACAGTGTGCAGCACCCAAGCCCTGCAGGATGCTGGTGAGGACGGCAGGATGCTTTGATCATCTCTGGGAAATGCGAGAGATTGATGTTTCTGCGCTCGTTGACTTCTTGGGACTTTTAGCAGACTGATGCCCATCACGTGGCATCAAAATAACCATCTGCATTGTTTCCCAAGTGTCCGGCTCAAAGGAAACTCTGGACAAATGGCTATCTGTGGTGGCTGTTACTATACCAAAGTGCACGCTGGCCTCCAGGCTGTCTCAGCATTGCAGATACTTGCTACAGAGTCCATGCAGGCATCCTGCCTCCTACCCTACACTGCTCCAGCTCACAGGTTTCCCTTCCATCAGCTCCTCATTCCCATAAACTCCGCTATTTCAGCCATGTGCTGTCTCTTGATCCTCTCTTTTGTCTTCCCCTCTTGACCCATCTCCCTTGCTAATCTCTTAACTCTCCTCTAATGGCCCAGTCCACTCTGTTGGCCATGTTCAGTTTGTTTCTTTTTGTCCCTGCTCTGGACTCCTCCAGATGCCTCTGCCTGTATTCGCCTTCATATCTACAATAAAAACTTTCCCTCCAAGCGTACCTTGGAACAGTCAGGTCCTCATCAAGCTCGGCCACTGAAACATCCCGCAGACTGTTACACAGAGCACTTATAAAATGCTGGGTGAGACCTGTCCCACAGAAAGAAAAATGTGGCCTTTGATTTGCTCTCTAGCCCCGTACATTTAGCCGTCAACAAGTCTTAAGAATGTCCCTGAAAATTGTTACTTAAAGACATGGATCTGGGATACAAAGAACCTTGAAGTCAAACTAAGCTTTTTAACTTATTTGCTCTTCAAGGACAGAAATAAAATGAATATTCAGTGGCTATGTTGTGGGCAAGTCAAATCCAAATTTACTCCTGATCATTAAACTAGTGTTAAATCTTCCACCCCAACCTCCAGACTGAGAGCCGGGAATTCTCAGGCAGAGAGTCGCGATAACCCTTTACTCCATCCCAGCCTAAAAAAAATTTTAAAAAAAACACATAAAGACACTGGCATGAAGGAAGGTGGGAAATGAGGAGGGGGTAGAGAGAGAGGGAGAAAAACTTTATTCTTTCAACATTGACCCATTTTGTTCAGGTCTAACAACTCAGAAGCAGCAGAGCCATTGAAACGGGATTGTAAAACTATAACACTCCTCAATTACTTCTTGTTGGCCAGACAAGCAAACCTATTATTTGACAATGCATCATGCTCCAAGATAGTAAACTTTATCCTACAGAGGTCATGAGAAAAAGACCACAGGTACAGTCTGCTAACCTCCACTAGATAATTTTTCACAGTTATCATCCAAGCACTCTAAAAGCACAAAAGATACGTTATCTTCAGGCTCAGTTTATTATAACGTGTGGGTGAAATGCCCTATAAAACCACTTACTACGTAACTGTTGGACGTTTCTCTGAGCAGAAAGTCAAATCAGTAAAACATCTTTTTGACAGTGTGTCTTTAAGTGTCAGAAACGACAGGACGTGCTCTTAAAGGAGAGCTCGCCCCGTATTTATCACCCCCCCCCCCCCACTTTCCCACACGCACACACCAGGACCCTCATCGCCTCTGTGCGTGCCAGAGACACTCAAAAGAATACTTCTCAGCCATCCCGCTTCTTTTACAGCCGAGTATCTCATGGCAGAATTGTTACTAGAGAGACCTGCAAGCAGCATTAACTCGGGGCAGGCAGTATTTCAAGGACCACCGTCACAGGGCTCCCCTTGGGGTCATAATATTGAGTAAGACCCAAGAAATACAAAATAAAATGATGATGGATTCCCTCAGCAAATGTTCTCAGGAGTCACGGATTTAATATTAGCACCTAGGAGAGGTCATTGGCGTGTAGCTCGGACCTCGGGTTGTTCTATGTGCTTTCCTCTTTCCCGCACAGTAATGTCTTCATGGGCCATAGGGCACTTCCGTGGGAAGGAAAGTCTTGCATGATTAAATCCCAGCATGTATAATGGCATCCCAGGAATCTCAGGGCTCACAATCTCCGAAGCAAAAGGTGAGTTAAAGAGAGTATCCCAGCATGCAGTTCTCTTGGAATTCTTCCACCAGTCCAACATGGCAAGGAACCATTGTCTAGAGTAAGACTCCAAAAGCAATGATCTTTAAAAAGAAACCCACACTAACAGGGGTGTGATTTGTTTACTCTTGAAAATCTGCTGAATATTGAGGGGCTTCGTGTTCCCCAGACAAAATTAGGGGCTGTGGAAGGATCAAAAGCAACAGAACACACAATTGTAGAAACGGAGACTGTAATTAGTGGCAAGGTATTATTCTTGAGAATTGGTGAGAGAATGGGTTATAAGTGTTCCCTCCACGGAGAATGCTATGTGTGGGAGATAAATAAATGCTAATTTGTTCAGTGTAACCATTCCATGACACATACACACGGTCCTTATGTACCTGAGCTCGGCACTGGACAAGACAAGCAACTTCAGACTTCAGGATGCCATCATGGCCCTAGGTGACAGTGCAGGTCATTGGAATCGGCATCGCCCAGGTTTCTGGGTTAGCCTAGCTGATTTTGTGCTATTCTGTAGAGTACTTAGCTTCTAGATTTTTGTATATATCAGAATCTCCAAAGCAGTAAATAAAAGTAATATAAGCTGCCCTTGTGCTGGCATAGCTTGTAACTTGGTTGAATGGATACAACTTTTACACAGAGAACAAAGAGTCATTAGAATGCCAACTTGTTTCTCTTTTTTTTCTGTACTTTTCACATCTGTCTGTCTGTCTGTCTGTCTGTCTATACACATGCCATGGCACATACATGAAGGTCAGAGGACAACTTGCAGGAGCCAGTTTTCTACTTCCACCAGGTGGGTTCTTCTGGGTTTTGTTTATTTGTTTCCATGTTAGTTTCTTTTAGACAGAGACTCACCAGATAGTCCAGGCTGACCCAAAATGTCCATCCTCCCGCCTCAGCCTCTCAGAGCTAGGGTTACAGGGGGATGAATGGTGGATGTCCCATCACTCAAGGCGAATGGAATAAGCTGGACATCTTCACTACCAAAAGTCAGTCAGGGGCCAACAAAGGCTTTACACAGCAGCCTACCCTTGGCCATAGCTTTAATTAATAAATTTTGTGGTTTGTGTAAATGGTGTAGGAGTGTATATGTGTTCACTGCATGCCCATGTGTGTGCAGCTACATGCACAGATGTATGTATTCATGTGGAGTAAAGAGATGAACATCAGGTCTCTTTCTCTATCTCCCTAAACTTGTTTTTGCAGACAGGAGGTCTCATTGGACTCAAGACTCACTGATTGGCTAGAGAGCTCTAAGGAGTAGCCTATCCCAGCCCAACAGGCCAGAGATACATGCTGCAGTTCCCAGCTTTTCCATGGAGGCCAAGGACCCAAACTCAGGTCCTTGTGTTCACGCAGAAAGCACCTTATCCACTGGGCCATCGTCTCAGACCCTGTTTCCCACAGGTTTTCTTTCCAAGGCTTCAGTACAGTTTACTAGAAGCATCGTGTGATACAATAAAATATTTTGAGACACTACCAATGATTTCTATTAAAGTATAATAAATTTTCATTTTATTATTATTTGTTGATCTCCTGTCTACTTCTTTCCAAATTAAATTTCACCATAAGTATGTATGTGTAGAAAAAAGCATATTTTGTATAGGGTTGGGTGATACCCATAGATTTAGGCCTCACCCTATGGTCTTGAGATGTACTCTCTGTATATCAGGGAATACTAGCAAACAGAGAGTCATTTAATCTAGAGTCAAGCTAAAAAAAGTCAACTCAAGGAAGTGGAAACATAAGCAAAATTCTTTTTGTTTTTGTCTTTTGTTTGTTTTACAAGACAGGGTTTCTCTGTAGCTTTGGAGCCTGTGTTGGATCTAGCGCTTGTATACCAGGCTGGCCTTGAACTCATAGAGCTCCACTAGCCTCTGCCTCCTAAGTCCTGCCCAGCTGTAAAATATATATATATATATATATATATATATATATATATATAAACAAAGCCTCATTTTCAAATCTTTTCTAACCATGTCAAAAAGATCTTTGAGTTCTCTGTAGTGTGAGTCTCATAGACTCAACATTCAGTTACCCAACAAATAGAGGCTAGGTGTGCAGAAAACAGGAGTAAGCGACCAAATGCATGCTCTCGGAGCCTTAGCTGGGGTGCTGACTGAAGCTGAATTCCCCTCCACAGTGGTGTTCATAAGGTTTGCCATTGTACCTGAGTGCTTGCCATTGCTGGGAGCTCAGCTGGGTTTCAGGGGTGGGACTTTCCGTTTTTCTCCATATGGTCATCTCGGTGTGTCTGGGCTTCCTCGCATCGTGGCAGCTGCATTCCAAAGGCAAGCATGGCAAGAGAAAAGAGCGGGCAGAAGTGCACATCTTTCGTGGCCTATCTATGGAAATTGAGGAACATCAATTGTACCATGCTATTGGTTGATAAGCTCACAAGGGTCCACCCAGACGAAGAAGATCAGCCATAGGCTGTTCTCCTATCCCCCTCCCCTCTCAGATGGGTTCTCTGTGCTGTCTAGGTTGGCTTCAAATTCTCAATTTGAAGTCTGCAGGTTTGCAGGCAGATACCATTGAGTGCAATTTAGCACTTAATACAAAAGGTCACACGGGACAGGGATGATCACAGTGGCCTGTGATAGGCTGTACTGTGTCTCCCCACTCCAGATTCACCCAGGACCTCAGAATGCAATCTCAGTTAGGAAAAGAAAAGGTCTTCATGGGTGTGATGTATTTAAGACGTGGTGGTACCAGCTTAGTGTTCACCCTAAACCCAACGACTAGAGTTCTTATTTTTCAAAAAATCTTGACACATACACACAGGGAAAACACAGAACCTAGAGTGACCCTACCATGTGCTAACAGATGACAGAATCTACCTAGGAACCGAAAGAGACCCAAAGCCTCCTCCCCTTGAGCTCCAGAGGGAGCCTGACCGTGTCCACAGTGATGGGTTCCTGGCCGTCGGTATGGCAACCCTCAGAACTACACGAGGCCCCCTTCTGTAGTCTGTCATCCACCACAGTTGGCTGCATGAGGATTGGAGGGACAGCCTTGAGAACTAACTCCAGCAGGAAGAGCCAGTGCAGGGGGTGGGTGCTGGTTCCAGCACACACACTCTTGGCAGAGCAGGCAGGTGCAGCTTGCCCTAGCACCTGATGGTTCAGAAGGTGACACCATGCGCGCGCGCACACACACACACTCACACACATATATGATGAGGCGGAGCTAGAACCAGACACAGCTCTAAAAGCCCAGCCACGGGCGAGAAGTTGGCACCAAGTCAGACCTCCTCTGCACCACCATTTCCCCTGAGGTGGCGCAGGGGAAGCAGCAGCAGGCGACCCACGCTTCTGTGCTTTAATTATTTGTAGTGTGCCGTCGAAAGTGGTGCTCGACTGGCCTAATGACTCGGGCGACTGAATCAGACGAGAGAGATCTGAGCTTATGTGGAGAGTTTCTAATAGACTTCTCTGGAGTTTACAGCTGAAGGGAAGGCCTGCTGCCCCCACTTTTTTAATAGATTAACAAACCTCTCTAAATCTCCTTCCGAGACCCCGAAAGCATCCGCCAGTTGCGTTTTCGTTCGAGAGCCAAAATGAGCACAGGTTTTGTGGCTGGCACAGATGAAATCACGAATTTGTTAGTGAGTTGTTCTACATGCTGATTTTGCCGACAACTCTCTCACGGTGGTACGTGGAGGTCCCTGACCAGCCCAACGACAATCGAAAGGGGGCAGACATCTCACTCAGCCAGTGTTTCTGCTTGGCTCAAATGGATTCCAAACAGTCCTGGGGTTCTCAGGGTTGCTTTACACCGTCTTTCCTAGCTGGACAATCTTTTAGATTTTCTATTTAAGACTCTAACCCTTCCCTGTACAGCTCAAAAAGAAATTCTCTCTCAGTTTGGTTGGCCTCTCTGCCTTCCCTCCACACCCCATGGTAGGGCACTCATTAATTTAGATTTCCTGGGAACTCTGGTCCCTCCTGGCCAGGACTGGGATAGAAATCCCATTAAAGATAATGAATTTTTTCCCTAAACTTTTTGGGTTGATAGTTTCGCTGAAAGGTGCAGAGGGACAGAATCTTCTCCGCGAGATACTCAGCTGAGACCACAGTGGATGAGCCCAGGAGAAAGGGAATGATGGGGGAGGAAAAGAGGTCTCCCAAGGGAAGAAAGGGGAGAAAAGATCCAAGGAGGAGGGAAAGAAAGAGACAAAGATCCCTCACTGCCATGAGATGACGGCGGTTTCTAGAAGAACATCATAGGTTTCGAGAGCAGGCAAATGCAGAGACAGCACACAGGAAGAATGCTTAGGTTGGGAATGAGGTCTTGGAGTCCAGAAATGTGAGAAAGGAACAGGCCATTGCAGCATTCACAGGGTCTGTTGCAGATCCAAGCTTCATAGTTACCCTCCCATGAAAGCTTGGACTACAGGAAAATGTGGTATATGGGGATCTACATCCTCCTATACTAATCTATAAATAAAGATAATTTTGGTGGTGGTAAAAGGTGAAGTAATTTTCCAGATGTACTTAGAATAAAAATGTAAATCATTTTTTTTCAACTTAATAGAGAAAAATAAAGTTAATAATAAAGCTAATATTTAGTGTTTAGTGTAACCGAGAGTCAAGTTAAGGATTTTATGCACCTTAGTTCTCAGTTTATTTAATACTCACACAAACTTTAAAAGGGTCTTACTATTATCAGCACGTCCATTTTTAGATTTAAAAACAAATAAACAAAGTTGCCCTAGGTGACTCTGGGCCAGGATACGAACTAAGAAGTTGCCAGCCTACTCTCTGAACACTTGCCCTGTCTGCTGCCTCATTATCTGAGCTAATACAAAGAGTACTGAGAGGTAAAACGCCCAGAAACATGGACCACATGGACCACAGAATCAACTAAGCAGGGCTCCCTGGGACTCACAGAGACTGGAGAGGCAACCAGGGGGGCTGCATGGATCTGAGCCAGGTCCTCTGTACGTATGTTATGCTTGTTAGCTTGGTGTTCTGTGGGACTCATAACAGTGGGGGTGTCTCTGGCTCTTTTGTCTGCTCTTGGGACCCTTTTCCTCCTACTGGGTTGCCTCATCCGGCCTTGATACGAGGGTTTGTACCTAGTCTTATTGCATCTTGTTACATCATGTTCAATTGATAACCCTGGAAGGTCTGTTCTTTCCTGGAGGGGAAAGGGGGAGGAGTGGGTCTCGGGGAGAGAGGAGGTGGTGGGGAGAGCCTAGAGGGGTGGAGGGAAGGGAAACTAAGGTTGGAATGCATTACATGAGCCAAGAGTAAACAAAAAGAAGAAAAAGATAAAACACACAAAGTTAAGGAAGTGGATTGTGAGCTCCTTCAGCCTCTAGACCAGCATGCTGCAGAACAGTGGTTATCTGGTGGTAGTGTTTCAAATTGGAAGAATTTTAGTAATGATTAGTTTTAACTGGGGAAACTGAGGCAGTAAGCATGATTTGCTGTGGTGGTTAATATTGACTGTCAGGTTGACAGGTTGTGGAGTCACCTGAAAGACAAATCTCTGAACATCTGAGAAGATTTTCTATCTTGGATTAATTAAGATAAGAAGACAACCCATCCTAAATATGAGCCACACTATTCTGTGGGCTGGGAGTTCTGACCTGAGTTACGCAGTGAAAGCTTCCTGACTACAGACGCAGTGTGCCCATTGCTTCACACACCTGCCACCACGCCTGCCTTCTCTGGTGAGCTGTACCCTCCGGCTCAGCACTAAGATACGCCTTCCTTCCTTCCTTAAGTTGCTTTCGTTGGCTATTTTGGCATAGCAACAAGGCAGTAACTAACACATTTGCTCGAGGTTACATAAGTACCGGAGTGAAGCTGCATTAGAATGATCTTGGCTTGTGGCAAAGCTGACTAATGCATCAACACGGCTCATCTTCCCAAATCAACCAGAGGCACTGTCAACCCAAAGGATGTGTGTAGAAGCACCTGCCAGTGTGCCCCCTTGGGAAAGGGGGTCCATACGGACAAGCTGGTCACAGTGGCCCACAGAGCATCTCTGGGGAGGAACAGTTTTTTGGTTTTTGCTTTCCTCTCACCATTTGTACATGGAGAACCCACACCCCAGGTCTATGAGTGTTGAGAACACAGAGGAAAGGAGACCGTGGATGAGTTGACCCTCCGGGGGCTGCAGAGTTTATCCGAGAAAACGGAAGAGGGGCGAAAACTGTAGAGAGAGCTGAGCATCAAAATGACTTCTTACCTGTGTGACAAAACAAGCAAGCCTTTCCTCGGGTCCCTTTATGGCAGATTAAGAAGGCTTTGGGGGACCCTGACATACCTGTCACTAACATTTGCATTTCACCCCACAGAAACCCTTTAGATTAACGACCTCCCTATCTGCACGATATTCTCGTCTTAATCGCCGACTTGTATGTATTGCCAATCCCACTAAGATTAAAGAGGAAAGAAGCTCTGGTACGAAATTTTGCTAATGACTGACGAAGACATAAAATCTTGCTGCAATAAATTAGCATGTGTCTCCTAATATGGACCTACTGATTTACTTGAGGTAAAATGGCCCTGGAACCACACACCTGGGCATCGTCAGGCCTTCCTCTGAAGTAGTGGGTTTTATATTTATGCTAGCTGCAGTGAACCCCGAGGACAGCCATCTGGTACTGCAAGTACCAATTGCCCTGAAGTGGAAAGTGGTATTTCTATAATGCTGCCATCAGTAATCCTGAAGGCAGTGTGCAGAGGAGACGACTCCTCCTAGGGCCCATCACTGCCACTCAGCAGCCCCCCTCCTCTTTCCAGTTTTTGTGAATTTTTTTTTACCTAGTTGGTGGATATTACCTGCATTGAAAAAAGAGCTCCAATTCTCTGAGTAAGGCAACATGGCAGGGGATAAGAAGAGCCAAGCCCCTAAGCATGAGGATGTGAGACTACTCTGACTACCTGTCCCATTCAAAATCTAGCCCTGCCACTTGTTAGACCAGTGGCGGAGCTTTCTATACCTTCACTTCTCCATCTGTTAGCCAAAGGGGGATATGTACCTCCAAAATTCACTTCAAACAGCTCCTGGCAGAGAGGTAGGCCTCCCAAGGAAGACTTAAGGCTAGACTTTCTTCCTTCTATGTTTTCAGCGCAGGCCTCAAGGCGGAAAAAGAGCCGGCCCTCAGTGTGCATCTTCACAAGCAGCTCTGAAGACTGTGACCTTGGCAAGTTGTCACTCGACTGAGTCTGAATCTGAGCAAAGCAAGGCTGCTGAGCACTGAGCTAATCTCCCGGCCCAGCCAGCGTCTCCTCTCTTCCATGGTTACAGGCATTCTCACACTGTGGCTTATTTAAGCGCCTACAGATTGTGTCTTGGAGTTTTGCCGTTCTGTTGGTCTCACCAAGACCTTTCCCACAGTGGAAAGTCTGTCTCCCACCTTTGCAAACACAGATTTAACCCATGCAAATTATAGCACAAAACAGGGATAAGAGTTGTACAGGCTCGACCCTCAGTGCGCCAACTCAAGCTCCAAGCGCTTAATCTACATTAATTTCGTCTGTCCCACAATAACGAGGATTCCTGCTCTCCTCTCTACCCATCTCCGCTCAGGGAGAGTCTGACAATTCAAAGCTTAGCTGCTGGATTGAGAAGGCCTGGCAGCCCCCGGCCTCCCTCATCCCTCCTCTTTTTCTTAACCTCTGAAGGGATATTGATGTCTGTGGCAGAGGAATGCTTAGCACCTTTTCAGTTCGTAAACTAAAATCATAGCTTCTCATAAGGCATCTAGAGAGACTTCTGTGACAAAGAGGAGCTCGCTGACCCAGTCACAAGACCGTCAGTGTGTAGGAGGCGATAAGACAGGTCTGAGGGAAAACTTCCCTTGCAAGGTACCTTTTAAAACACATCTTAAAGGCCTGTCTATTAAAAGTGAATTCGGGCATACATGTGCACCCATATATGCATACGTATATGTCTACACACATGTGAACATACCTGTGCACCCTTCCACACACATATGAATGAATAGACAAGTTGGCAAGATGATTAGCACATTAAGCCCCTTACTCCAAAGCCTGATCATCTGAGTTTTATTGGTGGGACTCCCATGTGGAAGGAAAGAACCGACTCCTGTAGAATAATCCTCTTGTACACTGGAAAGATGTGTCACTCGAGTTGTTTAATAAAATGCTGATTGGCCAGTAGCCAGGCAAGAAGTTTAGAAGAGACACCACGCTAAAGATGATGGAAAGAAGGCCAGAGTCTTGAGATGCCAACCAGACACAGAGGGAGCAGGAGACGGACATTCCACGCTAATAAAGGTATCGCCACATGGCTAACTTAAAATGTAAGAGCTAGCTGGTAATAAGCTTGAGCAATTGGCTAAGCATTGATAAATAATACTAAGTCTCTCTGTGGTAATTTGGGAAGCATCTGCTAGTTATCTGGGAACAGGCAGGTGGGAGAGAAACTTCCAGTTACAACTGACTCTCCCAGATTACATTCTGATGTGGAAGTTAAACAGTGAAGATCAAATATAGATTACAGCTCTCTGGGGGTATTTTGCCCATGTATCCATCCTCCACCATCCCACCCACTGCCATAAACACAGCACACACCGAAGGCCTAAACCGCACTGCTGTGGACTTCTGGGGCTAGGAATCACATCCCTGAAGATCTGTCAGGAGAATGAACAAATGCAATCACTGGGGCCCCAATAGGAAGAACAGGCTTGCCGTTCCCCACGAGATCTCTGTATTAATGCCCCTCCTACACTGAACTCCCAACTGAGTCTTTAACCAAGGAGATGGCCTGAGCTCAGGGGTTCTTGAGATTTTCCTCCTGTTATTCAAAGTTTGCAATTGTTAGAACCAGAACATTCCCCCAAGTGTGTATTCTTGTTTATGAACCCAGGTCATTTTCAAGGCCACAGTAAAAACACGACTTAATCTATCTCATTGTGGCACGCAGAATTCTAAGACATCTACCCTCTAGTAAACACATCTTGTACAATTTGCTTCTCTTTGGTGCAAGCAAGACCTGCAAATGTGGTCGACAGGGCTTCATCCCTGCACTCATGTTATAGCATAGAGCTCAAGGAATTTGCAGATGTAATTAGGTCACTAATCAGTTGGGTTTGAGTGCATCAAAAGGGAGACTGTCCCAAGTGGGCCTGACCTAATCACAAAAGTTTTTAAGAGGGGAAAAAAGGCAGCAGCACACACTGTCATGCTGACCTGGTATAGAACAAAGTGTCTTTAATGTGAACTGCTGTGGAAGGCGTCATGAACCTACAGCCTGGCAGCAACCTTAGGTACTGAAAGGGATCTCTGCCATTTTCATCAGGAATAAAGGACTCACTCCTATAACCACAGCGACCCAAATTCCAGATATAAGCATAACCCTGTTCACAATTGGATTCCACTTGTTTGAGACCCTGAGCAGAAAGTCCAGCGTGATGTGACAGACGTCCAATCCACAGAGGTTATGAGATAAGGATTGTTTTAAGCCACAAAGTTCAGGAAAACATGCTATGAAGCAACAGCCAACATATAGATCCACTGGGTGATTGATAGATTCTCTGGGCAGGTTATGGAGGAGAGACATGTGTTCCTTACAGTTTTGGAGACTGGCAAGTCAAAGAGCAAATACTAGCATCTGTGCACATCCGGTAAGGGCACCTTCACTGTAGCATGACATGACAGGGTGCACATGGTAAGACGCAGCAGACATGCAAGTTCATGTGTCTTATGTCATCTCTTCTTACGTCATTGTGGCAAGAACTTTCTCTATTCCTTTTTATCTCCCAAATGCCCTACCTCCAGGTATCAACAACACACGACTTGAGGGGCCAGAGGGGCCAGATTTCCAACACAAGTGTTCACCATTTTATCCCCCAAACCATCACATCCATCCAGGAGCTCCACTGCCAAACACTAATTTGAAGACAAGCTTGTTTCTTTTTAGCTTGGCCATCTGTAGTCTTTGCCCACAACCTAGTTTTCACACATATTTTTACCAATCACTATCCCGCTTTGAAACAACTGGTCAACAGTCCTCTAGGAAACCCCCAGCCTCCTGCACCTCTGCCACATGCTAGGTTCTCTGCCCGACAGCCCAGCGTGTACACCTCATCCGGCTTGGCTTTGCGCTGCGTGTCTGTCTCTAGACCATATCCTTCCAGAAGTGCTCATAAGGAGTGCCAGAATATGAAGATTGCCTCTCTACCCCGAGAAGATGTCAGGATGCCAGCACACCTTAAGTCCGTTACAGTCATTACTAGAAATCTTGGTAGGCTCAGTTAGAGTTGGGCAGGTAAATGAATGAAACCCACCAGAGTACAAGGTTCTTAATGAGCCAGTGGAGTCTCCATGAACAAGGTTTCATTAGAGATGATTTCTAAACCGACCAGAACAAATGTGTAGTTAGTATTTTCTAAACCAATGAATGGACTAAATATATCACTCAAGTACCAACAGAAGGACGAAGGGCCAAAAATGACAGTGCCTGGCCAGCCAGGCAGCATAGAACTATGACCCCAGCATTAAGAAATCTGAGGCAAAAGGATTATGAGTTCTGAGCAAGCCTGGGCTACAGAGTGAATCTCCAAACAGCCTATGGTACTAAATTAAGCAGGACCCTTTATACTTCCTTACCTCACCTCTCGACGAACTGATGTCAACTCTTTATATACAATCGTCAGTACTATTAGTTGTTTTAATAAATGGCACTATTTAAAGCAACATTTAATTGATAAGAAGGATATGCTAACTTTTCTCTATCTATGCCCAGAAGGAGAGTAACTAAATTTCACAAGGTTGTAGCAAAGTCCCTGGGGGCAAGAGACAGACAGCCACCCAAGAGGCCAAAGTTCCTCTGAGAAAATATTTGGTCATCTGAACATCCTTCTTGCAAAATTCAAACTCACATTCAATTTGGAATTTCCTTATAAAAATTTATTATTCTCAAAAATTAGAAATGATAAAACTATGTCACTACAGAATTGGTTAAAACAAGTATATTCAAATAAGAAGTGTGCAGTCCTTAAAAATAATAGTAAACATCTAGATTTTTTTTTTTTGACATGAAATGACTTCCTGAAGTCCTGGTAAGAGGAAAGCAGGTTAGAAGACAGCATTTACAGAGTACATGTTAAAAAAAAAAAAAAAAAAAAAGGAGACTCTACAAGACACACTCCCTGTAGCCACCTCTGGGGCCCAGAACTTAGGGAGCATGACCACGCACCCCACCTTCCCAAGGGGATTCAAACGTAAAAACCACTCTGGTTCCCTCTCAAAAGCACCCTTGAGCAGGTGTGGTCACACATGTTTGTACTCCTTAGCACCCAGGGAACCGAGGCAGGAGAGTCCTGCGTTGAAGACCAGTCTGGCTGCATAGCAAGGCCCTATCTCAAAAATCAGTGTTTTATTATAAATGATAAGATTACCATATGAATTAGTAGTTTTTCTTTATTCTGACGTTCTTATATTTTAACATATCTTCTTAAGAATTAAGAAAATTGCTATTTTAGTGGGAGGAAAATATTCTGTAAATCTTATTCTTAAACATTTAAGCTGACTGCCTCCAGGTTAACCCAAAGTCTCTGTTTTGGCTCAGGCCAGTAGCCTTCCCAACCCCAGGCCCCTCACCAGGCACACGGGACTCAGAGCGACCAAGCAGCCCACATTTCCCCAGCTCTCAGCTGAGCACCCACGGCCCTGTGCTAAACCGACCGCTTTACACAGCTTCTCTCGTTTGTCGGTTGCAATACCTCCATGAGGTAACACTCTCATTATCCATGCCCCCTTCACCTGAGGATATGCCAAAATAGTAGCCCTGCCACCCGAAGTTGCCAAGCCAACTGGAACCAAGCACTGTTTCCAAGAAGCCATGCCCCCACTGACCTGGCGAGAGAGCACACAGACAGAGAAATAATAAGCATACAAAATAGCAGGAGGAAAATCCTATAAGGGAAGAGGCAAAGAGTGTTAGGAACGAACAAACCCGTCCAGCAACTGCTCCCTTCCAGCGGTAGAGTGTCAAGCAGGAGGGGAGAGACTAGGCTGGCCCACAGCAGGGCTGAGGTGCCCACTAGGAAGCGCCCCTGGCTCTGGCAGACAAAGGGTCTCCTACAGATTGTGCTGGAGGAGTAGGAACATGGAGACGACCCACAGGGCCGTGAGCGTGGCAGGAGAGTGTCCCGGCAGCGGTGGTGTGGGGCCCACCACCAGCAGAGGCCCTCAGTAAGATGCCTTCTAATTTTGCTTTAATAATTCCGTGGTCTTCCTCTTCTAAGGCTCCCTCCCCAAACTGTTTAGACTTCAGGCCCCCAAGCCTGCATCTGCCCCTTGTAATCATTTATTCTTCCTTATGCCAGTTTCTAGACCCCAACGCTGTGTCAAAATTTATCGCTTTTTAAATTCCTCTTTTGACTTTGGTTTCTCTTCCTCGTTTTTATTTCTTTATTTATTTTAGAAATAACTTGTTTTCCTTAATATCCAGCTCTATTCTTATCTGATTGCTTTCATCTTGCCACCTAGCTGTGTTTGTGACTGTCAAGCTCCCCTGCGCTCCAGCCTTGCTCCTCGCTGCTGCACCTCACGGTATTTCAAAGCGTAAATAACAATCGCATCTGGCGAAATGAAAATAGAAGAATTCTGTCCAGACCTCTCCAGCAGGCAGCAGTTGGCAGTGTGCCCTGCCGACTGTTAAGCCCCTGTCACCAAGCTTCCAACTAGCCTCCTTGATCTAGGGTTCTTCGTCCTCTTACCTTCTGTCCCCAAATTTCTGACTGATTTCTCTTCCTCTTAACTCTCTGCTCTTAGCCTCAGGTTGTTCTTGGAAGTTTTTGCAGCCCAACAAACCTCTCCTCCAAGCCAATAATCCAAATCAGAACAAATCAAACTGAATTGGAAAAGGCCCAGGTTTAACAGATGCCAGTGCTCCCCCACCCCAAGGAAGACCTGGAGAACCAGAGAGAGAGGACCAGAGAGAGAGGAAAGGAAGCCCGAGAAGACCAGGGAAAGGAGAACTGGGGAGAACCACATCTTTGTTCTCTGGGGTACAATTTAAATAACCTGTGGGAGCCATCTTGACCCTTTCTGGGAAGGGGGTCACCATTTGACGGGCTTTCTCAGAGATGGAGTCTGGACTGAGGCAAATCCCAGGCAGGGGAGGAGCCTGGGGTGGAAAGTTCCACCCAAACATTTCAGACTCTTGGATATAGGGATGTCAGGGGCTGGGGTGACGCCTTAACCCCGTTACTTCCTTCAAGTGACTTTCTTCCTTGTTCCTTCAAGGTTAGACCTTGTCCTCTCCCCTCTGTGGTACCCATTATGCGCTGTGGTAAAGCTGGTGATTACCTAGGGTGGGTGGGCACATGGAGTGTCTAAAACATGGGACCCTCAGAGGATATCTTGAGATGGCCGCTGAAGAAGCCAGAAGATACGGTCAATATGCATATGCAAACCAGTATGCAAATCTTACCCTGTGTCTGCTGCTCAAGCTTGCCCCAAGGCCTTATCTTCAGTGTTGGGATCTAAGAAGTCTTTAGTGGCAATGACCTTCAACCCTCCCCAGACTGGTGCCTTCCCAACCTCTGGAAGTGCCCCGACCTAAGTACTTGGCACCAATGAAAGTTGCTAAGTAAGCAGCTGGTCAAGCATCACCATCAGCAAGTAAATACCTTACCCATGTTTCAGACTGGGGCCTCCCAAGGACTGTGCTTAAGATTTGTCTTGCTTACTCTCTTGTACTGGCCTTTTGGAACTTATATTTGCTGTATAGATGAGGACTTCCAAGGAGACAGCGCGATCTGTCCTCTGTCATCCACTTACTGGATGATCCGATCCCCTCCCCTCCTTCCTAGGCCATGGAGAAACTATCTTTCTGTGGCAGGTGGGAAAAGGGTCAAAGAGCAGAAGAGACTCATATGCAATTTCCCTAGCAGCAATTTTAGCCACCGAGTTTCCCCAGCAGGGCCAAACACTTCTATTTCTGAGTGTATTTTTCGCCCTTCTAAGTCAAAGCAGCCAAATAAATGACCACAGGCCCACACCGAGAATGTCAGATCCGTCGATAGCAATTAGGGTGCTGCTCAAAAAGAGATGGTTGTCCACAGAAGTGCCAGATTCTGGCCCAAGCCGCCGAAGATCAATATCTGCACATGTTCCAGATGCCACACTGGTTGTAGTTACAAAGATGTGTGAGCAAGAGGTCATAGTGTTGTCCAGGGAAAATCGGTGGCTAAGCCTTCAAGAGACCTCATGACTGGACATGGTCTTGACGAATATATCACTGTCCGGCCTGGGACCCTCAGCTTGGAAGTACTGGAAAATGGACTTGATTAGACAACTCAGAAGCCACAGTTTCAGTGGTGTGCACACTCCTGAGAGACTCGAATACAAACCAGAATACCAGTTCGGTTTTTGGCACGTTATCACTTTCCAGAAGCCAGAAAGTTCCAGTTTGTCAACTCCGTCACACCCTTTGCCTGTATCATGCTGAGTTAGTGAAAAGATTTCTTGGTGGAAGGTTTAGAGAAGAAAATACCTTGCTCCCCCTTTTTCTTTCCTTATCTTTTCCCCAAGCTCCTCACTTGTAGCTTTGGAGTCTGTCCTGGAACTAACTCTTGTAGACCAGGCTGGCCTCGAACTCACAGAGATCTGCCTGCCTCTGCCTTCCGAGTGCTGGGATTAAAGGCGTGCGCCACCACCACCCAGCTTCCCTCACTTCTTTTTATAGATATAAACAACTAAGTTTTTGTTGGGCCCACTCCTTTAGGAACAGTTGCATCGAGACGTAACCCGCACACCATGTAGTTTGCCTGGTTTCAGCGTACAGTTCAGGACTTGTCAATCTGTTTGCAGAGTTGTCCAACCATCACCACAAAGAACTTTAGAATATGGTTCATCACCAACCTTCTGTGTCTGTCTACAAGCCTACACAAACTACCACAGACAGCGAGTGTGTGGTCTGTGATACATGTTCAAGGTTCGTTCCCATTGTGGTCCCTTTCTGTGAACGGGACAATACTCCACTGCATAAAGAGACTGCATTTTGCTAGGGTGGACAGTTTAGGTTTTTCTTTTTGGGTTTTGTTCCGTGAGTAGTGAGGCTATGAATATCTGTACACACATTTTGGGGTGGACATGTATTTTCATTCTTCTTGAGTTTATGCCTCGCAGGAAAACGTCTAGATCAAATGGAAGCTTTGCATTCAACTGTCTTCCAACGGGGTTTCACCGGTTCACATTTCGGGGCTCTGACTCGGCCACACCTTGCCGTTTACCACCTGACTTCCTGATTATACGTAGCTCACTTCCTGGTCCCCATGAAGAGTACCCTAGCGACAGCGGTGTGTGGGAAAGAGGGTCTGCTTTGGTTCACAGTTTGCACAGCCCAGCCCTGTTGTGATGAGAAGCCACGATGGCAGGAGCTGGCAGCAACTGGTCACATTTCCTCCGCTGTCGGGAAGAGGCTAAAAGTAGGCACACAGCTCTTTTCATTCAGTCTGGCTGTTAGATTGTGCCTTGCCTGCTCAGCTAGCCAGTGCTAGGCCATCCTCACAGGCATGCCCAGAGGTTTGTCTAAGTGATTCTAGATCCTGTCACATGGACACTGTTGACCCTCACAGTGACTGATTGCGCCTCTCATAGCTTTGACTTTTATTTCTCTGATATTGTACAATTTTCATGTGTTGATTAGGTATTTATTTATATCTCTTAGGTCATTTTTTACTAGATAACTTGCTTTTCTACTACTGTCCAATTGGACATTGTGCTCCTTGCCACCAGATAAGAGCAGCTACAAAGAACAGAAGAGTCCTGGGGCTGCTCCTGCAGGGTAGATGCGGCCCTCTGCCCCCAGCCCTGCAAATTAGCCAATTAATCAACTGATTTATTTAGAAAGCCAACATCCCATACAAATCTCCTTAACACAGAAGTAAAACTTAGGACTTTTCTAAGACCTAAAGCCTTGGGTTACTGCTCTATGAGACTAAGTTCAGCACATCTGCTGAATTTTCTACGAGAACCCTGGGCAAACGCACTGTGCGCCTGCTAAGCTGCCAGAGCCGGGGACTTTGTCACGAAGTGTTATTTCTCTCAGAAAGAAGGGTCACGGTCATTCTTCAGCCTTAGATGAGAGGTGGACGTTGTGTCTAAGTCCATTATGTCAAGGAGAATAATTGACAATATTGATTACCAGTGATGAAAGTCAAGCTTTCAAATACAAGTTTGGAAGTTTTCAAAGCGTGTTAGCGGCTCCAGAGACTTGACAGCTTCCCAGGGCCTTCTCTGCCCCTTCCAGACAAGAGCAGTAGTACTGTTTGTGAGCATGATTCGGGGTACTGCACACACGGTGGTGCCGAGCAGTGATGCTGTACATCGGGGCCATGCATCAGCAGTCGGAAGATCAGCCCAGCTCAGACAGCCTACATTTTCCAGATGGTGATCATGTGATGTGAAAAGCGCGTGTGTGACTTCATCCGAACTCTAAGGCAGGCCGAGATTTTAGTGACGTGGATCTGAAAAGGTCGCTGATGTCATTTCATATGCCTGTCCTTGTCGAGTTTGGGTGTAGCATCGAAGAATATCCCCAGGGCCTGGGAAAGTCTCCTTTTCCACTTCCATATATCTGGAAGGTTGGGTTTTCTTCCGCTGTCTCAGCAAAACACCAGATGATAGCAGTACGAACACAGAAGCAGACATGAGAATCCACGCACGGCCCACACAGAGCAGACATGAGAATCCACGCACGGCCCACACAGAGCAGACATGAGAATCCACGCACGGCCCACACAGAGCAGACACGAAAGGTCTCTGCAAAATTCGAACCAGAGCTCCACTTCTTAGTCATTCCTGCTACGTTTTTGGAAATACGCTTAATTTTGGAAAAAGTCAATTATTTACATTAACATGTGTTTATTATTATTATTTTTCAATCATTCATACATAAATATTTTAAATCTTTTTTATGCAACCTGACAAATAACAATAAAATAACTCACAGAGAAACCCCTTGGAGTTACCACTAAGTTTTGCAGTTTTGGGTTTTTGGCTTTTGAGACAGGGTTTCTCCATATAGTCAGCCTGGCCTTGAACTCACAGAGATCCTCCTGCCTCTGCCTTTAGAGCACTAGGATTAAAGGTGTGTGTCACCACATTCAGCTAAATTGTCAGGAAGCTTTAAAAGTCCAAAAAATAAAACCACTTCGGGGCACTTCATCTATGGAAACATTTGCCACCCAGAAGCTAATGCTTGCTTTAGGGGACAACGGTTATATAACCAAGATGTTTGAGTGCCTGGGAATGTGGCTCAGCTGCTAGAATGCTTGCTTGCTATGCACGAGGTTCTGGGTTCAGCCCCAGCACCAGGGGGTGCTGAGTGTGGTGATTCATTCCTAGAGTTCCGGGCACCCAGGAAACGAGACCGAAGGGTTAGGAGCTCAAGGTCATTCTCCACTGCTAGCAAGTTTGAGGCCAGCTTGGGTAACAAGAGATCCTGACTCAATGTATATAAACAAATAAAGATAACAATAGAATGAAATAAGAAAAAAAAATGGATTTGGAAACAAGCTTGGAAACTCCTGCATTTGGAAATGTCACATGCCCAGGAGTGACACGGCTGGGTCACATGGCAGGTTATTTTTAGTCTTCTGAGAATCTCCATAATGACTTCCATAGTGGTCCCGCTAGTTTGCTCTCCGCCAGCAAGGAGCGAGGGACAGGGATACTTGCACATCCATGTCTAACTGTTAGCTGCACAGCTAAGAAGTGGAACTAGCCTATATGTCCATCAACAGATTAATGAATAAAGAAACCGCAATGCATATATTCACCGTGGAATTTTATTCAGCTGTAAAGAAAAATGAAATCATGACATTTACAGGAAAGTAGATGGAACCGGAAATCATTTTATCAAGTGAGACAAGCAGACAAATAGGTTTTCTCTCATATGCAGATCCTAGATTTTAAATTATATAGATAGAGAGATAGATACAGGTGTGTGTATGTGTGTATGCATGAGTATGTGTTTGTGTGCACGTGCGTGTGTGTACTTGTGGGGATGGGGCATGAAACTAGAAAGGGGACCATGAGAGGGGAAAAGAGGTCTTAACGGAGAAGGGAGGGGAAAAAAGAGGGTACTAGAATACACATGGCACATAAGTGGAGAGATAAAACCGGTGCAAGGAAAGGGACCAGCAGGAGGGGGAGGGAGTGTGGACCATCAACAAAACCAAGAATGTTTTCAAATGCTGGGAGAACCATTTCTTTGTATGCTAGTTGAAAAAGCAAATTTAAAAATTATAAAAACAATAATAAAATAAAATGTTACATATGTTTTGTTCACACACACATTTACAATTGCACACATTTACAATTGCATACACACATGCACACACACGCATGCACATGCACACACATGCATGCACATATGTACGTGTGCATACACACGTGTGCATGCATGTGCACATTCACATGAACACACATGCATGCACACACATACACACATGCAAACACCCAAGCACACACATACAGATCATATACAGCAGCTCCTTTAAGCCAGAGTCACGGCCAGAGGAATCACAATGCCCCAGGGGACGGCGGCACACAGATTTCCCCAGATGTTCTAGATCTCCAAATCTTTGGCAAACAGGTAGTGTGAGAACCCAGGTTCCTTGGGCCACATTTGGGAAATGTTAGTCTAGAATTATGTCCTCCTTTGGCACAGGAAACCGAGTCTCAGAGAAATCACACAGAATCGGTGGTAAATTAGATAATTCGTGAGTGGCAATACTGATCAGGACCCGGGAGCTCAAACTGTACTAAGTATTCTTTCATTACTGAGAACCCACCCCCCCAAAGCCTGCCTGGTCCATCCTCATTGGGAAGGATTATAGCACCAATGGCAGCTTGTTTGCACCAACCAGGCTTCTAATTGTTGTCTTTGAGAGATAATCCTACAGAATCCAGCAGGATGCACACTCCAAAACCTGCAGAGATTCCTTCTTCTGGGAGAAGGATTATCTCTGTAATCCAATTAACTCAGCAAGTCATGGGGGGAAATATAGACATGAGATTAGTACTGGGGTGGGGGGACTTTGGACAAGAAATTAATTCCTTTAACAGGTTAAAAACCCTCTAAACTACATTTACACTCCCCAAACTCTAACGTTAATCTAGGATGTCAACCGGTGGCTTTTAGAAAGAGTCTGAGAGTCGTGGGTCAAATTCCATGAATATTTAGGACCTTCCTCAAGGATGTCCCTGTTTCCTTTGGGAGTTGCGTGCCTTTCTCCTTCTCAAATGATGGTTTCTAACTTACCACATTGCCCTCTTCTTCCTGGCTGCCAGGAAGCTTGGAAGCCGGTTGCACAGGCCTCCAGATAAGCAAATCATGATCTCACAACTCCTAAAAACAGGAATTATTTATGTCACATGGGATTAGCTAGATAATGCTTCGTCTTCTAGTGGCCATTTTTATCATTTGTTAAGCCAAAATGGAAGCACTGGCCCCTGTCAGATTCGCTGGGCACTCTTCCCCCATCTCCAGTCTAGTGTCTGCAGCCTGGAGAGTGAAGGTGCTCACCACGCTGTCACCTCCCTCCTCCTCAGTTTCTCCTATGCTAATATGATCAATAATTATGCAGAGGGCAATAATATTAAACTGCTTTTATCCCCTGAAGGAAATGCTTATGTGCTCGAGCTAGCCAGCTTTTTCTAGCATATTCCAAAGCCTCTGCAGATTTTTATTCATGCAAGAGAAGTTTGACCTTCAACTAAACTCAAATCTATAATTTAAAGTGGCCTCTTTGACTCAAAATCCTCTCCATTTCAATGCCAAATGGATCATCAGCTGCTCTCCGAGTAATATTCGCTCCAGAGGACCGCTCCAGCTACCCATCGACACACACTTTCGCATTCCTGCTCACAGGCTTAAGTTACACTCTCCGATATGTGACTGTAGCTTAATTGATGGAGGAATGCAAAGAGAATCTGGGGCGGCTGGCTGCAGCGGACTAGCTGCTTCCCTTGGAGAATTCTTTCACTTGTCTTTTAAATTTTCCTTTCTTGTCAAAATTGCAGGTGCAGATAAATGCTGGAATCTTATCTCAATCAGAAAGTGCCACGAACAAGAAAAGATGGAGAATTTTGATTGTCGTTGAGGACAGAGCCTCAAACAGCTGGAGGCTTTCCATTCTCTTCAGCTCCCATCCATCTAAGGGAAAGGGAAAATGCACTAAGGATTTCACTCAATTTGTGCAGAAAGATGAGGAAATTCACAGTGAAATGGAGGACCACACTCCCCAAATAGTGTTAACCCAGAACAGCATTGCTGGAAGCAGCAGAGGCCTTGAGGGTGGGCAGGCCTGACCTCTGCAAGGAGGCCAAGGGAAAGCCCTAAGGAATCGCTGAGCCACAGCGCAGTGACTTTTAGGAACTCCACCCCAGCCAGGTTTTCTTTCTCCAGGGAAAGTAAATGCATTTCAGATGACTTTCAGGTAAACCCAGAAATGATGAAGAGAAAGAAAACACACAAACAAGAAACCTCCGAGCTTGCCTAGTCGCAGCCATCCCACAGTAATGGCAAAGGGTCTCTTCTGATGCTGGCCCTCCGCCACCTGGATGCAAGTGCTCAGCGACATGGGTGTCATGATTTTTGACTCCAGTTTCGGGCCAGCTCGGGGCCTACAGCAGCCGCTCAGCGATGAACTTGAACACAGTTCCTCCATAGTTTCTCATGTATGAAACATTAGAGTCTGCTAAGGATGCTAATTTTTCCTTCCCTGTTTCTAGCTCCAATCCCCCTCTTTCCACCTTTTCATTCTTCCTCAGTCCAAGGTGTCAAATTGACCCTGCCAGTCACTATGGCCCCAAGCACTGGGAACGCGGTTGCTTCAGACTGACTGTGCTGCCAGGAAAATGCACACTGGATTCTGAAGACCAGGAAGATAAAGGAGCAGGGGGATACTCTTCAATAATGTACATACTGTTCGCGTGTTGAAATGGTCACATTTTAGATATTTGGGGTAAAAAGTATTAGAATTAATTGCTACCCATTTGCTTTTTAAATATACCTTCCAAAAAGTTAAAATAACTAAACAGAACAGTTCATGTCCCATTTCTAGCAGACAGCACTGGCTCCTATTCAGTCGTGGCCAGCATCTACTGTGATTCCTTGACTTCCCTCCTTCTTTCTCTCCCCCTCCGTCTCCCTCCCCACCTTCTCTCTCTCACACACACACATACATACACACTGATTTGGCACACACATACAGACTTGGCACACACATACACACACACAAGTACACACACACATACTGACTTGGCATACACGTGCACACACACACACACTCACTGACTATGCACACACACATACTGACTTGGCACACATGCATGCACGCACACACACTGACTTGGCCCACATATGCATGCACACACATACACACACACTAACTTGACAAACACACAAACACACATGTGCACACACATACGCACTGACTTGGCACACACACATACACACACATACAAACTGACTTGGCACACACATGTATACACTCTGACTTGGAAAACACACATGCACAAGCACACGCATAGACACTGACTTAGCACACATATGCACGCACACACATACACATACATTGACTTTGCAAACACACATGCACACATGCACACATACATAACTTGGCACACATATGCACACATATGCACACACACACACACACACACACACACACACTGACTTGGTCAACATGACAGTCCTAGCAGGTCTGGACTCCACAACATCTCCATACAGTCCCTGAAGCAAGAGGCAGAAGGCGCAGACTCAGCAGGCCCTGGCAGCGAGCTTTGCTGCCCTCTGCTGGTCAAGTCAAAGCTCCCATGAACTCAAGTCTCTCCAACACTCTTGACTGACAGACTTCTCTGTTTCTCTTTCCCCTGTTGTTAGCATCCTACATTTAAGAGTAGCAGTGACTGGCTGACCAGATGGCCCAGCAGATAAAGCCACTAAGCCTGACAGCTCAAGTCCAAACCCTAAAACTCACATGGTTGAAATAAAGATCCTATTCTGTAAGTTGTCCTCTGCCCTACACACACGCACACACACGCACACACACACATTCTGGAACACTAAATAAAGAAATTCTAAATTAGAAAAAATGAGTAGTTGTGGCAGGAAAAAGAGAGATTGCATCTTTTAAAAAGAAAGATATGTTCTGGGGACAATTCCTTCGTAGCTCCCTGTGTGAGCTAGACTTGGTGGGCCACACCTATAACCTCAGCCCTGGAAGGCTTGCAAGTTGGAGGTCAGCCTCGGCTACATGGCAAAATCCTGTTTCAAAACAAACAAACAAAACAACAAAACCACCACCAAAAACCAAGCCTTTTAAAAAAGCCTTTAAGAGATTCAGTATTTCTTGTAAAAATATAAAGAGATCTTCTAATATTCCTTATTCCCCCACACAAGCCCAGTGTCACCAGGGCATTTGCCAAACGATCACATGACCTACCCTTTCTGCCAGAGATGGTTGGCCAGTAGGTTGGGTTTGGAAGCCCATGAATCTGGTTTTAGCAATACCAGGTTGTCTACCCCCCCCCACACACACACACCTTCAGAAATTCTGAAAACGAGACATTGAAGCTGCCCTTTTCAAACTTAAAAATGTCCATAGCCCACCTAAGACCTTGCTAAATTTGGATCTCCTCACAGTGGGTCTGGCCTGAGACCTGTTATGAGACCCATAACAAGCTCCCAGGCAATGCCCATGGTCATAGGGAGGCAGGGTCCACACGTCTGGGGGCAGCTGTGATAGCATACCCACTCTATAGAGACACCCAGAGAGCCGTGCTGGGATTGCTTCTGCCACAGCTGTTCGGGAACAAACTCACTGTCACTCCTTTCGTCTGGAAAAGCAAGGATGCCCCCTTCTGACAGATCAAGATATTTTCTGTAAATGCTAAGAGGAAGGAAGAGTGGTTCCATTTCTTTCCAAAACCAGTTTCTTCAGTCACTACTGATTAGCAAGAATTTCTTTCCCTAATAGACCAAGTGTTCGACCTCCTATGTTGAAATCTCACAGGGATCCTGGGCACACATGCTGAGGAAAGCAGAGACATGAGTCCGTATGACTAAGCTAGATCCCCTCCGAGGATTGGCCCCAAGATGACAGAGGGTGGGACCGCTTGCCCTGGAGACCCAGCCACAGTCTGGCTTCTAACCTTGCTCTGTCTAGCTCCTTACCCGCTCCCTGCCTTGACTCTTCGCAAACATACTCAACGCTGGCTGATCCCAGTTCAGCCTGACTGCTTCTGGCTCTGCCTGTGGTGGTCGGGAAGTCTGCGAGGTGGAGCTAGCACGTGAGGGCCGCCTCTTGTGCGCTTCGGTTAAACTCCACATAGGAAACTCTCTTCTTAATGGTGCAATGAATTCACCAAATTTCATTTCCAAGACATCCTGAGATGACTTCACGAATGGAGCCATTTTCAGATGCCTGAGACAGGGCGTTTCCACAAAGGCCCTTTGTGGGGAGAATCTTAAATGATCAAACGTGATGTACACATGAGGTGATACAGGTTATCTGACCATTCTGCTTCTGGCTTAGGACCAAGGGCTCAAGAATATGAACCTAGCATCTATCTACAGAGCTCACATGGTGGCAGGTGAGTGGGGTGGGGATGTTTGTCTTTGTTTTGTTTGAAGGCCAAGGGTATATTACATCTTCAAAGTTAATACCTTCTCATCTTCACCCCTGCATTTTCAAAAAAACTCCTTCGATAGTTAGCTACATAGCTCCCATTAAAGTCAGATTTCCTTAGCTGAGGAAGCCACTGAATGCCTAATTACACATGCAATGCTGGAAAAAAAATATTAAGACTGCGTTTACATTGCCAGCTTTCTTTCCCCATTACACAACAGAAGATTTATCCTTTCATCTGGTACGCAAGCACTGCTCTTGCAGGCTTGTGGTTCCATAGGACGCATATTAGTATATCACTCACTATTAGCACCAACCCTGACAATCTGGGAGTTATGCCTCTCTCAATGTTATATATAGTCTTTCTTCTGAGCTAGAAACGAACCAAACCAAAAATAATCACCAAATCCCACATCCTGGCTGTCACATACCCAGACAGAGTGACACTGGAACACCCCAGGGCCCCACAGATCTCCTGTGAGCTGTGTGGATTCCTGCCATGGGCTGCACCCACACAACTATCAAATGCAATTCGTTGGCAGGAAGCCCATTTAAACCTTTATCCAGTGGCATGCTCAGGTTTTTTTCCTGGACAGGTTTCTTCTGCCTGTGGAAATAAGTGAGGGCGTGGTGATCAGTCACTGTCTGGGTATTAACTGAGGTCCCCGCTGACAGTGGCTAAGCAAAGCATGTGGTGTACATACATGTACAGCCACCTGTGCTAATTGTCAATCTCTTTAGACCTGGAGACGCTTCCGCAGTTTGATTAGAAGCAAAACCTAACGCCCTCTCTCAAGCTCCAAGGTCAGAAAGTAACTAAAGAGACGCAGAACCCTTTAATTGGGCTGCAGCTGAGGCCTCAGGTGTGTGGGTGTTGCCTGACTTCTCAGATGTCAGCAGAGAGACAAGATTTGATAGATAGATAACTTTGCCCTCAACTCTGGGGAGCTGCTACTTCAAGGCCTGGATCACCTACCAATTCACATGGCTTGCGGGTTCCCAATAAATGTGGCTGACAGCTTGTCAAGCCCCGGCAGCTCCGTGAGGGGTGGGGGCGCAATTTGCTGAGTGGCCAGGCAAATGCCATCATGCCACATATAGACTCAGCAGCTCACTTGGGGAGTGATCCAGCCTCCTAGGCTCCTTGCCCTGTGCCTCCCATGATCCTGTGCCTAAGACACTGGCTTGGAGGGACTGACGCTGGGGGAGGAGGCCTTGGAGGTTTCCATTCCATGTGCTGCTTTAACAAATGGCCTCAGGGTTCATGTCCCAGGACCCTAATAGCAATCTCGTCTTCAGAAGAGTAGGAGTAAGGGAAAACCTGCAGGAGAATCTTCCTAGGGTTTGAAGGGGAAGAAGAACGCCTCTGCTGTTGGGTGACCTTAGCTGCAATCGCTTCCTTGTCCTTTAGTGTCAGCTCCTAGCTACCCTTTCGCAGAGCCCAACAGATCACCTCCCTGGGAGTAGGTGTCAGTCTCGAGACTGTGCCTAGGACGATCATCACAACCCCTAAAGATCTCCAGTGATTCCAGGTGCCCACAGGTGCATTCCCCTAAACAGTTCTCATTTAATCCTTTGCACATAGATCCCATAGCAGATAAATGTCCTAGTTAGTGTTATAGGAGACTCCAATCTATTTGGTCTCAGGACCCTTTTGCGCCCTGAAAAATCTATCATAGGACTCTAAAGTATGCGTGTTTGTATGGGTATACCTTTCAATACTTACCTTATAAAAACCTATCACAAGACTCGAAGGCACACGTGTTTGTATGGGTAGACCTTTCAATACTTACCTTATGAGTTCATGCTTTCTAGGAATCACCAGGGTGCACTATCACACACTCACGGGAGACCATGAGAGTAAAAGCAAACAGTATTAAAGTATGACCTTTCTTGACCTGCCGGGAAGATCGCAGGAATCCCTGGAAATCCTTAGACCGAGTGTTGACAAGTGCTGACTTGCTATGTGACTTCCCCAGAAGGCGCTTCCAGCTGGCATGGGGAAAGCCTTCCAAAGAAGGAAAAGGACTCCAGAACCATTCTTCACCCCAGGAAGCTGAGCCACTGCCCCTCCACCACCCGGTCTAGAAGCCCAGAGAAGAGAAATTGAAGAATCAAATGAGAAAGGAAAAGATTATTTCTACTGTGAAACCACCCCTATTTAGGGCTCAGGGAGCATGCCAGAAGGAGAAGGAAAGAACGGGTGAGCCGGAAGATAGGGAGAAGAGCTATTCTCCCCACACAGCCATTGTCCCCACACAGTAGCTGAGGCTGTCTCAGCTGGGCCAGCGAAGAATAGGCCAATCATTACTTAATCACAGATCAGGGAGGGGCTGTCTGCTGAACTACTGACTACTGGTGAATTGGAGGGGAGCTGCACTCATTGTCTTTGTGTGTATGAAGCGAAGTGACCCCACCAGACTCCCGTGGACAATTCCCAAATTTGTGCTCATCCAAATGGGCCTGGTGAAACTCAGTGGATCCCAAACAAAACAACGACATGAATGTAAAAGGGAACGACAAGGGAGAGGAGCAGACAGAACGGGAAAGAGATGGGAGAGGGCGGGGTTGTGAGAGCAGCCAAGATGCATTGCACACATGTATGACATTGTCAACGAACAATTTAACTAAAATGCAAAAGCGTTTTCTATCAAGAAAACGGCAATGCATAGACAGTGCCGATGCAGGTTTATCTGAAGATTCTGGGCATTCTTTGCTTATTGATATTTGCTCATTGGAGAAAATGAGTCAGCCAACGGCAGAGTCGGAAGGCAAGGAAGGATACTGAAATCTGGCGACAAAGGGAGAAGGTATGAAGCAGTTGCTGTAGAAGAAAAGAGTCTCCTGACCGAAGGAAGGCATGGGACATCCAGACAAGGCTGGGGACTCCTGAGAAGCATGCCCAGATGCTCGGGTGCAGACAAGAGCAGGCACATTGATTTGAATCGGAATTGAGGTTCTGTCGGGGAAACAGGGAAAGAGAGAGGAGCAAGTCAACATTACACACGACTTTGATCACAGGGATGAACCAGGGAAATCCCAAGCGAGCAAGATGCACGAGTGTGACAAGGAGAGCGGGGGATGTGGCGAAGCTGAACCAAAGTCTAGCATGGATGCAGACGGCTTGCCACCGGGCAGTCTCGGTGCTGGCGCTCACTCAGTCCTGCCATTCTTGCAGCAATCCCCTGCGTTGCCCCTCTTCATATCTTCCTGCAGAACCCTCTTGAAATCAGGTCTGCCACCTTGGACGCTTGCCTGCCTCCCTCTCCATGCACGACATCCATAGGATCCCTCGCTCGACCTCACTTTGATTAGGGAGAGGGAAACACACTTCCTTTGGCTCGTGATCCATCTTTTCTTTCTTCTTGGTCCCCTTCCTCCCTGGAATCCTCTTTGTATGGACTGTTTAGGCCGCTGTTACTTCCTGCCTGTGAAGCACCATCTGGAATGGTACCCTACTAAAACCATCATACATTCCTTAGCAATGCCTGTCAGATACACACAGACTATCAGCTCACATTCTGAGCTGCGCATCACTTACACTGTTCTCAAATCCATGGTTGATATTGCTTACCTTGGCACTTCCACCTTTAACACTGGGGAATTTACAGTGTGTATCAAAGATGAGGTCTTCATTCTGCGTTCTTAGGGTCCACTAGTCCAATGGCTAGACCCAGTTCCCAAATTTAGGATGATAAATGCCTTTTGGTAAAAAAATTAGCAAATATCAGAATAATTAAACAATAATCTTTCAGTAGCAATCTCTAAAACAGAACTAGCTGTGTTTGGTTCTGAATTTCCTACAAGAGTGATTTCCTTTTCGAGATGCCATCTTGTCCCTTCCTTACTTGTATTGTTATTGCTAAGTCACCCAAATTTAATGACCATTTAATTACCTTTATCTACAGTTGAGTGCCCCCCTTCTGTTGGAAATCCTATTTTATATAAACCAAACCACGGGCAATTACCTATCAAAAGCAGTTATATTTAAATTCCCACTGAAAGTAGATGAAGCAGGTCACATAAATCATAAAATCATTCAAAGTTAGATGTAGGGAAGGGCGGCACTGGGTTGGGGTGTATGGGGAGGGGTGATACTAGGTTGGGGTGTACGGGGAAGGGTGATATTAGGTTGGGGAGTACGGGGAGGGGTGATACTAGGTTGGGGTGTACAGGGAAGGGTGGCACTGGGTTGGGGTGTACAGGGAAGAGCGGCACTGGGTTGGGGTGTACGGGAAGGGACAGCACTGGGTTGGGGTGTACAGGAAGTGCCGGCATTGGGTTGGGGTGTACGGGAAGGGGTGGTACTGGGTTGGGGTGTACAGGGAAGGGCGGCACTGGGTTGGGGTGTACAGGAAGGGGCGGCATTGGGTTGGGGTGTACAGGAAGGGGTGGCACTGGGTTGGGGTGTACAGGGAAGGGGTGGCACTGGGTTGGGGTGTACAGGGAAGGGCGGCACTGGGTTGGGGTGTACGGGGAGGGGCAGCACTGGGTTGGGGTGTACAGGGAAGGGGTGGCACTGGGTTGGTGTATACAGGGAAGGGGTGGCACTGGGTTGGGATGTACGGGAAGGGGTGGCACTGGGTTGGGGTGTACAGGGAAGGGGTGGCACTGGGTTGGGGTGTATGGGAAGGGGTGGCACTGGGTTGGGGTGTACGGGAAGGGGTGGCACTGGGTTGGGGTGTACAGGGAAGGGGTGGCACTGGGTCAGGGTGTACAGGGAAGGGGTGGCACTGGGTTGGGGTGTACGGGAAGGGGTGGCACTGGGTTGGGGTATACAGGGAAGGGTGGCACTGGGTTGGGGTGTACAGGGAAGGGCGGCACTGGGTTGGGGTATACAGGAAAGGGGCGGCACTGGGTTGGGGTGTACAGGGAAGGGCGGCACTGGGTTGGGGTGAACGGGAAGGGCGGCACTGGGTTGGGGTGTACGGGAAGGGGTGGCACTGGGTTGGGGTGTACAGGGAAGGGGTGGCACTGGGTTGGGGTGTATGGGAAGGGGTGGCACTGGGTTGGGGTATACAGGGAAGGGTGGCACTGGGTTAGGGTGTACAGGGAAGGGGTGGCACTGGGTTGGGGTGTACAGGGAAGGGCGGCACTGGGTTGGGGTATACAGGAAAGGGGCGGCACTGGGTTGGGGTGTACAGGGAAGGGCGGCACTGGGTTGGGGTGAACGGGAAGGGCGGCACTGGGTTGGGGTGTACAGGGAAGGGCGGCACTGGGTTGGGGTGTACAGGGAAGGGGTGGCACTGGGTTGGGGTGTATGGGAAGGGGTGGCACTGGGTTGGGGTGTACAGGGAAGGGGTGGCACTGGGTTGGGGTGTATGGGAAGGGGTGGCACTGGGTTGGGGTGTACGGGAAGGGGTGGCACTGGGTTAGGGTGTACAGGGAAGGGGTGGCACTGGGTTGGGGTGTACAGGGAAGGGCGGCATTGGGTTGGGGTGAATGGGAAGGGGTGGCACTGGGTTAGGGTGTACAGGGAAGGGCGGCATTGGGTTGGGGTGAATGGGAAGGGGTGGCACTGGGTTGGGGTGTACAGGGAAGGGCGGCACTGGGTTGGGGTGAACGGGAAGGGGCGGCACTGTGTTGGAATGTACAGAATATTGACATTATCAGTTCCGTCAGAAGTCCCCTCATCTCCTCAGTTTCCACTGTGGAACACAAAGTCTTGGGATCTAGCATCAAGGTCAAAGATTTTCTGTATATTGTGACAGATGATTTCCGTAGATTCACTGAATAAACTTATTACCTCCCTTTCCCACATTTTCTTGATTTTCTCTACTTCAGAGACAGTTTTTAAAAATCAAAACTTTATTTCTAAGTGTCATCTCATCCTCTTGCAATAGGAAAACACCATTTACTCAATTCTAACCAATCAGACATATGTGTGTTTCCTCTTTTCAAAATGTATATGGGTGCTTGCCTACATGTACATGTGTGCATTGTGTGTAAGCCTGATGTCTTTGGAAAACAAAAGAGGGCATAAGATCCCCCGGAACTGGAGTTGCAGGTAGTTGTGCGTGCCACCTGGGAGACATGTACCTTTAAACCTCCCATATCCATTCTTTCCAAGGAGTTGAAGTGAAGACTTATTTACCAATGCTCAAGGCAGCATGACTCACAGTGGACAAAAGCAGGAAACAGCCCAGACATAGGGAAGGGGATAAACAAACTGTGATATACAGTCTCCCCCATCCAGACACAGCTGACATTCTGATATATGCCACAAAAGGAATAGAATTGGACTATACTAAGTAAAATAAAATAAACACACTAGGATTAATACTGTATGATTCTGCCTATATGAAGAACCTAGATTAGACAAATGCATAGAGATAGAACACAGAACAAATGGGGAGAGGACTGAGGAACTGTGCTGAGTTTCCTCTGGAGCTGAGTGTCATGTTCTAGAGAGGGATAGTGGTAGTAGTTGTAACATGGTGAATGGATGTGATGTCAGTCAATCACACATTTTTAAATTGCAAAAGTGGGGTCATAGCAACAGACATGGAGGAAATCCAGAGAACCATCAGGTCATACTTCAAAAACCTGTACTCCACAAAATTGGAAAACTTAAAGGAAATGGACAACTTTCTGGATAAATATCACTTACCAAAATTAAATCAAAACCAGATAGGCAAATTAAATAGACCTATAATTGCTAAAGAAATAGAAACAGCCATCAAAAGTCCCCCCTCCCAAAAAAGGCCCAGGACCAGATGGTTCCAGTGTAGAATTCTGTAAGGTTTCCAAAGAATAACTAATACCAATACTCCTCAAATTGTTCCACACAATAGAAACATAAGGAACATTGCCATACTCTTTTTATGAGGCTACAATTATCCTGATACCCAAACCACACAAAGTCATTACTAAGAAAGAGAATTACAGACCAATCTCAACCATGAACATTGATGCAAAAATACTCAGTAAAATACTGGCAAACCGAATCAAAAAGCACATCAGAAAAATTATCCACCTTGACTAAGTAGGCTTCATCCCAGAGATGCAGGGATGTTTCAACATATGAAAATATAATCCACCCTATAAACAAACTGGGGAAATAAACCACATAACCATCTTGTTAGATGGTGAAAAATCCTTTGACAAAATGCAACACCCCTTCATGATAAAGTCTTGGAGAGAACAGGAATACAAGTAACATATCTAAACATAAAAAAGGTACTATACAGCAAGCCAACAGCTAACATCAAACTAAATGGAGAGAAACTCAAAGCGATTCCACTGAAATCAGGAATAAGACAAGGTTGTCCACTCTTCCCGTATCAATTCAATATAGTATCTGAGGTTCTACCTAGAGCAATAAGACACCAAAAGGAGATCAAGGGGACACAAATCAGAAAACAAGAAGTCAAACTCTTTCTATTTGCTGATGATATGATAGTTTACATACATGACCCCAAAAATTCTACCAAAAAACTTCTTCAACTCATGGACACCTGCAGTAATGTAGCAGAATATAAGATTAACTCAAAAAAAAAAACCCACAAAGAACAGTAGCTCTCCTTTATATAGATGACAAACAGGCTGAGAAAGAAACCAGAGAAACATCACCCTTCCCAATAGCCACAAATAACCTAAAATATCTTGGAGAAACTCTAACCAAACAAATGGAAGACTTGTATGAAAAAAAACTTTAAACCTTTGAAGAAAGAAACAGAAGACACCAGAAAATGGAAAGATCTCCAATGTTTTTGGGAAGGTAAAATTAACATAGTAAAAATGGCAATCTTACTAAAAGCAATCTACAGATTCAATGTAATGCCCATCAAAATTCCAGTAAAATTCTTTACAGGCCTCAAAAGAACAATACTCAACTTCATATGAAAAAGCAAAAAACCCAGAATAGTCAAAACAATCCTTTACAATAAAGGAACTTCTGGAGGCATCACCATCCCTGACTTCAAACTACTACTACTTCTACTACAGATCTACAGTACTGCCTGATATTGGCATAAAAACAGACAAGAGAACCAATGGAATCAAATCAAAAACCTGGATATCAATCCACAACCAACGAACACCTGATTTTTGATAAAGAAGCAAAAAAATATAAAATGGAAAAAAGAAAGCATCTTCAACAAATGGTGTTGGTATAACTGGATATCAATTTGTAGAAGAATAAAAATAGATCCATATCTATCACCATGCACAAAACTCAAGTCCAAATGAATCAAAGACCTTAACATAAAGCCAGCCACACTGAACCTCACAGAAGAGAAAGTGGGAAGTAGACTGCAACACATGGGCACAGAATCACACTTCCTAAATATAACCCCAGTAGCACAGACACTGAGAGCAACAATTAATAAATGGGATCTCCTGAAACTGAAAAGCTTCTGTAAAGCAAAAGATACAGTCAAGATAAAGTGACAGCCTACAGAATGGGAAAAGATCTTCACTAACCCCACACCAGGCAGAGAGCTGATCTCCAAAATAAAGAACTCAAGAAATTGGCCATCAAAAGAACAAATAATCCAATAAAAAAATGGGGTACAGACCTAAGCAGAGAACTCTCAACAGATGAATCTAAAATGGTTGAAAGACACTTAAAGAAATGCTCCTTAGCCATCAAAGAAATGCAAATCAAAACAACTCTGAGATTCCATCTTACTCCTGTCAGAATGGCCAAGATCAAAACCACTGATGACAGCATATGCTGGAGAAGACGTGGGGTAATGGGAACAAAAACTCCTCCATTGCTGGTGGGAGCGCAAACTGGTACAGCTGCTTTGGATATCAGTATAGTGATTTCTCAGAAAATTAGAAAACAACCTACCTCAAGATCCAGCAATACCACTTTTGAGTATATACACAAGAGCATCTGCTCAACTATGTTCATAGCAGCACTATTTGTAATAGCCAGAACCTGTAAACAACCTTAAATGCCCCTCGACAAAAGAATGGATAAAGAAAATGTGGTATATTTACACAATAGAGTACTACAGAGCAGAAAAAAAAATAGTAACATCTTGAAATTTGTGGGCAAATGGATGAAACTAGAAAGCATCATATTGAGTGAGGTAACCCAGACCCAGAAAGACAAGTATAATATGTACTCATTCATAAGTGGCTTTTAGACATAAAGCAAAAAAAAAAGCCTACAATTCACAGTCCCAGAGAACCTAGACAACAAAGAGGACCCTAAGAGAGACATAAATAATCTAATCTACATGGATTATAACAAGATCTCCTGAGTAAATTGGGAGCATGGGGATCATGGGAAGGGGTAGAAGGGGAGGGGAAAGGAAGGGAGGGAGTGGAGAAAAATATATAGCTCAATAAAAACAATAAAAAAATAAAGGCATGGACACCACCAAAAAATTGTAAAAGTGGTAAGCTCATAATCTATGTACTTTCCTACAATATAAAAATGAATCAAGCAGGTATGCCAGTACTTACCTGTACATCTCACACCTCAGTGCTTGAGAGGCTGAAGCAGGACAATTGAGAATTTAAGGCTAGCCTAGACTACTCAGAAACTTCAAATACAGCCTGAACTACAAAGTGAGACTCAGTCTCAAAGCAAAACAAAATATTAAACTCATTTTCTATTTAATAAATCACAAATGGAAATCTCTTCATTCTCTCATTTGCTTAGAACTGACCTCTAAGTCAGCGGTTCTCAAACTTCCTAACACTACGACCCTTTCATACAGTTCCTCATGCTGTGGTGACCCCCCCACCATACATTATTATTTCATTGCTACTCCATAACTGTAATTTTGTTAGTTATGAATTGTAATGTAAATATCTTGATATGCAAGATGTCTGATATGTGACCCCCAAAGGGCTCACGACCCACAGGTTGAAAACCACTGCCCTAAGTAGAACACTAACTCATTACGGAAGGTTCTTAGAATGCAGATCATTTATTGCTGCAGAGATGCCTCGGCGGTTAGGAGAGAACATTGCTCTTACAGGAGACCAAGTATCTATGTCAGTGGCTTGCAATCACCTGCCACTCCAACTTCAGAAATCTGATACCCACTGATGGCCTCTGTAAGCACCTGAACTCACACCCACATATCTACACACAGTCGCACACACAGACACATAATTAAAAAATCAAAATTTATCTTAAAGAAAAAGAAAGTTTATCATCTGACTGGCAGGCTAACCCAAGATGGAACTAATAAGAGTCAAGAACCTTGTGGCTCCTTAAACAGCAGTTTTGCATCTATACCTTGAAGCCTTGAAAAACAGAAAGAACCTGAGAGGAAGAGGAGGGAAATGTGCCACCTTGCACCTGGTACTCATGAAGCAGAGTGCTGACAGGAGACAGACGCCCACACACGTGAGCAGGAAAGAGGGATACTCATTCCAGAAGTCCTAGAGGACCCTCCATTTGGTTGTATCCACCCAGATGGGAAACAAGGGTGAGAGATGACGTTAGTCCAAAAACTGATCAGACATTAAAGCCTGAGCTTCTTCACACAGAAGCCTCCCCTGCCCAACCTCACTCTTATCCCCTTTGACCTACTGGCTCTTGCTTGACACATAATTCTTATTTGGTAATCATCATCATCATGATTACCACCACCACCATCATTATCATCAGAATCATTACCACCATCATCACCAAAACCATCATCACAACCATCATCATCACCATCATCACCACCATCATCATCACCATCATCACCACCATCATCACAACCATCATCATCACCATCATCACCATCATCACCACCACCATCATCACCATCATCACCACCACCATCATCACCATCATCACAACCATCATCATCACCATCATCACCATCATCACCACCACCATCATCACCATCATCACCACTACCATCACTATCATCACCACCACCACCACCATCATTATCATCAGAATCATCACCACCATCATCATTACCATCATCACCACAACCATCATCACCACAACCATCATCACCACCATCACCACCATTATCACCACAACCACCATCATCACCACTATCACCATCATTATCACCACCACCACCATCATCCAGCACTTATAGGATGTTTACTTTGCCAGACTGTTGTAAGTATTTGACACATAGAACACCATTTCAACCATATAAGACTCCTATGGGATATACATTATTTTCTTTTTGTTGGTGAGGAAATTGGGGCTGAAATAGTTCAGTTAGCCTGCCCAAGGCTGTAGATGAAAGGTGACAGTTAGGATTCCAGCCCAGACATTCTGGTCCCTCCTGCTCAGATCCTGTGTCTGCTGTTTTTGATCCTTTAGATAATTATTTCCTCTAATACTACCTCAGTGTCCAGTTGTGTTTAAATTTGAAAAGATATTTAGCTAGTATTCTCTTCAACCATAATTATAACTGTTTGTAGAAAAACAAAAATACTGAGTATTTAATTAAACAAAAATCGCTCTCTATTTCAAAATTTTATTAATTTGAATAATATCCTACAGTTATGAACACAACCTAAGGTTTCCTTTTCCTACCACAAAGGAGTCTGATTCTTACTGAAGTACAAAACACTTGCTTTTAGTCAGACATCCAAGCTCCCATCTGTGACTCTACCATCTTTCAAAGTCAATTAGGAAAGAAAAAACCAGACCTGAAAAAATGGCATATCACATGGCCTCACATGTCACATGGAGCTCAGTCACATGGCCACACCCAGTGTCAAAGGAGCTGGTAAACCTGGCCATCTGTGTGCTTGGGAAAATGAGCAAATGAATCTTGGGTGAGCACATGGCAGTCTCTGCCACAACAGTCTTCCCACTCAGCAATGCATCTGCTTTGACAATGACATCATAGCTCTCCTGAGCCAAAGGTTTGAGTCATTGCCAAATGTCCTAAGTAGGAAGAATGGCCCAACAACAAATGGAGATGTTCCCCCCTGTGTTATGTAATATAAGGGAGTTTGAAACTTTGTTTGATTTGAGCCTATGGAGAGGAATCAATGGACAACACCAAGCTCAGATCCCCTGGTTCTGTACACCATTGTCAGTCGTTAGATACAATTCTGGGAAAGCATTGGTTTATGACAGGAAATGGAACCCTTTTTATCTCCCAGCACCTTGTATGTGCTTGATCAGCTCTGTCCACCAAGCTACGTGGACACCCTGTTTGATTTATATTTTAACAGTACAAGCAAGCTTTTTGTTTAACTGAGTGAATACCTATATGCCATACCATACAACAAGAAGGTGGGAATATGGCGTGGGAAGTCCTTCTGTTTATGTGTTGCTTTTATTGGTTGATGAATAAAGAAGCTGCTTTTGGCCAATAGCTTAACAGAATATAGCCAGGCTGGAAAAGATATATACAGAGAGTAGGCAGAGTTGGAGAGACTCCATGGAGCCGCCAGAGGAGAAAGACGCAAACCGTCAGGTGGAATCTTGCCGGTAGGCCACAAGCCTTGTGGTAAAATATAAGATAATAGAAATGGGTTAATTTAAGAGATAAGAGTGAGCTAGAAACATGCATAAGCTAATAGGCCAAGCAGTGTTGTAATTAATACAGTTTCTGTGTGATTATTTCGGTTCTGGGCAGCTGGAAATGAACAAGCAGCCTTTCCCAACAGTGATAGATCCTGATATTGTGTACCCAAACTAGGAATGACCCCAAAAGCCAGGGTCTACAGCCAGAAGAAAGCACATTTCTTCTGATGAAGTGAGATGATAGTTAAGCTGAACTAAGGTGTAGCTAACTACACTAATGTGGAAACTAATGTAGAAACACATTAGCAACAGGCGGTAACTCTTAAGAAAAATCCTACCACTTCAAAACCTACTATAGCATGAAACATTCATAAATCGAGTTGCTCATTGCTATACCATCCCTGGTAGCTATGCCACACAGTATGTTCAGTTTCAGATAATGAAAAGAATAGTCAGTAAGGCATGTCATCCAGGAGGGATGCAGGAGGATTGCAAGTTTGGGGCTAGCCTGGGCTACATAGTGAGGCTGTGTCTTGGTGGGGAAGGGCAGGAACAGGAACTGCTGTGTTCCATGAGGTGATTGTGTGGGCAGCTTACATTCTGGCTCTAACATGTTCTCTAGTGTTTTTACATCACAATGCCAATATTTTTTTCTGATTTATTGCAAAAACAAAGAAAAAGGAAGCTCTCTTCCAGTACTTCCCATCACTGTAAGAAGCCATCCTTTCTTCAGTAAAAGCCTTACTTTCTGTATCTGGATTAGCAGAGCAAGTAATGTTGAAGTGGAACATGTGGTTTTTTAAAAAATGATATTTCTGGGCTATGGATTGGGGGAGATAAACTTTTAAGAGTGCAATAAAGAATGCTTTCCTAGAGGATCACGGCATGCTGGGCAGTCCTTCCTGACACTGTCGTGCCCAGAGCCAGGGCCTTGACCCATACTTCCATTATTGAAAAGTTGAGAGGTGAACTGTTTTAGCTTAGAGAATATTTTATTGGCAGAAGCTCCTAAGAGATCCTTTCTTTAAATATTCACTGTGTTCAGCATGCCCTGTTACCTCAGGGATTTACTTAGAACTCTGAGAAAATCTGTCTTGCATCCTTAGGCAAAGGTTAGCCATTCGAGGGGGGGGGCTTGCTGTATGTGATGTGCTTTCTTATGATTCTGTCCCTGAAGATCTCTTTATTGGACAAGGCCTTTAACCTGCTTCTATGGTGCAGAGGTTCTTAAGCTCACAATCGAGTCCTTCAAGACACCGCCTGCACCCAAGTTCATGATAACCCAAGTTCACTAGAGCATCTGCTCTCATTGCCAACTTAGATGCAGGGCGTCCTTGGCTTGCATGCTTGGGTGTTAGTTAAAAATCCAAGAATGCTCAGGGGTCTTTGAGGCTTCCTTAAAAGGCCAAGCCATGAATACTGGGCTCTCCTTATTTTATTCCTGGTAACCCTACCTAAGATGTATGCTGAGTTATTCTAGTTTTTCATATCCTGTATTCATAATCCAGTATCTATTTCCTTTCCATACAATCCTTTATGTACAAGAAAATCACCAAATAACAGAACGTAATAAGTAGGACATAGAACTGTATCTTAGGTGCAGAAAATACAATGTGGAAGAAGAAGCAGGAATTCATGACTGACAGTGTGTCCAAAAGATGCTCCTAGTGTTTACTAGAGATGATTACCCATGTGTCCCTGTATTTCTGCGTGTGGACAGATTCCAACATATCTGTCCAGGCAAACAGCAATAGAAGATTTAGCCTCCTCCAGGACATTTGTTTGTCATTTATGACAATATTTTCTACAAGGCAAAGTTTGGACAATGACATACTTGTAACATCTAGTGGTTTCCTAAGCCCACAGTCCCTTAGGATTGCCACAAACCCATCATGTATATAACATCCATAGGGGCCTGCCCCTATACTATCCATTGGAATCTTGAGGACAAAATTTAAAAAAAAACATAAGAATGTGAAATGCATATTGCCTATTGTATTGTGAGTGACAAATCTCTCTGTCTGGTGCCCAGGAAGCTCCAGACACACAGCAAAGTGCAGCAGACCAAACTGTTAGTTTGGCAGTAGGGCTGGTCACAAACCCTTCATCCCTTCATAACCTTTTACCCTCCAATCTTGGTTAGGCCACTATTGCTGTGATAAACACCATGACCAAAGCAAACAGGGAGGAGAGAGTCTATTTGGGGTTCACTGTTAATCATTGAAAGACATCAGGGCAAGGACTCAAACAGGGCAGGAACCTGGAGGCAGGAGTTGATGCATTGGCCATGGAGGGTGCTGCTTACTGACTTGTTTCTCATGGTTTACTCAGTTTGCTATCATATAGCACCCATGACCAGGGATGGCATCACCCACATCAATCACTAATTAAGAAAATGTTCTACAGTCAGATTTTATGGTGGTATTTTCTCATGAGTCCCTCACCTGTCTCAGATGACTCCATCTTGTGTCAATCAGACATAAAGCCAGTCAGCACACTTCTAATATGAGGAAATTCACTATTAGAATGAGATCACTGACCATCACTAACTCACATACCCTTACCCTCAACAGAAGGGAATTTTGACTCAGGAAACCAGGGGCATATGTATGATAGATAAGAGCTAATGTGTGCCTCCATTCGTGTGCACTCATCTCTGATCACTTCCTATACAATAGCTAAGAGCTGATGTGTGCCTCTGTTCGTGTGTACTCATCTCTGATAACTTCCTATACAATAGCTAAGAGCTGATGTGTGCCTCCCCTCGTGTGTAATCATCTCTGATAGCTTCCTACACAATAGCTAAGAGCTGGTGTGTGCCTCCACTCGTGTGTACTCATCTCTGATAGCTTCCTATATAAAGCATCCCTGTACTTGTCAACTGATATGAAATCAGTTTCACCCATGTCTGTTGGTAGTGTCCCCTGAATGGTTTTAACAAACCATTGCGCACATCAGCCAGTCTATACACTTCTGCAAAGAGCATCTCCATATTTTCAATGACTAGACCAGAGTTTCCCCAGGAAAAGGCAATATTCCTGAAAATGAAAGCCGAGATGCTTGAAATTTTCCTACTGATTAAAATTATCTTCAACTAGAAAACAGTAAGCTACCTCAAATCCATGTGCAGCTATATCTACTGTGAAATGAACAATTAACATTAAAACAGTCATACCTAATAATATCTCATTTAAGTCTATTTTTTTTCTATTCAATGAGTTACCCTTTTTTTAAGAATGAAAGATCTAGACATCGTAGAATTCACAGGTCTTCAAAAAACAATAGGTTCATGATCCCAACTCACAGGTTCTTTATATAACTTGGATCTAAACAAAGCACCTTAGATTACATGCTTGACGTTATTATGTTATTAATGGCTAGCCAAGAATAAGCGGGGAGGTAAATTTGCTTCCACTATCTATGTCTTATTTTCTGACTAAAGCAACCACAAATTGTTCTAAAGATGCATAATCATACTGAGTCAGGTATTTATTTGTAAGACGTTATTTTCATTTCATCTTATATGTATTGGGTTTTTGCGGGGAGCAAACTCAGCAACTTCTAGTCAGAACTTCTTAGAATGATGGAGCCTTCCTCTTTCATCTGGCATCATTTGTTACTAACGACCTCTCACTACAGCGTTAAATGTGTTTTAGAAGCAGAAGGGGTATGGAATTCAATCCAAACTGAAAGTTCCAAACTTTTTTTCTCATTCATTTTTCCAGAAATATTGCCAAAGGATCAAGTTCATGCACAATAATAAAAATGCAAACTACAATTGCACTGCCGTGATGTAATACATTGTTTCACCTATAAATGTTACAAAGATCAACAAGCTTGGTAGGTCACTAAATTGTAAAAATATGAGGAAACAGGTATCTTTATATTAATAAGATAGGAAATACAATACAATAATTGTACAATCTCTGCAAAGAACAAGGAGACAGTATATCAGAATTTTTAACTCAGAAACTAGTTGAGGAAGTTCTAGAAATTTAACATACAGCTATGCTTGCACATAGGAAAAGCAAACAGGCAACTGGTGTAGGAGATTCTTCTGTTCATGTGTTGCTTTCATTGGTTAATGAATAAAGAAACTGCTTTGGGCCAGATAGGGCAGAACTTAGGTAGGTGAAAAAGACAGAACTGGATGCTGGGAAGAAGGGCAGAGTGAGAGAAGCCATGGATCTTCTGCCTGAGATGTACGCCAGTTAGAATCTTGCCGGTAAGCCACAGCCATGTGACAATACACAGATTAATGGAGATGGGTTAAATCAATAATTAAGAGTTAGCCAATAAGAAGTTAGAGCAAATGGCCAAGCAGTGTTTTAATTAATACAGTTTCTGTGTGATTATTTTGGGTGTAAGCTAGTTGGGTGGCCAGGACAAACAAGCACACACTCCCCGCTCCTTGCAAAAGGCAGCATTCTTCATGATAGCATTGTATGCAGTAGCAAAGGTTGTCACAACTCAAACACAATGAAATATTGAGCTGTTATGAAAAAGAATGACAAATATGTCCATAATGGTAAGATAGTACCATGGTAGTTTGAATGTAAATGACTCCAATAATCTCATAAGGATAATCTCATAGGCACTATTGGGGGAGTGGCCTTGTTGAATAGGTGTGGTCTTATTGAAGGAAGTGTGTCACTGTGGAGGTTTTGAGGTCTCATATATACTAAAAATACTACCCAGTGGCTCAGTTCATTTCCTGTTGCCTATAAGATGTAGGACTCTCAGATTCATCTCCAACACCATGTCTGCCTGCATGCCACCGTACTCCCCATCATGATGACAATGGACTGAATCCCTGAACTATAATTGAATCCCAGTTAAATGTTTACTTTTATAAGAGTTGCTGTTGTCATAGTGTCTCTTCACAGCAATAGAAACCTTAACTAAGACCTATATTATATGATAGCATTTGTGTAAAAACACTAACAATGGTGCACATATAGAACATCTATATAATATGTCAACTTAACTAACCTAGACTAATTCTAGCATTCCCTAGAATCCCTCTCAATGTAGGTTCCTGGGGAGGGATGACCTCCAAAGACATTGTTGCCTAGAATTTGGAAGATAGAAATGGAACAGCAGCCATTTTAATTTTTATCCTTAAGTATGTGGTAGCCACACTTTTGTTATCTGTGCACACTGCATCATATGTGCTGACTCATCTCTTTGATATGCAGCAGTAGCTGGGCCCTCAACGTTTTCTCTTCTCCAAGATTCTTCAGTTTCTCTGTGCTAGACTCAGGTGCACATCTAATGTTGCAAGGCGACCAGAGTCTTCTATAGAGCACCTTGGAAGTCGGAATCTGTAAGACCTGAAATAGATTCTTGTCTGACTGTACAGGATTCTAGCCCACACTGATGGGTTGCCAATTCTTCCCTCCTGTTTTATATCTGTGTTCCCTTCCCAGATCCTACAGACATCCTTTTTTAGCCCCTAAGATGAAGACAACTCCCTCATAAAACTATTTAGTCAACTTTCACAATGGCGTAGGAATAGAAGCCCTGGCACCCGCAAGATCCCATGCAATATCCATGACACGTAAGAGGTTCACTAAAGCAGCGTGTGGTAGTTTGAATAAGAATGGCCCCCACAGGCTCATATTTGAATGCTTAGTCATAAGGGAGTGGCATTACTTGAGAAGGATCAGGAGGTATGGTCTTGTTGAGTAGGTGTGGCCTTGTTGGAGGAAGTGTGTTGCTAGGGGTGGGCTTTGAGGTTTCAAAAGCCCAAGAGAGACTCAAAACCAATCTCTTCCTGCTACCACAGATCCAGATATAGAGTTCTCAGCCCATATACAGCTATGCTCCCTGACAAAATGATAATGAACTGAACCTGTGAAATTGTAAGTAAGCCCCAATTGCATGCTTTCTTTCTTAGGAGTTTCTCTGATCATGGTGTCTTTTCACATCAATAGAACAGTGACCAGGACAAAAGTTGGTACCAGGAGTGGGATATTGCTGTGACAGGCCCGACCATGTTGCTTGTTGGTAGAACAACAATGTGAACTTTGGGACTTTGGATTAGAAAAGCAGTTTTACAATTTAAATGGGATTTAATGGACCATTCCAGAAGGAGCATGGAAGACAGTTATGCTAAGAACAATGTAGATCATGACAGCCCTGCTCAAGACGTTTTAGAGGGGAAGAATATTAGTAAGTGGCCTAGAGACCATTTTTGTAATAGTTTGGCAAAGAATGTGGCTGACTTTTGTTCTTGACCTAATTATCTTCCTGAGGCTAAACTGAAGAGTTTTGAATTAATGGATTTGGGGGCAGGGGAGAGGATATTTCAAGAGAGCTTAGTATTGATCGTGGCATGTGGTTATTAGTAATTACTCTTATGTAGCTCTATAATGAAAAGGAGCAAGCCGAGCAAGGAAAAATATAAAATTTACAGTTTGAGGAGAAAAGTAGCACCAGGAAGTGCACTGGAGCTAACTCCTGATCTATCTCAAGGAGAGAAAAAGTTTACAGAAAAACCTGATGCTAAATGGAATAAAGGGGGTGGTGACCTCATAAGACTCAACCCACCTAAGCTTCCAGCTTGTGAAAAGGAAATTGAAGGAACACTTAAGCACTGAAGGAAACCATCAACAACAGAGAGCTGATGCAGATGTGTTTAAATGAAGGGGTCATATTCTAGCACCAGCAAACAGCAGAGCTTGGGAGTCCCAGTCATGTGGTTGGCTTTAGAGTCAAGGATACAGGAAAGAGGTTGTGGGCTAAGGAAAGCTGCCTAGGCCAAGCATGTGTCAGGGGTGTCCCTGCATGGAGACCTAGGGGCGTCATTGTGTGAAGCTGTGAAAGTGAAGCCTAGATTGCCTTGGAGATCCCAAGATGTTGGAGATGCCAGAGAAGTGGGGTACCTGCTGAGAAGAGTGCTAACAGGAAGTGGAGCCAGCCTAAGAGGGAGGGAAGTGCTGCAGTCAACAAAGCCAAAAGGAGCTGGAGATCTGAAGAGCGCTTTGACCTCAGACATGAAATGCAGAGTTTGGCGTTTCCCCAGCTGGTTTTCAGTCTGACTTTGATCCCGTATTTCCTCACTATGCTCCCTTCCCTCCATTCAGCAATGGTAATGTATGTCCTATGCTATTGTATGTTGGATGCATGCTTTTTGACATTGATTTTACAGAGGTATTACAGTTAGTAGATTGCCATGAGTCTCAGAAGAGACTTTGAACTTTTAAACAGTGCTGAGACTGTGATAGACTACGGAGACTTTTGAAGTTGTACTGAATGCATTTTTGCATTATGATATGGCTAAAAGCCTATGGGACCAGTTAGTGGAATGTGAATGGGGTGATTTGAATAAGCTTGACCCCTATAGACTCATTTGAATGCTTCATCATCAGGGAATGGCACAGCTTGAGAAGGATTAGGAGGTGTGGGTGGAGTAGGTGTGGCCATGTTGCAGTAGGTGTGGCCATGTTGGAGTGGGTGTGGCCTTGTTGGAGTAGGTGTGGCCATGTTGGAGTAGGTGTGGCCTTGTTGGAGTAGATGTGGCCTTGTTGGAGTAGGTGTGGCCTTGCTGGAGAAGGTGAGGCCTTGTTGGAGTAGGAGTGGCCTTGTTAGAGGATGTGTATCACTTGGGCTTTGAGGTTTCAAAAGCCCAAGCCAGACCCAGTTTCACTGTCTTCCAGCTGCCTGTGGACCCAGATGTAGAACTCTCAGCTACTTGTCCAGGCTGAGGCAGGGAAATCTCAGGTTCTAGACTAGTGTGACTTATATAGAGAGAACCTGTCTTTAAAAAGTTGAAAATAACCGGGCGGTGGTGGCGCACGCCTTTAATCCCAGCACTCGGGAGGCAGAGGCAGGCGAATCCCTGTGAGTTCGAGGCCAGCCTGGTCTACAAGAGCTAGTTCCAGGACAGACACCAAAAACTACAGAGAAACCCTGTCTCGAAAAATCAAAAAAAAAAAAATTCAAAAAAAATAAAAAGTTGAAAATATTAAATATATCCTAAAATTACAATGTCTGAATGTACAAAGTTTTGTATGTACAAAGATTTGTATGTATAAAGTCATCCTCAGGCCTCCATGCTAAAAAACAAACAAACAAAAAAAAAAAACCCCACACCTTATTATCCAACTCTTCGGGGGGGGGCAGCTTTTGGGGGGTAGGCATGGCTGGCAGAGGTGAGTCACTGGAGCCAGGCCTTTGGCTCTTAGTTCCAGGGACATCGTCTGTGAGGAGGAGGAAGGCGTGAGTGTAGGGGACAGCTCTGTCTGTGGTGCTGGAAGCATGCAATGCAACTTGCTTGTATCTTAGTGGCTCAGCAGGAAACAGAGTCCCACCAGAAACAAAATAATTTGAAACACTTGGGCCCCGCCCTTTTCACCCTTCCTCCCCTAGCTAGGACACATGTTCTAGGGTTCCGCACCACCCCAGAACAGCGCCACCTGCTGACAAACAATTGTCCAAACACATGGTCCTGTGATGGTTCATTCACATTACAAACCTAAATCAAACATAGAGGCTAAAATCTAAATCCCAGCATCTCGGAGACTGAGGCAGGAGTATGGTCATAAATTCCAGGCTAGTCTGGGCTACAGTAGTTCCAGTAGTTCCAGACTTCCTGGGCTACAGGGTGAGACTCTGTCTCCAACTCTCATATAAAATAAATGTTAAAAAACCTATGGATTTGAAGTTCAATTTTATATGTTGACTTAACTGTCTAAGGGATGCACAGATAACTTATATAACATTGTTTCAGGTGTGCCTGTAAGGGAGTTCATTTCTAAACATTCAGTTTAGCCCACCTGCAGGGTGTGATTGTTCAGTTGCCACAGGTGGAACAGAGTACATATCAAAATAAGAATGTCTGACTCAGTAGCTCATATTCTAGTTGCTTAGCTCCAGCTTATTCTGAAGTGTATGTATGAATTCTGGAAATAAAGTCTCAGCACTTCCTAACCCTAAAAAGCTCCTTTCTTCCTTTTTGGGGGGATAGGGAACAAGGTACACACATACAGTGTTATATCCTAGCATCTTGACAGGCTTTGAGGTCGCAGAAAAATTCCCAGAATCTTGCCCCAATTTCCATGCCCTTGCCTTTGAGGCAGTGTCTCTCCTTCCTCTAACCCTGAGGTAGCATCGTCCCCAGTGGCACATACTTCCTTCTAAGAGTCTCTCTTTAGGCAACCTCAGCATTCACGTCAGGTTTCAAACTGCAGTTCAAGCTTCAGAAAAAAGTGTGTGTGTGTGTGTGTGTGTGTGTGTGTGTGTGTGTGTGTGTGTGTGAACTTTCAGGAGTTGAAACAGGGTTTTTCTTGGTTCTCCTGCTGTGCTTCCCATTCTAGGCTCCCTGGCCCAGCTGCACTTTCCCCCTCTATGTTGTTTTCTTCTGGTATTTGTTACAGCGATAAAGTTTGATTTAACACACACTGATAAAAAACAAAGCAAGTACGTTAAATTCATAGACTGAAATATTTGAAACCACCATCTTTGATTATTTTTCTTATGAAATGAACTACAGATGGTTAAATTAAATAAAGCTGATAAGATTCAAGAAATTATAATAAAAAGAATAAGCAAAGTAAATTTTGTTAAAAAAAGAACTTGTTTTTTTTTTTTATCAAAAGTCAGCCTAAAAAATGATTAAAAAGAAAAGCCACATGCTGTGAGAAGTTCTTTTCCACTCGGAACACATAAGGAAAATCTGAGCCACCCAGAAACAATCTAACTTTAAGACATTTGAAAAAAGAACCAAGAATGGCAAGTTCATATATGAGAAAATGTCTAATATTGGGGAAATAATAAAAAAGATCCTGTTTCACACTCTGTATTAATAATAACCTTCTCAAGCATTAATAAAAAATCAGAGAGAGAGAAATTGGGGTTCAACCTGAAGTTCTGAAAAGCAAAGCGGCCAGCCACTGGCTCTTACCTCAACCTCAGTCCAAAATGGTGATTTTGCCTCTGGAATCTCAGAATAAGACTGTGCCTGAGAGCAGTCTCCTCCTGTTTTATAATCCTCTCCAGGGTTGGTATTAAGGGCATACACCTTTGGGATTAAAGTCATGCACCACCTAATGTGGCTTCTGGGATTAAGGGTGCGTGTCTGTGGCTACTGGTATCAAAGGTGTATGTAACGGCTAACTGTTCTGCAAGACTAGCCAGTGCAGTTGTTTTACTTTCCCAATCCCTACACAACCTTTATTTGTTAAAATACAAGTGAAACGCTACTACATTTCCCCTTTTTGTCTAAAATAAAAAAGACTATAACTAAAACAAGAAATTTATATACAATAAGTATAATAACTATATACAATATATAAGGCAATAAATACATCAACAATTTCTAGTCCATTTGCATTTGACAAATTAAGAGAAAATACTTCAAATCGATCCTATCTTGGTGAGTCCAAAATCTTGTACCTAATTTACTTTCTAGCATAATTTGATTTCTGCATCTGGTAAACTATAGTGATCTAATCTTCAACTCCCTCAGAGACCCAAGAAGGAAATAATATTAACTGAGTAAGTAAGAAGTGTGACCAAGTAACTTCCAAAAAATGAAATGCAGAAACAACTGGCTGCCTGGACAGTCACCCAAGGTTCTTCTGCAACGGTGGGGCGTCCATCTTGAGCCTACAGGCTTAGCATATCTGACAGACTTTTCTGTGAAGCAGGACATTTTGTGTCCAACTTGTCTAATTAAGACTGTCAGCAGTCGAGGCAGGGGAATTTTCATGCCCAGTGGCTTACTTTCACCACAAAGAAAGTGGACTCTATATGGAGTTTCTTTGCTGCCCATCAGTTTTACTGAAGTAGATTGGTGCTATGTTGGAGGAGGGTGCTTGTTCATTTCCTGGCCACCCAGACTTCCAGAAATAATCATACAGAAACTATATTAATTAAATCACTGCTTGGCCAATCACTTAAGTGTATTGCTTATTATCTCTTAAATCTTTGGTTAAACCATTTCTATTATTTTATATTTTTCCAGGAGGCTCCTGGCCTACCAGCAAGGTTCCAACTGACAGCTCACATCTTTCCCCTCTGGCAGCTCCATGGAGTCTCACTGACTCTGCCTGCTCTCTCTGTATATATCTCTTCTGGCCTGGCTGTACTCTGTTAAGTCATTGGCTGAAAACAGCTTCTTTATTAACCAATAAAAGCAACACATAGACAGAAGGACTTCTCACATCATCTCCCCCTTTTTTCTAAATAAAAATCTGTTGAGCAGAGGCTGCTTGTTCATTCCTGGTTGCCCAGATCAGAAATAATCACTCAGAAACTGTATTAATTGAATCACTGCTTGACCCATTAGCTCTAGCTTCTTATTGGCTAGCTCTTACATCTTAATTTAACCGATTTCTATTAATCTGTGTATCACCACATGGCTGTGGTTTATGGCAAGATTCCATCTAGCATCTCTCTCTGATGGGCTGCATGGATTCTCTTTGACTCCTTCTTTCTCCTAGCATTCAGTTTAGTTTTCCCTGCCTAGCTCTATTCTACCCTATCGCAGGCCAAGCCATCTTCTTAATTCATTAACCAATAAAAGCAACACATATACAGAAGGACTTCCCACACCAGTGCTGCCAGGAGTAGACATGTCTCATTGTAATAAAAAGAGCCTAGGTTATTATAATATCTTAAATGACATATTCTGTAGATCTCTGAAGTGTTTGAAGATGACCTGTCTATCTAAAATATATCTTTGTTTGACCTTGAAAACAAACCTAATGTGACTACAAGTTTGATTATGCTAGGTGATTAGCTACTAACTTGTATTTCCTTATTATCCTAAATAGTTGGTAATAATAATTTTCAAGGACTAGAAATTTCCATTGCATTGTTAAATGAGTTGTATAGGTACAATACAATGAACAGGAGTAGAAATATATGTACAGCATGTTTTAACAAAATTAATCTCAAATTTTTATCAATATACAGCATTTGTATACAATATACAAAAGTCCAATCCAATGTAAAATGTTCAAAACTAATAGTTGCTTTTTTAAAGTAGATTTAATAATCTTTTTTATCCTATCATAGCTACAATAGCCATAATCCATTGAACTACCAAAAACCACCCACCCCACCTCTTGGGAATGTGGGCATCTTAAATTTACTTCCTGCTATCTGGGGGTGATGACATCTTTAGGGGGATTCTGAAAGAAAAATTTTGGGTTAATTGTCAAACCCTGGGAGAGGTAGCTGTCCAGCCTGTGTTAATGGGAGAGTGCAGGACTTGTCTCAAGTCCTGGCTAGAGAAGTCTGTGAGGCTGGATCATCTCAGCTAGCCACTTTGAAATTGTTCTGAGCAGTTTGTAGGAAAAGTTGAACTTTAAGTGATGCTATCAGCTGAAAGGCATCTTATGAACCAGGTAGAATCATTGTTGTGGGGCCCCATCTTCTTCCTGGAGACTTCAAAGATTACTGTAGGAAAAATTATTGTTCACTGTGGAAAACTTAAACGTTGGATCAAAACGGAAAGTTTGAATTTCAGTGGGCATATATTCAAAAAAAGGTACCATTATTTTTGAAGATCCAAAACTTATTCGTTTTAGGAAATACTAAAGCAAAAGTTTAAAAACCAAACCAGACCCCAAATGACAAAAAAATAAATGTATTCTCCCCCCCCAAAAAATAAAAAACTTCTCTAAACCATCAAGTTGTTCATGGCTATTCGGTATTCAGAGCATGAGGTGACACAACAAAGTTTTAAAAAGAAGAAGCCAGGATACTGTCATTTCACTGATGGCTCACTTGCTTGGGTGGCCAGTGCTGACCACTACAGTGTCTGGTCGCTCCACCTTCTGCAGACGACCAGGCCTTTAAAGTTCTTCCTTGGGCCTGCTCTTCTTTGTGGCATCTATAAACTTGCTCAAATGCTCCAGATCTCTGTCTCCACCCTCAAGTTTAATTTAATTGGTCCCCGCTGGGGGCAGCATAGATGGTGGGGAAGCCCTTTACCTTATATGGGTCACTGGTGATGTCATTGGCAGGAGCATCTATCTTGGTGATGACCAAGTCCTTCTGGCCCTTGTATTTCTCGCCTAGATTAGTGTAGATGGGCTCCAACTGCTTGTAATACCCACACCAGGGTGCGTAGAATTCAATGCGGACATCCTTTTGGGGGTCCATCACAATGGCATCAAAGGTTTTTCCCACTACCACCCTGACTGGTCCCTTGTTGTTCTTGGGTACTGGCTGTGATTTGATGACTGGTTTCAGTTTTCCTTTTTAAAAAGCTGTGATAAACTCCCAGAGAGTGTCTGAAACAAACTCCTCTGGCTCCGTGGCAAACTTCTTCCCACTCTCATCTAGGATGACTGCACTGACATCCTCTCTACTCTCGCTGAGTCCCAGGTCCTTCACCTCCATGACTTAATCTTCCTCATCAGCAATGGCAAAGGTGTACTCAGAGAAGTCCGTGGCCATCTCCAGAACTTGTTATGCCAAAACTCTGTAATCAAAGCGCAAGTCCACACTGTAGCATACAGCCACCAGGGGGCGCCTGTGTACCGCTTGGCGCAGGGAGTGTTTCACCACATAGTCCTTAATGGCTGATGCCCCTGTCGAGCCCTGAGCATCCATCATATTGCTCCAGGGCTCATCCTCCGACTGGAATTTCTCAGGCTGCGTCAACACCAACTTCCCCCACGGAGACTTTCAAGACCTTAGCTATTTCAGCACGGAAAGTGTGGTGAAACGTGTACTCTTCTCTCAGGTTGTTAGCAGCACCCTGACACTGCAGATAAACTGGGCCAACGTCTCCCTGAAAAACCCCAATGAGGACTCCATCATCTCCATCCTTCAGGATCTCCTGGACCTGCTTCAGGGTCAGAAGCTCCTTTGAGGGAGCCCCAGATTGCTCAGGCGTGTGTCAACAATTCTGTATTTCTCTCATGGCCCGTTGTAGTCAAAAGGCCTTCCTTTCCGGAAAATTTCCAAAGTGGGGTAGCCAGAGACATCAAACCTCATGGCCACGTCTGTCCGTTCAGTAGCTTTAACTTTGGCTATGGGAATTGGGGGAGAATGTTTGCTGAGCTCCTTGACAGTCTTCTCATAGTCAGGGTGAAGTTTCTTGCAGTGTCCACCATGGGGCATAGAACTCCAGCAGAATGGTGTCTGCATTGTTCACAACATCGTCGAGGTTATCTGTAGCGAGTGAAAGTGTGACTTCAGGTGGAGGTCTGAGTCGGGCTGAGAACTTCTCTGACTCTGGCAACAACTTTTCTCCTGGGTCCTAGAGCTCTCATAGTCAACAGCCTGATCCTTCTTCAGGATCTTGATGGTGGGAAAGCCACGCACATGAAATCTGCTTGCCAACATGGATGCTGGGGTTGCATCAGTCTTAGCGACAGCAATGGGAAACTCATTATTCTTCAAAGTGCTGGCTACTTTCTCATTCTGGAGCAAACTGCTTGCCATGTCCACACCATGGTGCCTGGAACTCCAGTAGCACCGTGGTGTGGGAGAATTGTCTGTAATCTGTCAATTATATTTTAAATAAATGCTGATTGGCCAGACAGGAAGTATAGGCGGGAAAACCAGACAGGAAGTAGAGGCTGGGCAATGAGAACAGGAGAAGGCTAGGAAGGAGGAAGCTCCCTCCGCCATTACTGCCCAGACCACCGAAGAGGCAGCATGTTACCTGCCCAGCTGAGAAAGGTACTGAGCCGTGTGGCTAACGTAGATAAGGATAATGGGGTAACAAAAGTTATAAGAGCTAATAAGTAGCCTGACCTAATGGGCCAATCAGCTTTATAACTTATAGAGATCTCCGTGTGATTGATTTTCTCTGGGACTTGCTGGCTGTGGGGTACTGGGCGGGACAGAAACCCCAACAAGCCGGTCCTCATGCTACAGCACTGTATGTTGGTCAGCCACAATGTTATCAAAATTTGCATCATCTGAGACCAAAACACCATTTCCTTCCTTAACTGCGAAGTCATCTTCCTCTTCATCTTTCTCCTCTTCATCCTCAATGGCATGTTTTGTATCTGAAACATCTTCGTGAGCATCTTCAGCGCTCGCTGCAGCCAGCAGCTGTGTCAGCACCAAGAGCAGGGCCAGCAACCAGGCTTTCCGAAGCTTCATGGTGGAGCTGGAGCAAGGCCTGCACCACCGGCCACCGCCAAACTCTCCCCAATTGTCCTGAGACAGGTTAGTTTTTACTGATGACGTGTTGTTGCCATGGTAGTCCTGCTCCATACAAGAGGAACCACAGGTTCAGACAGCTGGTGTATGTGCTTGGCTGTAAAGTCAATGGGGTAAAGCTACCATCTGCAGGATTATGACTGAATGCCTGTAAGTCAGAATCCCACCCAGACAGAATGATAAGGAAACAAAAGTACAATCTCTGTTAACATAATGATGCCCAAACGTTTGGCAAGAATTTCCAAACAAAGCCTGAGAAAGTGTTTTTTTTTTTAAAGGATTCTAAACAGACAAAAGAACATAGTCCAGCACAGCTTCTTGGTAGCAGCCTTGTCTCAGGTGGGCTCTGTTTGCTAGAGGTCAGCAGAGGTATGGCTCCTTTAAGAGAGGCTTCCTGACTCAGTGTTAGCAGCAAAAACCTCACAGCCCTTTTAAGAGGCCCTGCCACCAAACACTTAAATGATGTTTATGAGCTTTCACTGGCATACTTCTTGGTGGTAGCATGGACCTAGAAACTCCACTGAGCTGTGGTTTAAAAAACAAACAAACAAACAAAATAAAACATGGCCCCTACAAGTATCTCCACCATGAAGCTAGACTCTCAGACAGCCAAGGAGTGGGGCAGATCTAGCCACCAAAGACATAGCTTTAATCCTAGCCGTATCACTTAGCATATTAAAGACTCATGTGGTCAGAAAAAAAGAGCTATACATTAAAGACAGATTCAAATGGGAAAAAAACTCTAAATGGTTTACAGTATGTTTAAATGTATGTGTAGGCTTGCGAGAAAGAAGAAAAAGGATAGAGAAAGTTCCTTTAAAAGAAAAGAAGGAGAAAGAAAGAAAGTAGTTGGGAGTGGCGGCGCACACCTTTAATGCCAGCACTTGGGAGGCAGAGGAAGGAAGATCTCTGTGAGTTCAAGGCCAGTCTGATCTACAGAGTGAGTTCCAGGACAGTCAGAGCTACACAGAGAAACCCTGTCTCAAAAAACCAAAAATTAAAAATAAAAATAAAAGAAATAGAGTAAAAAGTTAAAGCCACGTATTCCATTAAAGATGGAAAATATACAGAGAATCTGAAACTGTGTATTATTGTATTGTCTCTGAATTGTTTGACTGCTTAGGAAGGAGCAGCAGCTGCTAAAGGACATTTGATTATAAATGCTGCTGTATTAATCTAATATATATATTTTGAAAATGCCTTGACTTCAAATTTTAAGCCAAAAGATATGTTACTTTGGAGAAGAGGTTTTGCTTTTATTTCCACAGGAAATAAGAGGCTGTGGATTAATTCTGGGTTAAGAAAAATAAGGTTTGATTGGGAAGAACCCCTGAAAAATCTCCAGTGGGAATGGATGGCCCAGATTAGTTCCTCGGAGTTAGTTCCTCCGAGTTCTAAATCCAGAACAGACTCAAGACTGCTGGCTGAGATGATCTAGGCTCACAGAATACTCCTTTATTTAGGTCCCCATAAGATGAACAGTGCCCCCAGTTACCTGGAAGTAGCCTAGAAAACTATGCCCACATTCCCAAAAAATGTACTATGGATGTTTGTCTTTGTTCAGAGTGTTAGTTACAAGTTGTTATTGATAATTGTCAGGGGGAAAAAGCTAAACAAAGGTGATTATATTCAGAGTTGTTGTTTTGTAAAGAAAAAAAGGGGAAGTGCTGTGGGATAATGTTCTTGTTCCCTGTAAAGATTTGTCACTTGTATTGGTTTAATAAAATGCTGATTGGCCAGTAGCCAGGCAGGAAGTATAGATGGGCCAACCAGACTAAAAGAATTCTGGGAAGAGGAAAGGCTCAGTCTGCAGTTGCTACCCAGATACAGAGTAAGCAAGATGAGACTGTCTTACTGAGAAAAGGTACCAAGCTACATGGCTAAAACAGGCAAGAATTATGGATTAATTTAACTTGTAAGAGCTAGTTAATAATAAGTCTGAGCTAATAAGACAAACAGTTTGTAATTAATATAAGCCTCTGTGTGTTTCTTTGGGACTGAATGGCTGCAGGACCAGGTGGGGAAGAAACTTACATCTACAGTCTTCATCACTACAATAGAATGGAAATGAGGTGCAACTCTGGTACAAGCTCTGTGGTGAACAATTTTGACATAACTCAGAAATTGTTTATAATGCGAAAAATGAGCCTCATGGTGACATTTATGTTGTGGTCATTAGTACTGATTGTCAACCTGACAGGATCCAGAACCACCTACGGGACAAGCCTCCAGGTACCCGTGAGGGATCTTCTAGAGTAGGTTAACTGAGGTAGAAAGTCCTGCCCCAACCGTGGGCAGCACGTTCAGTGGGCTGGGGTCCCGAACTGAGCACAGACAAGGTAATCCTCTTTCCCTGGTTCCTGACTGTAGACATGGTGTGACTAAGCCACCTCCAGCTCTTGCTGCCAGGGGTCCCCACCATGATGGACTATACCACCAAACTTCAAACTGTGACCCCTTTCTCCTTTAGGTTGTTTTGGTCAGGGCATTTTGTCACAGCAAAAGGAAAAGTAACTAATGTGTACCTCACAGGATTCTTCTGAGGAGTCAATCACCCCACAAGACCCTTCTGAGGAGTCAATGACCCCACGGGACTCTTCTGAGGAGTCAGTGACCCCACGTCTTCTGAGGTCCACTTTTAAAGTCCATTGTTCTCACAGAACGAGACTGACACATGACCTCTGAGACAAGCACAGTATCTGGATGCTGAGATCTAAGTTGCGTCTTTTCTTTGCATTCATTATCTAAACTGGGGGTGTCTGTACTCCCCAGGCCTTCTAAGCAGCTGACTGGGTCTTGGCCATACTGAATAAGAATGCACACTTTCCTTGCTTCCTTAGGCCAGTCCAGCCATATTGTATCCCAGGGATAAACATGGCAATCAGCTAACAAAGCAACATGCAATATGGTTATAGTTGAAATGAGAGATAAGATGCATATTTTATTTTTTACGTATATATTTATATCACTTTAAATATATTCTTATTTATGGAAGATAAGAACATAGTTCTATAAACAGACATTATCTATTAGTTTTGAGACAGAGTCTCTGTATGTAGCCCTGGCTGTCCTGAAACTTGCTCTTCAGACCAGATGGCCTTGAACCTACAGATATCACCTGCCTGTGCTTTCCAAATATGGGGATTAAAGGCATGCATCGTCACATCCAGGTCTTGCAAACATCATCACCTGGTATATCTTGATTGTCTCTATATATACATGTGCGTTAAAATCGTGTGGCAACCTTCACTTACAGATGTGTCATAAAGATGAGCCTAGTACAAGAAGCTGTATTTGTTTATTGTTCTTTTTTTCTGGTTTTGTTTGCTTGTTTGTTTGTAAGATGGGATCTTACTCTGTAGCCCAGGCCAGCCTTGAACTTGACAAGGTGGTTCTCCTACCTCAGTTAACTGAATCTCGAGAGCGCAGGTGCAAGCCACTGGTCTCTAAACGATAATTATACTATTACCCTGGCATATGAATTCATTTTCAGTATAAAATGTTGACTCCTGGGAAAATATGAAGTTCAACCACATAGAATTACATGCCTCCCTCAGCAGTTGGGGTGGAGGTGGGGAGACTTAAGTGGCCCTAAGGAGCAGCCTCTCCACTCCCCACATTCACTGTCATGATCAGTCTTACAGGCACCCTTCCTCTTTCCACCTTCTGCTCACCAATAACTGGCCTTACAAGTGCCCTTCTTAGATTTTTTAAAATTGTGTGCATGTGTTTGTGTATGTGTGTGTATTGCGTATGTGTGCGTGTGCACACCTGGATATGGCCAGAAGAGGGCATCTGGATTCCCTTGAAATGGAGTAACAAGCAGTTATGATGTAGGTGCTGGAAACTAAAACGCGGGCCTTTGCAAGATCAATCAGTGTGTGCAGTAACTGCTGGGCCATCTCTCCAATTCCACAGATGCTCTTTGTTCCAGTCTCCAGCCAATAGGAGAGGCCGTATCACTGGTATAGAGGCCTCCACAAAGAACAGGACAGGGGGCTACTGGTTGGATGTATGCCATCGGCCAACCATGATGTTACATGTAAGGAGCCGTCCGGATATCGCCATTACAAAATGGCGCTGGCGGTCCTGCAGCTTGGAGGTAAACAAATCCTTTTGATGTTGCTGCGTGGTACTGAGCACCCTTTGCCTGCATTTGCACAACTGAGCCTTGTCCCTGGCCAATCACGAGGCCCTCAGCACCAGCAGAATGGTATTCACCAATCAGGACAGTATCCGAGTCCCTCCACCCTAGAAAAGCAGCAGACGCTTGGCTTTTCTCCTCTCTCTCTCTCTCTCTCTCTCTCTCTCTCTCTCTCTCTCTCTCTCTCGCTTCCTCTCTCTTGCTTCCCCCCCCTCTCTCTCCCCCTCTCTTGCTTCCCGCTCTCCCTTCAACCAAGAGGCTCCAATAAAGTGTGATTTGGGAAGGATCCTCAACTTCGTGGTTGTTCTTCCTTGCTGGTCAAGGAGTGCGCTACAGTTACACTCTACATTTTCTTCTCTTGTGAGTTTACTGGTGTCTTTTCTTTTTGACAATTTTCTTTTTTAATTGTTGCTGCCTTTCAAGCTAAGGCTACCCTAGTCAACAACTCTGCCGATACTCTGTTTCCTCAGGCCCCGACATTTTCAAAGCTACAAAAGGAACTTATCTAAATCTCTGTCTCTCTAAAGAACTCAAGATTCAAAGGTTGAGGTGGAATTCTGCTCCCTAGAGAGGCTGAATAGCAAGCAGTTCACCTAGGTCACCTCCTCATGCCTCCCAAGAAGACCTCATGTGACTCCTGGTCCCTCCTTAAAAACCCTGCTCCACCTGGCTCCTCCCTACCACTTCTGGTCAACTAGTTGCTGCTGCGATCTCCTGACTGCAGGTGAATTTTATTTAATCAAACACATCTTTGCACTCTTAAACAAATGTTCCAGAGGATAAATAATAATAAATAAACAATATTCTACAACATGCCAGTGTTTTCATTGCCCAGCATTTCCCCCTGTCTCTCACAATGCTCCCCTATCTCATGTGCTCCTCCCACGTCAGGAACATGTAGATGAGAGAAACCGTTAGGCAGGGAACTCTGCATTGTAAACTCACTTCTAAAAGTCTATGACACAACAAAGCAATACTAATGTGTCCACATCTTCACCGTGCAGAAGAGATGGCGTATTTGGAGGCGTGGCTAAATCAAACATTTTCGGAAAAAGCAGTTCAAATTCAGAATCATCTTCATTAGAAACAAAAGCTGTTTCAGTTCCTCCTTACGAAGAGATTGGTCCCTTGATGGGCCAGCCACTTCAAGAAGACATTATTTTATGTAATTCAAAACACTCTCTGATGTGAAGCTGCTGTTTCCAACTTGAATGTCCTGCCTGCATCGACTCGATACACCAAACGCTGACTGATCTGATGGGCCAACAGATTAAATCAAATTTGGATTTTGAAATATTTCTTCCATTTGTTTAGAGTCAAAATTGATCATTTCAACAGAATATTCTTAAATACAATCTGTTAAGACAGGATGGAAATCGGCAGTAGTGCACCCCCATGACTTTGGGGTTTTCCACGCTGACCCTCACGGCCCCTGCGGCCTCGGCTCACGGCTCATGCCATTTGCTCACTGTTTGCTGGGTGTGGCAGGCGCTGCTTATGGCTCACGGAACATGTAAGTTGCGCAGCAGCACACAGCCTTTCCCCTTGTTGGCCCCCTAACTGGAACATTTCTGTTTTTCTTCCTTCTTTAGAGTAGCGGTCTCCGGGCACCTCCGTCCAAGGCAGGTCCCATTCTTTGTTCCGTGCTGATAGCTCTGCTTTCGCCCTGGGAAGGGCTAACCAGCGTGTCCACTTTCTTGCGTATTTGTTATTGATGGCCCACACTCTGAGATAGGATTTAAACACCACTAGGACCGGAATGTAATACATCTTACATGCTTGGTTCAGTGGTCTGTCGGCCACCAACTTCTGATCTACCTCAGAGTTAGGAAAATCACCAATGTTCTTCGGAAAGTAACCTTCCAAGATACCTACATTTCAGACCACGATCTAGACCTGACCGCACACCAGAATTCAGGTTAGTCCCTCAAAGCCACAAACTCGAGTCTCAGTTTGAAATGTTTAATTTATTTCTGAACTAGTTAGAGTCTGGTTAATTCTGCACAATGACCACTAGAGGGCGCCATAGCCAAATACTATAAAATGAAAGTTTTGTTCTGAGCAGAAAACGTCCTCTCAGACACCTTAGCAGATTCGAGCGAACATTATAAACAGTGATGGGAGACAGACTCTGCTCCCCAGCAAGGGAGCACTGTCACTTCAAAGTTCCTCTCTGTCGTTGTCCTGAGTGCCGACACCATCTCGGCTTCCCTTCTGAGTCTCGTTGTCTCTGATATTCTCTGAAATCTTTCCGTGAGCCATTTCCAGTCAGTCACCCACCCCACTCACCCTTGGCCACTGTGGTATATGGACAGTCCTGTGTCCTCCCTTTGTTGACCCTCACTGTCTGAATCCCCACACTGCCAGCCTCCTCCAGCCCAGACACCTCTCCATCCGCCTGCTACTCCTGAAGAAGATCAGGGCACCTCGCTGTCTTCAGTGACAGTAGTGAGCTACACAGATCATGATAGGACAAGCAGGTTGGTGTTTATGGAGTTTCTGCACCTGTCATGGCGCCATTTATTTAATTCTTGTCCCGTCATGCTGCTCCACGGCCGTCTAGTCATCTGCCAGGCAGACAAGTATAGAAGACTTGGGGTTCCCTTCTTCCTCTGTTCTCCCTATTGTACTCTGAGTGTCTTCAGACACCACGTGGAAAACTGGACCAGTCCCCATGACTCCTTCATTATACCCACATGGGACCTATGACGTCATCATACCCACACCCAGGCCTGTGATGCCATTATACCCATGACCGGGCCTGTGATGTCATTATACCCACATCCAGGCCTATGATGTCTTTATATCCACACTAAGGCCCCTGATATCATTATACCCATGGCCAGGCCTGTGATGTCATTATATCCACACCTGGGCCTGTGATGTCATTATACCCATGGCCAGGCCTGTGATGTCATTATACCCACACTTGGGCCTGTGATGTCATTATACCCACACCTGGGCCTGTGATGTCATTATACCCACACCCAGACCTGTGATGGGCTCCATATTTGCGTTAGAAATGTCTCTGTCTCACAAGGCATCACTGTTCCCATTCTCGCCCTCCACTCTCATGCTGTCCACTGCATTTGATCTCCCAAGCTTACACTTGTCCCTTCTTTCTCCAGTCAAGCCTACGGTCCCACTTTTTTTCTAACATCCTTAATATTTGTCCATTTATAATATACGTGGTATAAAATCTGTATTTCCCCTTTCTTAGGAGGGCCAACATATCAATGGTGGCTAAATCCAAATGTCGTTCTTTTCTGCTTCTCCAGTAAACTTTTACAGTGAAGACTGCAAACACTATTTATTGACAGTAGCTTTATAAGGTAACAGAATACAAATAAGAAAACCAAGTCCAACAGGAAAGAGCCCAGGAGGCCTCAACCCTGTACAAAGAACTATAGGCAACGAAAGAATGCCGAGAGCAGGAAAAATAGTCTTCCCCAGGGAAGAGTGCACCGTCGATTATCCAATACCAGACCATCAGCCCAGAAAACATGCATGCAAGAAACTTTATGCAGACTAAGCAGATTGAACTTTTTTAAGAATATATATATATACATATATATATATGTAAACACTTAATGAAAAAGGAGGCCATGAATTTGAAAGAGCAAGGAAGGGTATATGGGAACTTTTGGATCGAGGAAAGGGAAGGGGTAAATGATGTAATTATAGTCTCAAAAATAAAAGAAATAAATTTTAAAGCAATCAAAATCAATAAAAGCAGGAAGAAAAGAAAACCAACTCCCGGGTGGGATTAAGTAAGTTGTGCCTGGTCCCACCACACGTCAAGTGCTGGAAGAATGTGATCTCCTGTTACAGCAGGGGAATATGATCCCAATACAGTAAGTGCATGAACAGAAATGTCACAGTGACCCCTTTGTATAGTTAATATATGCTAACAAAAACCCTTACGATCTGAAATATATGGTATAAGTAGAGAGAATCACGAACAGAAATTGATTAGGAAACTTCAACTCTCCTCTCCAAATTATTAAAAATCAGGCATTAAGACCTATATGGGAATAACACGTTGAGTAAGATTGATCCCCTGGGTTTTATAAAACTCAGTTCTCCCCAGTTAGACACTCATTGCATATTTATAAAAACTAACCATTAACTAGGTCAATGGTTCACAAACGTTTTGACCTTGGGATCCTTGACACCTTGATTAGTGATTCCACACAGCTCTTATTTACGTGCGCCATATTAGCCAATATTTCCTGTAAGTTAAAACTGAAAGATGTCCATGTGTTTGTTCCCCCATCATCTCTGTTTCTTCGATAGAACACTCACAAAAAAGCAAGTCAGGGAAGGAAGTCAAGGCAGGCCTTCTTGCTGTTCCACACAACACTATGCTAACCAAGCGTCTCACTCATGGCTAAGGAAGCACTGTAGAAGCCACGGAATGTCACTGCTTGCTGACTGGTTCCCAGGTTCATTCTTTGCTAGCTTTCTTATACAACCCAAGACCACCTACCCATGGAATGAAGCTGCTCATGATGAACTGGGCCCTCCTACATCAATTAACCTCCTTCCTAATCAAGACAACCTCCTGCAGATGTGCCCACAGGTCAATCTGACCTAGGCAATACCTCCGCTGAGATTCTCATCTCAAAGTACTCTAGGCTGTGTCAAACTGACAGTTACGGCTAACCAGGACGGTATGTAATAACCGAATAAACAAATTCATATGTTTATTGTTAAGCCTTGAGTTCCTTCCCTGACTTGCTTTCTTTGTGAGTGTTCTATCAGAGCAGCAGAGATGAATGGAATGCTCTTAGAAATAAAATGTCTAGGAAGAGTACCTTTCACTACCTGGTCTTACATAACCCTGCAGTCATGGCCACTTGACAGGCTGGAGCAGGAAGATGTCACATTCAAAACCTGTCTGGGCTACAAAGCGAGTTCAAGGGTAGCCTAGACAGTGTAGGGAGTCTGTGCCTCAAAACAAGACTCACCAAAACAAGTAAACAAAAGCAAAACAAGGAGTATAGTCAATGGTAGAGGGCATGCCAGTGTGCCTGAGGTCCTGGTTTCAACCCAGAACCATAAGAAAGAAAAACAAATACTTTTAAAAGAGAAAATTAGAGGAGTGGAATTGTTTTATATTGTGGTAAATCACTTTATCATCCAACTCAGTCAGAGCCCAGCTGGATTCTCAGCAGCTTCCGCTTTTTGTCTGTCTGTCAGTCTATCAAGGCTGTGAGGAAGGCTGGCTTCACAAAGGAAAAGGTACCCCTGCTCCCAGACAGTCCCACAGCTGGCCTTGATGGTCTCCTGTTAGACACAAAAGAAGAACAAGAACACATCACATAAGACCACTTGGTGACCATAGTGAACCAAAGTAAGAAGGAGACTACATATTTGCCAGCTGCCTCCCCGTGCCCGTCAGTGGGAGTCACCACTGTCGTCCCCCCACCCCCAGCACTTACAGCTCAATCACACCGTGTTCCTGTCCTAAGACTGTCCTCTCGCCGTTCCAGAGGTCAGAAGATGTGGGTGAAGCCGTAGGAGATCCATCTCCCACCAAGGTGTCCAGGGGAGGCTCTCTCTAGTTGCTTCTAGCTCCTGGTGGCTCCAAGAGTCCATTGGCCTGGGGCTGGATGATGCTCTTCATCTTCTCAAATCTTTTCCTCTCTCAGACTCAAATCTCCCTCTGTCTTTCTCTGAAAAAGACATCTGCCACTAGATTGAGGAAATCACCTATAGAATCCCATGTGATCTCTTTTCAAGATTCTTAAAGGGTCTCAAGACTCCCACACTAGTTTGCATCTCAGTTTCTAGGAGTTAGAATAAAGGAAGGTTACCAATCAATCTATTATACCTTCCTGTTAGAGTCTAGATCTGGAATATTCCCTAAAAGCTAATGTGTTGAATGCTCGGTCCGCAGTGTCACGGTGCTCAGAGATGGGGCTCTGGGGAGTTAATTGGATCCAATGGAAGGCTCTGATGGAAGCCATTGACTACATCAAAAAAACAAAGAAATATTGTCACTGCTTTCTAAGAAAATTGTGGGTGTTTTTCTTAAATGTCATACCAAAATTCAACAAGTAGTGTTTCAAGTTTCTGAAGAAGGGTGAGCATAGAGCCATCTTAGCAGACTGGAGTTCACTCTGCTTAGAGAACGCACACACCCCCTTCTACCCATGTACCCGGCAACCCAGGGCCCCATTTACCAGGCTCTGCACCTCAGTTTGAACAGTAAACAATCCCTCCTTTGCAAACTGTAGCAACTCTCCCTGTCTGTGGTCTCTCTGCAAATGTATTCCAGAACATATATGTATTCTAGGATATATCCTTAACAAACTCTTCCGCATCGCCAGCAGACCATGGTGAACCCTTATGTGTTCCCTTTCCCCGTGCACTTGGAAATGATGACCATGTTCCCACTGGAGGAAGCTGCTTTGGGGCCCCTTCTACTAGCTATAGGCTTCACCTGTGATGGAAGCAGTCAGGAGGGGGAAAAGGGCAGAGGTGACAAGTACCTTCCTAGGTGATGCTTGCAACAGACTCACAGCAGGCTAAATGAATCCAAGACATTTAGCCCTATTGCATGGTGTTGAAATGCAGTTACTGTAGAGTAAAATCAAACTTTGCCGCTACTTGGATTTTAAGTTCCCCTCCCACCACACCAGATAACGACATAAGCGTGTTTGCTTGCCTGCTTCCTTCCTTCCTTTCAAATTAGCCCAAATGGGAATTCGTACAGATGCGGTACCTGGAAGTCTTTCCTATTTCACTTTGAATATGAATAGATTAAATCTTCCCACTGGAAGCGTGGAGTCTAAATGGATGAAAATAAGACCAGCAATAAGCTATCTCTAAAAAGAAATGACCTCGCTTTTATGTACACACAGAGATTGAAAGTGGAGGGCTGGAGAAAGATATTCCTCCCAGACTCTGCACAGGCAAGGAATGTCTGCCTAAAAAGTGGGGTGCCTGACTTTTCTCATCAACTTTTAAGACCAAAGCCACAAAGAGTGATTGAGACCCTGTATTGGCTGGTTTTGTGTGTCAATTTGATCCAAACTAGCGTCATCAGAGAGGAGGGAGCCTCTGTTGAGAAATGCCTCCATGAGATCCAGCTGTAAGGCCTTTTCTCAATTAGTGATCAGTGAGGAAGGTCCAGTAGCCAAAGGTGGGTGGTGACATCCTTTGGCTACTGGTGCTGGGTTCTATAAGAAAGCAGGCTGAGCAAGCCATGATGACCAAGTCAGTAAGCAGTACCCCTCCATGGCCTTCACATCAGCTCCTGCCTCCAGGATCCTGCCTTGTTTGAGTTCCTGCCCTGACTTCCTTCAGTGATGGGTTACAGTGTGGAAGCACAAGCCAAACAAACCCTTTCCTTCCAACTTGCTATTTGGTCATGGTGTTTTGTTACAGTAATAGAAACTCTGACTAAGACAGATGTTGTTCTGGCAGCTTATGATGTCCATCTTAGAGCCCTGGAGGGCCCTGCAACTCTCCAGCTATTCTCCTAAACTTGAAGTCAATTTGGATCCCAGGAACAACAGAGCCTGGGACAGATTACCAACGCCTGTCTCCCAAGCAGGCTTAATTATCTCCTGAGAGCCAGGGTGTCCCCTCAAACAATAAGGACTTCTAACCACTTTGGAGAACCAGAACTGAGAAATGATCACTGAGACCACAGCTTGATTGGGATTGCTTAATTGAACCCAACTTTTGCCTTACCCATATTAAGAGTGGCCCCACCCCCATACACATTTTCTCTTTTTCCCTTTTCTTGTTTTTCCCTTGTCTCACCTGTGTTTGGGTTATGGACTGTCAAGGGGAAGGAAACTGACACAAAATGAAGGTAGGAACTTCAGATTTTTACGCAGCCAAGAAGAAGCCCCTTTCCTAAACTGGGGCCCCTCTTTCTACCGCTTAACAACTTCTGTCTTTAAAACTGCTGACAATCAGTAGGCACACAGCAACCAATCAAAGGCCATTAGGATATCTGCCACTAAAAGGCTCCTAGGACAGGTCATAGGACAAATTGGGCCCTTCATGAAGCAAAACCATTCTTCTGTCAAGTCAATGTTTACACAACCAATATGAATGGTTTTAAATGTTTCCTCTGTCTTGACTTCTCATGTCTTCTTCAAATAGATCATGACTAAATTTTGGGAATCTTAGTTTCCCAGTTTAATACAAGCTCTAGAATTAAGGAATCAAGACCCATGTCCCTTCTGTAACATAAACTAAAACAACCCTCCCCACTGGGATTGTCCCTCTCCCATTCCTTACCCAAACCATAAGGAAAGAGGCACTGTCTGCTCATGGCATTTCACTGACTTTGATTGGGCATATAACTTCCAGGACCCTATTGTTATTGTGATTAGATCCATAACTCCTAACCATAGATATAACTTCTGCTCAATTCCCATTCAGGTAGTAGCATAACACTCATGAATACCTTCTTCTAAGAAGCTCCTTGGGAGGAAATCAAGTTCTCCAACTGGAGGGTGAACAAAAGCCACCATTTGTACTCATGGACGCCACAGTTAACAAGAAGACATGGGTTACTGACATATGTTATTTACAAACAAAGAATACCACAAAGGAGAAAGCACAATGTTCTTCATAGACACAGGTTGAAGATGTCCAGCTCCCAAAGAAGAGATTCCACAAGTAGACACCCCAAAAGTTATGCATTCAGCCTCTTATTCCCCCCCCTCCTCTGGGATGCCCTTTGAGGGAATTCAAACTCGTATACCACCACTGCAAGGACAGTCTCCAGCAGCTCAGGGCTCAATGGGGATCCATGGAGTCAGCGAACTAAGACATTTTTTTTTAATCTGAGGGAGTAAGGGGAAAGACACACTCCCTCTCTTGATGATTTCCTTCTGACTTTTCATTCTCCTTTCTCCTTATTTTTCCTCTACATCTTTCCTGGTATGTTCCTTCTCTCATTCTTGATGTTTTTCTTCTAACTCACTTTATTTTTTCCCCTTATAGCTTATATATCCCAGCAAAATCTTTCATACAATATAAAAATTACAATGTGGTTACATTTGATTTTTGCAGTAAATGATTACAATGAATACAAGTAAAAAATGTTTTCCATATCCCTTACATAATTAAACATTTCACATGTTGCAGGTGAAAAACATGTTGTCCAAGAACCACACATATTCATGTCCGAGCAACTTGTTGTAGGTTAAAAGAATGTGAGCAAGCAAGGTCATTTTCTCAGCCAGTCCTTTGGCAGGCAGGCTGCATTTTGTGGTTACAAGCAAAGGGCCAATCATTTTTATTACTTATCTCAAGAGATAATCTTATAAGAAATCTTAGAAGAATCACAAATCTAAATTTTTCTATATGAAAAAGAACCAGTCAGCTTTATTTTAAATCCTCAGGGTGCATACCCACTCATCAACAGTTTTTTTATATCAGGAAGTTGAGGGTAGAAATGGGCACAATTAAACATCATTTAAGGTAGGAGGAAACAGGAGCTCAGTGCAGTCTGAGGTTTGGTGGAGACAGATGCAGTCTGGGGTGCTGTCTAAAGCAGTCAGTTAGATGTTCTCCCACAGGGAATGTTAAACAGTCCCATCCTGTTCCAATATTTTGTATGGCAGCTATTGGAAATGATATGTAAGCAATTTTCTCAATCTATAGTAACCATTATGTGGACAACATCTTATTAGCTGATTCAAATGTAGATACTTTAGAAAGAATGAAGAGGTAAAGAAAATTTTGCTTTTTGGGGGATTACAAATTGTTCCTGAAAAAAATGCAAAAAGGTGGTTCTATTAATTATTTAGGCTATAAAGTAGGTTTACAAAAAATTAGACCCCAAAAAGTGCAAATTAGGAGAGATCAATTGCAGATTCTTAATGACTTTCAACGATTACTAGGAGACATTTCCTATCTATGGCCTACTATAAGGATAGAACATGACGAACTGAGTAATCTATTTCAAAGCTTACAAGGTGATAAGGACTTAAATAGTCAAAGGAAATTGTCAGCTGAAGCTGAGAGAGAATTGGTTTCGGTGGAAGAAAAATTGCAGAACTCTCATGTGGCTCTCATGGTTCTGAATCTTAACTGCATTCTGGTCATATTACCCTCCAAACATTTCCCTACAGGAATTTTTAATGAAGAGGAAAAAAAATCTTAGAATGGATTTTTCTACCACTTAAAAAAATTAAATGTGGAAAAGGTCTCTGAGTTAATTCTAAAAGAAAAATTGAGACTTTGTTGATTAGCAGGAATAGACTCAAAAGAAATTGTAGTACCTTTTAATAATGATGGAATGGACAGATTATGGCAAAGAGCTTGCAGTAATTTTTTGGGAGAGACTGACAACAGCTATCACAAAAACAAAAGAATTCAACTTATAAAGAGAACTAACTGGATCCTTCTTCTCATTGTATGGAAAACACCAATTTCTGGAGCCCCTACATGCTATAGTGATGCAAATAAATCAGAAAAGGCAAGTTACAAGTGAGAAAATTTAAGTAAAGTGGATCTAAGCACTTATGATTCTGTCCAAAAGTCAGAATTATATGCCATTCTCATGGTACTAATGGTTTTTATGGAAACTTTCATTATAGTTGCTGATGCACAATATGCAGAAAGAGTTGTTTTATATATTGAAACCACTGAATTTATACCAGATGATACAGAATTGACTGTACTATTTATTAAGTTACAAGAAGTAATCAGGAGCAGGAATCACCCAATATACACAACATACATCCAATCTCATATGGTTCTTACAGGACCCCTAACACAAGGTAATGAAGATCAGCTATTGATTGGAAATGTGTTGGAAGCCTCAGAATTTCATTTTAAAACACAATGTCAATAGTAAAGGTTTTAAAAGAGACTTTTCCATCACATGACAACAAGCCAAGGAAATTATAAGGAAATGACCTTGTTTTATACAGCTGAACATCACTAGCTGAAGGAAGTAACCCAAAGAGTACTTAAATGAATGAAATCTGGCAAATGGATGTGTTCCATTTTGTAGACTTTGGGAAATTAAAATATATACACCACACTGTTGTAGGGGTTTCCTGTCGTACCTTTTAATAATGATGTCCTACCCAGTTCCTGCAATTGTTAAGTCTCAAAGAAATCACACAGAGGTCTACATTAGTTATAAACTGATTGGCCCACTAGCTCAGGCTTCTTATTAACTCTTATAACTCATATTAGCCCATTATTCTTGTCTATGCTAGCCATGTAGCTCAGTACCTTATTCGGCAAGGCAGTCACATCTTGCTTCTTCTGTGGCTAGGTCAGGATTGCAGAAAATGAGCTTTCCTTTTCCCAGGATTCTGTTATTCTCATTGACTCACCTCTACTTCCTGTCTGGTTGTCCTGTCTATACTTCCTGCCTGACTACTGGCCAATCAGCTTTTATTTAAAATATAATTGAAAGAATACAGACCATTGTCCCACATCACCACACCATTGATACCTATCCAGGTTTTCAATGGGCATTGCTTTGAGTTCAGAAAAGGCTGATTCAGTAATCACACATTTGCTAGAAGTTATGGTCATCATGGGTATACCTGTACAAATAAAGACAGACAGACTCCAGCATATGTCTCTAAGAAAATGAACAGTTTTTTTGCTTATTATAAAATAAAGCATTACAAGTATAGCATACATTCATCCTTTATTCTTCCTTCCTTCCTTCCTTCCTTTCTTTCTTTCTTCCTTCCTTTCTTTCTTTCTTCTCTCTTTCTTTCTTTTGCTTTGTGTTTTGTTTTTTGAGACAGGATTTATCTGTGTAGCTTCAGTGTCTATTCTGGAACTAGCTCTTGTAGACCAGGCTGACTTCGAATTCACAGAGAACCGCCTGCCTCTGCCTTCTGCTTGCTGGGATAAAAGGCATGTGACACCATCACCTGTTTTAATACTACACAATTCTACAAGGCAGGTAATTATATGAGGGAAGCCAACTCCTACCCTGGCTTCCCCTAGTGATGGACCTAGAAGTGTAAGCTGAAGGAATTATTTTCCTCCCCAAGTTATCTTTAGTAATGGTATTTATCACAGCAGAAAACAAACAAGAATATGTGGAACACTCCTTAGTCACCAAGTTGTCCCCCTAGGATCTCTACCAGAAAGCCCCAGACAATACTTTGCTTTGCTTTTCTGGTTTTCAGGTTGAATCCCATTTTTTGTCTCTGGGTTTTTATTATTCATGCTAAATTTGGCAGCAATGTTTGGGGTAAAAATTCATGAAAAATTCATTTGCCTAAGGCTTCATTTGCCACCAATACAGGCCAGAGTTCCATATGGGGCTCCCACAGAGCTACACATAAGTCTCCAGCACCACCCAGCTAGGCTTTCATTCTCTCTTTCTCTCTCTCTCTCTCTCTCTCTCTCTCTCTCTCTCTCTCTCTCTCTCGCCCCCCATGAGTTGCAGGTTCTCCCTGAACCCCCTTCTCAGGCTACTGCCAAACTAGGTAGCTGTCTTGAAATCCAGTCAGGCTCTTACTGTTCTCTGCAGCAGAAATCAGCCTCATGTCTTCATCAACATCATCATCAGTAGATTTGGTAAGACATTGGGAATTCTTAAAGGGAAGGATTAGTTACAAGAGAGGGTTCTTCCTCACTTTAAAAACTGCGGAAAACCATTACAATGGAGGGATTTGGGTCTCTGTATGTTAATATGCTAGACAGTTTGAAAACGGAATGATTAAATGAGAAGATATCTAATTTAGATGGAATTTATGTAATTGTTAATATTATCAGCACTATGATTTTTGTTTTATCACTAAAAAGTTGATTAATCTGAGTGCTAAGATATAAGCCTTAGAAAAACCTGATGAAACAGATCACAGAGAGATTCAAATCCAGACAGAGGAATTTAATGGTCAGCCAATTTCAGCATTACATGAAAAGAATACATAGAAGTAGCCTAAGGTCATCAGATAACCAACTTTAATATATCCAGTAACCTTACAGGAATTGCCAAATGGCAGAGATTCTGTTACCGCTATCTGAACTTCTGTGTCATTGTTAAATTAAAGAGATTCAAGGAAACAATAATCTCATACGGCATGCATTCACCTTTTGTGAAACAAATGTTAAACTTGTGGTCAGTTTGTAATAGAATTATCCCTAATGACTGGAAAGATTCAGTTAATGGAATTTTAAAGACTAGTACACAATTGCAATGGAATACCTGGTTCAGAGAAGAGGTTAAGATTGTTGAACAACAGAGTAAAGCTAGAAGTAGGAATATCTCCCAGAATCAAATTCTTGGAGAAGGAGATTATGCTACTATAGAAACACAGGCTGTATATGATGATCACACCCTGGATTTATGCCATGCAGCAGCTTTGAATGCTTGGGACAAAATTGGAGAAATAGGAAAGAAAATTGAGTCATTTACTAAAGTTATACAGGGCCCAAAGGAAGTCTTTAAATATTTCTTACAAAGATTGACTTCAGCAGTAAATAAAAATGGTGCCAAATTCAGAGGATAAACAAATAATAATTGAATCTCTGGCTTTTGAAAATGCCAGTTCTCTATGTAAAAGGCCATTAAAAGGCAAGGTCAGCCCCTTTGGAAGAATGGATCTGAGATAAAATTAATATTCAATCTAATGACCATGATGATGCATGTATAGAAGAGGTGATTTCTAGAGGTTTGAGGAAAAACAAAAATGTCAAATGTTATAATTGTGGCAAATAAGGTCACTTTAAAAGGGGTTGTAGACAGGGCATTTCTAGAAACAAGGTTTTCTCTAATAATAATGCATTTAGAACACCCCTCATTTCTGGATTATGCCAAGGGTGTGGCAAAGGAAAGCATCGAACTAATGTATGTAGGTCAATAAGGAATATTCATGGTAATCCCTTTCCATCAGATAATTCCATGAGGGGCCTCTCACAAGTGCCTATGACAAACTTGACCCTTGTAACAAATCCGGTTCAGTCATAACTCCATGAGGGGCCTCTCACAAGTCCCTATGCCAAACTTGACCCTTGTAACAAATCCGGTTCAGTCATTTCCTGTCATCATAGAATAAACTCCTTCTCAGAGCAAGTAAAGAACCTAATGCCTATTGTAAGAAACTATACGGATTTACAAACTGACCTAACAGATTTAACAGTTTAGGTCTGTTATCATTCTCCATTTTCCAGATTTCTTTTTAATAATAAGTACAAGAGAATTCCAAGGGCTGGTTGATTCTTCAATATGCTGAGCTTCTAGTTGCTCCTGTATCAGCTGCTTTAAAGTCTACAGTTTCTCTATTGTTAAAGGCCAATGCTTAACTCATATAGGTTTTTCTGTCGACCATTTGAAAGGTAGCTCTGTTGGTGCCAATGAAAAGTCAGTAGCTGTTGTGCCCTGTTTTTGTAAAACCTGAAAGGTCGGTGACTGTTTTCTTTATAATATCTTGTAATATTTTTTTCCAGAAACATACATCAATTTGTAGTTTGTTTCTAAGATTGGGGGAATATTATTCTGAGTATTCCATTGCTGTAACAAATCACATCCAAATTCATTGCTATGTTAGCCACATATAGTTTTAATGTTCTTCTCTGTCCTCCTGGCCCCATAATTCAACCCATACGTGCTCTGTTTTACCTGAGATAAAGTTCTGATTCTTAAACACTTAACATTACATCCTGAAGAGGTCAATTTGGATGCCAGGATTCTGACAAAATTATTGTTACATCTTTACCTGTGTCTACCAGACCTTCAATGACGGCATCATTTATTTATATTTTTAATTTTTGTCTTTGTTCTTTTATAGAAGTTTGCCAAGATATTCACTTTATGGTTTCTCCTCAATTTTTTGTTCTCTCTTTTATAGCTGTTCTATTATCCAGAGAAGTATGGCTTCTTACAATAGGCATTTGGTTCTTTACTTGCTCTGGGAAAGAGTTTCCTCTACAATGACAGGAAATGACTGAGCTGAATTTGGCATAGGAACCTGCAAGATGCCCTTCATGGAGTTTCCTGATGGCAAAGGATTACTTTGAATATTCCTTGTTGACCTATATTCATTAGACCAATGGCTGCCTTTGCCACACTTTTGGCATAATCCAGAAATGAGGGGTGTTCTAAATGCATTATTATTAGAGAAAACCTTGTTTCTAGAAATGCCCTGTCTACAACCCCTTTTAAAGTGACCTTATTTGCCACAATTATAACATTTGACGTTTTTGTTTTTCCTCAAACCTCTAGAAATCACCTCTTCTATACATGCATCATCATGGTCATTAGATTGAATATTAATTTTATCTCAGATCCATTCTTCCAAAGGGGCTGACCTTGCCTTTTAATGGCCTTTTACATAGAGAACTGGCATTTTCAAAAGCCAGAGATTCAATTATTATTTGTTTATCCTCTGAATTTGGCACCATTTTTATTTACTGCTGAAGTCAATCTTTGTAAGAAATATTTAAAGACTTCCTTTGGGCCCTGTATAACTTTAGTAAATGACTCAATTTTCTTTCCTATTTCTCCAATTTTGTCCCAAGCATTCAAAGCTGCTGCATGGCATAAATCCAGGGTGTGGTCATCATATACAGCCTGTGTTTCTATAGTAGCATAATCTCCTTCTCCAAGAATTTGATTCTGAGAGATATTCCTACCTCTAGCTTTACTCTGCTGTTCAATAATCTTAGCCTCTTCTCTGAGCCAGGTACTCCACTGTGATTGTGAACCAGGCTCTAAAACACTTTCAACTAAATCTATCTAGTCTTTAGGAACAATTCTATTACAAACTGACCACAAGTTTAAAATTTGCTTTACAAAAGATAAATGCATACCATATGAGATTATGGCTTCTTTGAATCTCTTTAAATCTAACAAGGTCACAGGAGTCCAGTTAGCTGTAACAGATCCTCTGCCATTTGGCAATTTCTGTAAGGTTATTGGATATATTAAGGTTGACTGTCTGACAACCTTAGGCTGCTTCTATACATTCTTATAATGCAATGCTGAAATGACTGTTCATTAAATTCCTCTGTCTGGATTTGAATCTCTCTGTGATCTGTTTCATTAAGTTTTTCTAAGGCTTATCTCTTAGCATTCAGATTAACAAACTTTTTTAGTGATAAGACAAAAATGATAAAGCTAATAATGTTTACAATTGACATTACATAATCCCATCTAAATTAGACATCCTCTCATTTAGTTATTCAATATTCAAACTGTCTAGCATATTATCATACAGAGACCCAAATCCCTCCATTGTCATATTTTTTCCATCTTTTTTTTTTTTGGTTTCCCCATCTTTTAAAGTGAGGAAGAACCCTCTCTTTTAACTAATTTCCCCCTTTAAGAATTCCCAGTTGTCTTACCAAATCTGATGATGCTGATGAAGATATGTGGCTGACTGCTGCTGTGTAGAACAGTAAAAGCCTGGCTGGATTTCAAGACAGCTACCTAGTTTGGCAGCAGCCCAAGAAGGGGGTTTAGGAAGAGCCTGCAACACATGGTAGAGAGAGAGAGAGAGCTGTCTGAGAAATGCACAGGGGATTGTTCTGAAAAAAGCACTGTGTCAGGGGACTGCTGGACGGCAGAACCAGCCAGTCTAGGGCGAGTGAGTCCTGTGGCATTTGGAGCCCAGGTGCTTCTGGAGTTGGGGTGGCAACTGGAGACTGTTTCAGAGAGGCTACAACAGGAAAATTTCAGATTTGTTCAGAGACTAGGGGGAGGGGAGAAAACCTAACTTAGTGGGGCTGAGTGGGGCTGGAGATCCACGTGCAGCTCTGGTGGTAGCACCATGTGCAACACTGACCTGTGCCGGTGGCTAAAAAGCCACAGGCAAATCACTTTTTCACGAATTTGTACCCTGTTTGTGTGCCAAATGTTGCACAAATAATAAAAAGCCAGAAACAGATATTGGAGTTCAACCTGGAGACTGAAAAAACAAAGCAGCCAAGACACTAGAGAGTTCTTACCTCTATGAATTCACTGAAGGAGAGCAAGTTCCTGTCTCATCCCACCTTGTATTCCGCTCTAGTGCTGGGATTAAAGGGTGTACACCACCACTCTCTACCTCTATGCCTAACTCTTGTGGCTTCTGGGCTTAAAGGTGTGTGCCACCACTGCCTGGCCTGTATGGCTGACTAGTGTGGCTATTGGGCATTCTAATCTCTGCAAGATTTATTTATTAAAATACAAATGAAATATCATTACAATGATCCTTTAACCCCTTTAAGATTTACTGCATTTGACATTTAAAATGTTTAAGTTTTCTGCAGTGAACCACGTCCACACCTATCAGCAACCTTTGAAGTCTCGAAAAGGAAAGTGGGACCCCACAACAGTGATTCCACCAGGACTATGATAATGCCACTAAGCTGAAAAACACTACCTAAAGATCGGCTTTTGGCTACAAACTGCTCAGAACAATTTTGAGGTGGCTATTTGAGATGGTCCAGCCTCACAGACTATTCAAGCCAGGACTTGAAGCAAGCCCTGCACTTTCACATTACACAGAGACTGGAAAACAAATGATACAGCTACCTCTCCCAGGACTTGACAATTATCCTAAGTTTGTTTAGGGTCCCCTAAATATGCTGCTGCCCCCAGACAACAGGAAGTAATCTTAAGAACATGATGCTCACATTTCCAAGAGGTGGGGTGGGTGGTTTTTTGTGGTTCAGTGGGTTATGGATAATTGTTATCATTTGGGGGGTGGTTAGTGACCAGTTGTTATTTAGTCATGATCAGGAAAAAAAACTGAACAAAGGATATTAGATTCAAGAATCTTGCTTTAAAAAGAAGAGGGGGATATAAGTATGATAGAATTAAAGGGCAGATTATTAAATCTATTTTTTAAACAAAAAACCAGCTATTAATCTTCAATATTTTACATTGGTATGGGTTTTTGTATATTGACACAAAATTGAGGTTAATTTTTTGGGAACATACTGTACATACATTTCAACTCTTGTTCAAATTATTTTACCTCTATAACATTTAACATTTAACAATGTAATACAATTTTCTAGTCCTTGAAAGTTATTATTACAAACTATTTAGGATGATAAAGAAATGCAGGTTAGTAGTTAGTCACTTATTGCAATCAAACTTGTTGTAGGAGTTCGCGTGTGTGTTCCTGGCTTTCCAGACTCCTGAAATAGCCACACAGAAACTATATTAATTGAATCACTTGCTCCATTAGCTCTAGTTTCTTATTGGCTAACTTTTATGTCTTAATTTAACCCATTTCTATTAAACTGTATATTGCTACAAGGCTGTGGCTTACCGGGTAAAGTTCTGGCATCTGACTCCAGCAGGGCTGCATGGCTTCTCCCTGACTCCACCTCCTTTCTCCCAGCATTTAGTTTAGTTGTTCCTGCCTAGCTCTACTCTACCCTATCACAGGCCTAAGACAGTTTCTTTATTAACCAATGGTATTCACAGCATACAGAGGGGAATCCCACATCACAAACTGGTAACCATGTTAGGTATGTTTTTCAAGGTCAAATGGAGATATATTTTTAGATAAACAGGTCATCTTCAAACCTTTCAGAATATGGCATTTAAGATGCTTTAATAACATAAATTTCTTTTTTTATGACAATGAAACATATCTGCTCCTGGTAGCACCGATCTATTTCAGAGAAGATGATAGGCATCTAAGAAACTCTACATGGAGTTTACTTTCTTTGTGGCAAAAGTTAGTCACTGAGCAAGAAACTGCCCTTGCCTCAACTTCTGACAGTATGCTGTCCTAATTAGACAAACAGGACACAAAAGAAAGTGATTTCCAAACTTTGCCAAGACACGGTAGGACAGCCCTTCAGAATATCTTGCTTTGCAGAAAAGTCTGTCAGATAATCTAGACCTGTAGGTCAAAGATGGATGCCTCAGTGTTACAGAGGAACTCTGGGTAACTGTCCAGGCAGTCAGCCATCTCTGTCATTTCTCACATTTTTTTTTTGGAAGTTGCTTTTTCACTTTTCCTGCTTCCTTGGGTAATAATATTTCCTTCTTGGGTCTCTGATGGAGTTGAAGACTAGGTAGTTATAGTTTTCCTTGTTAAAAGTTCAGAAATGAACCTCACAAAAGAGATATAAAGTGTTTAAGACTGATAGCCATAAAAGGTAGTTCTGAGTTGGTAATATAAGTTAGGATATAAAGTGAATTAGTACAACACTTTGAACTCACCAAAATAGGCTAGATAATGGAGTATTTTCTCTGAATTTGTCAAATGCATATGGATTAGACACTGTTAATATAATTATTGCCAGTATATATTTGTATATAGTTGTTATGCTTATTGTATAATGTTTCTCTATGTTAGTTAAAACCTTCAGTTTTTGTTCAGACACAAAGGGGGAAATGTGTGATATTTTGTTTGTGTTCTGACAAATAAAGTTTGCCTGGAGGTCAGAGGCCAGAGGTAGCCACTAGTTAACCATAGAAGCTGGACTGTGGAGGCACACACATTTAACCCCAGCACTCAGGAGCTGGAGATAGGAAGTGATAAGATGGGGTATAGACAGGATCTTGGACCTTGCAGATGTGGCACAAGAGAGTTAGGAAGCAAGTGGAGGCTATTCCTGATTCTCTGGTCTTCCAGGTTTCTACCCTGATATCTGACTCCTAGTTTTTATTGATTAAGATTATTTAGACCAATGCTTCTCTCCACTGTTTCCATAGCTATGTTGAGGCAAAGATCAGTCAGAACAATATGATAGAATGTAAGCAGAGATTTCGCCTTGGTTTCTTGGCAGCTCAGACCTGAATAATCACACAGAAACTCTACTAGTTACAACACTGCTTGGCCAACAGCTCAGGCATATTTCTAGCTAGCTCTTATATCTTAAATTAACCCATTCATATTATTTTGTATCTTACCATGAGGCTTATGGTTTGTTACTTCTTGCTTCTTTGGCAGCTACAGGTGTCTGCCTTCTTCGGCAGCTACATGGCATCTCTTTGACTCTGCCTATTCTCTTTATATATCTCTTCCAACCTGGCTATATTCTGCCCTCCCATAGGCCAAAGTAGCCTTATTCAGTAACCAATAAAAGCAACATATATACAGAAGGACATCCCACATAAGTAGAACACAGCTATTCCTAGTGGTAAAGAAGGAGACAGAGAAAGACAGAAAGACAGAGACAAAGGCAGACAGACAGAAAGACCAGAAATAATGTATAATTTTCAAAACCATGCCCTGAGTATGCTACTTCTGCCAACTAGACCCCACCTTCCACATTCCATCAGATCAAAATAATCAATTTACATTTTTGATCCATCAATGAACAGGCCGATGATCTAATTACACACTTGGAGACAAACACTAATTGCCTAGATTTCTTTCAGTCCAATCCAGTTGACGCTACTGCCTAGCAGTGATGGCACACACCTTTAATCCCAGCACTCAGGAGGCAGAGACAGGCAGATCTCTGTGAGATCAAAGCCATGCATAGAGAGTTCAAGGACAGCCATAGAAAGACCTTGTCTCAAAAAAAAAATTACTCCCACATCAAATACCACAATAGTCACAAATTTAATTCAAACATAGTAAGTAATACAAGTATCATTTAAAGAGGAGAACTTTTGAAAAAATAGTCTCCAAAATGTATTTTGATTTCACCAAACCTCTACTGTGTTTCATATATGAGGGGGAGAGTCTTTTGCTGTTTTCCAAGTTATGAACACTAGATACAGAGCTCCCTCTAGAACGCAGTGTACCGGAGAGTCTTTTTCTGAGTCTTATTCACTGTGTGCAAATAAGCAGTGTTTTATTGACTATTGTGTGTTTACACACTTGAGCATGTCAAGAAAATCCAACCTCCCCAAGCTTACAGCTTTCAGATTATGAAATCATGTGTTATTCTTTGTGTGTCTGAGAGGTTTTCAGATTTCTCTAAAATTAGATTCACAGTGAATCTTGCTATTGAAACAGTAATAGAATAGAAAGTAATTAACTGTCATGTAATTATCACTTGAACATTCCATGGAACATGCATGATAAAGGCTAAGAGTGGTTTAGGAATTCGAGGCAATGGTTCTGTTTATATCCTTCAGGTTTGTGTTCAACAAAGTAACTGAGGCGTGGGATAATGTAATAGGATTACTGGTGTTGGTTAAATGATAGGAGGGTCCCTTTTATTACTCTTCAGCTGAAAGGAAGCTATGGAACATATGAAGAGTTGAGATTGTCATTATTTATCTTTTACTTGTTACGAAAGATATTCAAATAAACCAGACAGAATTTATTATATGCTTTAAAGCTACAAAAGAAACAAAAGTACAATCTGCACCCCCCCATGCACACCAAAACAAAAGAAAGCCTTAATAATTTGTACCACAGCAAACAACACCAAATAAAATCTGAGGAGCAGGTTAAAAGAAGCTTGCTGAGAAATTGCCTAGTTTGTTGTAACTTAATGAAGAAATAACTAATTGGCATAGTTTACAAGTTTTAGTCTTTACTTTCCTGCATGACAGCTGCTGTTTAGAGCCTCCTGCCATTCTGCTTCAAGGAATGCACGGAAGTGATGTACGTGACCTAGTAGCTGAGGCACAGATGGAAACCACATACTATTTGAACACTGGAAAAACCAATCACATTCCATCTTTAAGCCGTTCTTGACCATTTAAAGTTTCTAGAACATTTTTCAAGTGATTATGCAAAACAGCAAGTGGATGCTAAAATGTAGAAGCAAGAATGTAAAGACAAGCGCTTTCAGTGTCTCTGGAAATATCCAGGAGGCATCCTTTCAAGATCCTCACAGAGTCAGGTGGGGAGATTGCTTCAGTGAAACACCACCATTGCAAGTTCTCAAACGTCCAGTCCATGAGGAAAAGAGCTCTGTTGGCAGCAGCCAGTTGCTATTATAGAAAGATTATCATTTAAATAATGATTGATGAGGGTGGTTATGCAAGTATGTTGGAACATCTAACTATGAAGAAAATTATACAGACAATATCCCCAAGACACCATCAAGCACAAAAAAGGGATTATTGCTATGAACATTTCTGATTGGACGAAAGGATATACTGTGTGACACATCATGACTCCCAGAGCCAACAGGATGAATGAAGAGGTGTTGGAGAGGCAGGAGGATGGAGGAGCAAAGACGTTTTTGTCTGTTGCTGTGTTGTTTTGTTTTTGTTCTTTTGGTGATTTTGTTTTTGGATTTGTTTGTTTGCTTGCTTGCGTTGTTTAATTATTTAAAAAAATTTGTTTAGGAGGATGCTGCAGGGGGAGGGGTAGATATGAAGGAACTGGGAGGTGAGTGGAATTGGGGTGCATGATGTAAAATTCCCAAAGATTTAATAAAGAAATATGTTAAATTAAAAAAGAAATAAGAGAGAAATAAATGAAGTGTAGAGAAAATAAATAGAAAATAATTCATAAAAGTCAAAAATATTGTCCTAGTCAGGATTACTATAGCTATGATGAAACACCATGACCAAAAGCAAATTGGGGAGGAAAGGGTTTATTTGGTTTACACTTCTACATCGTAGTCCATCATTGAAGGAAGTTAGGACAGGAATTTGGAGGCAGGAGCTGGTGCAGAGACCATGGAGGGGTGTTGCTTACTGGCTAGTTCTCATAACTTGCTCAACCTGCTTTCTTATAGAAGAACCAAGACCACCTTCCCAGGGATGGCACCACTCACAGTGGACTGGGCCACCCCCTACCAATGACTAACCTAGAAAATGTCCTACAGCCAGATCTTACGGAGGCATTTTCCCAGTTAAGGTTCACTCCTTTTGGATGGCACTAGTTTGTGTCGAGTTGACATAAAAGTATCCAGCAAGCCTATCAATATTGACTTTAATGTAGATGGTCTAAACATGCCAATTGAAAGACAATTTGGCAGAGTGAATTTTAAACCATTAAACACATAAAATATATCATCCACAAATTGCATGAAGCAAGAAGCTCTTACACAGCTGAAAGGATAAATACACAAATACAGTTATAGTTGGAAAACTCAGCATTCTCAACAACTGAAAGAGTTACATAAATATTACGTAAGCAAAGATATTGACTTCAGTCAAGAAAACTGACAGAATAGTCAGTGGACTGCACATTTCTGGCAAGCACTCAATGGAGATATTCTCTATGACAAACCAAATTCTCAGTCATCAAATATGATTCAACCAATGTAAGAGATGAAGCCAGGACTGGAGAATAGATCAGCAGGAGAGCATTTGCCTAGCATGTTCCTGAGTTCAGTTCTCAGCACTTGATAGAAAAAGAGGGGCCAGAGGGGTCAACCATACACAGCATATTCTCTGGCTATAATGAAATTAAACTGAAAATCAGTAACAGAAATAGGGAATCTTCATATACTTAGAAATTAAACAATGCACTTCTAAGAAACTGAAGACTAAAATAGGAAAATACATATGTTAGTGGAAAAGCACAATACAACTAGATATATGGGATTTAGTGAAAGCACTGCTTGGACAGGAAATGTAATTCTAAGTGATGTTGTGGAACAAAGTCTCAAATAAGCATTCCTATCTCGAAATCTAGAAAAAGCAAAATATTATGTGGGCCACCTATGGAGAAAGACCGCAATGGATCCCTGCAGCCAACCCTGCATGCTTAGTACTGAGGGGTCTGCGAGGCAAATGTGTCCACTCCTGCAAGATGGCATGAAGGTTAGGAGGGTAAATTACTGCTTTAGAATCGGATCTGAAGCCTCCTCCACAGGAAGTAATTCAGCCCTGACAAAGAAGAACACCTGCTTGCTCATACTCTGTTAATCTGCAACAAGTTACTTAGATGTAAATGTATGTAGGTTCTTGCAATGACTTTGTTTTAATCATGTAAGGAAAATGAAAAGAACATTTTTACCTGTATTCGTTATAATCATTTACTTGAAAACTAGAATGTAACCACATTGTAATTTCTTATATTGCCTGAAAGATTTGGTTGGGATTTATAAGATGTAGAGGAAAAATAGAGAATCAGAGAATGATGAACCTGCAGAATGTAAGACTGGGGTCTATGTGCTAATGATGAACATGGAGAATGTAAGACTGGGGTCTATGTGCTAATGATGAACATGGAGAATGTAAGACTGGGGTCTGTGTGCTAATGATGAACATGGAGAATGAAGACCGGGGACTATGTACTAATGATGAACATGCAGAATGAAGACTAGGGTCTATGTACTAATGAAATGCAGAATGAAGACTGGGGTCTATGTGCTAATGATGAACATGCAGAATATAAGACTGGGGTCTATGTACTAATGAAATGCAGAATGAAGACTGGAGTCTATGTACTAATGATGGACATGCAAAATGAAGACTGGGGTCTATGTGCTAATGATGGACATGGAGAATGTAAGGCTGGGGTCTGTGTGCTAATGATGAACATGGAGAATGAAGACTGGGGTCTATGTGCTAATGATGAACATGCAGAATGAAGACTGGGGTCTATGTGCTAATGATGAACATGGAGAGTTAAAATTAAGAACGTGGTCTAAGGTCTGTGGTGGTGCGTGCTGTAAGCCCAGTGCTTTGGAGGCAAGGAGGCCAGCCTGTGCTATGTAAGAATTGTGTCAAAACATCCCCAACACAACAACAATAACAAAACCTACAATAATATTCACAATCACTATAAAGAAAAGTAAATAGATTATCTGTAAACACAGATTACCTTACTCTAAAATTTACATGGAAAGGCATGAATCCTAGAAATTTAGAATAGCTCAAATGATTTTTCTGCCAATTTTTTTGAGTCAGGGTATAACTCAGGCCAGGCTTAGACATCCTGTGAAGCCAAGGATATTCTTGAATTTCCAATCTCCTCCCTCCACCTCCCAAGTACTGGCATCACAGACGCATCATCACACCTGACTCCAAACAGACTTAAATATTATTGTCATACATACAACAACCAAGATAGTATGATATCAGTGGAGGGAGAGACAAATAGAATCAATGAACAGAATAGGATAGATAATGCAGAAACAGACCCACACATATCTAGGGTTTGAGTCTAAAATGTTCCCCTAAGATTCACATGTTAAAACTTAGTTAAGCTGATGAGTTATTGGGAGGTGGTTGGATTGTGAAGGACTATAACCATTATTGAATTAAAATCTATTTCTAAGGGCTGGAGAGATGGGTCTGTGGCTAAGAACACTGGCTGTTCTTGTAGAGGACTCAGGTTTTATTCCCAAAACCCACATTGCAGCTCCCAATTACCTATAACCCCCTCCACAGTATCCAAGTCCCTCACACAGAGACCATGTAGGCAAAACACCAATGCACATAAAATAAAAATAAATAAGTCATTTTAAAAGGTTTTAGAAATCCATTTCTGAATTCATATCAGAATGGGCCATTAGCAGAGGACCTGCCTGAAGGAAGGAAGTTTTTCCCTTCCTCAGATAGTTCTGTCTTCAGACAGCATACGCCATTATCCTCTCTTGTTCCCACTGTCACTTTAAATCTCTTCCTCTTTCTCTGGTCACCTTTTTACCCCCATGCCCTCATACATGCTTGTATAGGTATATGTATGTATATATATATATATATATATATATATATATATATGGAATTGGATCTAGAATCCACATAGGAGAGAAAGCATGTGATGTTGTTTCTCTAAATCCAGCTTATTTCAAATTACGATGGCACTCCCTTCCACAAATTTCCTCTCAAGTGTAATAATTCCATTCTTCTTTATAGCTGAATAAATTTTCATCAGACAAAGGTATGTGTACCACATGTTCTTCACCCATTTATCTGTTGTTGATGGGTGTCTACTCTGCTTCCAGATCTTGCTGTCATGAATACTGCAGCAATAGGCATAAGCATGCAAGTGTCTCTGCAGTATGCTGATTTAGAGTCCTTTGGGAACATTCTCAGGAGAGGGACAGTTGAATCACACGTAGTCTAGTTTTTGGAGCAAACTCTTTATTGATTTGCACAGTGTTTGCCCTGATTTACATTTCCAGCAGTACATCATTTTAACCTGAATTTCCTTGATGACCAAGGATGTTGAGCCCTTTCTCAAGTATTTTTTGGCCACGTGTATTTTCTTGTTGTTGTACATTTCATTCATCCCAGGCTGGCCTCGAGCTTGCCGTGTAGTTGGAAGTGATATGAGATCTCTAATACTCCTTCCTCCAGCATTGAGTGCCAGGATAGTCCTGTGTCAACACGGCGCTTTTATATGGCAATTGGGATCAAACTCGAGTCTCTCTTCTGTGTTTATATTAGAGAAGTCTTTCACCTCACTAGTTAGGGTTATTTCTAGGTGTTTTTGAAGCAGGTGTAAATAGGATTTCCTTTTTCTGCCTGAGGAAGTTCATTACAGGTCTATAGAAAAGCTACTGATCTTTGGTTTTGTGGTTGCCTAGTTTACTGAAAGTGTTAAGTCTGAGAACTTTCTGGAGTCTTTTAAACATAAGATCACGTATCTACAAATAGATAATTTGGTTTCTTTCTTTCCTATTTTTATTACCTTTACTTATTTTATTTCTTAGCTTAGGTAACTGGAGACTGAAAACATGTTTTTATATCTTAGCTACAGTATATATTGAATGATATTATTAAATATGAAAGAGGATTGGACATTGATATTGTGTATTAACTAATTCAGGTTACCTTGAAAGTTTTTAAAGTTCTTGGCTGAATTCTAAAAGTTGCCATGGCCTATAATTTGGTGCCAAGAACAAGAACCAACAACTCTAAGTCTTATTCCAGGGCCTAATTTCATAGCGTTCTCAATTTTCTTCAACAAATGCTTTTGCGTTTACAAAGTGTTACAGATTCATAACTGAGAATGAGAGACATTGAAGACTTCTGTGCCACCTCCCCAGAAAAAAAAGAAAAGAAAAGAAAAACAGTCCAGACTGGAAGCCATTGAAGACAGTTCTTAAAAATTGTGATAAGGATGCTGAAGTATAGCTCTTCACAGTTTCTGGCTTCCGACAGAGAGGTGGGGAAGGACTCAGTCATCTTTAAGGGACTGGTCACTGGGAGTTTGTCCTTGCTCCAGTGAGTATATGAGCAATACAAATTGGACTTGGGTATGTTGTTTTCTTTTGTGTGGGGGGCACAAGGGTGGGAGGGTGGATCTGAGAGGAATGGGAAGCAATTGAGACCAAGGTTCATTGTATCAACTTCCCAAACAATCAGTAAAAATATTGTGTTGGGAAAAAAGATTGAAGGCAAGGAGGCAACATAAATAAATAAATAAAACTTTCTTTTTCCATTTTTTTGTCACTCACAGCACTTGGGAGGCAGAGGTAGGTGGATCTCTGTGAGTTTGAGGCCAGCCTGGTCTATAAGGCCAGCACAGGCACCAAAGCTACAGAAAACCAAAATAAAATAAAATAAGAAGATTTGTCGCTTGTATTGGTTTAATAAAACACTGATTGGCGAATAACTAGACAGGAAGTATGGGTGGGGTAACCAGATGAGGAGAATTCTGGGAAGAGGACAGGCAGAGAGCAGTCACCAGCAGATGCAGAAGAAATAAGAGGAGAATGCCTTGCTGAGAAAAGGTACCAAATCACATGGCTAAACATAGATAAGATTTATGAGTTAATTTAAATTGTAAGAGGTAGTTAATAACACATTTGAGCAATAGGCCAGTTTATAATTAATATAAACTTTGTGGGTTTATTCGGGACTGAAAGGCTGTAGAACCAGGTGGGACAGAAACTTCTATCTACAAATGGTGCTCAAACGTTTGGCAATAATTTCCACATAAAGCCTGAGAAAACTTATTAAGAAGGGATTCTACTGGGTGATGGTGGCACATGACTTTAATCCCAACACTTTGAAGGCAGAGTCATGCAGATCTCTGTGTGTTCAAGGCCAGTATGGTATACAGAGTGAGTTCCAGGACAGCCAAAGATACACAGAGGAAACCCTATCTTAAAAAAATTAAAAAATAAAAGAAGTAGAATAAAAAGTCATGTGAAGATGGAAAATACACAGGGAGTCTGGCTACTGTATGTTGTTGCACTGTCTTTGAATTGTTTGACTGCTAAGGAAGGAACAACAGCTGCTAAAAGACATTTGATCATACATGTTGCTAAATTAATTCAATTTATATATTTTGAAAATGCCTTGACTTCAAAATTTAAGTTAAAGGATATGTTACTTTGGAGAAGAAGTTTTGCTTTTGTTTCCACAGAAAATAAAAGGCTGTGTGTGGATTCATTCTTGGTTAAGAAAAATAAGATTTGATTAAGGAAGATCCCCTAAAACATCTCCAACAGGAACAGATGGCCCAGATGATCCAATGTTTCAGAGCACCTCTGTTGCAGTTTCCTCTGAGTTCTATATCCAAAAAGTTTCAGGACTGCTGGCTTGATCCACTGTGACTGAATACTCCAGTCAGTACTTGACTATAATCCTAAATTTTATTTGGGTCCTCATAAGAATATCAGTCTCCCCAATAAGCAGGAAGAATCCTAGAAAGCTATGTGTTTATTTGGAACTGAATGGCTGTAGAACAGAAACTTCCATCTATACATGGCCTCTTTCTTCATTAATTGTTGCTATGAGTGTGTGTGTGCATGCATGCGCGTGCACATGTAAATACATATATATTCCTAAGTATAACTTGCTTAGTCTGTGTAATGTTACTTGTCTGTATGTTTTTAGGCTGATCATCTGGTACTGGGTGGCCAGTTGACATGCTCTTCCCTGGGGAAGACTATTTCCCTCACTCTCAGCACTCCTCAGTTGCCTGTAGCTCTTGTGTTGAGGGTTGAGGTCTAATGGGCTTTTCCTCAGCCACTTTGGCTTGTTTGGCCTTGAACTCACAAAGATCTGTCTGCCTCTGCTCCCTGCCCCCCGAGTGCTGGAATTAAGGGCTTGTGCCACCACTGCCCTATACCATAGTTGTTAATAAATAAATTTATCCATTCTATTTTGGAGTTGTATCTAGTCTGGAGGGATTATGAAGATTCTCCCTTTTGGTGTCTATGAGCACACATTGTTCAGGCCATAAACATGGTGACAAGGTTAGTGTGGGCTGTGTGTTTAGTTGGGTGTTAACCTCTTTCTTCCTAGGCAGATCTCATCCCCCAATAACCTATTGATTACATTAATCATCTCACCAAGAGCCCAGCTAACGAAACATGAGCCCTATTGAGGGGTTACTTCACGTCTAAGCCCTAACAACCGGTTTTCCAAAATGTCTGAGAAAATCAACTGACAGACAAAGTTGTATTTTCACCCATAGGTTTTGGTACCTGGTCGCTTGGTCCTCTTGCTTCTGGACCTGTGGCAGGGAAGTCTGAGAGTGGAAAAGTGTTCTTCTCATGGCTGCCAGGATGCAGAGAGAGCAAGAGGCAACAACGGGAGGAAATACAAGTTCTTTCAGGGAATGTGCCCAGTAATTTACTGCCTCTAATGAGGCCCCAGATCCAACAGTTCTTACTACCCTCTCAATAATCAGTTCAATTATGAACCCCTAAATGAGTTAATTCACTGATGAGACTAGAGCCTTAATGATTCATTTCCCAGGATCCCACTTCTGAACCGTGAGTTATCAGGTACCAACCATGTTTTCATGCAAGAGCCTTTTTGGAACATTCACATTCAAACCATAACAACCTTATTAAAATTTTAACACTTATCCCACAAATACCTGCTGCAGGAAAAAAAAAGTTTACTTGTTTGCTTTTCTGACTCAGGGTGCAATATAAAATCTAGAATCACCTGATGCACTTATTTGTAAAAATTTAACCCAAACCACTCTTCTCCTCTAGTCTCACAATTAACACAAATAAATACTTTTGTGATCTCCATTACCAGAATGCGTGGGGATTTCTCCTGAAGCCCCACCCTGACTCCCTGGCACAGAGTTCTGTAGTTCAGTTCTATTAAGATACGGTCTCTACCTGGTCAGATCTCACAGGCTGAGAGATTAGTCCAACAAAGAGCAGTCCCAAGTCCAGGACCTCAAGTTCTGACTCACTGACAACAACCAGGTTCCTGCAGCCTCCTCCTCCTTGGGTTTTATTTGGATTGCTAGGATACCGTCACAGAACTCAAAGACTTATATTTGCCTGTTTTTAAATAAATAATGTTAAATGCATGTGGTGGTAAGCTGTCTATCACCTTGACTACATCTGAAATCAACTAAAACCCCAAAATGAAGAGCACACCTGTGAGGAATTTCTGCTTAATTTGAAGTGGGAAGATCGACTTCTAAACTGGATCTTTGAGGAGCTCACACCTTTAATCCAGATCTAATCTCTTGGAGGCCTGTATAAAGACATGAAAGAAAGAAGCTTCTGCTCTTTGCTTGCTTGCTCTTGCCTTGCTAGCAAGTCCATTGGCATTAGAGTCTACTTCTTCAGTATTCTGGTATATACTGAAAGCCAGCGGAGACGTCCAGCCTCACGGACTGAGCAACTTCTGAATTGTTGGTCTTTCCATTCACAGCCAGCCATTGTTGGACTCACTGAATCACAGCCTGTGAGTAATCCTAATAAATCTCCATGTATATATTCTCTCCAAATATATGGAGAGAAAGAGGGAGAAGGAGAGAGATTCATTCTATAAATTCTGATAAATTTTGTTACTCTAGAACAGCAATTCTCAACCTGTGGGTTCCAACCATCAGAAAACCACGTATTTCTGATGGTCTTAGGAGCAGAGACACCACTTAGTAATAAAATTACAGTCATGAAGTAGCAATAAAAATAGTCTTATGGTTAGGGGTCACCAGGGTCACAGCTTAGGATGGTTGGGAACCTCCGCTCTAGAGCTGTTGTTTATATCATTTCCATTCCCCCTCTTCCTCTCCAATTCCTTCTCTGTCTGTTCTACTCCCTCTCGAATTCAGGGTCTTCTTTGCTGTTGTTTTTTGTTTTGTTTTTTTGAGCCAGGGTCTCTTTCTGTAGCCCTATCTGTCCTGGAACTCACTAGGTAGAGCAGGCTGTCCTGGAACTCAGAGCTCTGACTGCATCTGCCTCCTTGATCCTGGGATTAAACGCATGCCCACACGTAGCTCAGCCTCTCCTTTAAGTATTGTTCCACGTAGGCTGCTGAGTTCCTTCAGTGTTGCTCATATGTACATGTGTCTAAAGCAAACCACTTGAGATTAGGTAATGTATCAAGGGACTGTCTCTGGAGAATTCTCTCTCTGGGCAGCCATTAATTTTCTATAGTTTGTCTGATATAGTGCATGCCTTCAATCTCAAACAAAATTAGTAAAATTTTAAAAAAATGTTTTGTGTGATTCCCCTCACCAGTTGACATGTCAATTGTCAATATGCAGGTCCGATTTAGGTGGCACGGTTTTTAGATTTCATGGGTTTTGCTTCCCTGTCATATATAGAAGACACACGACACACCCCCACAGCAGACATCCTGACTTACAATCTTTCCACAATGTTCCTTGAGCCTTGTGTGTAGGGTTGTACTATAGATGTTGGCCAGTCCACAGTCAGTTGGTCCCTGCATTTTGAGTTGTGGATTTCTTTCTTTCTTTCTTTCTTTCTTTCTTTCTTTCTTTCTTTCTTTCTTTCTTTCTTTCTTTCCTTCCTTCCTTCCTTCTTTTCTTTCCTTCTTTTTCTTTCTTTCTTTTTTTTGTTTTGTTTTTTGAGACAGGGTTTCTCTGTAGCTTTGGAACCTGTTGTCCTGGAACTAGCTCTTGTAGACGAGGTTGGCCTCGAACTCACAGAGATCCACCTACTTCTGCCTCCCTAGTGCTGGGATTAAAGGTGTGTGCCACCACCACCACCTGACAAGTTATAGATTTCTGTAATGGTCTCCGTATATTGACCCATCCATCCCTGAATCTCAGGGATAAAACCAACTTGATCATAGTGGATGATCCTTTTGAAATGTACCTGTACTCAGTTTGCAAGTATTTTATTTTTATTTATTTTAATTTTTTTGAAGAAAAACCCAGGCATTTAATAAATGTTTTGTGAGTTAATGGAGGATGAGGGATAGGTTGGGAAGCAGAACATCGCTGAGGAAATGTTTTATTATGATCCAGTTCTCACAGAAACAAACGCTAAACGGGAGAGGCTGAATGTGTTAGAGCCATACTGGGATATTATTAAGGGGACAGGAAAAAGTGTGTAATGAGTCTGTTTATTATGGGAATTCAAAGACCAGTACTTAGGCTCTCAGCTCTTATGCGTGTTAATATCTTTCCTGTTTGCATTACCAGTTTGCCTAGCAACTCCTGTTACTTTTGTGATATATAAATGTAGACATATTTCTGCGAAAGGTACTCTGAAGAATTAAGCCCCTGCAGAGCCCTTGCTTGGGCAGTACTTGTCCCTAGTGGTGGCTCCACTGCACGGACTCTGACCTGCATACATGGACCCTTCCCATGATCACACCCTACTGGAGGCTCTTCTCTGTTTCATGCTTCCACGAGCATGTGGGTCTCTCTGAAGTTCTCTGAAGTAGCAATGGCCCTTCTGCTTCTGTGACTCTACAGCTGCTGTTCTCTCTACAGACATGTGGTGTGATCCTTAGAGTCCTCCAGAGGCCAGAGCAAGATAGACAGCCAAGGTGAAAGGCGGGCTGGAACGTGGAATGGATGGTTGAGTGAATGAATAGATGCCGAGAGTGATGGACGGATGGCTGAGATGTGCTGCATCTATTTAGGGGATTGGGCTCATATTAGAAGCAAGAGAAGCAGAACCATTAAGGTTTCACCCAGGTTATACATCTGTGCATCTATCTATCATCTGTCTGTATCTTCTTATCTTTTTTAAAAAATTTATTTATTTATTAAAAATTTCCATCTCTTCCCCTCCTCCCATTTCCCTTTCACTCTCCCCTCCCCCTCCCTCTCCAGTCCTAAGAGAAGTCAGGGTGCCCTGCCCTGTGGGATGTCCAAGGCCCTCCCCCATCCATCCAGGTCTAGAAAGGTGTGCATCTAAACAGACTAGGCTCCCAAAAAGCCAGTACATGCAGTAGAATCAAAATCCAGTGCCATTATCATTGGCTTCTCAGTCAGCCCTCATTGTCAGCCACAATCAGAGAGTTCGGTCTGATCACATGTTCCTTCATTTCCAGTCCAGCTGGCCTTGGTGAGCTCCCAATAGATTAGTTGCACCATCTCAGTGGGTGGACACACCCCTCGCAGTCTGACTTCCTTTCTCATGTTCTCCCTCCTGCTCTTCATCTGAACCTTGGGATTTAAGTCCAGTGCTCCAATGTGGTTCTCTGTCTCTATCTCCATCCATTGCCAGACGAAGGTTCTATGGTGATATGCAAGATATTCATCAGTGTGGCTATGGGATCAGGCCAGTTCAGGCACCCTTTCCTCTGCTGCCCAAGGACCTAACTGGGACATCTCCTTGGACACTGGGGAACCGCTCTAGAGCCAAGTCTCTTGTAAATCCTAAAATGGCTCCCTTAATTAAGATATCTTCTTCCTTGCTCCCATATCCACTCTTTCTCCATCTCAACCTTTCCATTTTCCCAAGCTCTCCCAATCCTCCCCTTCTCCCTTCACTCTCCCCCTCTCCCCTTCTCCTCACCCCAACCCCACCCCATGCTTCCCACTTTTGTCCAGCGATCTTCTTTACTTCCAATATCCAGGAGGATAAATATATGTTTTTCATTGGGTTCACCTTCTTATTCAGCTTCTCTAGGATCACGAATTATAGGCTCAATGTCCTTTGTTTATGGCTAGAATCCACTAATGAGTGACTACATACCATATTCATCTTTTTGAGTCTGGATTATCTCACTCAGTAAAGTGTTTTCTATTTCCATCCATTTGCATGCAAAATTCAAGATGTCATTGTTTTTTTTACCGCTGAGTAGAACTCTAATGTGTATATGTGCCACACCTTCTTTATTCATTCTTCTATTGAGGGGCACCTAGGTTGTTTCCAGGTTCTGGCAATTTCAAATAGTGCTTCTACAAACATAGTTGAACAAATGCTTTTGTAGTATGATTGGGCATCTTTTGGGTATATGCCCAAGAGTGGAATTGCTGGATCCTGAGGTAGGTTGACTCCCAGTTTCCTGAGAAACCACCACACTGATTTCCAAAGTGGTTGCACAAGTTTGCATTCCCACCAACAAAGGATGAGTGTTCCCTTTACTCCACATCCTCTTCAGCATAAACTATATTAGCCATTTTTGATTTTAGCCATTCTGACAGGTGTAAGATGGTATCTCAAAGTTGTTTTGATTTGTATTTCCCTGATTGCTAAGGAGGTTGAATATGACCTTAAGTGTCTTTTGGCCATTCGAACTTCTTCTGTTGAGAATTCTCTGTTAAGTTCAGTACCCCATTTTTCAATGCCATTGGTCAACATCTCTGTTTTTATGCCAATACCAGGCTGTTTTCATTACTGTAGCTCCATAATAGAGTTTGAAGTCAGGGATGGTAATGTCTCCGGAAGTACTTTTATTGTATAGGATTGTTTTGGCTATCCTGGCTTTTCTGTTTTGCCATATAAAGTTGATTATTGTTCTCTCTAGGTCTGTGAAGAATTTTGTTGGGATTTTGATGGGGATTGCATTGAATCTATAGATTGCTTTTGGTAGAATTGCCATTTTTACTATGTTGATCCTACCAATCCACGAGCATGGGAGATCCTTCCATTTTCTAGTGTCCTCTTCAATTTCTTTCTTCAAAGACTTAAAGTTCTTGCCAAATATATCTTTAACTTTCTTGGTTAGAGTTACCCCAAGATACTTTATGCTATTTGTGGCTATTGTGAAAGGTAATGTTTCTCTGATTTCCCTCTCTGCTTCTTTGTTCTTTGTGTATAGGAGTTGATCTTGTATTGCCACATTATTAAAGGTGTTTATCAGCTGTAGGAGTTCTTTGGCAGAGTTTTTGTGGTCTCTTATGTACACTATCGTATCATCTGCAAATAACAAAAGTTTGACTTCTTTCTTTCCAATTTGAATCCCCTTAATCTCCTTATGCTGTCTTATTGTTATTGCTAGAACTTCAAGCACTATATTGAAGAGGTACGGAGAGAGTGGACAGCCTTGTCTTATTCCTAATTTTAGTGGGATGGCTTTAAATTTCTCTCCATTTAATTTGATGTTAGCTGTTGGCTTGCTGTATATTGCTATATTATATTTAGGTATGAACCTTGTATCCCTAGTCTCTTCAAGGCCTTTATCATAAAGGGGTGTTGAATTTTGTTAAATGCTTTTTAGCATCTAATAAAATGATCATATGGTTTCTCCTTCAGTTTATTTATATGATGGATTACATTGATAGATTTTTGTATGTTGAACCAGCCCTGCATCTCTGGGATGAAGCCTGCTTGATCGTAATGGATAATTTTTTTGATATGTTCTTGGATTCGGTTTGCCAGGATTTTGTTGAGAATTTTTGTATCGATGTTCATGAGTGAGATTGGTCTGTAGTTCTCTTTCTTGGTTGAGTCTTTGTGTGGTTTTGGTATCAGGGTAACTGTGGCTTCATAAAAGGAGTTTGGCAATGACCCTTCTGTTTCTATTTTGTGAAACACATTAAGGAGTAAAGGTATTAGCTCTTCTTGGAAGTTCTGATAGAATTCTGTATTGAAACCATCTGGACCTGGGCTTTTATTGGTAGTAAGGTTTTTGATGACACCTTCTAATTCTTCTCAACTTACAGGTCTATTTAAATTGTTCACCTGGTCTTGATTTAATTTTGGCATATGGTACTTATCTAAAAAAATGTCCATTTCTTTCACATTTTCCAATTTTTGGCATACAAACTTTTGTAGTAAGATCTGATGATTTTCCAAATTTCCTGTGTCTGTGGTTATGTCCCCCTTTTCATTTCTGATCTTGTTAATTTGCATGTTCTCTCTCTGCCTTTTGATTAGTTTGGATAGGGGTTTGTCAATCTTGTTGATTTTCTCCAAGAACAAACTTTTTGTTTCATTGATTCTTTGGATTGTTTTCTGTATTTCTATTTTGTTGATTTCAGCCCTCAGTTTGATTATTTCCGGTCTTCTACTCCTCCTGGGTGAGTCTGCTTCTTTTTTTTCTAGAGCTTTCAGGTGTGCTGTTAATTCTCTAATATGAGATTTCTCCATTTTTTTATGTGGTCACTTAGTGCTATGAACTTTCCTCTTAGCACTGCTTTCATAGTGTTCCATAGGATTGGGTATGTTGTGTCTTTATTTTTGTTGAATTCAAGGAAGACTTTAATTTCTTTCTTTATTTCTTCCTTGACCCAGGAGTGGTTCAGTAGTTGACTGTCCATTTTCCATGAGTTTGTAGGCTTTCTGGGGGTAGAATTGTTGTTGAATTCTAACTTTATTCCATGGTGATCCAATAGTACACAGGTGGTTACTACAATTTTTTGTATCTGTGGATGTTTGCTTTGTTACCAATTATGTGATCAATTTTTGAGAGGGTTCCATGAGATGCTGAGAAGAAGGTATATTCTTTTCTGTTTGGGTAGAATGTTCTATAAATGTCTGTTAAGTCCATTTGGTTCATTACATCTGTTAGTTCTCTTATTTTTCTGTTAAGTTTCTGTCTGGTTGACCTGTCCATTGGTGAGAGAGGAGTGTTGAAATCTCCTACTATTAGAGTGTGGGGTTTAATGTATGCTTTGAGTTCTAGTAATTTTTTTTTACATATGTGGGTTCTTTTATATTAGGGGCATAGATATTCAGGATTGAGATTTCCTCCTGATGAATTGTTCCTGTTATGAATATAACGTGTCCTTCTCCATCTCTTCTGATTGATTTTAGTTTGAAATAAATTTTGTTAGATATTAGTATAGCAACACCCACTTGTTTCTTTGATCCATTTGATTAGAAAACCTTTTCCCAACCCTTTACTCTGAGGTAGTGTCTGTCTTTGAGGTTGAGGTGTGTTTCTTGTAAACAGCAGAATGTTGGATCCTGTTTTCATATCCATTCTCTTAACCTGTGCCTTTTTATAGGTGAATTGAGTCCATTGATATTAAGTGATATTAATGACCAGTGATTGTTAACTCCAGTTATTTTTTTTTTTGGTGGTAGTGTTTGTGTGTTTCCCTTCTTTGAGTTGTGCTGGTGGAGGGTTGTCAGATGCCTGTGTTATTATGGGTGTTGTTGGCTTCCTTGGTTTGTGGTTTTCCTTCTAGTAGTTTCTGTAAGACTGGGTTTGTGGCTACATATTGTTTAAAACTGTTTTTCTCCTGGAATATCTTGTTTTCTCCATCGATGGTGAATGCAGACTTTGCTGGGTATATTAGTCTGGGCTTGCATCCATGGTCTCTTAGTGTCTGTAGCACATCTATCCAAGACCTTCTGGCTTTCGTGGTTTCCATTGAGAAGTCAGGTGTAATTCTGATAGGTTTCCCTTTATGTTACTTGACCTTTTTTATTTGCAGTTCTTAATATCCTTTCTTTATTCTGTATGTTTTGTGTTTTTATTATTATATGGCGAGGGTTTTTTTTTTTTGTTTTTTATCCAGTCTATTCGGTGTTCTGTATGCTTCTTGTACCTTCATAGGAATGTCCTTCTTTAGGTTGGGAAAGTTTTCTACTATAATTTTGTTGAATATATTTTCTGTGCCTTGGAGCTGGAGTTCTCCTCACTCTTCTACCCCTATTGTTCTTAGGTTTGATCTTTTCATGATGTCCCAGATTTCCTGGATGTTTTGTGTTAAGAATTTGTTGAATTTGTTATTTTCTTTAACCAATGAGTTTATTTCCTCTGTAGTATCTTCAGCATCTGAGATTCTTTCTTCTATCTCTTGTATTCTGTTGGTAATACTTGTCTCTGTAGTTCCTGTTCATTTACCCAGATTTTCCATATCCAGCCTTCCCTCTGTTTGTGTTTTCTTCATTATCACCATTTCATTTTCCAAGTCTTGAACTGTTTCCATTACTTGTTTGATTGCTTTTTCTTGGTTTTCTTGGGTATCTTTGAGAGATTTATTCATTTCTTCTACCTTTTTGTTTGTCTTCTCTGTTTCTTTAAAGCAGTTTTTCACATCCTGCTTAAGGTCCTCTATTATTTTTATAATGTTACATTTAAAGTCGATTTCTTCTACTTCTGGAATAGGGTGTTCAAGTCTTCTTGTTGTGTGATCCCTGAACTCTGGTGATGTCATGTTGCCTTTCAGGTTGTTGGAGGAATTCTTTCATTGAAGCCTGCCCATCTCTTCCTTCAAATGCAGCTAGGAGAGTCTGGGCATCTTGGTCCAATCTTTGCTGTGACTGACTCTCTGGGTGGATCTCCTCAGTGCAATAGCAGGAACTGTTTCTGAGCCAAGGACCTCACAGACAATAGGGCAGGCTTGGGGGAGGCAGGGTTGTGTGGAACAAAGAAGCCCCTGCAGCAGGAGCTGGAGGGGCCCTGTGATCCTTTCCCAGACTGTCCACCCCACCTCAGAATGGTACCCACTCACCGGTCTGGGTGGTTCTCCTCAGCACAGGGACAGGGACTCCTGGAGGTCCAAGGACCCCGCAGACAAAAGCGCAAGTATTTTATTAAGGATTTTTGCATCTATATTTATCAAGGATATTGACTGTAGTTCTCTCTCCCTTTCTCTCTGTCTGTCTCTGTCTCTGTCTCTGTCTCTGTCTGTCTGTCTCTCTCTCTCTCTCTCTCTCTCTGTGTGTGTGTGTGTGTGTGTGTGTGTGTGTGTGTGTGTGTGTGGTTTTGTTCCTAAAGTAGAATGAAGGTTGTTTTACTTCAGTTCGGAAAACTGTGTCCAGAGTTGGAATAACAACAAGCTCAAGCTTCCAGACTCTGAATTCTAAATAAAAGTTCACCCTACCTACATATATAAGGTGATTTGATCCCCTGCTTGTGTAAAATGGATGCAGCAATAGTCTTTGTAAAATACTTTAGAAGTGTCTCATTTACTTAAAATGTTAGCGAAAATATTACAAAAAGTCCGACAAAGGCATATTTTCTCGGTAGTTTTTGTGGAACCCAGAGTGGCAGCTGAGGTTCTGAGGAGGCTTGTCTTTTTTCTGCAATATAACCTACAGTAGACAAAGCAACTGTGTACCTGATTGGGCTGAGGAAACCCAAGTGATGAAACTGCCAGGAACAATGTGTCCAGTGATTAGAAGGAGGGTGCGTGAAAACCTAAATCCCTTTCTACTCCTTAATCTCCAACTGCTAAAGACAAACAAAATGCAAAATTAACGTGATTGTAAACCGAGCACTGTGTCCTGTGGCTCCATTTCAGGCCTGCTGAGAAAGAATGAGTTGATCAAAGTAAGGGAGTTGCTTAGAACTGTGGGGCTGTGGCAGTGCACAGCCAGCAGCTATTATCCAACCTGTTTCCAGGGACAGGTGAGTCCCATAATTAATCTTAGCTTCCATTTGGAGAGAAGCAAGAAATCTACCTCCCTGTCCTCTGAATTTATATGTTAATTCCCCTGAGTTCTGGGAAAAAAGTTTTTCAATTGGTGTAAAGACTTTTCTTGTCTTGCCAAACACATGAACGGGGATGCTGAATTCTCTAACCAAAGGCTTTAAGACATCTCCCTGGAAAGGTGTTGATTGCTACCTTGGCTTGGTTTGGTGCATTTCACATCTCCACTTCCAGAGCTAAGCCTCTGCTAATGAAGCTAGATTTTGTTCTGTTGGCCTTGAACACTATGTAAGTAAGGAGGAGGGAGAACTCCTGATTCTCCTGTCTCAACCTCCTAAGTGCTGGAATTATAGACCTCTCCCTCCTAGGTGCTGGGATTATGCACCATTATGCCTAATGCTAGTAAGTTTTCTTAATTTAAAAAAAAAATTATTCAGATACCCCTGGAACCTCACCTCTGAAGCATGGACCTTGAAAACCCAGAGATTTGGTATTGGGGATCTTTTCAAGAGCGAATTCTTCTAAACAACAGGCTTTTGAGGGCTGGCAAGATGACCCAGCGGGGAAAACTGTTTACCTGGTAGCCTAAGTTCTATTCCTGAACCCACACAAAGTTGGGAAGAGAGATTTCACTCTGAAAATTTATCCTCTGACCTCCACACGTGGACACGCACAAATAATAAATAAATTTTCTGTTAATTTTTTCATATTTGCATCGTTTTCTTCAAATATTTTTTAGTCAGTGCAAACTAGAGAAATGACTCAGCGATGTAAAGTATGGCCGGTCAGAAACAGATTCCTAGCATCTACATCAGGCAAACACAACCACCTAAAACTCCAGCTCAGGGTGTCCTAGGCTCTTTTCTGGCCCCCAAGGGCTCCTGCACAAATGTGTGTATATCCTCACATAGGCACACTTGCATACACATAATAAAGGTAAAAATACATCTAAAAAGCAAAACCAAAAGACTCTTGAATTGTTCAAATTATGCTTCTAGTTTTATGTATTCTAGGTACAGGAGAGTAAATAGAAACCTGTCCCGCTCCCTCCTCTACACCAAATTGACTTGGGGGAAAGAAAAAGCAGCAAATTGTGTGAACAAAGTACAGTCATCCCTTCATATCCTGTGAAGCTAGACTCAGGATCTCTCACTGTTTCCAACACTGGCAGGTTCAGGCCTGTAAAATGGCACTACAATGGCATTTAACCGTTGAGCATCATCCCGTATACTTTAAGCTATCTATAGAATATGCTGCCTAAAGCAATGTGAAATGCTATGTAAATAGGCAATGATGACCAAGAAAAAAGTCTAACATGTTGCATATAGCCTATGGACATCCTCCTTTAATAGTCTCTACATTATTTATAGGATCTTGAAAAATGGAAATAGGTTAGGGAAGCAGGACATAGTGTGCACACCTTTAACCCCAGCACTGCAGAGACCGGCAGATCTGTGAGTTCAAGGTCAGCCTGGTCTACAGAGTGAGTTCCAGGGCGGCCAGGGATACACAGAGAAACCCAAACTCAAAAACAACAAAAACAAAAGGTAGTTTAGGGAATGGCAAAGAAAAAAAAAAGGGTGAGCATCCTCTGTATAGGTAGAATTTTATATAAAACATTTTAAATACGAGGTTGGCTGACCTGAAGATACGGTGTGTAGATACTGGAAGCTTGACTACAGCTGTCCTAGCCACAGAAACTTTACATTAAGAACCCAGGGATCTGTGCTAAAGTGCGGTGCTGAATTAACTGGGCAGTAAAATAAAGCTAAACCGCAGAAGGCAAGCTTCCTTCTTTGAGGAGACAATAGATTACAGGTGTAGGCAATGCTAAAAGATGTCCCCTCCACCATTCACAGGGAAGAACAAGCAAATCCACTTGGTCACAGTAGATGAAAGAAAGAGGGCTGAGAGACTTTTAGGAACCCCAAGACTTTGGGTGTCATTTCCTCTCCTGATTCTATCAATGGCGGCTGAATGTGGCAATATGATGGTTGTGTAGCAAAGTGCTCTTATTAGATATGCATATTCAAATACTTCGAAAAGCTGAAAGTTAGAGACTGTCATTATGACTCAATGAAGATGTTTACTGCCAAAGCCAAAGAACTCATTTTGATCCCTGAGACCCGTACGGTGGAAAGGGAGAACGGACTCCGAGTAGTTTTCCTGTCTCCCACATGCAGGCTAAAATAAATATAATTATTGTTTTAAAAGAAAAAGTCTAAGATTAAGCTAAACATTTATTTTAAAGTTCTAGAGGCCACACGGCTAGCAAATAGCAAACATAGGTCTCCTCTGAACCAAATCCCAACCTAGATGCTACCCAATGCCTCCCAGGAAAGGCTTCATTTATTCCTCACCTGCTGAAATCTCTCCTCTTCAAATCCTGCCCGTACAAGCGGCATCCCCTCCTTTAGGAAGATGCTAGTGACTCTACTGTAGTGGCAATTCATTTTATCTTAATAAATAAAGCTTGCCTGAGGTTCAGAGAGTAAAACAGCCCCACTGGTCAGCCTTGCAGACCAGGCAGTAGTGACACACACCTTTAATTCCAGTAACCATACTAGTTGCCATAGAAACCGGGCGGTGCATCCCTTTAATTCCAGTGGTGCATGCCTTAATCCCCAGCCCTAGAGAGGAATATAAAATGGGAGACAGCTCTCAGACTGTCTCATTCTGAGATTCCTGGAGGCAGGATCGCCATATGGGACTGAGGTCGAGGTAAGACCCAGTGGCTGGCTGTTTTACTTTCCTGACCTTCAGGTTGAACCCCTAATTCTCTCTCTGAGTGTTTATTAATCGTGTATCACTATTCCACCATGTTTAGGTGAGCCTCTTTTGGTGCCCTCATTGCAACTGGACCCCATCTGTATTTGTGTATATTTGTTCTCATCCAATAGGCACTAGACTCTTGAAGACAGGGATCTAGTTTCTACAGCGTGTGACACATGTTTCTGCAGCAGGAGAATATTATTTGTATCTGAAGAAGTTTTTCTGAACTCGATGAGGTCAAATAATAGCATGTCTTCTTTTATGCATCAGAAAGAACCTGGAGCATGACAAACTGACAGAGCAGATTTTTCATAAATATTTGGGTTTTCTTGTTTGTTTGTTTTTGAGACAGGGTTTCTCTGTGTATGTCTGGCTGTCCAGGAACTCATTCTGTAGACCAGGCTAGCCTCAAACTCACAGAGATCCACCTGCCTCTGCCTCCTGAGTGCTGGAGTGTGCCACCACAGCCCGGCTTCAATAAATAAATTCATAAACAAATAAATAATTCCTCCCTTCCTATGACCAAGTCACTTTCTCCAAACAAACAAGCTCTACTCCAGGGGAAAAAGACTTACAGTTTGAAATTACTTTCATTCCTTCTCATTTTAAAATAGATAACTTTCTCCCTCATTTTTATCCTGATAATCACAAATAACATTATTTTAACTATTTGAAAATGTGAGATTTTTGTGGGGGGGGGGGAGAGCAGGGAAGGGTGGGTCTTGGGTTTACCTCTTGACTAACTGGTAGCAATTATGATCAGCCTCTCAGCTAAATGCCACAAAATCATAAATCAGGGCTTGGAGGTGGCACTGTGAGGAAGAAGGGAACAAGTCAGACTACTTTATTTATAAGCTTTTAACCTGAAATGACTATGTTACAGTCTCACATTCTTGGGTGTGTCGCTCTGGCGACGAGATCTTCACAACGGGTACCGATTACGCCTCTGACTTAAAGATGTGGGCTCATGGAAGAGTTGAAAATGTGTTAGGAAAAGCGGTGGTCTTTTCTAGATGTTTTCATTGCAAAAACAAGGAAAAATTGGCGAATAACCTTCCTAGAGGTTTGACTGGGTTGACAGTCCCCCCCAGGAAAGGACCACTCTGACAGATGCGTTCGGTGCAAGAGCGCACACTTGGCGGGCGGGAGCCCGGAGCTCACGGCTGGGGGCGTGGTCGAGGGCGGGCCCGCGGCTCCAGGGGCGGGGCCGCAGAGGGCGAGAGGCAGCCTGGGAAGCAGCGCCATATTGGCGGCGGCCGCGCTGTATTGTCATAAATAGAGCCGGTTTTGTGGTGTTTTCACTACTCGGTTGAATGCCTCGGCCGTAGTGAGTGGGGAAGTGAGCGAGCAAGCGAGCTGCAAGCGAGCTGCAAAGGGAAGTGGACAGAGGAAGGAAGAGAGGGCAAGAACAGGATCCCAGAGCGAAAGACACTCGCTGGAGAGAGACGCAGGAAGCGATGAAAGAGATGTCTGCGTAAGTGGGGGCGGCGGTTGAGGGCGAGGTGGAGAGAGGTGCGCTGAGGTGGGCAGCCCCGCGGCTCCCAGACCCTGCGCCCCGCACCCTGCGCAGCCGGCCGGGACGTCTGCTGCCCGCTGCCCGCTGCCCGCCGCCCCGCAAGGGCACCTCCCGGACCCGCGGCTCCGCCGGCCGCCCGGCGGGGACTCGGGAGTCGCCGTCAGCCCCCTGCCGCCCGCCTCTGAGGACGCCCCCAGACCAGGATGAGGGGGAAAGGCGCGTGTGGCTGAGGAGGACAAACGGTCGGTCACTCTCCTGCCCCAGCCCGGTCTGAGCCCGCCTGCTCCTGTCTGCATTGGCGCAAAGATCATCCCTCTGCCTCCCCCTCCTCCCTGCCGGACCCGCTATCTCTAGGTCTTCCGGAGGGAGTGACCTAGCCTAGCCCCAGGTTTGGAGTTGCTCCCTGAGAAGGGCTGAGCCCCCTTCCCTCAGAACCACACTGTCTCCCGGGCTGGATCCCACCCCCCCACCCACCCCCCGCTCACACTTAGAGAAGTCAGAAGCAGTTTCTGTACTTGCCAGAAATGTATTAGAGCTTCCTACGTTTCACTTTATCCGGAGGTAATCTAAACATGCAGGAAAATGCACAGAAAAACAAAAACACCATCTGTGTAACCACCACCCGCTTCTCCCAAAGAACAACGTGGGGTGTGTTCTTCCTTCTTTAATCTTTCTTTAAAAGAGGTCGAGCATTCCAGTACATCAGCAGGACTTGCCTAACCCTTCTCTGATCCCATTCATGCCGCTCTTTCAAGGCCCCAGAGTACTGAATTTGGTGGTTATTGTTGCTGCATTTTTAATGTTAATAATACATATTCTGGTGTCCGTAGACCATTGTAATTGTTTTAAACTGTTTATGGGTGGCATCCCAGTACTCTGCAGCCTGCTTCTTTAGAACATGTTCTCTCTGACCTTTCTCTGTTACTGTTTTCATTTCCAATTAATTCTTATTAACTAATGTATTCCATTTATAAACACACCCCAGTGCAGCAGTACTTTTAGTGACGATTTTAGGTTATTTAAAAGGATTTTTTTTTTAAAACAGACTTTGTCAATGATGAACATTCTATTTGCTTATTTGTGTACCTGCAGTAAAGTTTTTTGTAAGGTCTTATAAGTAAAAGTGATAGGTTGAAGGGTATGGGGGGGTGTGTGGTTTATTTCCCTATTTTCCCACAAAAAGGGTTCAGAACCCTAGATTTTGAATTTGGAACCCTAGATAGCCAACTTTTTGAAGATTCAAGTGAAGGCAACAAGGATATATTGTCAGAGCTGAAGCAGTCATGGAAGGGATAGGGAGACGTGGGAAGAGGTTGAGACCCACCTCCCATGAGTTCTTGGGATTGATATTGAACATCTGTCATTGTCATGTATTTATCATACACAAACATACCCAAACACCCTTATCTCTTAGGTAGAAAAAAGCAAATCTTTATGGAGAAATACAACTTGAAATAATTAATTGAAGTTTTGTTTGTTCTCCAGCAAGATGAAATGGGGAGAAATTGAAGTTGGTTTTGACACCCCCCTTGTTTTCATTAAGTCATTTCAAAGGTATATAGGCTGATTGTTGAGGTGAGGTTTCGGGCAGCCCAAACTTGCTTCTGCTTCTACCTCTGGGCTGCTGGGTTTAGGCCCTGCACCAGCCACCAAACCTGGCTCAACTATCTTTATCTTCTATTTTATCCTTTCTCCCCCACCTAATAAAATCTCCAGCTGACAGAGACATCTTAGGTTGTAGGCTAACTAGTAATAAGTCACTGTTGTTTTGTTTCTGGTGCAGAGATAGGACTCCGGGCCCTACACATGCTAGATGTCACTCTGTCATTGAGCTGTGCCTCCAACCCCAAGCCCATGTTTTAAGCTTTTAGTGAAAAAAGAATTAACTGCTGTTTTATTTTTGTGGTGTTTAAATTTTTAAATTGACACATTTGTACATAATTTATATAATGATCAATTTAAAGTAATTGGCATGTCTATTACATTTGCTGATCATTATGTAAATATGTGTAATACAATTATTAATCACAATTGCCCTACTGGCCTATAGAATATTAGAAGTTAATCCTAGAGCCATGCATAGTGGCTCACACCTCTAATACCAGCCCCATGGAGCAGAGGCAGGTGGATCTCTAAATTAGAGGACAGCCTGGTCTGCAGAATTTTAGGACAGCCAGAGATGCGTAGTGACTGTGTCTCAAAAAAGAAATTCTAGTATCCGATTACACTTTTGTGTGTGTGTGTGAAAAGGTGTTATTATATAGCATAGGCTTTGAATTCAGATTCTTCAACTTTCTAAAAGAAAGGATTAGAGGCCTGGGCTGCTATGACTCCCATTTTTCAATCTTTGTGTTCCTCTGTTATTTTTTAAAGGGCCAATTTACTATAGTTAAAAGACCGCCATTTGTTTTGAGATTACATTCTTATTGTTCTAAATAGTTCTTTGTGCGGGTATGAAGAAAAGTGGTTAGCAGGTTAGCACATCTTTTAGTCATAGATGTAGTCAGAAATCTGTGGTGCTTTATTCAAGGTTGTGATTTCCTACTGAGTAAGGTCTGTTAAGGGTCACTTGTATCCTTTAAAATGTTGCTATTTAGTGTAAAAAATTCAACAATTATTCAGTGTGAAGATGGTATGAGCTCCAATCTAAATGTAATAGAACTGTAAGTTCTGATTCAAGGAAAAGATTTTGTTTATGTAGATTTCCCAAAGTCTAGCATAGTTGTGATTTCTTTTTAAAGTGTGTCCTAAAGACCTTATGATGGAATGTTTTGCTCCTTTACTTGTTGGAACTCTTTTTGTTTTTACTAAGAGTGTCTTTCAAGTGTTTGACTGCTTTTCAAAGACTCTGTAATCTATATGGTACTTGACTCAGTCTGCGGGGTATAATGGAGGTAGCCCTGGCACTGGTCCCATTGGGGCTCTTTGCATTTGAACTGAGTGGTGTTGATACAGTTGTCTTGATGCCAGTATATACTGCTATGGGCTTCAAAAGACAACCATGAAAGCTGGAGGCTGTGTGAAAAACCCTTCATGAAGACCAAATACTCACCTTTCCCTTTTGTTAAGTGGCTTCTTTGGTAATGTTAACAAACTTTTAATGTGGCTCATATAACCTTACTAGATTAAAAGGTTCAGTGTATTGGTATGAAACAATACTTAAATTTTCTTCCTTCTGTTTCTTTTTTCTTGAACAGAAACACCATGCTGGACAGCCAGCGTCAACAAAAGCATTATGGAATTACCTCTCCTATTAGTTTGGCATGTCCTAAGGAAATTGATCATATTTATACACAGAAATTAATTGATGCCATGAAACCATTTGGAGTATTTGAAGATGAGGAAGAATTGAACCACAGGTATGCCATTGAAACTATAAAATATTTTTACAGTATACTATTTAATCATTGACTCATACATACTGAATGTTTAATAATTCCTGCCTAATTGCATAAAAATGCCAAAAAAAGGAAAAACCTTGGCTGTCTTGGAACTTAAATATTTAATAGGGATTAGAAAGGGGACTAACAACTAGTCAAATAAGTAATTATAGTGTTATACATGATAAGTACTGGTGAGAAAAATAAATTTGAAGGTAGACAGCTTTAGAGAAGCCCTCATGGAAAGAGACACTTAAGGAGAACGTTAAAGTTGAGGAAGGGAGCCATGTGGGTGTTTGAAGGAGGTGTGTTCTGGCAGAAAGCCCAAGGTGAGGGGTAGTTGGTATATTCAAGGAGTACATAGCAAAAGATCTTGGGTGTTTAAAGCAGAGCAAGTAAATGGGAGAGATTAAGACAAAGAATGCAAAAGGAAGGAGCTTAGAGGACAAGGGTACTTTGTAAGCCATTGTAAAATTTTCGGAAATTGAAGCCTATTGGGATTTTGAGTAGAAGATTGGCATGATCTGACTCATGTTTTAACAGTTACTCCAACCATTGTGTTGGGAATAGTCTATAAAGGGTGTCAGGGGCCAGGGGACAAGAGCAGAAGCAGAGAGACTAGTTAGAAGGTCATTATAATAACCCAGGTTAGAAATATCTGAAACCTGAGGATGGCAATAGAAATAAGTGATATAATCTAGATGTATTAAAGACAGGCTTGTTTAATGACAAATAGAAACAGTTTCCAAAGATGATTCCAAGATTTTCCCTGCATTTTACTGGATGAAGTTCCGTTTTGGGGGAAAACTGAAAAGGAAGCAAGTTTGTAAGGATCAGGAGATAATGTTCCATGTATTTGTAGGATGCCTACACTATTTTTAAATATGGATGTGTTCCATTGGTTTTAAATTTAATAATACCAAACTACTTTAGTTAAGTACTATTTCATAACAATTAGCCAATAGTTAACCTCTTTTAATTAAACAAAATCCCATGAATATCAATGAGAGAGAATGCTATAGTCTCTAGTATCACACTGCATTGATGTAATTCTGTAGTAAGGCAGAGAGCTGACAGTTAAGTCTGTCTCTGTAACCTCATTAAAGGTAACTTTGTGATTTAAATTAGATTTTTTAATTTTTAAAGACAACTCAAAGACCACAAAGTATTATCAGCACATTTAGCATATCTGGCACCCTTAGATCTCTCAGATGTGCTGTATATCAACAGATGTGATAGCATTAGCACATATATAATATGGACTTAACATAGCATCATTGCAAAGTTTTTACCTGTGTGTTTTTTTAAAATCATTTAGTTTTTGTTTTTGACTTAAAGTGTAAATCTAAAAGTTCTCATCTTTTATTTTAGGCTGGTTGTTCTTGGTAAATTAAACAATTTAGTGAAAGAATGGATTTCTGACATCAGTGAAAGTAAGGTAAGATTAAAACTGCATAGAATTTATTCTTTCATACTGTAGCCATTCATCCTAGCAATGGTGTGTAAGAGTCAAAGTATCTGAAGTGCTTTAGATTCTACATCCATACAATATATGGATGTCTACCTTTGTACCTTTTGGAAGGATGTTGTTTGCCTTGTTTGCAAAGGGCAGTTTTCTTTTTCTTTGTTGTGATTGTCCTTTTGCAGAATAGTAAAAGTATGTGCCAGGTTGTGAGTAAATGAAACACAGGTTTAATCCATTTGTTTTTGACTTTCATATCTTACAACTATATCAAAATCTTTATATAAGTATTTCATTTTAAATGAATATTGTAATTTTGTAGCCCTCCATTTCGATTTACAATAAGTTAGCCACCAGTTTCCACATTGAGCAGCAGCAACAACAAAAACCAGGCTCTCTAATATATTTGAGAATAAAGTGGCCTAGACAACTGAATTTCTAAATAAATAGGGTTTTACCCCAGAGAAAGCCAAGTGTTGCTGCCAATCTATAAACATGTCTAGTTTGACTCACATGTACTAAGCTAGACTTTTCAGTTTGAGGGGATTTTACTTTAAAAATCAGACTTTAGACTTAACAGAGTGTCCCATCTGGCAACACTGAGCTTGTGTTTGAGTCCTGCTTAATGGGGCTGGAATGAGACTGGGTTCCTGCTCTCCAGTGCCTCATAGCCCCCACTATCTCTGTTTTCTCTGACTTCACGAGTGCCGTTTATTAGTTTCTGTGTTTCTCGTGTGGAATTCTCTTCATTGCAGATGCTTGGCCCATAGGACAGAATTTGCAAATCCTAGTTTATAATTATGCAGTATTCTTCTCCTGTAACTTACCTCATCTTTCTGCCTTTTTAGAGAGTGTTGGATTGTGAATTTTTTTCTTTCTCCCCCGTGATTGCCCCCCAGAGACAGGGTTTCTCTGTGTAGCCTTGGCTGTCCTGGAACTTGCTCTGGAGGCCAGGCTGGCCTTGAACTCACAGAGATCCACCTGCTTCTGTGTCCTGAGTGCTGGGATTATAGGTGTGCACCACCACTGCCTGGCTATGAGTTTTCTTTATTGTTGCATGCATTATCATGAGTATTTTACTGGTTGTACTAGGTGGTAAAAGTTTTTCTAGTCAGCTTCTTAGCACTATACCTAGTTCCTGAGATAGAATATTTCGGAAGAAAAGGTTAAGCTAGCCTACAGTTTGGAGGTTCAGATCCAAGTTCAAAAAACTCTAAAGTTTTGAGCTAGTGGTGTTGGCGGGAGGCGGGGGCAGCAGATGGTGGTAACAGGAGTGGAGTGAATGTCAGAGCAAGTGTTACAGCTCTATCTAGGAAACAGTCAGTGGCGTCCTACCTAATCCCTGTTGAGGGCGCACTTCCCAGTCAGCCCAGCCTCCCTAAGATCCTCACTGCTTCCCAACGCTGCCAGGAACACTACTTAGAGTAAACCATTTGCCCATTCACCAAATAGCCCCAAGTCTTGAAATGTAAGTGTTTCTGTTTGTTCATATAGTATTCTCACCTCTTTCCCTTGGCAGTGCCCAGTTTCATGTGAATGTTTCAGTGTATCTGCTTATAAAGTCTCTTTCTGCCCTATGAGCTACATGGAGGTAGAAATTTTCTCTTAGCATTCTCACTTATCTTATACTTTGGATAAATTTGTAGGATTGTTTCTTCTAACTTAGAGTAAGGCAATGAGCTTCTAAAGACTGAAGACTTTAGTCATTAAATTTAATCTAATCTTTGTTATTTACTTTTGTTGGAAAAGGCTGTCTGACTCATTTCTGGTGCTTCAAGGAAAGTTGTATATCATTAGCTAAGGTCGTTGGATAAGTTAGGTTCTAGAGATGATATGTTGGTCATGGATAAACAAAAAGTTAATTTTAACATCTATCCAGTAGGTAGAGTAGCTAGTCATTGTATCAATAGCATACTTTTTATGTATATTCTAACTTGGGAAATAACTGGAGGATTTGAGCTAATTCGAAGATCATTTGAATATTGTTGAGATAGATACTCTAGTCTAAAACATAGATAAAACAGTTTTGGTTAAGTTCTGTAGCCATATAAAGATATTTTATCCTGTAACTGAGCATATCACTTTCTCATAAACATGCAAGGATCGTCCTATTTCTCTTTTTGAGGCAGTGTCTATGCCATCCTGACTGTCATTAAACTCTACTGTAGACCAGACTGGCCGTAAACTCCCAGAGATCCTCCTGCCTCTGCCTTCCAGTTCTGGGATTAAAGGTGTGCACTACCATACCCAGCAAGGATCATTTTTTTTTTTACATAGAAAAGTAAAATAAAATTTTAAATGTCCTGGCATAATTATTATTTTTATTAATGTAAGTCATTAATAAATTTATTGACTCCCATCAAGAATGACCTCATTCTTGAAGAAGGTTGAAATAAATGCTAATGTCAAACAATTAAACATACTTTTAACAGAAACGAAAAGGGAACATGAGTTTGACCAAAATTTTGATAGTTGAGTTGTTTAAAGGAGCCTTAAAGTAATTTTATACAATCTTTTAACCAAGATTGAGAAATGTATAGTATATCAGTTGTTTTGTAAAAGATTGTAAACATTAAGGTGGAAAGTAATTTAAGTGATTGAATGCCTTTTCTTTTAGAATCTACCCCCTTCTGTTGTGGCTACTGTTGGTGGTAAAATTTTCACATTTGGATCTTATAGGCTTGGAGTACACACCAAAGGTAACTGCTCTTTATTTATGTTCTAGTGATAATAATTTTTAGTAAACTGTTTTAGTTATTTACAGTTAGTGAGTAAGAAACATAGTTCCCATTATCTTACTACTGTTAATAAACATTGCTCATCTTCCATACTTAGTTCTGTATTTATGTAAACTTTAATGAAAATACTAGATATCCTTCTTAAGAAATCACTTTATTTCTGTAGGAGCTGATATTGATGCACTCTGTGTAGCCCCAAGACACGTGGAGAGATCAGATTTTTTTCAATCTTTTTTTGAAAAATTGAAACATCAAGATGGCATTAGAAACTTAAGAGTAAGTATCCTTTGACATTTAATATTTTGAAGTTAGAAACAGTTGTAAAAGCAAGGGCTTAGGATTATTGACATACCTCTTAAGTTATTATATCTTGTTAAGATACACAGAAATGAGGAACAGGAGTCCATAGCTCTGTAGACTGCTTTTATATCTAGACTCTACACCTGTAGCTCTGAGCTCTCCGTCTGAGCCTCGGGTTTCTCATCTCCAAAATAAGAGATTTGGTAATAACTTTTATGAGATATTTTTGAGGATTAATGTGATAGTAGACTCAAACCACTTGCTATAACATTTGATAAATGGTTGGTATATATCAAATTGTGGAGAATAGTCTGTGTAAGATTCCATTAATGACCCTGTATATCTAGCCTTCATTTAGCAATAACCTTTCCATACTAGCAATCTATAAAACACTGGCCACAGTTCTACCAGTATAATTTGTATGTATGTATTTGCAAGTGTGCGGGGTGATCATACACTTGGTGTGTTGCTTTTGGAGGCCATAGGACAACGTTGAGTGTCCTCCTCAAAAACATTGTCTACCTCCTGTCAGACACAGGCTTCATTGGCCTAGAATCACCAGTTGGGATAAACTTACTGTCAGTGAGCTCTCGGGATCCTCCTGGTTCCTCAGTGCACCATTGTGCTCCATATTGGGCTCTGTGGATTGAACTCAGGCTCTGTGTTCTCAGGTCAAGTACTGAACTAAGCCAGCCCCTAGCATTTTGTGTGTGTGTGTGTGTGTGTGATAGATTATATTAGAGCTCTGAATAACACTAATGCTTTTTGTAATTTTTTTAATACTCTCATATAACTCCTGCTCAAACTCATTGTGTCAAGGTCAGTGACCTTGAATTTTTGAGCCCCCCTGCTTCTCTCTCCTGAGTACTGGAGTGACTTACCATGCAGTTTACACTTACCGCTTTTTGTAATAGTCATTTTCAATTTAGATCCCACAAATAGTGCCCAGATGACAGCAGTTCTGTTTTCCAGTTTCTGACAGATATTCTCAACAGGATACATCAGATAGCAGCTGCAGAGATGATTCCTGTGACCTGAATTACACACGTTATAAAATAGAAGGCCTTAACCTACATATTAGACCAAAAATGCTTTTTACTTTTTTTACTTAATAAAATACAAATTAGAAAAAAAGATAGGATATTATATTGACAGTTAGGAAGGATAAAGGGCTAACCCATTTGTTACTTTTGTCTTTCTCTTTTATAGGCTGTAGAAGATGCCTTTGTGCCTGTTATAAAATTTGAATTTGATGGTATTGAAGTAAGTATTTAATATTTTTTATTTGAAAATTGAAATATTTAACCTATAATTTTGTTTTAAAATCAGACTTAGCATTGGCACATTTTTGTTTGAATTTGGTTTTAGGCTTGGGTTTTGAAGTAATCTCACTATGTCCTGGGAATTAAGAGTACAGGTGTGTGCCAGCTGTCCTGGCACTCAGCACATAGTTTAAAGAATTAAATAGTCGTATTTTCACCTCCTTTCCCACTTCTCTTGGCCACTCACCATGGACAGTGAACCAGTCTCCATCTCTCCCCTTACGTTTTTTTGTATACAACCTTCCACATCCCATAGTCATCTAGAATAATTTCTCTGTTATAATTTCATTTGGAACAGTGTTCTGTTTACATTTTCTTAAAACAGTTTTCAAAGCTCAGCACTGAGTGTACTGAATTACCATTCCTTTGCTTTGGCACATTTTCTCCTCAGGAGTTAGTGATTAGTTCTGTTAGTTTGGTTGTTATACTTATGTCTGATTTAAGCCCAGTCTTTTCTGGTCGTCAGCATCTTGAGAAATGTCCACTGAATCTTCTCACCTGTTCTCGTCTCAGCCGCCTGGTGCCCATGTTGGCACAGCTGGCATCTTGTTCTCTCTACCATCTTCCTGAAAGTTTCTATTCCTACTCTAGAATGTTCTTCTTTCTAGATACATGGTACCATTTTACTGGAGCTCATCCATTGGATTTCTGAAAAAGAATTTGTTTTCTTTTTATCTTGCATGCATAAAAATCACTGAATTCATAATTTTGCTGAGTGCGCCATTCTAGGTAGGAAATGATTTTTTACATACTTTAAGGCCTTCACTGTTTTATATCTTCTGTGCTGTTGAAAAATATACCATTTTTAGTCTTTCTTCTTTGTATGTGTGACCAGTTTTGTATCTTGTTTAGTTGTTTTTATTTTGTCTGCATACTTGTAGAATTTATGATGATGAAATGCTTTGGTGTGTGTTTTTAATTGATGTGCTTGGCATGCAGTAGTCCTAGTATGGAAACGCAGTTCTTGGAACTTTTATTGAGTTCTTTTAAATTTCCTGCTTTTGTTTGCATACATGTGTCTTTTTTTTATGGAATCTTAACATTTGTTTGTTGAGTCTCCAGAACAGCTTTCTATAAATTATAAATAAAAGTGCGCGCACACACAAAATTCTTCTTTCTCACTTACTAACCACATCTTCATATTTTTTATTCTGCCTTTTGGTGTTATCTTGTCTTTCAAACTTTGCAATGATTTCTAAAAATACTTTTTATATTTTCTAAATGTTCTTTTAAATTTATTTATATATTTATTTGTAGCTACCTGTCCTTATTTCCCAAATAAAATGTTTAAATCTGTTTTCTTTGGTCTACTGGGTCTGTTGCCTTCTGTCTACCTGCTTTCCAGCTGCTGTGCCTTTTGCTGCTGTTTCTTTTGTTTTGTTTTTCCTAGTAGTTTATGCCATAAGATAAAAACAAACTAAACCAAAACCAAAGCAAATTTTCCTAATACTTTAGTTGAATTTCAAGAGGGGGATAAATGTAAACGTGTGTTGGATCTTCCTCTTTATTTCAAGACTTAGAGTACTTGTCCCACATTCAGTCACCTTCTTAGACCTTTTGATGTTTCATTAGAATGTCTCAAATTAACAATTGGAACTTTTTACGCTTTGAGTTGGGGCTGAGGAGAATGAAAAGTAATATTTATCTTCTTTCTTTTTTTACGTCTTTCCAAAGATTGATCTAGTCTTTGCAAGACTGGCAATACAAACCATATCAGATAATTTAGATCTAAGAGATGACTCTCGCCTAAGAAGCCTTGATATACGGTGTATCCGCAGCTTAAATGGTAAGTTTCTAAAGAAATATTAGATGCCTGCTGGAAAACAATGAAGTAAATAGAGCCTTTTTGCAGAATTATTAATGCACTATTTTAAGGCTCAAACGATCTAGAAGAGTTGGAATACAGCTCAGTTTCAGAGCACGAGCTTAGTGTGTGAGAGACCTTGCATTCCTGTGTCCCAAATCCAGAAGATTTAGTCATAATTTTCTTTTTAAAAATAGTATGATCACATTTAAACATCCTAAAAAGTGTCATGTAGTTGAAAGATTAAGTTTAGAATTGTGGTTCATAAACTTAACTATTTTAGTTTGTAGGAGCCCCATAAACCTTTAACATTTACTGAGAACCCCAAAATACATTTGTTCATCTGGGTTATATGTCAGTATTTACCATATCATGATTAATAACAGTTGTTTAAAATATTTATAATTCACTAGAAAAAATATAAATTAGTAGTACATTTTTTATAATTTTTTTTTCTTACATACCAATTCCCGTTGCCCTTCCCTCCTCTCTTCCCATTCTTCCCACCTCATCCACCATTCACTGCCTAGGTAGGGTAAGGCCTCCCCTGGGAAGTCAGCTAAGTCTGTCCCAACATCTCACTGAGGCAGGACTAAGCCATTCCCCACTTACCCTGGCGCCTAGGCTGAGCAAGGTATCTTTCCACAGGGAATGGTCTCCACAAAGTCAGTTCACGCATTAGAATTAGATTCTGATCCCACTGCCACTGGCCCCACATACTGCCCAAGCCACACCATTGTCACCTGTATTCAGGGAGCCTAATGCTGCCCTATATTTATAATAGATTTTGTTTTCTGATTACCTTAATACCTTGTCACATTAATATCCAGTGATCTGTCTTATGCCTTTTTGCTTTTGCCTGTTGTTTGTTTTTGTTTGTTGTTTTTTTTAACTATTGTACTCTATTTGGAAAATATTAGTTCTCGAAGTTATTTTTACCTTCCAAATGTTAGCACAGATTTCACCATGAAGTGGATTTTAAATTGTATTGATTAATTAATATTAGCACCAATTCTGTCATAAGAGTCTTTAAAGTATTAGAAGCTGTCAGGTTCACAATAGCAGATATAAGTCATTTATAACTATATAACTTGAAAGCTTAAATTCTCTTAACCCATAATAAATAATTTCATTGTTTTCCTTGAGGCAAGGAACTTACCTAAGTTTTCAGATATTATCTACTGAATACCCAGTATGTAATCTTGTTGATCTTCCAGTTACAATTTCAAGAAACTGGATATTCCTTTAAAATGCAACAAAAATGATGACACACTTCTTTCCTTTTGGTTGTTTTTCTCAACTGTGATAGTAGTGAAGATACATTTTATACCTGTATACGTGGTTGCCATTGCCATGATAGACATCTAAGGTAGTTTTAGCCATTATTGCCAATACCTCATCAATGCAAAGTTAACATACTGTGAAAATGGCAATGAAAGATGTAGTTTTCTTATAAAGATAGATTTGACCTCACAGATTATTCAGGTTTGAAAGCCACTGATTTATAGTTTCTTGCTTTACATTTTTTGGTTTTTTGTTTGTTTTTGATATTTAAGACAATGTTCTCTGGGTATCCCTGGCTGTCCTGGAACTCATTCTGTAGACCAGGCTGGGCTGAAACTTAGAGATCTGCCTGCCTCTGCCTCCTGAGTGCTGGGATTAAAGGTGAGCACCACTGTGTCCACTTTATTTTGTTTTCCTGAATGTACTAGTAAATTACACTTCTCTGTGGAAAGGATTGTATTGAAACAATAGCAGCTTTATCAATTGGAGGCATTGTGATTAAGTCAGATGGAGAAGAAACTGAAAAGGAACTCAGACCCATCTCTACTTCAGAACTAGATTTCATTACCCATGTACTTTAAATTTCTCAAAAGTAAAGGACCTTTTCACATGTGTTTTAAAATTTTAAATGCAGCATGGCTTATTATTTATATTTTTAGCATTTGAGAGTTTGAAGGTTAGGAGACAATTTGAATTGACAAAGTTTTGTTCCTTAGTGAAAAATCAATATTTTGTCTTTTTCAGGGTGTAGAGTTACTGATGAAATTTTGCACTTAGTGCCAAATAAAGAAACCTTTAGACTCACCCTAAGAGCAGTCAAATTATGGGCAAAACGTAAGTATCCCAAGTCTTTTATGTGTCTGTTCTAAAATTCTAATTTTCTGTTGCCAGTAATTGAAGCACATATGAAGACTCTGACTTTACTGATGCTATTGAGGGTTGATGGCCAATAACTTGGAAAAGCTGCTTTTCAGGTGTGCTGGTCTATGTGTGACTTTCTGTCCTCCCATGTGCAGGTGTGTGTGTGACTCATAAAAGGCCCTGTCCCTAGTTCTGCTCTGACATGGGTCATTCTGTGTTATTTCTAACTGTGTTCAGACCCTGCTTTGGAATGGTGAGATCTGACGACTGAGGAAATGGCTCGGTAGGTAGGAGCACTTGCTGCATGAGCTCAGTTTGAATCCCTAACACACATGCAAAATGTGAGGCATGACTGTGTCTGTAACTCAGCATCGTAGGGCAAGAAATCAGGCAGGGAGTTAAAGCAGGACACCCACAGGCTTCCTCTGACCTGCATGTGCATGTACCTGTACACACATGTTCATGCATACTATACACACACACACACACACACACACACACACATGATTTTTAAAAGAAAAGATGATGATAATGGTCTGAAGAATCAATTATTAAATAATTTTGTGGCCATGCAACCAAAATTAAATGTGCTCACATACTCACATAAACCTTTTTGGTATAGCCTGCTGTAAACTTGCTCCTAAAACCTATATAACCTTTTAACTGTATGAATAATGCAGGCCTTTGTAAGACAGTGCTAAGTACTTTCATGTAGAGAAACACATGAAAGTGTTTCTAAACACAGTGTGGTACAGCAAAAACACAAACATACAAATGATCTGTGTGAGACACATATGACAGATGGAAACTGCTGAACCCAAAAGTGGTGTGAGTGCGTCTGGGTGCGTAGTGAGTGGAAATGCCCAGGGCATTAGTGTCCACTACTGTGGACTTATGAACACTGTATACTTTAGTCTCACTGATTTATAAAAGTTTTTTTCTTCAATCATAAATTAAGCTTAGCTTATTGTAATTTTTTGTTGTAAACTTAATTTTTAAAAGCTTTTTAATTCCTTTGTAATGATATCAACACAAATTGGACATGGCGGCACATGCAAATCATTCTGGTGTTGAGTAGGCTGAGGTTGTAGGCAAGAGTGGTGGCTCCTACCCCTGCTCCAGTGGAGTGCTGAGGATGCTTACTGGGCGTAGAGGAGTTAGAAGCCAGCCTCATTTCCAGCCAACGTCACTGAATTTTTTTGATGGTTCTTTTCTTTCTGGTGTTTGCTCTTTTACCTCTATACATTTTTTTATCCCCATTATAATCCTAAAGCCCGCCATCATATATGTGGTACGTTCTTAAATGACATCGTTTGGTTCGTGAGTGCACTGAGGTGGTGTTGCACTTCAGGTGTGAGATTTCACATAGCCTGCAGAGCTCCCTATCGAGCTTTTGACTGTGGGAACATTTATATGCACTGACAGATCCAGTTAACTCTATAACTGGTAAACACTTGAAATGGCCAACTAAGGTGTTTTTAAATTTGTTTTATTTCATTGACTAATTCTCAACAGAAGGTAAAATAATGTTTATATAAAAATCTTGTACATACATAGTATTGTCATTCCTAAAGCCAGAGTAAGCACAGTTGCATGTTCATACACTGATGAATGAATAAACAAACATGGTGTATCTACATTGCCAAGTACTATTTTGCAATAAAAAGGAATGCAGTACTATATGATTGTTGACACCTCTTTGTTGAGTGTGCCAGAAGTTATCCAAAAGACAACATGTATGCTTTGATTTATATGAAAATTTCCACAATTTGGGCAGAGCTATAAAAGACAGAAGGTAGATGGGTGGTTGCGCAGGTCTTCAGATTCAGAGGAAGGGGTAGTATGGCTGTCGTTTGTTTTGGAGGTGATGAGCATGTTCTAGGAGTGATTGTGGTGGTTGCACAGCTACAAGTACACCAAAAGTTACTAAAGTGTATAATTTAAGTGAATCAGTCTTTTGGTTTATATATTGTGGGCCTAACGCAAGTGGTATTTGCCTGTAGCCTTGAATAATCGGGATCATGTAATTTGTATTAAAACCACAACATGAACATTTTGTCTCTTTATAAACTAAACTATATTTTGTCAATTTTCACACAAATAGTTTTTATATTTAACATGTCTAAACTGATATTTTATAGAATTTTTACCTCTATGTTTGGAACATAAAATAATGTCACAATGTGTAATAAGGGCACACTAGGTTTAATGGTATGGTAATAGTTTCCCATAGATTTCTATAAAAAAAATCATCATTTCACAAGTGAGTCTAATGTCATTGGTATGTTGTTCACAATGGAGAGATATCCAAAACTGAAGTTTGTTGCCAGCTTTATGGTCGGTTTTAAAATACTACCCATGTATATGATTACTTACTGATGAAATGTTCTTTCCTACCTACTGTCTTCTGTTTGTTTCTCTCTTTAACTGCAGATATTTCAGAATGGGGGGGGGCTGGGGATTTAGGAATAGTTTCAGTAGCATTATCAATCAGAACAGTTGGCACTAAAACAGGAAATTGAGGTCATTGTACATTAGGGGACAGAGAGCTATAAGTAGAAAAGTGTAAGTTTCCAAAACTGACTCTGAGCCTAGTTGTGATGTTCTGCTTATCATTTCAGTTTGTATTCAGTCTTAGAAATGAATGAAGTTATTCTGTTGTGTTTCAAGCATGATAGACTTGAATAGTAATTAATAAATGTTTGTTTTCCTAGGTCGTGGTATTTATTCCAATATGCTGGGATTCCTTGGTGGAGTCTCCTGGGCAATGCTAGTTGCCAGAACTTGCCAACTGTATCCAAATGCAGCAGCTTCAACTTTAGTTCACAAGTTTTTTTTAGTTTTTTCCAAGTGGTAAGCATATATTTTAACTAATTATTAACTTATATAGATATGTTTTAAAAAAAAGTTAAAGAACTGTAGCCAGGCGTAGTGATTCATACCTGTAATCCTAGCACCTGCCTAGAGAACATTAAGCAGGAATATTGCTATAAGTTTGAGGACAGTGGGCTCCATAGTCTGTTTTAGTAGACCTGGCTGGAGAGAGAGAGAGAGAGAGAGAGAGAGAGAGAGAGAGAGAGAGAGAGAGAGAGAGAGACTGTTTCATTTTTAAAAAATGCATATATATTTTGTTTTACCTTCATTAAAAGCTTTAAAACATGTTTAATCTGAGAGAATGAGATATCCAGATTCATTGTATGACCAATGTGACTTGTAATTTCCCTATGGTGCAATAGAACACCAAAACTTCTCTAAGTTAATCTCCACGACAGACATTCTCCTATCCTCTTCTCTACCCTGCTCTCCTATCTCTGCCAGCTACTATTCTACTTTGGCCTTCTGTGAGATCAACATTTTTAGATTCCTTGTATGAGTGAGATCCTGTGCCCTGTGTATTTCAGTTAACGACTCAGTATCACCTATGTTATCACAAGTGACGTGATTTTGTCTCCCTACCCCTGTCAGTGTTTTGGAAAGGGGTTTTACTCTAGCCCAGGCTTGTATACAGCTTTCATTCCTCTTGTCTCAACTTTCTAAGTGTTGAGTTCACAAATGTGTACCACCACACTGAGTTTTACTTCCTTTCTTTTTCTTTTTTGATTTTATTTTATGTATATGAGTGTATGTTTTACCTGCATGTATGTTTACTACTTGTGTGCCTGGTGCCTGTAGAGGTCAGAAGAGGGCATCAGATCCCCTGGAACAGACACTTGTGAGCCTTTCATGTAGATGCTGGGAATTGAGCCTGTGTCCTCTGGATGAGCAGCCAGTGCTCATAACCCCTGTACCTCTTTTTTAAAAACTCAGTAAGGTGACTTGAGGAGTTTGTAAATGTGAGCCTTATCTTAAGATCTTAAGACTGTAGAATCCCCATAGATTCTTTTGGTTTTGTACATTAAGCTGGCCTGGTAAAATGGAGATGATAGTCATAACTGCTTCATACATGTGCTAATATTTTCAAAAAATGTTACTTATTGCTGTTACCATATCATCAGAATAAAATCTGTGAAAGCAGGTGAGAAAGAAGAGACAAATTCAAGTACACATTGCTTCTCACTCACAAAGGACTGTTACCATTTCTGCAAATAAACAGATTCTTCCTGTTGTACTTTATTCTTTGCCATGTGAAGATTGAGACAGTTTAATACTTTTAGTATTTTATATAGCATCTGAAGTGAGAGTCTGTTTGAATTAATTCACTTTACTTATGCTAGGGAATGGCCAAATCCTGTGCTGTTGAAGCAACCAGAAGAAAGCAACTTGAATTTGCCTGTCTGGGATCCTCGGGTATGAGAATTCACTAAGGAAAAGGGCCTTACTCTAAATCAGTCTCACTAAAGATTATCCTTTCTCCCTGCACACCTTTCTTATGCAGCAAGAGCTCTTGTTTCCCTTTGCTGTGGATTTAATGTTGATCCAAGTGTTATATTATTAAAAGTTGCCCAGATATGACCAAATAAGTGGGTGTATCAAAAACAGTATCATAACCCATCATAAAAAAAACTGCGTCACAAGTAGTTACTTATAATGAAGGGCTGAAATATATAAAAATAATATTTTGCAGTACAGTTTAAAGCAGATTCATAATTCTCACATAGATTCCTTTTTAATTTTGAAATTCCAATTTAGTAAGAGTAGGCACCCATTTCTATATATAATTGAAGATAATGTCATTGTAGTTATTATATTTTTATAATTTTGAAAGGCTTTCTTGTATGATGCATCATTTGATAGATTTGCTGAGGAAAAATTAATTTCTGCAGAGCTTTGACGAACAAGTATATCTATCTTCAGAAATAAATGCAGTTTGGTAGAGAAATACCTTCCTAGAATTGAGGAAATTTTATATTAAATTTATATTTCATATTCTTCAGACTTTGGGAAAAATGAAGTGATGACTACTCAGGGGAATAGATAATTATCCTGCTTCTGATTTTGCAGGTAAATCCATCAGATAGATATCATCTTATGCCCATAATTACCCCTGCATACCCACAACAGAATTCTACATATAATGTGTCTACATCTACTCGAACAGTAATGGTAGAAGAATTTAAACAAGGTAAATATGTTTGGCTCTCTTTTCCTTTACATATTCCCAAACTTTTGGCTGACAATTTTATTCTACACTGGAGCTATTTTTTGGCAATTATAATTCTGTAACCCTTAATTCTTTGTAAAACTTCAAATGCTTTCCAAAATATATAATATTAAGGCCAAAATTTGAGTCAGTCCAGTTTGGTGGAATTTGACTTTTGTGTTCCAAGAAACAACATAATGTCTTTACATTTCTAAGTCAAGCATTTGTGGGTTAGATGGTTTGGCTGAATACAAGAGCTGGTCATTTTTCAAAATTAGACTTAGTTTCTAAAAACCCTTTGTTTTTGTTTAGGTCTTGCAGTTACGGATGAAATTCTTCAAGGGAAATCAGACTGGTCCAAACTATTAGAGCCACCAAATTTCTTTCAAAAATACAGGTATTTAAACGTTGGGAAAAATGTCAACTTTTTGTCTTATTTTTGTGGGTTTTTTTTATTGTTGTTGTTGTTTACCATTTTTGTTTTAAAGGGGGCTAGGTTGTACATGACTGGGTATGCCTGCCATAGTGCTCACGTGGAGGACAGAGGACAACCTGCATGGGTCTTAGAACTCATGTCATCAGGCCGGGTGACAAGCACCTTTACCTATGAAACCATTCTGTTGGACCCTCATTCATTCATTCATTCATTCATTCATTCATTCAGGAGTCAGAGCCTCACTGTGTATTCCAGACTAGCCTGGAACACACTTACTATGTAACCCAGGTTGGCCTGAAACTTACAGTGATTCTCCTGCCTCATCCTCATGAGTGGTAGAGTTAGCCAGCACATGTGTGACCCAGCACATGTCCAATAAGAGTTTAAATTTAGAAAGCTAATTATGATAGCAAGGTAGAAAATAGGCTAATAGAAACCCTAAGTCATCACAGAGCCCTCATTTTAGTAGTAGCTAGTCCAGCATTTGTGATAATTTTTAAAGTGAGTTAGTTTTTAATTGTGGGGTCTATGGTTTTGTGAAAATAAAATGTACTGTAACTTTTAGACACTCTGTACATGTTTTGTTCATTGGGAAGAAGAAAGAAAAATAGATTTTAAAAAATGATATTAATGATGTTTCTGACTTTTTAAATCCCTGATTATTGCTGCAAATCCTTTATAGGCATTATATAGTATTGACTGCCAGTGCATCAACGGAAGAAAACCATCTAGAATGGTAAGACTTAGGTTTCAAGTTCTCGTATGCACTGTCTGATGATATCAATAGTTTCGTGGGCTTTACCACTTGCTTGGCTTTCATAATCAGTATGTTTAGTGGACACCGGGGTCCATGACGGAGAGTCAGGGATCCAGAGAGCATCAGCAGCGATAGGAGGCTGTGATGCAGAGTGTACTTGCTCATTTTCAGAGTCAGAATGCAGTGAAGTTTAGAAGTTCTGATGCCCATCTACATCTTATATTATTGTTCCCCTCCAAAACTCAAAGGGAAGACACTTTATGTATCATTTTAATTTAGGAGGAGGTAGCACAAGTGTCATAATTTTAGTTTCTGCCAATACTTTTGGTCAAGCTGCAGTCTATTTCTTTCTAGGACATCTAAATCCATTCCCTGTGCCCTCAGAATATTCACATTCCTGGGTCCACTGGGCAGAAGTTGTACTCCCAGTATTTTCTTCCAGTCTGACTTGTCACTTTAAGGGTTTTTATTTCTCTGATAATTACATTTTTTTTATTGATGCAGTATTTAATTTGTCTAGATAAGAAATCCTGGAAACTATAGCTTACGGCAAGTTCAGTCTGTCATTTGTTAGGAGATCTTTTTGATACACACCCGTCCTTCCTTCATTAATACGTTGTTGAATACTACTCTCTGCTATATGGTAAAGTAAATAGTTGCACAGAGACCATACAGCTCAAAAGCCTAAAAGATGTGTGGTACTAGTAGAGAAATTTATTTCTCATTTAGGTAACAACACTGCAATAACTCAGTTATAATAATGAATTTTTGTAAGTGTTTGAAAATATTTAAAAGTATTCTTGAAATTATTCTTATAGTCACTAATAAATACATAGCAGATAGTCATATATCTTAAGAGAACATTAAATTGTAAAAATCTGGTGGCACCTATATGTTTTTCTAATATCTTATTTAAATTTAGTGAACTTTTGAAATGCAAAATCCAGTATTTTGTGAAAATCAGTATGCTTATTTCAAGAATTATGTGCATATGTTAGCTTCTCTTGGTTTATATTATTTAAAGTAGTCTAGAGTTTACTCAAAGATATGAAAGTAGAAATGATTGAAGAATACAGTAAATAAAAGTTTTAGTTTATGCTCAAATCCTTATTATTTTAGACTTAACCAGGGTATTTTTATAGTCAGAAATGCATTAAATTTAGGTCAGTTCTTCTATAAGCAGAAAGTCACTTAAATTTGACATATGCTTGATATATGTTTTTTATTATTATTATTAGTAAGAGAGTCTGCTTGTGCCACAGCATGTAAGTGGATATCACTGTTGTCTTCCAGGACTCCAACTGGGGTTGTCAGCCTTGCATGGCAAACACTGTGACCTGTTGAGCCATGTTGCTATACCAATTGGTATTTTTAAAAATCTCTACTATAATTGGACTTTATTTTTTAAGTGAACATACAAAACTTGGTAGTTGATGTATTACTTGGTTTACTTTAGTATAATTGTCAGGTTTAATTTGAGTTTATAGAAATCTTGTTGTTTACCTCAGGGTTGGATTAGTGGAATCTAAAATCCGTGTGCTTGTTGGAAACTTGGAACGTAATGAATTTATTACTCTTGCCCATGTGAATCCCCAGTCATTCCCAGGAAACAAAGAACATCATAAAGCGTAAGTTGCCCTTAAATAAATGTCTTAAATAATGTTATTTGACATATTCATTGTTTTAGTGAGTTTTAAGATTGTCTTTAACAGACATTGATGGAGGAATGACACATGTGACCGTGTATTATTATATAAGTAGTGCAATAGTTAGTAACCTCAGCAAAACTCCATAGTAGTGCTTGAAACATCTTTTAAATATATGTTCAGTAAGTTCTTCCGTACTATTTAATTTTCTTTTAAAACAATACTAAACGACTACACCAATGTTCTGGATATAATTTTAAGAATTTGGCTACATCACTGAAATCTATTAATCAGGTAGAGAAATAGAAACTAAGTTTTAATTTTCCAGTAGCATTTGTTAGGTTGAAAGAAAAAACTAATGAAAATGTTTTTCTTTATAGCAACAATTACGTATCAATGTGGTTCCTCGGAATAATTTTTCGGAGAGTAGAAAATGCAGAAAGTGTTAACATAGACTTGACATATGATATACAGTCATTTACTGATACAGGTAAGACATCATAATCATGGGGCAGCGATTCCCAACCATGGCTGTAACTCAGTGCCATCTGTTTAGGGTCTATCTGGAGATACTTCTTAATTCCCAGTTCGGTTAAATCAACCCATATTGTAGAAACTGGTGCTGCTGTTTGGAAAAAGGAAAAGAATAATGAAATAATTTCTAAGGTATAATAAGGGCACTCAGATAATGGGCAGAATGCTTCCATTCACTTTATAAAAGAGACATACTTAACTGCAGAGGGTATTTCTGGCAAGATTTTTTTTAACGGCACTGCTGGTTGCTTCTTAGTCTGGGAACCAGCCACTGTGCCCAGGGGACAGGGAGTGAGACTCCCTAGGTACTCCTAAATCACTTAAATTTTGTAATATCTTAATGTGTTTTCTGTTTGAAAATAAAACTAAACTCCACAGGTGACTTTTCTGTGTGTTTAACCAGAGATTATAATCACAGTCATAACATGAATTGATTTTTATGTTTCTCATGTTAAATAATCATCATTAGTTACAGATTTGCTGAATATGTTCCAAGATCAATAGAAAAACATTGTTCATCAGGTTTAGCCCCAGCCACACCTCTTCATCATAGACTGGACTGCTGTGACTGGGCAGTGTGCACATCATAGACTGGACTGCTGTGACTGGGCAGTGTGCACATCATAGACTGGACTGCTGTGACTGGGCAGTGTGCACATCATAGACTGGACTGCTGTGCCTGGGCAGTGCGCACATCATAGACTGGACTGCTGTGCCTGGGCAGTGTGCACATCATAGACTGGACTGCTGTGCCTGGGCAGTGTGCACATCATAGACTGGACTGCTGTGACTGGGCAGTGCGCACATCATAGACTGGACTGCTGTGCCTGGGCAGTGCGCACATCATAGACTGGACTGCTGTGCCTGGGCAGTGCGCACATCATAGACTGGACTGCTGTGCCTGGGCAGTGCGCACATCATAGACTGGACTGCTGTGCCTGGGCAGTGTGCACATCATAGACTGGACTGCTGTGCCTGGGCAGTGTGCACATCATAGACTGGACTGCTGTGCCTGGGCAGTGTGCACATCATAGACTGGACTGCTGTGACTGGGCAGTGTGCACATCATAGACTGGACTGCTGTGCCTGGGCAGTGTGCACATCATAGACTGGACTGCTGTGCCTGGGCAGTGTGCACATCATAGACTGGACTGCTGTGCCTGGGCAGTGTGCACATCATAGACTGGACTGCTGTGACTGGGCAGTGTGCACATCATAGACTGGACTGCTGTGCCTGGGCAGTGTGCACATCATAGACTGGACTGCTGTGCCTGGGCAGTGTGCACATCATAGACTGGACTGCTGTGCCTGGGCAGTGTGCACATCATAGACTGGACTGCTGTGACTGGGCAGTGTGCACATCATAGACTGGACTGCTGTGACTGGGCAGTGCGCACATCATAGACTGGACTGCTGTGCCTGGGCAGTGTGCACATCATAGACTGGACTGCTGTGCCTGGGCAGTGTGCACATCATAGACTGGACTGCTGTGCCTGGGCAGTGTGCACATCATAGACTGGACTGCTGTGCCTGGGCAGTGTGCACATCATAGACTGGACTGCTGTGCCTGGGCAGTGCGCACATCATAGACTGGACTGCTGTGACTGGGCAGTGCGCACATCATAGACTGGACTGCTGTGACTGGGCAGTGTGCACATCATAGACTGGACTGCTGTGACTGGGCAGTGTGCACATCATAGACTGGACTGCTGTGACTGGGCAGTGTGCACATCATAGACTGGACTGCTGTGCCTGGGCAGTGTGCACATCATAGACTGGACTGCTGTGCCTGGGCAGTGTGCACATCATAGACTGGACTGCTGTGCCTGGGCAGTGTGCACATCATAGACTGGACTGCTGTGCCTGGGCAGTGTGCACATCATAGACTGGACTGCTGTGCCTGGGCAGTGTGCACATCATAGACTGGACTGCTGTGCCTGGGCAGTGTGCACATCATAGACTGGACTGCTGTGCCTGGGCAGTGCGCACATCATAGACTGGACTGCTGTGCCTGGGCAGTGTGCACATCATAGACTGGACTGCTGTGCCTGGGCAGTGCGCACATCATAGACTGGACTGCTGTGCCTGGGCAGTGTGCACATCATAGACTGGACTGCTGTGCCTGGGCAGTGCGCACATCATGCTGTTAGTGCTCTTGACACATAGGAGTTTTCTAAATTCCTTACAAAGTCCTCATGTTTATCGTGGTAGTGTAGCCTCCTGTGCTTCACCTTCAGACTACAAAGTCACGTTCTGAGGAACCAGAGACTCTGCAGTTTGAACAAGTACTCCTGATAATCATAAGAACCTCGAATGAAATTGTGTATACAAATTAGGAATCAGTTGTCTCAAGAAGGAAAAAGCTGAGATGCTCATTTATTAGATTTTTAAAATACTCTTTTCCGCACGTCGACACTCTAGGTCCCACAGTATTAAATAATGTGCCTCATTCCTTAGCATTTGCAGTACAAAACAGCCTTCCTGCCTGTCTTCAGTGGACTTCACATCTAATTGGCTGGACATAAAATACCTTTTTTGTGTGCTAATACAGCTGGTCTTCACAAGTTAGGAAAAGCGCTAGAACAGAAGTCTAGAGCCGCATGTCTCCTGCTGCCACCCAGGTGTTCCAGGCTTTCTGAAACTAGTTTTTCAGCTCTAAACTGAAAATAGACTTGCAGATGGCCTCCGGTCTGCTGTGTTCTCTATCTGATGTGGGCTGTGATGGTGAAGCAGTCTCAGGGGAGAAGCAGGACTTGAGTTGCATTTTGGATATTTGATATAATTATTGTCTTAGGTGGCTGCAGAGACAACTTAGAGGTTCAGAGTACTGGCTGCTCTCCCAAGGGCCTAAGGCTTGGTTCCCCAGCACCCATGAAGGCTTACAACTACTATCTATCTGTAAGTCCAGGCCCAGGGAATACAGTACTTTCTTCTAACCTCTGAGGCACCAGGCATGCACATGCCACACAGACTTATATGCAGGTCAGAATACCCATATATGCATAAGAAGAAGAAAAAGAATTACCTTAGATTCAGACAAGTAATTATGAGGAGCGACTGCTGTTTTGAAAAGAACAAAGAACAAGATTTGGAAAAAAAAATTTGCGATATACTTACCTTGTTAATGGGGGCTAATTATAAGAAAGCTTTTAGAAGACAGACACATGGAAGCAGCTGGTTCTTACACAGTGCTGTGACACGATGGGAGTCTTAGAGTGTTTGTTCCGTGAGAGGACGTGTGTTTAGTGGGGGGTAAGCGGTCTGCATTTCAGAAAAGGGAAACAGCTTGCCGTTCAGAGAGAAATGTCCCATTTAACATATTAACATTGTTACAGTGTACAGGCAGGCAAACAATATAAATATGTTAAAGGATGGAATGAAAATTGAAGCAACTCATGTAAAGAAAAAACAACTTCATCATTATCTACCTGCAGAGATTCTTCAGAAGAAGAAAAAGGTGGGTCTGTAGTCCTGATTCTCTGGTGTGCTTCCATTGACAAGGTTGATCTTAGCCGGGCGGGGGTGGCGCACGCCTTTAATCCCAGCACTAGGGAAGCAAAGGCAGGTGGATCTCTGTGAGTTTGAGGCCAGCCTGGTCTACAAGAGCAAATTCCAGGACAGGCTCCAAAACTATAGAAAAAAAACCCTGTCTCAAAAAAAAAAAAAAAAAAAACCAGTTGATCTTGAAACCAAATTTGAACTTTACACCTACACCTTCTTCAAACCTATTGGGAAAGAGGGTGTAGACAGTCGGTCTGAAATCACCTTAAACCAGAGACAGATTGCTTTTGTGTGCTTTAGAATATTCTCATTTGCTTTTGAAACCCTAACAGCGTCTTTCTCTTCCACAGAGTCTTTCTGATGTAAGCCGGAGTTCAGGTGGCCTTCAGTCCAAAAGATCATCTCTGGATAGCAGCTGTCTGGATAGCTCTAGAGACACCGATAGTGGGACACCTTTTCACTCGCCAGTGTCTACAAATAAGTCTTCCAACCCAGACAGCCCTGCGGGAGAAGTAGAAAGGTGTGTATCCAAATGTCCTTCTAGGCTGTTTTTGGAGGATGATGAGAACTTTCTGTACTTTTCCTAAAAGATCTCTTTGCATCGCTTAAAGCATTTTCTCTTACTAGCTGCTAGTTTCTTGTTTGGGGACCCTTGGCGGTGTGTGTGGTGCTCCAGGAGTCACCTGACGGTGTGTGCGGTGCTCCAGGAGTCACTTGGCGGTGTGTGCGGTGCTCCAGGAGTCACTTGGTGTGTGCGGTGCTCCAGGAGTCACTTGGTGTGTGCGGTGCTCCAGGAGTCACTTGGTGTGTGCGGTGCTCCAGGAGTCACTTGGTGTGTGCGGTGCTCCAGGAGTCACTTGGTGTGTGCGGTGCTCCAGGAGTCACTTGGTGTGTGCGGTGCTCCAGGAGTCACTTGGCAGTGTGTGCGGTGCTCCAGGAGTCACTTGGTGTGTGCGGTGCTCCAGGAGTCACTTGGCAGTGTGTGCGGTGCTCCAGGAGTCACTTGGTGTGTGCGGTGCTCCAGGAGTCACTCCAGGGAAGGGCTGAGGATGGTGCAGTGCAGATGAATGCACACACACATTCTCTACTTAGATTGTTCCCTCTTGATTTTCCTTGTGTTCCCTGACCTCTCTGTTCTTCTAGTGAGTAAGGTTGAAATACTAGAAAGAAATCATACTGAATGTTAAAGTGAGAGCTTTTAAAATCAATAGTGGTGAGATTAGTTAATAATGATAATTTTATTCTTTTACTAGGAATAGCACTGAGCCTGCGACTGTAGTTGTAGAGAAGCTACCACGTGTCCCCCCAGCTCAAGGGCTGTCTATTCCAGTCATTGGTGCAGGTAGGTGTCTAAACTTCAGTTGTTAACAGTTGTGCTACATAAGTATTTGATTACTAAAATTGTTCTTGTCCTTTTCAGAGGTTGATCCTACAGCGAAAGCTGCATCCTCCCCACCTGTATGTACCATTCCTACTGTAGTAGGACGTAACGTTATTCCGAGAGTCACAACACCTCACAACCCTGTCCAGGGACAACCACATCTAAATGGACTCTCTAATATAAGTAAGAATGTTACACCCAAAAGATCCCATTCGCCCCCTACAGATGGGACTTCAAAGAGGTTGAAAGACATAGAAAAGGTAAACTTATGACTTTAGTAGTAATTACTCATTGATTTTTTTTTTAAAGTTAAAATAATAGTAAAGAAACTGACAGTTTTCCGTAACTATGTAAGTTTTCCACTGGGAGTTGTTCTGTTTGAAAAGAATATTTCAAAAACCTTTAGGAACAATATTTGTTCATCTTATATTCAAATTACTCATATCTGAAAGTTTGCTTGATTGTTTTAAGTTTCTTGACTTACATAAAAGTTAAGGAGACAAATATAATTGTGTAATTTTTTCTATTATATGGATCTTCTTAGCTTTCAGCAGATGATAACAAACTATTTTGTTAGAATCTGAATTGATTAAACCGAAAAGATTACTTAGGCTGCCGAAATTAAGGGTAGCAGTTGAGTTCAATATAATTTTAGTTGTAGTTAATTGAAGTCATTAAATTGTTGTCATTTTTGATGATCAATCAATTAGTCTCCCGTTTTATATTGATTTGTATGGTCTTTGCAGATATATAATAGCGATTCATTTTTATTGTTTATGCCTTAGTTTATTCGACTTGAGTCAGCATTTAAAGACTCCCGTGCTGCCGAGGATAGGAAAAGAAAACCAATGGTAAATATGTTAATACTGCACTCAGAATGTGAACTTAAAGAGCAAGAGACTATGAAAAGCACCATACAAAGTATTTTAGAGTCATCAGTTTTGGGTTATGATTTACTTTTAAGTAGGAATAAGTGTTGGAAATGGTAAGAAAATTTTAAATTGTGTTTTTAATTCTTTTATTTTTAGGATGCCATTGGTGGAGAATCTATGCCCATTCCAACTATTGATACATCACGGAAAAAGGTAATAGATAATAGGTAAAAAACAAGTAAAAAAAAACTTAAGAAACTAAAACTACATCCAAGTATTTAGAAGACTGAGGCAGGAGGATTGCTTCAAGTTCAAAACTAGCCTAAGCAACAGAGTAAAACCATGTCTCAAAGAAAAAGAAAAACCTAGAGCCAGAAAGCAGTATGATTATGTCTCTGTTCTCAGAGAGCAGCAATGTGGCTGGGGTCAGGACTGGGGATGACAGATAGTGCATAGTTCTGAGTGGGCAGTGCTCAGGAGGCTAGGAGAGGACACAGTTCTGAGTGGGCACTGCTCAGGAGGCTAGGAGAGGACCCAGTTCTGAGTGGGCATTGCTCAGGAGGCTAGGAGAGGACCCAGTTCTGAGTGGGCATTGCTCAGGAGGCTAGGAGAGGACCCAGTTCTGAGTGGGCATTGCTCAGGAGGCTAGGAGAGGACCCAGTTCTGAGTGGGCATTGTTCAGGAGGCTAGGAGAGGACACAGTTCGGAAGACTTGTGGCCTACTCAGATTTCGGTCTGTCTTATTTCTCTGAATACTTGGTTGCATGGCACAGGTTTCTTATTAATGCCAAAGATAGCTTTTGTTATATACACTGCTTTCAGAATTTAAGTTATTAGAAATCAAATGTGGTGAGCATGGAAAGCTAATGAGCAAGTGTTAGGAAGGAGCTTTGTTAGATCCCACAAAGCCCTGCCCTGAGTGTACAGAACAGGTGGCTTCTTTTCAGCCCTCCACAAAGGAGCTACTTCCCTAGATCAGCTCTTACTGTGTCGGGACTTTTGGAACCAAAGTAATTTCTGTTACACAGCTCACACTGTAAGACTGCCTTACAAAAATATATATTAAATATGATAATGGATAGGAAATATTGGGGTGGATATTAAAATATAAAAGAGTGAATGGCATGAGTATGTTTTAAAATATTTGAAGTACAGCTAGTGGTGGTACATGCTTTAATCCCAGCACTCAGGAGTTAGACAGGTGAATGTCTGAATACCAGGAAAGCCAGAGCTACATGGAGAGACCTGTCAAAAACAAGCAAAACAAAAAACCATTCGAGTGTAAGTGAGTAGACGCGTATAATGTCTGAAGTTTGCTTATGCTGTATAAATCTTCATTGTCCTTTATTTGTATGTCTGAACTTTTTACCAATTCGTTTGCTTATTTTTGGTGCTGGGGGTTGAACTCAGAACCTCATGCCTGCCACACAAGTGGTCTGCCACTGACCACATCCTCTGCATTTACCTGCGGCCAAGCTTTGAATTGTTTCTATCACACAGCACAAGAACTAACGGAGGGAGGTAACTCTCAGTACCAGGTCCTCCTGTAGAGTGCCTATGTTTACTTCACAGTCTTCAGACTGTGCTCTTCAGTCACCCGCACTGCTGTTGCTCGGCGTCATTGCCCAGCGTTAGGGACGGTGGAGTCCTTTATACATTTCCCAGTGGTGACTGAGTTAGTAAAGTCCAGAGCCCTCCTCGCATTGCTGCCACGTCTACTTTCTCTACTTCTCTGCTTCTCAGTTTTGACTTTTAAAAGACCTGAGAGTAAAGAAGTACTTAGGATGAATGGAAAAGGAGCTGTTGTGTGCACCTGTGAACATCAGGGTGTAGGGCTGTGGAGAAAAAGTCCAAGTAGAGTTGGATGGTTGATTTGTTAGATGAATGAGCCCTTATAGGGTGGGGTGTACGTGCATGTATGTACATTCACACTTTTTTTTGTCTCCCTTTCAACAGAGACTACCCAGTAAAGAACTGCCAGATTCATCATCTCCAGTTCCAGCAAGCAACATCCGTGTCATTAAAAACTCCATCCGACTGACTCTTAACCGGTAATAGCAGTGCCTCTTCACTTGGTGACCATGTAGTCACACAGTGGCATAGACGGCATGACAGTTCCCGTCAACAGCCTCATGACCTTGGAGTGGTTTTTGAACTCTCACATTTGACCTTGAGATGCTGTGGCATTCTCACTGATTGCTACGTGCCCTCTGAGGTTCACCTGCTAGTAAATGTCACCTACAGTATTATGGCTTTGCATTTTGAGGTTTTACTGCCTTAACTTTTGATGTTTGTTTCTCTGTCATGGGAACCAGTTCTTGGCCACTTGGACTTTGATAAAACAAGCCCTGAACTGTTTTTGTTTGTTTGTTTGTTTGTTTCGTTTGGTTGGTTGGTTTTTTGTTGTTGTTGTTGTTGTTGTTGAAGTCTTATGTTGTAGTCATTGTATAGAGCTGAAAAAGTTAAAACAACAAAAAAAAACCTGTCTTGTAATTTTCCAAATGTTTGTATGTTTACTTTAGCATTGAAGCCACTTTGTAAAGCCCGAGGTTAATGAATGTGAGATATGTTTCTTCTTCTTTCGTTTGTGCAGATGTCTATTTTGTTAATTTATTTTTTTCAGATTGGCACATAAATATTTAAACTATTTTTTGTGCTTTTGTCCAGATGTTGCATAGTTTCCAGGGAGGACTAGTCCAGTGATTACACAAGAGTTGGGCACCATAAATTCTCAGTATTTTGCCTCCCATGGAGGTCTTCAAAATGCATCTTTATTAAAAATCAGACTATAACCAGGATACTGAAAGTCAGTATATGAATGGTGAAATTGTTACATGTCTTACTATCTCATGACATTCTTGTTAGCTGATTGGTATTTTTTACAAAGGAAGAATTCATCCCACCATCAATGATAAGATACATTTAAGTATGGCAGACTTGTATTTTTGAAGTATAAAATTAACTCAGCATGGTAATCCCTCACCATAACTTCCAGCAGTCTCCTCATGGATTAGGCATGCAGAATAAGCAGTGGATTTTATTGAAACCTCAAAGCATTTTTGAATGACATTGTTACCCACCATTAATTGGCTCAGGACCTTTGTAGCTTTATTTAACTATATGAGTTGTCTTTTTTTACACTGCTTTTTTCAGTGCATTTCTTAATATTTTTTAAGTTTCATGAATGCATGCTCAGTTTATTAAAAGTCCACAACCATGTAATTCTTGTAATCTGTTGACTCCGTGTTTTGTAAATGAAGTCGTATGTATTTTCAGAGTATTTTTGTATGTACTGTAAGATATCATCTTTTCAAAGAGAAACTTTAAAACCGTTACTGTCTGTCTTTAATTTTTTGAATAGGCTTAATTAATATATTTAAAATGAAACTCAGCATAGCCAGGGATCTTCAGCTTTCACCCAGCAGTGTAGTGGGGCCAGAGGGGCAATGCATTGGAGTAGTGCGGGGAGTTAACCCGGCTGCTTTCACAAGACACACGTTTTCACTTACAGACCCTTCACACCAGTTTTACATCCTTATGTTGAGACTGTCGTAGTGTTGTGCCCTCCCTGCCCGTTTTGATCTGAGGGATCAGAAAGGCGCCTTCATGCTCAGTGTGTAAAGAGAGGGAAAATAAGGGGGTGTGCTGCTCCCATGTTCTGTGTCAAAGGCCAGGAGGAGTTGTAGCTTCTTTGGCAGTGCCATTTTCATAGTTAACCTCTTCCTAAATTCAAATGTTTGGGATTTGTTCTACAAATATGCAAAACTGAATGATTATGAAAGGACTGATGGGCGTTGGTGGCACATGCCTTTAATCCCATCACTCGGGATCTGAGTTCGAGGCCAGCCTTGTCTACAGAGCTAGTTCCAGGACAGGCCCCAAAGCTACAGAGAAACCCTGTCTCAAAAAACCAAACACACACACACACACACACACACACACACACACACACACACAGGACTGACACCTGACCTTGAACCTAGAAAAATTATTTGAATTACTTAATAGGGCGTTTAAATCTTATTCCAAGAAGGACCAAGCCTGGCCCCTGGCAGTATAGTAGTTTTTTTTATCTTAGACTAAGAAAAAAAAATGATGTTGAGTCAGTGACTCAACATCAAGGTTTACAAAGAGGGACTTCATCAACTTGTCTGACAACTGAGGATTAATAAGATGGGTTTTGATATGGTGGGTTCATTGAAAAGATAAAGACCTTCCTGTTCTGGCCAGTAGGGGGACTTCTAGTACATTTCATTACCTTAGTAAGGGGTCTCTGTCAGACGGCTCCAAGCAAGTAAAAAGGTTTGGGAGTCAACATCATGCTTTCTGTCTGTTTCCAAGTGTGTAGCATAGCTAGAAATGTATTTCATAAAGCCAGATAGCCTTCACGTGTCCATTCCCTATGGTACTGGACTGGCTTGTTCTTCAGTGACTAGCTCTGGAGACTAACAGGGAAGCAAGTTTCTAGAAGTTTCAACTTTGAGAATTTAATCAATTTGAGGTAGAAAGTGCTTGGTTTAACACCTTGTAAAACTGGAAAGAATAAATTTTTAAAGCTTATTGATGCTTATAAGACTAATTTTGTCTGCAGACAGCCACTCAAGTAGTGATAATAAAATGCTTATTAATTAGCAATTAACTGGAAACAGACAACATCAAGTGAACCAAGCCTTCCTCCTCCTCCCTGCCCTTCACAGCATCCCCCAGGATCTCACTCTATAGCCCTGGCTGGCCTGAAGCCTGATCTGTAGACCATGCTGGCTCACCGCGTGAGGTGACCCCCCTGGTTTCGAAATAGGGATTTCTAGCTTGAAAGACATGAGTATCTGAGAATCCTTCGGAACTGTGGATAAGATGCTTTTTGTTCAGTTTTCTAGTCACCGGAAGTTAGATTTCGTTGGTTTCTCAAAGTGGTTCATGCCCCCCAAAAGGAGGCTGAGGGTGGGAACCACCAGACTGAGCAGTCCTGGAGTGTTTATGACCGCTCCATTTGGTTTTGCTGCAGTAGGTTTTTGAATGCAGTGTCTCTTAACTAGTGAAATGGGCTGGTGAGGACCTCGGAAACACATTATTTCTTAGGTACTTTATATATTTTGGGTGAAAATGTGGTTGGTCTTTAGAAAAAGGTTTGCCGTCAACTTTCCCATATTACTAAGGTCATTTAGAACACAGTAGCTTAGAATGACCCTCAAAGATAGACGTGTGAACATCTGAATCTTTAGAGTGTAGAGTAGGAAGGTTCTCACTTGTTCTTCCAAATTCACTAAACAAACCAATAAATAGAAATACTTTAGTTTTTTAACATATATATTTTTATAAGCAAATTGTTTAAATTGATAACTACCTAATCATACAAAGCTTCTAATTTGTGGAAATGATGGAAGGAAATCAGACTCTGATAACAATTTTCTCAGGAGTTTTTAAGGAAATTATATGAGGTCATATCCTTTCCAAGTTCTCTATTTTGGAAATAATCTAATAATTTTATATTTTAAAGTAATTGAACACAAGATTATCAAATTTGTTAAAATTTGTAAAGACTTACTTGTAATATATGAGGGTGGCTATGTGAATGTGCCTGTGGGTGCGGTGCCCACAGAGCCCAGAAGAGGCCGCCCTGAAGATCCCTGAAGCTGGAGCTACAGGCTACTGTGAGCTGCCCTGTTAACATAGATCCTGAGAACCAAATGTGGGGCCTCTGGAAGTGCACGGAGCACTCCTCACTGCTGAGCCATATTTCCTGCCTCCAAAATTGTTACAATTTTACATTGTCACCGAATGTTCAAAAAGACCCACAGAGAGTGTCTTTGATGCCATGGTGCTACGTCCCGCCACAGTGTCCCTCAAGTGACTGCAGCCCCCGTCCTTTTCTAGACAGCTGTGGTACGAGTTAGCTTTGCCCTGTTTTATAACTGTACACATGAACTTCATTTGTCTAGAGCAAATAATCCAATAAACTTACTTTGAGAAATGACTGGTGTTTGAGTGAGTCTTTGGGAGTATTTCAAAAGTACAAGAGGACGACATAGTTATTTCTCCAATTGACAATCAATTTAGTCATTTAAGACTCAGGTTGTCTGTAGTAGAAAATGGTACCTACTGACTACTTAATAAGAAAGCAAAGCTCAGACTCAATTCACCTCACTCACGGTCACTTGTTAGCAATATTTATCAGCAAGCTGTAGCACACAATTTGCAAATCTGCTCTAAATTTAAAGAAGTTCCAGCTTCTGGTCCTTTTATGTGGCCTTGCCCACACTTTCATCCAAGACTCCTTGAGGCATCATGTCAAGTGCTGGAAAGAAGACGCTGTCATTCTGTGGTCAGCCTGGCAACCAGAAGCCTCTGGGTGCAAATAGATGGTTTTATCCATCAATTCTTGGCTGCCATCCCGAGAAGGACGAGTCACAGGACTTTAGGAACCGTTGGCATCATGCATGCCTCTATTATACCTTTTAACACTAAATGATCTAAACTTGTGTAGCATTCAGTTTAGTGTCTGTTTACCCTGACTGGGGCCTTAGTAGTGTTTCATCACAGCTTTGGAAACAAACTAATCTATCGCCTTTATTCCAGAGTCTTTCTATAGGGGAAGCTGGGATGTAGCCAGTTGGTAGAGTGCATCCCTAGTATGCTTGGTCCTCATCGCTTCATAGAGAAGGCCTGCCGCACACCTGCAGTCCCATCACTAGGGGGTGGAGGCCAGAAGATCAGAAGTTCAAGGTCATATTTGTCTATACAGTCTGTGCTACATCCTTGTCTCACAGGGTGGAAAATATCCACCCTTCCTGTAGAAAAAGCTCAAAACGTTGAAGAGGATTTGGGAGGGAAGCAAAGGCTTAATTTTAATGCACTACTTTGAAGACCTAATTCAGGAACGCAAACAAAAGAAAGGCCATTAAAATGTTTTCCAAACTTTAATAGTAACCCTTAGAAGTATGTTAACACCTGTATATACACGTATGTGACTGTATCTGCTTATAAAATGTATGTGAGATTTCTTAGGTTGGGGAAATAGCTTTCTTTACTACTGTTACAGGTTTTGGTTTGTTTTTTTTTTAAGTCCTAGTTGAGAGTTCACTGAGGTTTTTACCCCAGTCTTGAGTTGTAACCTACAGTTTAAATACACGACACAAAAGGGCTTCCCAGAAGGTCATGTCAAGCGTGGGTCATTATCTTTGTTCTGTCAGGTGAGACTGTTTCAACAAACAGTTCCAGAGAAGACAGGAGTATAAAAAAGGAGAAAGATCGAGGTGCAGAGACACTCCTTTGTCGTGAGGACAGACTCTTGCTACAGAAAAAAAAAAAAAAAACCAACTTTGCACCAATCATCAAGAAAACATAAAAGCCAATAAGCAACAAAAAAATCATTAATTGGGACATTTTACAATTGTCAGGTGGCATCAATCCTCAGAGTGGGCTGAAGATGAACTGAAGAATGGCGCGTTAAGGTTTGCTCAGGTGAGAGGCAAATCCCGCTGTACCCCAACATGGTTCAGAAACTAGATTACAGGATTCCAACAGGAAAAAGTATTACATCCTGGGAAGTACTAGTTCTAGATTTTAATGCTAAAAGTGTCATCGACTAAACATTCACTACACTGACAACCGCTATGATCCTATGAGGCAGCCCTGTTATTTTACAAATGAGAAAACAGACCTGGAGAGACAGCCTGACCATCTCCAAATACCTAGCTCTTCAGCAGCAGACTCCAGAAGTGGGAGTCACAGTCTGGGTACTCACAGTCTGGGTATCTCTAAGCTAGGAAAAATCTAGAGGTGTACAACCGTTCCCATTGCATTGCCCTGCTCCATGGGATGTAGAACTTCTTACCTGGTCAACTGGTGTGGGATAATTGTCTGTATTCTGTCAATCATGTTTTAAGTAAATGCTGATTGGCCAGGCAGGAAGTAGAGGCGGGAAAACCAGACAGGAAGTAGAGGTAGAACAAAAAGAACAGGAGTATTCTGGAAAGCAGGAAGCTCCTCCCCCCCATTCCTTCCCAGATCACCAAGAAGCAAGGTGTAACCTGCCCAGCTGTGAAAGGTACTGAACCGTGTGGCTAGCATAGGTAAGAACAATGGGTTAATATAACTTATAAGAGAATAAGAAAACTGAGCTAATGGGCCAATCAGTTTTATAACTAATGTAGAATGTGTGGTTTTCTTTGGGACTTGCCGACTGTGGGGTACCGAGCAGGACAGAAACCTCAACAAGCCGGCCCTCATGTTACAGTCAACAGCAATGATGGTGTGTTGTGCCAGGCTGCTCTGCCTCTAGGAACTGTAACTTAATGCTTAACCCCCAAATCCAGTGTGTGTGTGTGTGTGTGTGTGTGTGTGTGTGTGTTTTCAGTTGGGAACACTTGTCTTTCAAGCCTTGGAGTAGCTATGATAATGAAAAAAATATTCCAAAAGGTCACCAGGCCTCTCCATATCTCGATAAACAACTAATCTCCCAGATAACAGCTATGTAGCATTCCTTAGCCGTCACACCAGATGGGAACAGAAACAAAGGGGTCTAGGCACACTGTCATCAATAATCAAAGAGGAGTGCCTGATAGACCGAAAGGTGATGCTCCGGCTGGTGACCTGGCACACAAGCAAGTTGTTCCTGGCAGTCACCACGTAGTCCTGGCTGTCTTGAAACTTGCCATGTAGAACAGACCGGCCTCAAATCTGGGGTGACCCTTCTGCCTCTGCTGTGGTGCTGGGACCACGCCTGACACAAATAAATTTTTTAAAGGGCATGTTTTATTTCAGAAAATCTAAAAGCTAAATTAAAAAATGTGCCTACAGCTGGGCAGTGGTGACACACGCCTTTAACCCCAGCACTCGGGAGGCAGAGGCAGGTGGATGTCTGTGAGTTCGAGGCCAGCCTGGACTACAGAGCGAGTTCCAGGACAGGTTCCAAAGCTACAGAGAAACCCTGTCTTTAAAAAAAAAGTAACTACAGCGAATAGTCAGATATGTTTAATTTATCGTTACATTTACTGCATGCTTTATTTGTAGAAAAAAAAATAAGTGTAGAACTCATGGAACTCTAAGGAAGTTCCCTGAGGTCAGCCCACGCGTATATTGCAGGTTAAGAACTTATCAATCCACCTCTGGCTGTCCAGCACGCCTAATACCCAGCAGAGCTGATACTCTGCCAGGGTTTAACGCGCATCGTGAACATCTGTATGTTGGGGGCTGGAGAGATGGCTCCGTGGTTATGAGCACTGATTGCTCTTCCAGAGGACCGGGGTTCAATTCTCAGCACCCACATGGCAGCTCATAAGTGTATGTAAATCCAGTCCCTGGGCAATCTGACACCTTCACACCATTGCACATAAAATAAAGGTTTTTGTTTTTTAGAGAAAAAAAAAAAGACAAAAAAAATCTGTATGTTGACACTGATCTGCAAGCGGCTACACTTGAAGAGTGCACGGTGTGAAGCTACACCCATACCAGATGCACCTGTATTTCCTTCCTCCCACCTCTCCTGGGCACGGGGCAAGACGGTCTAACCCTGTTTCCCAGTCACTTCCGGCTCGGGCCTCACAGCAGCACTTCAAAGAATTAAGTGCAGGTTCTTTCCAAATAGATTGGTTTCTTGAAACTCACCAACAAGTCAAACACCAGGAAAGTGGGGCTTTCTGAATGCCACCCACTTGGATGGCAAATGGTATTTAGTAGTTTCAAATATTAAGAAAAGAAAGAAAAAAAGTTGACTTTGCTTAGGCAGTATCTAATCTCCCGGAGCACAGGAAATGAAGGCGGTCAGGTCTGATTGGCAGGAGGCCCTGGGGTTGCACGAAGCTGCCGCTCCCCAGCAGGGCCCACTAGCCTGCCCCCAGCCTGCCTCCAGAGGGAAAACACCACTAAACTCCCTACGACTTGAGCAGCCAATCGGCTGCGCCATGATTACCAGGTGAGGGGGTAGGGAGACGGGACGGCGGGAAGGGAGGGTGTGGTAGGTTTGAGAAGGTTATGCTGCTGGGGCCAGCGGGATTCCGTAGTCACCAAGCATACATTCCATGGATGTTTAGCATGAATGTTCTGGAAACTAGAAGTATCGGAAGGTCCAGTGGCAAGTACTGCACGTGTTTGGCTGGAGATGTAATCAGAGCTCCGCTTTCCAAGGATGGTGGAGGGAGACAGAGATGAAGATGAAGTTATCAGCCACCTAAGAGGAGGAGGAGGAGGAAACCAAGCATGGAAAACAAAACAAACAACAACAACAACAAAAAGTTGAGAGCTTTTGAGGGGAAAAAAAAGAATCGAATCTGCCAACAAAATGAAGAGAAGAGTAGAGACGATGTGCGCCTTCGGTAGGCATTTGCTACTATCATTAAGGAACTCTGAGAACACCCGAGGAGGCTGGGAAGAGCCGCTCCTAACTCGATTAGTGGTGTTTAATTAGAGCTGCCTGGCGCCCCCATGTGGCGGTATGCAACAGATCAGGAGACTTGCTGGTCCCAGCTTCATCCCTCCAGATCACTGTTGAAGGGTCCCAGGCCCATGAAGAAGGTTCTGCTGAAGGAATTCTCGGTTGAGTGAATCCTCACTGCAACCTGCAAGCAGGAGAAGGTTCATTTCGGGAATGAGAGCTGAGTACACACAGACCCGCCACCGGGGCTTTCGCATGAGATCCTTCTGGCCATGCCCTCGGTGGTTTTTCTGGACTTGCTAGGTGGGCTGGACTGTGGAGCCGACCCAAAGTCATAATCTCCGATCAAGTCTGTCCATAATTGAGTTTGGATCTTTGCCTCCTACAAACCTAGAGGCCGAGAAGGCAATGTGAAAGTACCGACACACACTGTCAGCCCCCTCGCTGCTAGCATGTGTTCATCAGCGGTACTTTTCCCTCCAGGGCACTCTGAGCAGGGGCCAGGCCTGTGCTGGCCTTTTCTGAGATGCTAACACGAGGTGAAAGCACAGGCTCCGTGTTCCTGGTTCCTCCTCTGTGAGAGGAGGGCCAAACAACACACACACACCGTGCCCCTGGAGCAGAGATCTGGGTGCTGTCATGTCCCCTGCAGCCTGAAAGGAGACAATAGTAAATGCACTTAGGAAAGCTGACCCAGGGCCAGGAACACATTTTGCAGAAAATTCCACGAGGTTATTGACTTGTGAACCTGGACTCAGCTGGAGCAGGGAGCATCTCAGCTGTGATCAGCGGATTTGCCTAACAAGTGTTCCCAGACAGAGCTGGCCTCGGCACCTCTGGGTGAAGGAGGTGGTTGATCTTCATGGTCAGCTTGACTGTCTTTAGTCACCACGGGTACACACCTCGGGTGTGCCTGTGAGCCTGTTTCCAGAAAGGAGGACCCATCCTGAATGTAGGTGGCACTACCCCCAAGGACTGAATAAGAGGAGAGCTGAGCACCAGTGGTCATCTCTCTACTTCCTGATTGATGAGGCAACGTGACCAGTCGTCGCAAGCTCTGGCTACCACGTCTGTCCAGAAGTCAAAATAAACGGTCCTTAAGTGGTTTCCTATCAAGATCCTTGGTCTCAGCAACAAGAAAAACACTAAGACAGGAGGGCATTCAACAATTCCTGAGATTGATTTCCTACCACCTCAGTAGAATGGGGGCTCGGTGTCAGACTGAAAGTGACTTAAATTCAAGAAGGTTATTTCCTTCCCATCAGAGCTGGAAAACTAAACCCCACAGCTGCAGTAACATTTACAAAGCATAGATTTGCTAGGGTGGGTGAGATGACGCAGTAGGGAGATAGATGTGAAGCCAAAGGCAGTGGGCCGAGCCTGGGCAGGCTCAGACTTAGGGGTAAATGAAGGAAGAGCGCAACCATCCTGGCAGAAATGAAGATATCCTAAAGAGACGTTTGTGCTCTGTAGAATCCCTGTGTCTGTCAACTACGGGGGGCTCCAAAGGACGGAAATGTTCCTCCAGGAACCTCGTGCTTGGCAAAGAAGAAGGTTGCCCGCTGGCATCTTCCAGAGGAGGACCGTGGTCCCAAACCTAGCCTACTAGATCTGCCAGAGCCCCAGCTCTGGTCCTACAACTCCAGCTGTGGGAGGGTTGACAGCCGAAGTCAACCAAACAGCTGCAACGGCAGAGAGTTAGCAGTACTCAGATGTTGCAGAGAGGGTTGGGGTAGAGCCAGCCTCCAGCACCCTCACATGTGTGAGGCTCTGGGTTTGGTCCTCAGTACTGCAACCAGAAAAAAAGGAAATGCTGCAGAGGTCAACTTAAATAAAGCAGCAGCCACGTGACCTGGCATTTCGGTGGTCACTGCTGACGAGCAGAGCAAGCTGTGGAGGTGGAAGCTGTGCAGGGAATAAAGGTCGTGTTCTCAAGAAGGTGGGGAGGAGGAAAGGAGAAGAGATCAAAGGTCACAGCTCAAGGTGGAAGGGTGAGACAAAACTGAGGCGGGGCCTCAAAGACTGAGTAGGTGCTTTGGGAGCATGTAGGCGTGTTGAGGAACCAACAGTAAGAAGCAGCAACGTGAGAAGTGGGAGAATATGGTGGACAGTTCCCGAGACTTGCCCAGTGATCTCCTGGTGTTCATGCCCCTGCATCATCCCCTGGAACGGGACTGCTGACCCACTTCTACCTGAATCCCACAAGCAATGGTACCAATCACACAAGATGTTAGATCAGATTGTGGCTTCCTCTCCCTTGGATCACTCACCCTAAGAGGTAGTCGCCATGCTAAAAGACACTTAAAGACTCCCAAGAACGACCTTCAAAAGGAAGTAGCTAGACTGACCCAGAGCTTGACTGCCTTCTGAGGTGCTGGAGGCAGGAAGTGTCCCTTTGGAGAGAGAACGGGATATGCGGGCCAGGCCCTTTAGGTAGGAATCTGATGTCCTGGCAAAATAGCTGACTTGTAATCAACATTCAGGACATAATAAAGCTGAAGATGCTAAGATCCAAAGTGAGCTGAGCAAAATGTCTAAAGAAGTCTGGGATTGCCAGGTGGTGGTGGTTCACACCTCCAGTCCCAGTGCTTGGGAGGCAGAGGCAGGCGGATCTCTGTGAGTTTGAGGCCAGTCTGGCCTACAGATTGAGTTCCAGGACAGTCAGGGCTACGCAGAGAAGCCTAGTTTGGAAGAACGACAACCACCAAAAATCACCCTACCCCAATCCCCTAAAACACACACGCATGCATGCACATGGCATTCCCTGTTGAACCCCCATGAAAGAGTGCACATAAGCAACCACTTACTCTCTGCTTCCAACACTACCACCTGTGCCTTGGATTGTTACAGTTCTGCGCCCATGCCTACCCCTTCAGCCCTGAGAACAGAGAGATGCTTCTCAAATGTAAATCCAGTCATTCTACTTCAAGCCATCAGGCAAAGTCTCCATCCTCCAGAGCAGACTGAGATCTCCTCTCTGTGGTTTACAGACCCCACACAGTCCTGCTGCCCATCCGCCATTCCTCTGATTTTACATAGAGACCCTTCTCATGCCAACAAAGATTTCCTGCTTCGAGTACAGGATGGTGTAGCGCTACTGTATTTACAGGGCTGCTAGGTCCCCTGAATGCCACACCTGTGACCACATGAAGCCATGCTGCCTGTGTTTGTATGACTTGGGAGCCAGAAGGACAGGAACATGATTTTCAGAGCCGACACCTGCCCCGGGTGGAAACAGCTTCATTCCGTGGCCTACAGGCTACAGTTTGGGGCTCTCTGTCTAAGCACAAGCAAGCACAATTAATTCATGAGCCATCAGGGGCTCCATCAAAATTTCCTCTCTGCTACATACCCCACCCCACCCCGAGGATACTGCTTCCTTTCACATCCTTTCTGGAGCATGGCTCTGAGGAGGGGAAAAAAAGAGAGAGAAGGAAATGAACAAAGCAAAAAATGACAGCCCCATGGGGGCAGCAATAGCATTGCCTGAAGTTTGGAAAGGAACAGGCAAGATTATTAAAATTGTACTTTTATACCAGCCTGTCACTTAAGTAGTAAGTGACAAACAAGGTGGCACCCTCCCCTGTAGGAACAGCCTGAGGGCAGGTGTCAGCTGTGGAAATAGAAGCTGGCGAGCTCCCACAGGGAGACTTTGTACAATGCTCTGTTCTATGGTACAAACACTCGTCAATTTGGGGGCCATTATTAACACTCCCACTTGTCAGCGAAGGAGACTGGCAGATGACACTAACAAGGGACATGGGACTTGCTGGGGTCGCTGATTAGAAGTAGGTTTGGCCACGTGTGTGATTTAGGGCTGAAGGCAGTACCTGCTCCGCTGCCCGTCTCAGAAGTCGCCGGTCTGAGAGCTTACCACTTCTCTACTCAGGAGCAGAGAGGGGCCGTCGGAAGCCCAGGCTACAGAGACCATGGGTTAGGGCTGCAGGCTTCCTCTGGAAGCCCCTTCTTCCTGCCGGTATCCAGGGCTCAGCGTGTCCCCCATGACTAGGCTCATGTTATCTGTCCTCTCTTCGGCGCATTCATTCTTTCCAGATTTTTTTTTTTTTAACTCTCTTTCCACTTGTCACGAGGGAATGTCTGCTGGGGCGGAAACATCGCACATGAGCTAAAGGAGAACACGGGGCGCGAGGCGCCGAGCAAGCCTCCAGTGCGGTGGTTGTCTTGTGGTTCCTGAGTTTCCTCCAAGGGAGATCTGATCTGTCGTGGCGCCCCGGCAGGGTTGGTGGAGACATTCATCACTTCCTCCCTCAACAAAAGATGAGAATAAGACACTCTTTTCCTCCCCTGAGCCACTTGGTCCCTGTGCTGACTCCAACAGGGGCTCCCAGCGCTCTTTGGGAGTGCGTGTCCGAGCACCCGCAGGCCACCCAGGCCACCACACGCAGGAATGTAGCTGTCTTATTTCCCTAAGCTCTCTTCCCAGCTGAGCCCTGCTGTGCTGGAAGTGGTCTGATTGTATCCCTGAGGGACTCATTCTGGAAGCTTGGTGCTCTACAAGAGAAAAGATCCAGAAAGATTATGATGCCCAGAGAAGGAAGAACAGTCTTTCCCCTTCTTCCCTCTTCGGCTTTCCTGGGAACTGGACCGGCAAAGACAGAAGAATAAGAGCAGCCCAAGCTGAGCGGCTCAGGTGGAAGCCAGGGCCTGCATTACACAGCCTCTTAACAGGGACACAGTAACTCTGAATTTCCTCAAACCATGAGCAAGACTACACCCTTACCTCATTAAGTTTCTTGTGTCGGGGTATTTCGTGAGAGCAACACTAAAGTTTACCTCATACAAGACCGAGGGGGAAACGTGGGGAACAGTCGGGGCACTGAAGGAGGCGGGGCTGCAGAAGGAGTTGCACTAGGTGACTCCCTCTGGCCTCCCCTTCTACCTCTCAAGGCTCTGTTGGCCTCTGGTGATTGACTTCTTGTCTTTCTTTGTCAGAAGGTGAAGGGGCATCTTGGAAAACTGATGGCCTGCGCTGAGGCAAAGAAGGGGTAGCAAGCTTTCCTTATGCCCGTATCTCCTCAGCGCCCTGTAGCCCCGAATTGCTCCTTGTCCCAATGTACCACAGTGACAGTCTGCCGCCATGCAGGGGTGGCACAGGCAAGGAGCTGGTGACGTATGATGCTATCTGATCTTTCCTGAATTTGAGTTCTTTGTACGAGCATCACATATGACATCTTAACCAGGCACCTATTCCTTGCCTAACACTGTACCAGGGACCAGGGCTGATGGGCCGAACAAGATGTAGACATTTCTAGTGGATGAGGTAGGCACAAAGCCTTAGAGGAGAAAGATAAAGAGGGTCCCACCCCTCCAACTTGGGGCCTCAGGGACGCTTTCCCAGAGCTTGCCTGAGCTGAGTGTATTATGGGATTTAGGAAATTGCAGAAAGAAAAGTTACAAAGTGAAAAAAAAAAAAACCCAAAAAACAAAACTGAAGCAAGGACAAGCCGGGTTCTCTTTCCTGGGGCCAACCTATTTTATAGTGAGGGACTGGCTGTGAATTAGTCACCATGGCAGATACTGCAAGAGATCCAAAGATGGCTAGAAGAGTCCCAGCTCTCCAGGGCAGCAGAAGGAAGCAGGGTGTGGGGACTACACGTTAGCTCGGTGGGGACTACACGTTAGCTGGGCACCTATCCTCTGGGGACAATATGTGTGCCCAGTGTCTGTCCCCTGTTGCCAACCAACTTCATCTCAGAGGAGAGAGATGAGGTCCTGGCGTCCAGTATTTGCCCATTGCCCTAGAACCTGGCAACAATATGTGACCATGAAGGGGGTCAGTAGCGATGACTGACCAAGCCCAACCACCTTGGGCTCTTCAACTTATGACCCTCCTGAGCTTTGTTCTGGAAAGCCGATTTCCAGGTGACATCTCGCCTGACAATGGGTCAGTGGTCTTTCTTTTTCTGGCTGTCTCGGGCAGGATCCAAAGGTCATCGTGTCACTCCTCAGTCTTTTCAAGGAGACTCACGTGGCCCCAAGACATACAACAGCCCTGAAAATTCAAGAGGGGTTTGGTGCGCATCGGCAAATGCCGTGGAATACTAATTGAAATGTGTTCCATTTATTTATGCTGTGGAATGTTTGTTTATCGATGCAAAGATGTGTGGCCTTCTTTTAGGTTACATCTATTCAACTCTACGGATCTGTGTTACTTTGTCTGCCTAAAACATCTCATTGGTCTACTAAGGAGCTGAATGGCCAACAGCTAGGCAGGAGAGGGACAGGCAGGGCTGCCAGGCCGAGAGAATAAAATAGAAAGAAAGGAGAAGAGGAAGGAGTGGGGAGAAGGGAGGAGGATGTCAGGGGCCAGCCACAAGGCCAACATGGAATAAGAAGGAAAGAAAAATAATACAGAGATAGAGAAAGGTAAAAGTCTAGAGGCCAAAGGTAGATGATGGGCTAATTTAAGAAAAGCTGCCCAGAAAAGCTAAGGCCAGGCATTCATAAGTAAAAATGAATCTCTGCATATTTATTTGGGAGCTGGGTGGTGGGACCCCAAAGAACAAAGAGTAAAAAAAAAAATTTAAAAACCATCTACAGGTAAATATTTAACCTCAGCTCTCCCAGGAGAGATAAACATCCCTGACATGCAGAAGGGACTTTTTTCTCCCCAACCAGAGGGCAGCACCAAGTTTTGAGCGGGAGAGGGGTGTGCACCGTGAGCTCTTCAGAGCAAAGCAGATCCTGCGCCAGCACACCCTGAGTGTGCTGGACCCTGAACAGTAACTTTCTATAATGGTCTACAAAAGCCACAGCGATGGCCAATGGCCCTTCCCTTAGAGCCCCAGAAGCCTCGTTGGAAACACCCGTGGAAATAAGTTACACATAGAGACCAAGCCACCTTCCACTAGGGCTCATCCTTTCTCTGCCCACTGATTTCATACCCATCCTGCTGTGCTCAACCAGAACCACTTCCCCCACTGCCCCATAGGTCAACCCCCCCCACACACACACACACACTCCTACCTGCACTCTGAGCTCTCAGCATCCCAACCACCTCTCCTTCCTGGCCCCATCACTGTGACTGTTTCATGCTGGGGCGATCATTTCAGTTTGATCTTCCTCTAGACTATCAACTAAACCGGGCAGTGGTGGTGCACACCTTTAAACCCAGCACTCTGGAGGCAGAGGCAGGTGGATTTCTGTGAGTTCAAGGTCAGCCTGGTCTACAGAGTGAGTTCCAGAACAGCCAGGGCTACACAGAGAAACCCAGTCTCAAAAAAAAAAAAAAAAAAACACCTCAAAAAACAAAAATAAAAGACTATCAACTCCCTCAGAATATCCTTATGGGACAATGAAGTGCTTGATTTCAAGTAAATGAGCCAAAAGAATACTGTGGCAGGGCAAAGCCTGGCACCAGTCATCAGCCTTTAGGATGCTTTCTCTCCCTTTCCCTCAGCCGGATGTGCTAACTGGCTACTAACTGGCCGTTGCCTAGAGTTAGCTCCAGGTTATCATCCAGCAGAGAAGAAAACCTTCCAGCCCCGAGAAGGAGGCTCTCCACCATGGGCCACCACTCACTTTCTAGGGTGCATGAAGAATACCACCCCTCTCTCTAGTTACCATCCCAAGGACCCTGCTTTCCTTAGTGAAGAAATAAGTACCTCTCCCTCAAGCCTGTGACACGGGGACAGAACTCTGACTGATTTCACCCCTCACTCACATGCAATCCGTGACGTCACATAAACTGGAGCCCTCACTCATAGCAACCTCGCTGGCTTCGTGCCGGCTTTGCCAGGGTCCACAGTTTCAGGCAGTACAAAGTCTCTGGGTTTGAGAAATAGGAGGCTAATGTATAGCCTGGGCTAGAACACGAGTCCCAGCCTAGCCTGGGTTACAGGATAAGATCCTGTCTCAAAAGAGGGAAAGGGAGGGAGAAAGAAGGGAAGGAAGAAGAAAAGAAACTAGTTAGAGGGACCCATGGCAAGTCTGACTATGATACGTATAAATGTAAAATTAGAGCAAAGATAGATGTAACGGAGGTGAGATTTTGAGAGCCTCCACTAGGGGGGATGAATCCACGGAGTAAATCAGGGAAGAGATGGCAGGAATCTAGGCACTGAAAATAGTGTGAGGAGATTAAGTGGCAGGAGAGAGCATGGTTAAGTTTTGGAAGGGACAGAAATAGCCACTAGAGAAGGAGATGAGGGGCGTGGCTGATACAGTGGGAGGGGCAGAAAGAGGCCATTCTGCCTGCTAGAGTTTGGGATTAGTCAGTAAGTACATGTAAGGAAGAAGAAATAAGATATAAAGTTTAAAAGTTATCTAGATATTAAAAGGCACCTCTATCCCTGGCTCCACCTACTGCAACCTCTCCGCTACGTTCCCACTAGCTTCCGTCTTTGGATTCTCCCCATGGTCTCAAGATGATCACTGCGGTATTATTACCGGCTCAGCATGGCAGGCAGAAGGAAGGGCAGAGACGCAAAGATGGAAACGCTCTGTTTGAGTCAGCCATTTTCGAAAGGACTTTCTTCAGAAGCTCATCTTAATAGCTCTGTTCACATCTCATTGCCCTCCCATGACTGCAAGGGAAATGCAGTCTCTTCTACTGCCACGTCTAACATGGGCATTCGGTTACTGAGAAAGAAGAACGTTTCAAATCATTTGAGGTAACCATAAGAGCCTGGTGTAGTGGCTCCTACCTGTAATCCCAACATTCAGGAGGCCAAAGAGAGGATCATGCACAAGTTTGGGGTCGGACTCGACAACAGAGTGAGTTCTGGGCTAGCTGGGTTATAGCATGAGACCCTGTTAGGCCTCCTGGGTATTCCCCCACAATAGAACAAGAACAGATTCCAGGTAGCCATTTCCAGTTTGAGAGATCAAGAAAAGTCTGTATCGTGTTGGGAAAAATGTGACCATATTAGGTATGTGCAGATTTCTTTCTCGTCATTACTCCCTCGATGCAGTACAGTGACCATTTCTATGACACTTTTATTGTCTTGTTAGTCCCAAAGATGCTGTAACATTTACGGGAAGATAAGCAGAATATAAACATTATGTCACTGTAGAGAAGAGCCTCGACCACCCAGAGATTTGGGAGTGTAGGAAGCAATGACATCATTGGCCTTTGTAAAGAGAGGAAACGACCCCCTGGCTGTAGACAAAGATCACTGTTCACAGGAAGCTGATGGGCCCACTTTAGAGAGTATCCTAAATATGGTCTCTGAAGGTAGACTTGGTGTCTTCCTACTGGCTGGGTCATAACGGGCTCCACTGTCTGAATGAATGTGTAGAGTGAGAACCACCAGCGCAGGCTCACCCAGACAGCACTCAGGATGTCAGCTGCCTGTCCAGGTTGGGTTGGTTTAATGCTCACCTCCTTTCTTCTCAACCTCCATTCAATGACTCTTTCAATGACCCCAGAGTCAGGAGCACAGCATGGGCTTTCTGTGTAGAGCAGAGGCGACAGAGAGACAAGAATAAAGGCTCATTGCTAACTGCTCGGTTTCTGACCACAATTTGTGCCTAAGGGGCAGGGACAAGCTACCCAGTCGATAAAGGACTAATCATTACAGCTGATATTCCCAAGTTTTCATGGTGGCGAGTCACCTGAGAATCTACACAGAAGGTTAACACGCTGAACTCGCTAACCCAACTCTCTGTCCATTTGTCAGAAAGAGGTCAGAGCCAGCAGGGGTGCGAGTTTTAAGTGTTAGGGAAAGGGTTGAAGGAACTATTGGGAAAGTGAGTAGAGGGGCTAACTGGAACACAGTATCCGTTTCTGCAAGAATAAGAAACACAAGCCCTGGGATTTTAGTGTCCAAGGATGCTGGGCTCCATCTCCTGCGAACGAAGAATGACTGCACTTAAGCACCTCTTCAGATGACTTATAATCCGTGATATAATGTAAATACACCGCGGAGAGCGCTTGCTACAGTTCAGCCAATAGTGACAACAAAAATGTCTGTGCGTGCTCAGTACAGCTGTTACCTACAACGGGTTGAATCCATAGAGGGCCAATCTGTGGTGTGTGTGTGTGTGTACTCTCTAAACAACTCTACTAAGGCTCGATATAAACACGAAAAGTGACTCTTTATATCCATGTTACCACAAGATGTCCTGCAAACGGGCATTTTTGATTCCAGCCAGTCTCCACAGTGAAGGCAGAATTCTGTCCAGCCTGAACGACGAAGGAAAAGTGAGCGTATGGTTAAGGAAGGGCGACGGACTGTCTCTCTAAAATTTAAATATTTTATTCTAGAAAGAATCCATTGTTTCCCAGTGACTCAAGGTTTCACCTCACTGGGGGAAATCACCCCTGAGAGACTGTGTGGTCATGAGAAGTCACCAACACGTCCCATGCTTGAGCAAGCTGTCCGCACGCTTCGCCGTTCTGAAGGCTTCGCTCGCGCTAAAGCTTCCCCTAATACACATAGTTGATGGGGCGTGACTCTGCCCCTGACTTAGATCAAACGCGGCTCCTCTCAACGAGCCTGTGACTCCTTGAGTCAACTTGAGTGATTTCACTTATGTCACCAATAGTTAAAAGGGGGAGACCTTCTCATGTGTAGCTTTCGAGAGCTAAGTCATCCCTGATAGAAAAGAAAGCATAGTGAATCACACAAACTTTTAGAGGCAAAAGGATGCCTGAGTCTAGGACTGGTTGGTCCCTTCCATGGTGTTTGTTCTCCATGATGGGGCATAGACTCAACTGTCTCCCTCCATGCCACCTTGCCAGTTAATGGTCCTCAAAATTGTTGCTACCTGCTCCTGTCTTTTCATGACTGTTCCTCTGAAGAGAGCGGCAGTTTGGATGAAATCTGATTCATGGAAGACAACAGGCAGAGGGATAAGCCGCATCCTGTTGGGCATTTCCACTCAGACATCCCATGGAATATTAAATCAGTGCTTCCCTCTACTCTTGGGGGCCCCAAACATTTCAGGAAGGGAATTTTGAAAAGGCATGACGGCAGGCAATATCATATCCGTTATGAGCACAGGCTCAGATGGACCCTACTCCGTAGTCGCTGAGTACTAATTAATTAACTGAATATTTATAATTTACTATTATCTAGAATCTACTAACAGGCTATGGTAATTCTTTACTGATTATCTATGTTCCTGAACCTCTTGCTACCTCAGTTGCCACATCTGTAAATGGGGATAATAATGGCCCCCACTCAGGGTTGGTGTGGTTCGGTTGTAGAGCACTTGTGTGATTTATGCACGAAGCTCTGGATTAGATTCCCAGCATGGAGGAAAATGACACTGAGTTTACATACCTGAAGTATTCATTACATCAACCCCTCTCCACTGGCGTCCTCTGATTGCCCGCCAATGGCCCTGAGCCTTCTCTGGTGTTAACCAGTCCCTCCCTGCAACACAACCCCTCTTCCTTCCTCTGACACACTTGAGTTTCCCCTGGAGTATGATTCTTTTTCTAGCTACCATTCCTGTCCAGGTGCTCCACGAACAAGGTCTGTGCTCCTGCTCCCCCCACACCTCAATCGTCTCCTCCAGCTCCTAGTGCACAGCTAATCGACACTTCCTGAGCACAGACGCTGTGCCTCTCATCCAGGTGCAGGGCACAGTTTGCTCAAAATTGGTCAAATTAAGGAATGAGTTGATGAATGAAAGGCAGAAGCTTACTGATTCCAACTGGTGGGAATTCCTTCCGCCAGAGCAGTGGGGAGGGGATGCAAATACACTTACCCCAGAAGGCTCTCTGCCTTTAGAAACATAGATATACAGCCAACTGTAACATACTTCCCTTTTAAAAAGTAACGCCACTTAATGCGATCAGTTCAAAAACCGCTCATTTTGTTTAACTTCATTTCTGTATACATAGTAGTAACTTGTATCAGGCTAGCAATACCAAGAAGTTTCTCTAGGTATCTTTTTTCCCTTTTGCCTTAGCAGAGGACAAACAGGAAGGGAAAACAGGAATTGAATCCCCTAGCTCGCAGTCATGTGCTTCTGTTTCTCAGAGGCTCGGTTACAGCGAAGAGGTAAATGTCACTTAGATATGAAGTTAGTGACTTTGAGTCTCAGTCCCTGGTGAACTAGGGTATTTCCATGAGGTGATCACTGCTCTACATTTGCCAATAATGTGTCGTCACTCTGTTGACTAGAGCTGCATTACAAAGGAATTTCCCTAGGAGCCCTGGCTCCGCCATTTCCCAGGCCCCTGAGTGGCGTTTAACACCTGGTATTTGTGAGATGTTCACAATCACCTGTTCTCTGCAAGGTGCTGTCCAAGGCATAATGCAGGAGAGACAAGCGCTGTCCTCTCAGAAGGCTCAGGGCACCCAAGACACACAGACAAACCTCATCAGAGGCAAAGAGTTTTGTAAGAGAGCTGGACCACAGGAGGATGACTGGACAGGCCAAGAGCAAGCCAGAGAGTGCAAGAGGTGGGCAGAGGGAACTGCTCTTTGGGACAGTGAAGCCAAGGAAAAGGAGGCAGAAGATGCTGGTGGACCAGGGTGAGGAGAACTCATCTGAAGGAAGAAGAAGGGGCAAAGGGATAGGGGACAGCTAATGCGTGAGGTGCTAAAAGAAAACAAAATCAGGACGGAGGAGGAAACTTTGGGGAGCAAAGTTTCTTCCTCTGAGAGAATAGACAGGCTTCAGGAGAAGTAGAGACATGTCAGGAGTTCCTACCAGAGACAAGCAATGCTTGGACCAAATGTGCACACTGGGCGGGAGGCGGAGGACTCGCGACACCCTGGCTTCACCATCTGCCCGGGCACAGTGGCTGGCACCAGCCTAGAAGGCGAAGCGCTATCATCACACCAGCCTGCTGCCTGTGGCTGCAGCATCATCAAAAGCGGTGAACGTCACTCAGGAAAGCAGAAAACATGGGGATCTGCAGAAAGGAAAAGGGGAGAAGATGGTTTGGGGGCCTGTAGGACACAGGATCAAAAGATCATAAGGGAAAGAATCTGAAGGTGCCCAGAGGGGAAGCTAAGAGCAATTGGAAAACAGCTAGGCCCAGAGAGCAGGGATTTGGGCAGTGCGCTGGCCACTCCGGAACTTCACTCGGCACCTGGAGACTGGACCCACAGTTCTAGCGACAGTCCGCCAGCATTCACATTTCTGAAGGAGATGGTTGGCTGCTCTAATTTCAGAGCTGCAGATCTAGAACCCAGTCTGTTAAATGCACTGCCAAGCACGGGGGCGCATTACTCATGAAGGAAGAGCCAGGTGTATGATAAACAGTGTATACGGGATTCTGACTGCAGCACGCTTTGAGAACATCACTGCTGATCATTGCACTTGCCGGCCTGGGTGGTCAGGTGACCTCCTGGGTGGTCAGGTGACCTCCTGGGTGGTCAGGTGATCTGCCGTGAAAAGAAATACCATAGAGCAGGGCTTTGGCGCAGAGGCCATGCATTACTTGCTGTAAAGGCCAGTCCTGCACATTATGGGATGTTTAACAGCATCTCTCATCTTCAGACACTCGCTGCCAATAGCAGCCCCATTCCTGTCTTCCAGTGTGACTCCTGACGTTACCAAATGTCCCGAGAGTAAAACTGTCCCTGAGTGAGAATCACTAACCTAGAAGAGAAAGGAGCAGACTGGCGTCCACGCTCCATCATTTCTTTACACCCACCAGTGACCGAATGACCTCCCCCCATTAGTTCTCCAAGGACCTGCTTCCTACTCAAACCTCACTGTCGCATCACCTCAGTTGACAAGGCATTGCCCGATGGATTGCAAACGGGAAATCTTCAAAATGGAGCTGCAGAGACATGGAGAGGCATTTCGTCTAAGAATGGTGCCCAGTTCGTGTTGCCTGAAATCTGCCATTCTGGTGACAACTAATGCCACATTGTAAATATGAACCTCTAAAGTCTCTCTGAACTCCGGAGGTGTGTGCGGCTCCTACACTTTCCCTGCAGTCCTGCTTCTATTCCTCTTGTGGGCCAGGGTCTTAGGGAATTTGTCTTCCAGCACCCAAACTCGCCTCCCTCCGAGCACACCATGTTGAGAGTCCCCACAAATGGCACCCAACCCAGTGTGGTCTTCTCTTGTTGGCAGCTCCTTAAGATACTCACTTGTTTCTCTTTCCCACAGGCTGTTGAAGATGAAACCACACTGCTTTCTGAAAGAGAGGTAAACGCTGACCTGAGACTATGTAAAAGAAACCATTTCTCAGACCATCTGGAAAATGAAATTGTTGTACTTATTAAAATAGCCTTTCTTCAAATTCTTGTGACTTACTAAAAATGACCATTAACATATTCTGTTGGTTCCATTTTGGTTTTGGTCAGAGCTTTTTCTGAACTCAGTTTCACTGAGAACTTTGATGACATTTATCCCTCACTTCCTTTTTTTTGTTGTTTTCTCTGCCGCCTTCTGGCCTGAGGCTAAGGATGTGTCACTCTTGGCACATCAGCTTCTCTTTTTGACAGAATCAGTTAAGACTCCGTGACTGCCTTGGTGCTGATCCATCATGGCTTCCTTTCAAAGCACTCCGGTCATTTACTGTGTCAGATTCTATTGTGAGATCCAGCTGGGGAAACTGGAGATAAGGTCCTCTCTTCATCCCAGGAGACACACCCACACAGCTCTATCTCAGCAAGGATCATCACCGTGGAGGCAATGATAGTGTGCATGTTCTTCTATGGCTACCCTGTGAGCACTTGACAGACCAAACTCACAGTGTCGGGGGCAGAGTAGCGCAGGAGCGGGCAATGTCATCCAAGGCTTATCAACCATCCAGTGTGGGCACAGCCAAGGTTTCATGAGCAGAGAGCGGCTGGGCTGAGTTCTGAGGATCACTCTGCATCATAGAGGCTAAGAGAGTGCAGTACCTGTGCTAACTAGCCTTTGTTTTGGTGTGCGTGTGTGCACACACAGTATGTGCCCACGCACGCATGCTGGAGGTCAGAGGACAGTTGTCAGGGGTCAGGTCTCTTCCACCTTGTTTTTGAGCATGGTCTCTCTTGTTTCTGCCTATGATCCAGGTAACTCTCCTGTCTCTATTTCCAATCTTGCCATAAGAGAGTTGGGATTAAAGATTTAGACCACCACACCCAATTTTGGTTTTGTTTCATTTTGGCTTTTTGCTTCGTTTTGTTTGGTAGCATGGGTTCTAGGGGTCAAACCTAGAGCCTTTACCCACAGAGCTATCTCACCCGTCCCTCACATATCCATTTCTTATTGGCTCTGATCAGGACCAGGACCTGATCGTGGCACACTGAATATCTCAAGCTAAAGGAATTTGAGACAATAACAGACGCAGGCAGGTCACTCCCCCTGCCCTGAAACAGGTCTTAGGCGCTCGCCATAGTGATACCTCCCACACGCAGAGGAGGGAAACAGCCTTATTTTTACAGATGCAGGTAAGGAATCTAGGCAAAAACAAGCTGTTTGGTTCCCTCAGATTACTAGCGCTAGACCGTATACCTTTTAGCCAGTTGTATGGCTGCACACTGTCCACTCTCCATCCACGCTACCATAAAACACACAAACTTAACTGCTTCTTCAGTATCCGTTTTCTTATTAAGGTTTGCAGAAGACTCACACTAAAGAAATCTGGATACTTTTCCCTTGTGAACCTATGTTTGCTAAAAGTATTTTTAAACTTTATTCTTTGACCAGGTCATTAATGCACATCTGTCGGTCACATTCCTTCCTCATGACCCTCTGCCATCTTTCAACTTTGATGTCTTTGTTTGTCTTTTTTAATGACCGTGTAAGTTTAATTAGTGTTGCTTACATGAACGTGAATATAGATTTAATTTACTGGAGCGTGGTTAACTTACCAGTGACTATGTCACTGTAGAAGAATAAGTTTGCTTCCCTCAGCTGCCATTAACTGCCAAGAAGTCCTCTGCTAGGGGTGGGGTGGGGCCTCATAAATGCCCTGCCCCAAACAGACACTCCTCTGTCTTGTCTGTTGAGGTGTCCACCATGAACCTAGCAACTGCATTTTAGACTGCGTATAACTTTTTAAAGCAGCCACAAATAGATTGTCAGAACAAGAATTAAACCCCAGCGGAGGAGAATCTAGACTAAGAGTGTTTTCTAAAGTCCAGGTAAAATGGGAGCGCCGTGGCAGTTTTAGTTATCCATGACTTCATAACTTCATCTTCTCTAGGGAAAGAAAAGATACAGATGCTTAGTCTAAGCCCTAAGGAGATTAGCAAGGCAAATCTCTACGGGGAGGGGTGGGGGGAATGGGATGGTAGGAAGGTTGCTCTCCACCGGCCACCGGCTCAGGACGGTCCTCTGTGGATCTGGGGAGGAGAATCTATGCTCTAAAGCTGTGCTCTGAGGTGCTCTGCCTGTCACCCATGATGGCAGAGCTGAGCGGTGTTTCCCAAAGCCCAGTGTGTGTATGAGTGTGACCTGAGTCTACAAACACAGCTGGTCAGGGGTGGGAGCTGAGCTCCTCCGCTTCTCTCGGGAAACTAAGTCTTAGTTAGAGCAGGGGTTCTCAATGCCAAGCACACCTGAGAACCACACAGGGGCCCCGTGAAGACACAGGCGCTGGCCCATACCCTAGAGTTCGTCCTAGGCGGTTCCCTAACTCACCGGACCCCAGGCAACACTCTCACTGCTGATCATCCCACAGCCACATTTTAAGAATCCCCATCTTAAAACATCCCTCACAAACATGAATAAGTGCTCCCTCTTGGGCTTTGCATAAAGGCTGGGAGCCTCAGAGTTTAAGATGAAGCAAGCCAAGGTGGGTCTTCTGGGAAGGTAGGTCGCCAGCTGAAATGAAAAAGAGAGCCATTGCTTTGGATGGTGAAGCTAAGAATAGCTAACGGTTTTTGACGTTTTCTCTGTAATCTGAACTAAGGTTTAATGTACATTGTCTTACTTGGCATCTGGCCTGGGCAACAGAGCTGGTGTTCGACGTGTAGCGCAGAAGCCAGCAACGTGTGCACGCCAAGAGGGAGCGTCACAGCTTCTGCAGGCTGATGTGGTTGGCAGGGCTACCTGCACCCAAGGCCGCCGCCGCCTCACAGGAAACACCTTTCGATCTGGACAAGTAGTCACCGGAGGCCTGAGTTCTGCCTCGCAGAGCCTGCAGGAAACAGCTGGGAGAATGCGAGGGCAAGCACTAAGCATGCTCTCTCTCAAGCTCAGGATCACCTGCACAGGAGGCAGCTTATCAGCCCTGGCACTGGGTGAAGCCCCTGAACACCCAGGACTCATCCTTGGGCAAGAAATGAGCATTCCCTGGAGAGACATCTGGACAAAGACAATTCTAAAGTGTCCCCAGGCAGGTTAAGAACAACTGGGTAAGGTTCGATCCAGGGCAATATGAAGGGGAGGCAAAGCCCAAAGCTAAAGAAACAGGTCTTTAAAGGTTTGCTAAGGAATTACTCTTTAGTAGTAATGTGTTTTTAAAATTTATTTGTTATTATTTGCGTCTTTCACATGATGCCTCTGGATCCCACCCATCTCCTGCCCTACCCCAAAATAATTCAAAATCAAATTTAAGAGAAAAAGAAGAAAAAGGGGAAAAAAGGGAAGAAGGGAAAGTCATGGAATCTGCAGTGTGATACAGCGAGTCATGCAGTAAATCTCTTTATCCGTATATTTTTATATGCAGGCATTCATCATAAAGAATCATTGGTCTGAGGTTCAAGGTCCCTGTTCCCTGCCGCACCATCAACACTGGGCCCTCACTGGGACTCTTCTTGGACATCCTGTAGCTGCCCCGTGTCATGGAGATCTTGCAGTTCTGGGTCCACAGGACTGACACCTCTCCCCCACCCCCATGCTCCAGCAGATCACAGGTGGGGTGGATGTGGGTAACCCTGTTCCTGGGCCTGGGTGTTTGCAGGGTTGATTAACCCACCAGCTCTTCTCTGTCTTCACCACCAGAGTGAGCTCTCCAGCATTGCCCTGGCCCGTTCATCCCCTGTAGCTATGAGCAAGAGGCTGGGCCGGTTCCCCTGTTTTCACATCCTCAGGGGCAGTTCTCCCGTACCCAGAACCTAAAGGTCAGCCTTACCGTGTTGCCCAGGCTAGGTGTAGAGTGCTGTAGCTGATGAGGGCCAGGGACCGCTCTCCTGCTCCAGTGACCTCACAGACAGCTCTCCCACCTATGCACCTGCCGTTTCTCTCTGTGTCAGACTCTTTGATCCTTCACCTTCAAGTCTTTATTGAAATGTCAGCTACCCAAGGAGGCTTCCCCGGTCACTGTATTCTGCACCCTTTATTTCCTCTCTAGCATTGAACACCACCGCCACACATGCGCACTCACGAGCACACATGCTTGCCCAGGCGTGTGCATACACTCACACAGACCTTGTTACTTACCTGGCTTATGGTTTATTTCCCCCTTGGACTAACTGAGGTATGAAAGCAGGGCTTTGGTCGTTTCGCTCCACTGGTTTTCCTGACCCTTGAAGCAGAGCCTGATTATAAATACAAGCTCTGGAGACACCGGTTTAGTGGATGAACCCATCCCTACTCAAAAAATAAAAACAAAGCAATATCCTTGGAGAGAAGCAACCCGGAAGAAAGTCCCAAGAGCTCTTTGGCTTCAGAGGAATGGACTTTATTAGAAGGAGGGAACGGTTTTGGTTCTCCCCTTCGTTTCTGAAAGTAGGATTTAACAGCCTGGCCGCGCCTGACCCGGTAGTCCCTTCCAAAATGCTTAATTCCTTCGTGGAAACACAGAGGAGAATGCAAGCAGGTGCCTCGGGGAAGGGGCAGGCAAGAGAATGAGAGGACAAGAAAAAGGAAACTGGATTTGCCCTAGTCTCTTTGGCCTCAAGCAGGTCCTGACGTGGGCTCTTCAGCTGCCTCTTTTCTTTGGATCCTACGATTATGGTTTCCTCATATCCAAAGAGCCCTCTGCCAATTGGATCACTATGAGCATCTTTAAAGTTGTGGCAGTGTCCTCATTAGAAATCCTTCCCATCACCGGAGCTGATGAGGCTCGGTTGGAACAGTAGTACTTCCCTAGGCCTGTGTTCAGTCTTAGCCCACCCAAGCCACAGGTGGTGATGCACACCTGAAATCCTAAAACTGGGACTTGGAGGTAGGGAGAGCATGGGTTCACCCTCAGTTACACAGAAGGTCTGAGCATAGCCTGGGTGGCATGAGGCCCTGTCTACACACACACACACACACACACACACACACACACGCACACACAGAGCCCATGTTTGATCCCAGTAGCACATAAATGTATTTATGGTGATATATGAATATTATCCCAGCACTGGGGGAGAGTCAGGAGTTCAAGGTCACCCTGAGTGACGTAATGAATTTGAGGACAGCCTAGGATACATAGATCATAGATACATAGAGAGAGAGAGAGAGAGAGAGAGAGAGAGAGAGAGAGGAAGAGAGAGGAGAGAGGAGAGAGAGAGAGAGAGAGAGAGAGAGAGAGAGAGAGAGCGCTCCATGAGTGTTTGTCATGCAAGCACGAGGACCTGAATTCCACCCCCAGAACACATGTGAAAAAGCTTGGTGCATGCTTGGAATGACAGATGGGCCCCTGGTCTTGCTAGCCAGTCAACCAGCTGAGTCCACAAGGCCCAGAGCAGTGGAAGACCCTACCTCAAATACACAAGGTTGAGACTGAGGAGGGTGCTGTGTAAAACAAGAGGACCCAAGATGCAATAGTCAGCACCCCTATAAAATCCACATACGACTTTACATGTCTGTAATCCTGAAGTAGAGGTGGGGCATGGCCGTACATGTCTGTAGCCCTGAAGTAGAGGTGGGCATGGCCGTACATGTCTGTAGCCCTGAAGTAGAGGTGGGGCATGGCCGTACATGTCTGTAGCCCTGAAGTAGAGGTGGGGCATGGCCGTACATGTCTGTAGCCCTGAAGTAGAGGTGGGGCATGGCCGTACATGTCTGTAGCCCTGAAGTAGAGGTGGGGCATGGCCGTACATGTCTGTAGCCCTGAAGTAGAGGTGGGGCATGGTCATACATGTCTGTAGCCCTGAAGTAGAGGTGGGGCATGGTCATACATGTCTGTAGTCCTGAAGTAGAAGTGGGGCATGGCCGTACATGTCTGTAATCCTGAAGTAGAGGTGGGGCATGGCCGTACATGTCTGTAGCCTTGAAGTAGAGGTGGGGCATGGCCGTACATGTCTGTAGCCCTGAAGTAGAGGTGGGGCATGGCTGTACATGTCTGTAATCCTGAAGTAGAGGTGGGGCATGGCCGTACATGTCTGTAGCCCTGAAGTAGAGGTGGGGCATGGCCGTACATGTCTGTAATCCTGAAGTAGAGGTGGGGCATGGCCATACATGTCTGCAGCCCTGAAGTAGAGGTGGGGCATGGCCATACATGTCTGTAGTCCTGAAGTAGAGGTGGGGCATGGCCGTACATGTCTGTAATGCTGAAGTAGAGGTGGGCATGGCTGTACATGTCTGTAACCCTGAAGAAGAGGTGGGGCATGGCCATACATGTCTGTAGTCCTGAAGTAGAGGTGGGACATGGCTGCACATGTCTGTAACCCTGAAGTAGAGGTGGAATATGGCTGTACATGTCTGTAACCCTGAAGTAGAGGTGAGGCATGGCCTTACATGTCTGTAGCTCTGAAGTAAAGGTGAGGCATGGCTATACATGTCTGTAGTCCTGAAGTAGAGGTGGGGCATGGCTGTACCTGTCTGTAGCACAGAAGTAGAAGTGGAGGCAGACAGATCCTGTGAGCTTGCTGTACAGCAAGTTTAGCCTAAATATTGAGCTTCAGGTTCAATGAGAAATAGTGTCTTCCACATACATGAACATGGCCACATCTGCACATATACACCACACCCCTACACACCACACACACACACACACACACACACTATCATTCAAGAACAGATTGAGAAGGAATACTGCATTTTTTTTTCAAGATGATAGACAACACTCAGGCCAGCCCACAAGTCTCCAGAGATAATCTAGGGGAAGCTGTAAATCAGCTATCAGAAAAGCAAAAGACTCTAAACAATGAGAGAGATGGGGCAAGGGGGGTGGGGAGGAGGCAAGAGATCCACATCTGGACAGTATCAGCTTCAGCAGAGGGAAAAGTCAGGAGGGGAGTGTTAGGAAGCCCAAGGGTGACTGCCGACTCCCAGCTATATTTTCCACTTCAGTTTTATCGGTAATAAGTTTGATCTTCACTGTGCTCTATTCTATTTTCCATTGGTCCAAATCAGCAAGGGGCAGACTGTTTGACCCAAACCACTCCTCTCCCCCAAGCTTCACCCACAGCCCACAAACCGGCAGAGCACGAGGAACAGGCGCTGGGTCACAGCTTTGGGGACTTAAGATGCTTCTGGGTGTCTACACTTCTGTGCATGGAACATTTATGTGGGACTGGTGTTGTAGGGCTTTAACAAGCCCAGGCCTTCGCAACCTCAGTCTACACAAACCTCCCAGACATCAGCAATGGGCAGGTGGGAGTAGGTGTGCCCACCGTGAGGCGAGTCATTACGCCACTTACAGCATTCAGAGCTTCCATGAATAATTTCCATAGGCACTCACAGCTGGGGTATGTTTCTGTTGTTCCCACCATGTTTCCAGATGGAAAAAGGACAAGGAAAAGCAAGCACCATGAAGGTTTGACTAAGGGTCTCAAAGCTAATATGCATAAGAATTACTACTTATTAAAATGCTTGTTTCTGGGCTTGTCAGGAACACTTCGTATTTCTAACAAGTTCCCAGGTGCTCTCTGTCTGAGGGCCACTTGAGAACCATAGGCTAGCATTTCTAGCCTCAGGTACACAAGACCAACTTCCTCAGATGTCCTTTATAAATTATGTTGACTGAGTCCAGGTTTAAGGCCAAGAAGAAAACATGGAGGAATCAACCTGATTCCACAGGACTTACTTACAGACTCCTAGAATTACCCACAAAACCCGACACTTAGATAAAACCAATTACAGATTTGTTTAAACCCAGTCGTAATTTTGACCAGAAACTCAGAGTTGGAGGTTCAACTGCAGAGTGCAGCGGTGCTATACCAGTGAACAGACAGAACAGGGAATTTGATTCTTCAGGTGGTAGGCCATCCTTTTCAGCTTCATGAAAGAATGAACCCAAAGACTAAAAGGGAACAGGAATATCCCAGGGACATATTATCTCTGGGAATCAAGGAGAAGTTGGATGGCTATAAAAACTTTGAACATGGGATGAGAATAAGAATAGTTGGAGAAAGAAATAAGAAGGCTAAGAAGAAATAAGGCTAAGAAGAAATAAGAAGGATAATGGGGAAGGAGGACAGAAGGGTCCGGCAAGGCCTTGCTTGTTTGTAGCTGGTGCTAATCTGATTGGCTGGCCCTAGATCTTACTACTACTGTTAAATAGAGAGAAGGGGGTTAAGGGAAAGGTTTGGCTTGGTTCGGTGACATGCCGTGGCACAAACCTAGAATCCGCGCACTTAGCAGGTGGAGGTACAGGGGTCAGGACTTCGGTACATTCTTGGCTACATGATTGGCTCCACACCAGGTTGGGCTACATTAGACCCAGTCTTCCAATACCACTGGTCAGAAAAGCTCCTATTTGTAGGTGGAAGCAATTACTGGAGAGATAACTGATCAAAGTGCCAAGAGTAAGAGACCGAGTGTTCAGCGCCAGACAGGACGGCTATATCAAGACCCCTACCACTGAGACTCAGGGAACAACTTGGAAGAAGAGGTGGAAAAAAAGCTAAGAGCCAGAGGAAGAGGGTGGTACCTGGAAATCCTGTCTTCTAGACATGACGTGGCTACCACACTCGAGAGCCGACGTGACAGCAGTTATGGTTAACTGCATAAAATTAAGTTAGCCCCAAATCCCGACAGAGATGGGGGGGGGGTCTCCAGATCCCACCCCATACCAGGCTTTTTCTTTTGGACCACAAAGCAACTCCCAAATCATGACACAGAAACTTATTATTAGTTATGAATGCTCAGCCTTAACTTAGGCTCCATTCTGGCTAGCTCTTTAACTTAACTTAACCTGTTTCTCTTTCTCTTCCTTTTGCCTTGTTTTTTTTTTTTTCTTTGCTTTCTTTCTGTATATCTTACTTTCATTGTTTCTTATGCCTGGCAGCTGCCTGGCTTCTTGCCCTGTGTGTTTCTCTCTTGTTCTCTTCTTTTCTCCTCTTAAGCCTAGAGTTCTCCTGTTATTTATTTTCTCTCCCTGCCAGCCCCGCCTGCTCCTCTCCTGCCTAGCTATTGGTCATCCAGCTTTTTATTAGACCCATCATGAGCCTCAGGCAGGCCAGGTGAAACAAATGTAGCACATTTTTACATAATGAAGCAAATGCAGCATAAATGAAAGTAACACACCTTTACACAGTTAAAGTGATATTCTGCAGCATAAATAAATGTAACACATCTCTGCCTAGTTAAACTACTGCTCCACAAGTCCATGCCTTACTGAGGAGCTATTGACAGTGGATAGCTGCTTGGGAATGGGGACTCATTCTTTTTACTTTGTTTTGTTTTTTTAAGACAGGATTTCTCTGTATAGTCCTGGTTGTTCTCGAACTTGCTTTGTAGGCCAGGCTGTCCTCAGACTCACAGAGATCTGCCAGCCTCTGCCTCCCGAGTACCAGGATGAAGGGTGTGCACCACCACCTTCAAATATTCTCAGTGTTTTTTTTAAAAGGGTGTGGCTGCTACCTATCTTCCCATGGACAGCCCTAAACCCATAGGCAGCACTAAATGGGCTTATTTATTTAAAAAAAAAGAGACAAAGTTGGGAGGGGGCATTCTGTGGGCATATGGAGAGAGTTAGAGAGAAGAAATGTGGGGTAGATATTTTTATATTTTATTGTTATGTGTATAAAATCTTCAAAAGTAAAAATAAACATATGTAAAGGCAGGGAGGGCAGGTTCTGATCAGAGAGGCCAAACTGGTCAATGTGAAAGGAGACGGGAGATATACTTTGGTCCAACCACTCTTAAAATAAAGGATTGAAACCCTTTTAGTTTTAGTTATTATACGCAAACAACGCTGATGTTCAAAGAACTCTGAGGGAAGAGATACTTCAGAGAACAGACTGGGATCATCTATCTATATATATATCCTCTTCTACCTCCACCAGGGAGTGCGGTTCCAGGAAGTTCACAAGAGATTGCCCTTTGCAAAGGCCAGATGAGAGGCCAAAAGTAAGTTGAACTTGGGAATCACCCTTTAAAGACTGGAAATTATACCAGGGGGGCACACAGCTGTGTAGAGATTGCCGGTGTGTAGGGGCCGTTCCGCAAAGAAGAGCAAAGAATGCTCCTAGGATTACCAATGACTTTCTGCCTTGGGTGAGGGGCATCTATTATCACAGGAACGCAGACATGGTGGGGACACCCTAGGGGAAGTTCTAAAGAAGGATTTCTGGGTACAGGAAGGAGAAAAGAGCTTCAGGCACCCAGTGGTAAACGGAGGCCAGGCCTGGTTAGATACCACCTAAATGGGACACTATCCAAGAAAGGTTAAGAACATGATTTGCTTCGGTGTCCGTGTTTTGTTTTAGGCAGATTTAGGATATCATTCCATGTTGCTCACTGTGGCAGACCAGACCCTACAGGCTGTATGTAGTCAATCAGGAAAGCAACCATCTTGGCTCCAAAGCAAAGGGAAACACAGAAGAAAACACAATTCTGTGTGACAAGCGGTGTCAGCCGGCATGGGATACGGAAGGAAGCGGTAAGCTGAAGAAGCAAGGGAACATGCTAGAGTCTTAGCCAGGTCTCAGAATAAAAGACCTGCAACAACAGGTAAATGGATGCTCCATTTCTCCTAGAACAGGACAACTTTTGCTGTGTGCAACATGGTCTTCATACCAAGCAGAGGAAGACAGTGACTGGATCCACACATGGCAAAAGTACTGTCCCCGCTAAGACCCAGAGAACTCAAAACTACCTCCTTGGCAAAGGCACACAGAGAGCCTTCCCTACCTCAAGGAGTGTTCCAGGTGTGTAGAGGGCACGAGGTCCTTGTGCTCCCAGATGAGCCCTGGGGGACACCAGAAGTGTTCCACCCACCTGGGAGTGGGTGTTAGTTAATAGCCTGGTGACCTGTGCAATCTATAGGTACAGCCACACCTGAATCCTCCAGACTATCCTGTTCATCCCAGGCTCTTCCTCCCTAGATCTTTAGCTTAAGCTTGATGTCTTAGTCGATAGAACCTGTCCCCAGGGGAGATGTCACAAGGGCTTTGGAGCTTGGTGACCTCTGTGATAACCTATGCTTTACCAGATCTTCCGGGAGGCCCTTCAGCTCTGATGAAAGAGGTCACACATACTTGGCAGAAGAGTTTCAGTGTAGTCACGCCTTACGCTTTAGTGTGATAATTGTCATCAGGAAACTTTTTTCCAACATCGTGCTGATCTTAAATATGCCTAGGACAAGCTACATGGGGTCACATTCTAGAAGTCTGAACCAAAGTTGGCACTGGGTCATGTTGAGCTGGCTTTCCTTCATGCCTCACAGGGCTCTACGCTGCTGGCCGTGGCCTTTGGTCTCCACACAGGAGCCGAGAGAACAGAGGTGAATAAGATAAAGACCTCTGCCTGCAGGGATCCAGCCAAGTTCCGAGTGACTGTGTCCTGTTTGATATGGGCACATCCAAGTAAAGGACCTCAATGCCTCAGCCCCAGGGAGTGGCAAAGCCTACCCCAGGCGACGCTCAGTATATACAGAAAATGTCCACCATAGCTTCTCCCATCACATGCCTGGATGTTTCCAGGCTGAGAACTATTCACCTGTTTCTTCCACCAAGATTAACTAAACCTGCCTCTTTTTTCAGCTGTGGATAATGGCCCTGCCTCCCTGTTCACCTGTATAGAATGAACATGCTGAGCTTCTAGGTGCTGTGGCCTCTCCACTCCAAAGCCCAGAGTGCCCAACCCCAGCTTTTCTTTCTGTCTGTCGGTCTGTCGGTCTGTCGGTCTGTCTGTCTGTCTGTCATTTCTTCATTTCCTCCCTGCTCTAGTTAGGTCAGTCCTTGGACTGTGTGCATAGACATGGCATCTGTCCACTGTGCATAGACATGGGATCTGCCCACTGTGCGTAGATAGACATGGGATCTGCCCACTGTGCATAGATAGACATGGCATCTGCCCACTGTGCGTAGATAGACATGGCATCTGCCCACTGTGCATAGATAGACATGGGATCTGCCCACTGTGCGTAGATAGACATGGCATCTGCCCACTGTGCGTAGATAGACATGGGATCTGCCCACTGTGCGTAGATAGACATGGCATCTGCCCACTGTGCATAGATAGACATGGCATCTGCCCTCTGTGCACAGACATGGCACCTGCTCACTGTGCAGACAGACATGGCATCTGCCCACTGTGCGTAGATAGACATGGCATCTGCCCACTGTGCGTAGATAGACATGGCATCTGCCCACTGTGCGTAGATAGACATGGCATCTGCCCACTGTGCGTAGATAGACATGGGATCTGCCCACTGTGCATAGATAGACATGGCATCTGTCCACTGTGCATAGATAGACATGGCATCTGCCCGCTGTGCATAGACATGGCATCTGCCCTCAGAAATGACTTCCTAACAACTGAAGTTAAAAAATATCCTGAGTTTAATCTTCAGAGTAAATAAGCGAGAAAGTTGCCTTTAGAGACAGATATCCAAACCTAGGAAACTTCAGGCAAGAGACAATGCTTGCAGGGCTCACAAGAGACAATAATTCAGAAATTCTGCAAGCACACCTTTGGCAGCTTGAAACCTTCCACAGTGACTACAATTACATCAAGGAAAGTGCAAACATGACAGACCCCCCCCCTCTCTCTCTCTCTCTCTCTTTCTCTCTCTCTCTCTCTCTCTCACACACACACACACACACACACACCACTAGAATGTCAATGTGCCAACATACTATTGCAACAATTGCTCACAAGAGGATGTGGGCTGTATCCTTGGCTTGACAGGGACATAGGGTTCTGTGACTCAAGCACAGCTCTGCTTTTCTTTCCTTTGGGCAGTGCTAGAGCTCAAACCCAGGGCCTCTAGTTCATGCCAGGCAGCATTCTACCACAGAACTATATCTCTAGGTCTTAAAGAATATCTTTTATTTATTCTTTGACAGTGTGGTACAAGTAAACAATGTACCTTGATCATATGCCCCCAATTTTCTCTCCCTTCTATTTTTCCCTTTTTTCTTTCTTTTTCTTGCCTTGTTTCGCTTGTAACCTGTTGGAGTATTGATTGGTCTTGTTGACTTGGTCCTGTGCAGGTGACCACAGCTGCATGGGTCGTGAGTGCAATGACCGGTTCGTGTCCAGAGGACAGCCTTTGCAGCACTCCTCCCCACCCCCCTGTCCCTACACTCTTTCTGCCTTCCCTTGTGAAATGTTCCCTGAGCCTTAGGGAGAAGGTATTGATAGAGATGTCTCAGTTCGAGCTGAGCACCAGATAATCACTTATTTGATAATTGTTCTTTAACCAATCAGGAGTCTTCATGAACTGCTTAATAGATTTTCTGTCCCTGATAATAAGTTTTTTTTCCCCAACACAGTAAGTCAGATCAAGCCAAATTGAAAAAGTACAACAACAGGTTTATTGGAAGACTTTATAGGTGATGATGTGTAAAGGGTTAACGAAAATGCTGCAGGTCCCCGAGTAGCTGCAGCGGGCAGCGGGCCATGAGATCATGCCGCAGGTCCCCGAGAGGGGGCAAGCAGCAGGCCATGTGGTGGCAGGCAGTGGGTCCCAAGAGCAGCCAGTCCCAGGCAGGAATGGCATAATTCTCCTACGATGAAAGACAGACAGATGGGCACACCACGAGACCATGCCACAGGTCTCCAAAGGTGTCTGGCAAGAGACAGACGGATAGGCACGCCATACAGAGTGAGGTTGGATATTTATTTAGTGGATTATGGAGGGGAAAGGGAGAAGGGGAGAAGAGCAGAGAGGCGGTAGGGAGGTTAGATCATTACAATGTGTCTACCAGAAGCTGGGTTTGTGCCCAAGTATGATCAAAAGTTGAGCCCTTAGGCGGGGACTCAGGAGTCATCAAGGGAGGAAGCAGCAGTAGCTGCCAAGAATGAAGGACTGGGCTTTTTGGCATCTTTCCTTTGTTCAGAGACTCTCTGAGAAGGCAGGGTTTGGTGGTGGTGGGGTAGCTTTCCAGATGGTACAGGGGTGAACCAGAGGCTCCAGGAGAACTTTACTAACCACTGCAAAGAGAAGCTTCTCTGGTAAAGGTTGAGAATGGTTCTAGTCTCTGTCCATAAACATAAATAGAAAGCAGTTTGACAACATGACCATTTAGTATAAGAGTAGTAGGACCCTCCCACCCCAGGCCTATGACGTCCTGAGTCATTGGCTTTTGACCCGGTTTATAGTAGCATGCCTGAATTCCCTCCTGAGTAGCAGGCTTCAAAACCAAGCCCAAAGTGGTTGGTTGCCTCTATACCCTCCCAGCCACTATTGCACCAAGTCCAAAGTGGTTGGTTGTCTCTATACCCTCCCAGCCACTATTGCATCAAGCCCAAAGTGGTTGGTTGTCTCTATACCCTCCCAGCCACTATTGCATCAAATCCAAAGTGGTTGGTTGCCTCTATACCCTCCCAGCCACTATTGCACCAATCACTTGCCTGTCAGGCCAGTGTCGTGGAATGCAGGGCTCACACTGGGTCATACCAATGATGGCTTTTCTCCCCTAGCACCTGCATTAACACCTTAGCCAGGTAGAGAGTTTTCAGATGACTGCCAGCTTGACTTCTACGTCCTGAAACCAAAGTGTGCTGTCTTCAACAATAGAGCCTTCCAGTTTATTTTTAGTTGGTAACAAAGAGCAATGGAAATAGCCTATGTTGTTTTGGGAGCCTCTAGGGCCTTCCTGAACCAAAACTCTTAGGGGAGCATCCCACACCAGGCACTAAGAGTTTCATTTAAGAGCCACATCTACTTGTGGAAACACTGTCCACCTATTCAGAGCACCTAGTCTCAAAATCCTTGTTAAACTGCCGTTTTAAATTAGTTTATATAATTGTAGACTATAAACATTTTTCAGACATCTTTAATTTTGGTTAACTGGTCCCCTACACACCTCCTCACCTCCTTGTCTCTGTCCTCCACCCCCATCCCTGTTGAAACCTTTAATTCCCAATATCCTCTTCCTGCAACCTTCAAACCATGTGTTCTACCATCCCTTGACCCCTTAAGAAATTTTCTCTTGCCTTTCTTTTATTTCCAGTTTCTTGAACTCTACAACTTCTCCGAATTAAACATATAATTTTTGACTGCTCATCACTGAACTTCTTCCCCTCAGTGGGTATCTTGGTGGCAGTTGGAGTCCATCTCTTTTTATAGAGATAGATGTGGTACTATCTGCTATAACCTCAGTATTGGGAAGTAGAGACAGGAGAATTAGGAATTCATGGCCAGTCTGCCTCAAAAACACAAACAACAATATCACAAGAAGCATAACACATTCCCTGCTTTTTTAGCTTCCTCTGCAGCTGTACGAACGAGGTTCAGTTAGTGAGATGCCCATCTTCATCTTTGAGTCAGGAGTTAGTGATACACAGATGAAGTTCAACAGAGAATCTTCGAGGTGGTGGGTATGAGAACACAGCTCAGCGGCCAACAACAGATTCTCTTCTGAACTAGGTCGGTCGCAGGGAATACCAACTCAAAGTCAGGATTTCCGGTTGTCCCTGTAATTCCCCCAACTACCCAATGGGCTGTGTACACATCCATTCTCTGCTTAACTCAGGAGTCGTTGGCTGCTGTGGCTCATAACCGAGAATCACAACCAACACAACTGGTTTAACCGCTATTAACTGGCAGATTTACACAGGGCTTTCACGTTTCCTGGGCGTGGGGCTGGCACTTCAATAATTTGTGTCCTGCTAACCCCTTGAGCAGGAAAGGGTGAGAGGCTGCCAGCTAGACAGGGAAAATGCATCTTTGTTACCCAAAATGATCATTTTGCACTTAATTAACATAATCTTTTCTACTTAGCTGTAGATTTTTAAAAGTCATATTGCCCATCTGTAGACTTACAAAGGAAAATATAAGCAAAATAACAAACTATTAAGGGTTATCCAATATCCAAGTCTTCTGAATCATTTTTGTTCTCGAAGTTGAAAAGGCTTTTTGTTTTTGTGTTTTTGAGGCAGGTTTCTCTGTGTTGCCCTAGCTGTCCTGGAACTCACTCTGTAGACCAGGCTGGCCTTGAACTCACAGAGGCTGCCTGCCTTTATCTCTCAGGGCTGGGATTAGAGGCGTGCATCACCACCACCTGGTGAAAAGGAGTTTTTTTTTTATTGATTATCATTTCCCCCAAGAGATAGTTTATAACTATAATAGAGTCTGAATACAGATTTTTCTATGTAAAACCCCAAATTTGAATATTATCCCCCAAAAGCACCTTAAGCTTTTTATTTTTAAGTAATTCCAGATGTGACTATATTATGAAAGCAGTTCCCGAACATTCCTATCACCCTCAAGAAACCCTGTATCCGATAGCAGCTGCTCTCGCTCTATGCTCTCCCAACCCCACAACCGCACATCTATTTCCTGTCTCCACGATTGAACTTACCTCAAAACGGACTGTGTTCACCTCAGTGCCACCCCGTGTATCATCAAAGGTATTGGGGTGCCCCCTCTCTTCTGTCTCTAAGACCTTCTATGCCACCGGGAGGATCCAGTGTGCAAGCTTTGATGCACACATACATACAGGGAATGGTGGCACCGTCAGATGGTCCTTTGGCTGAGAAGACTGCAACATGAGCCCCAGTTTCAGAAAAAGTTATGACGTGAACGGAAGTAAATCCACACCTTGGTAATAGTGAGCACTGTAACAGGAGGTGGTTATTGGGAGCATTACCATTTTGTTGGATTTTATAGACCACATATGACCTGCTGATCTCACTGTGTAAGTTCTCATGAGAGAGTTGGGCAATACAACTGAAGAAATAGTCACCTAGGAAATGGTGATAAGTTGCCATTTCAAGGTTCAGTGAATGTTAGTAATTTAATTATAGAATCATTCTCCTCCTGTTCACGAACCTTCTTGAAGCAAAGACTCAACTACCCATCAGTTATTAGAAGAACTCCAAAGAAGAGGGGTGGGTATGTGGAGGGAATGGAGGCCAACTTCATGAGGTGGGGGCAGCGTGTTCTCAGCCCTCACCTGACAACAATTGGTGTCCAGACTACTGACTGTTCTGATGGCCCTTTCTCTGTCCTTCCTGCCCTGTCCTGTGTTGAGCAACCGACAGTTACAGATGCATTTCCCGGTTACTAGTCTCCTCTGGCATCTGGAGGGCTTGGTATTTCAGGGAGTCTGGAGGTGGGAAGCCCAGAGACCAGGCGTTACCTGCCCTCACACAGTTCACCATTACTGCCCAGTGAGGACCAGTCTGGGCACAGGCTTCTTTCTTCTGCCTCCTTCCTGTTAGGCAACACCTCTGCCTTGGCTAAGTTCTGGTAAGAGCTCCCTTCTCTTGTCCCTCCTTCCTAGAACTTCCCAGCCTCTGGTTCCTGGATGCAGCTCCTTGCTGGTAGCTGTAATGCTGTCCACACCTTTGCAAAGCTCCCCTTTGTGAAGTCTCTGCTGTGACGCCTGACTTCAAGTGCTGGCTGTTGAGGGCTCCCTCTTCCCCTCAGGAGTGACTCACAGTAACCTGGGCACCTCCTTTCTTCTCCGAACCTCAAGCCTGTGATGGCTACTAACCCTCTTCTATATAATGCCCTCGCACTGAGCCAGGCTCTGTTTTGCCATGCGAGGAAGGCGTGCAGTTTTGGACCAATAAGTGAAGTTCAGGGAGAAATAATAAAAACACAGTCTGGTCTACAGATCAAGGTGATATCTGACGATCCAGTGTCCCACTGGCAGAGTTGAGAGTCTGAGCCCCAATTTCTTATTGATTTCTCAGATGGCTTGGAACTCAGAAGGGCATAACTCATTGCTCCCCTCCAATCCCAATGACTACCCTCAAATTTAGATTTCCAACTTCAGACAATCATCTTTCCATTTTCCAAAGCTTTTCAACTTGAACAAAATCAAACCACACCCATAATTTTTCTTTTTCTCTGCCCAAACCTGATGTTCACTTCTGTGTCACTTCTGATGTTCAGTGTTTCATTTCACCGTGCCATGCTGCACACAGCAGAAACCTAACAAACGCTCCTCGCACTGTCTTCTTCGCCCTCCTAGGAAGGAATTTTCAAATATTTTATATCTTATCTGTGGACATTATCACTAATCTATTTGATTTTCTTCATCATCACAGCTAACACTTTGTAAAAGCCACCACCCATTCTTGGCACACAATCAAGACTAAATCAGCTACTGTCTCAGGAATAAGACAGAAGGACTGACGAAAGCAGCTTCAGGAAGGACTTGTCCGTCTTTGCTCACAGTCTGAAGCTACAGTTCATGGTGGGCAGCTGGCCGCACTGCATCCAGAGTCAGGAAGGAAAGACTGTACTCACCTCATCTCTCAGATCAGTTAACCGTATCCAGACAATCCCCACAGCTGAGCTTAGAGGTCTGTCTCCCAGTGAGTCTAGGTCCCGTCAGGCCAACACTCAATGTTAACCGTCACATGACCTCTAGAAATAAGGCCTCTCTTACTCTCTAAACCACGTGCCATTCAGATCTGTGACAGTTACCCTTCACTGTAGATGTAGAACCAGCTGAGACAAACCTCTGGGCACGGCTGTGAGGGCATTTCTACAGAGGGCTAACTGAGGAGAACAGGCTCACACTGAATGTGGGCAGCAGCATCCCATGATCTGGGTCCCTGAACCAAACAAAGGACAGGGGAACAGTCTAAATGCCACCATTCACCCTCTCCGTTTCCTGACTGTACCCGCGGTGTGACCAGCTGCCTCATACGCCTGTCACCATGCTTTTTCCGTGACAGACTATATTCAATAGCAAAACAAAATAACAAATCCAGGCAAGGACTGGCCTCCCCTTCCTACCACGTCAGAAGCTACCCCATAGTATCCACGTACTCCAAGCTCGTTGACCTCTCTGTTCCTTGAAAATGCTTGGCTCTGCTCTACCTCAGGTCTTTTGTAGCCTTCATCTCCCACAGTCCCAGCCAGACCCTCTCTGTGTCCCTCTTTACCTAATCTCAGCCTCTGGGCCTGCACTATTACAGCTCCTGCCCGCATCCTCTATAACACTCGACATAGTTATCTGTATAAGCATTTTCTCAGTTTTGCTTGCTCTACTACATTCAAAACTCCATCAAAATAGACACCATGAGCTGGGCGGTGGTCCACATGCCTTTAATCTCAGCACTTGGGAGGCAAAGGCAGGTGGAGTTCTACACCTTGATCCCAAGCAGCAGGAGGAACAACTGTGTCTAACACTGGGCATAGCTTGAGTGTAGGAGACTCCAAAGCCTGCCCCACAGTGACCACTTCCTTCAACAAGGCCACACCCCCTAATAGTGCTTCTCCCTATGAGATTATTGGGGCCAGTTATATTCAAACTACCACATTCCACTCCTATAAGTCCCCAGAAACTTGTAACAGTATCATAATGCAAAATGCATTCAGTCCAACCTCAAAAGTCCCCATAGTCTATCACAGTCTCAACAGTGTTTTAGAGTCCAAAGTTCAAAGTTTCTTCTATGACTCATGTAATCTCTTAACTGTAATCCAACATATAATGGCACAGGATATATATCACCTTTCCAACATACAGCGTGGAAACGGTGAACCAAAGTAAGACCGAAAACCAGCGGGGCAAACTCAAGACACTGTATCTCCAGGTCTGATGTCAAAACGCTCTTCAAACCAAGTACTAGGGAAGAAGAGGAAGGTGGATCTCTGCGAGTTCATAGTTGACCTGGCACTCTCAATGTAGACCACGGGGCCTTGCTGGAGTAGATGTGGCATTGCTAGAGGAAGTGTGTCAACTGTGGAGGTGGACTTTGAGGTTTCAGATGCTCGAGCCAGGCCCAGTGTGACTCTCTTTTCTGGCTGCCTGTGGATCCAGATGTAGAACTCTCAGCTACCTCTCCAGTACCACGTCTGCCTGCTTGCTGCCATACTTCCCACCATGGTGATAAAGAACTAAACCTCTGAATCTGTAAGACAGCCCCCAATTAAATATTTTCTTTTCTAAGAGTTGTTGCGGACATGCTCTTCATAGCGACAGAAACTATAGCCAAGACAGTGGTACATGTCTTTAATCCAAGCATGCAGAGCTAGAGAGAGAAGTAGCAGAAGCTCCGGGTCCTCCTCAGAGCCACAGCGAATTTCAGGCCTGCCTGGGCTACATGAGACGCTATCTCAAATGAACAAACAGATACCTTTTTAAAAGGTGGAGACTCAGTAACTCATTTTCAAGTCTCCTCTGGGCTGGAAGGAACTGTTTCGTGACTTCTCAATGAACGTCACTTATTTGCCCTTCAGTTTTTTAAAAAAAAGATGGAGACAGAAATCTGATGTGTGCTACCCCAACTCAAGGAAAAGCTGAAGCTTCAATAAGCTGGGAAAGGAAGGGCCTTCCCTAGCACCTCAGGAGAGAAGCAAGTCTGGTGGAATTAAATGTTCAAATGTCAATAAGCTGGGAAAGGAAGGGCCTTCCCTAGCACCTCAGGAGAGAAGCAAGTCTGGTGGAATTAAATGTTCTATGAGACACTAGCGTGTCTCCAGGGTCTGATCAGCACAGCCTCTAGCCCCGTCTGATAGGCATCTGCTACTTTAAGCCACCCGGTCTGAGTTACCTTGCCGCAGAAGTCACATGAAACTGCTGCTGGAATCTTGCTCTGGCCTCCTGGGCTCCCTTTTCTTTCCATCTCCAGCAAATGAATTCAGAGGAGACACACAGGCTATACTGTAAAAGACAGACAGGACAAACTACAGAATAATAAGGCACTCTCAATAATGGAAGGTATGGAATGATGTAAGGTGTAAGGTGAGTGTGGATAACGAGGAGTGAAATTGTGTCCGCTTAGGTTTTGAGGAGGGCTTTTTAAAAATGCCCAGAATAGCTTGCTAAGAGGTGTTTTAGGAAGCTGTCTAGATGTCTGACATTTACATTAATTCTTTAAAGAAAAATGTGTGCTTGGGGCTGGGGAGATGGCTTGGGAGTTAAGAGTTGTATACTATTTTTAGAGAGGATCCAGGTTCTGTGTGTACTTCCAGCTCCAGTGGCTCTAACAACCTCTTCTGGCTTTTATAGGCATTTGCACTTACATACATACAATTAAAAGTAATAAATATAAATCTAAAACAATTTTGTGTATGTCTTATGTGCCTGTAAGCGCATATGTGTGTGCATGCGGAGGCCAGAGATACTGGGTGGTTTTCTCTGAGACTATTTATTTAGCGTGTGTGTGTGTGTGTGTGCACACGTGGTTCACGTGGGTGTGTACATGTGTAAGTACAAGTGTACAGGCATGCACGTACATGTGTGTGCGTGTGGCAGCCAGAAGTAAGTGTTGGGTGTCTTCTATCATCCTCCACTTTATAATCGAGTCAGAGTTCCTCACTGAACCTGGAGTCCGTCAGTCTGGCTTAGACCGGGGTCAGAGAGCTGCAGGTGCTGCACAGGGCCCTGCCACTCAGTGCTGCAGCTCCAGACGTATCTGTCGTGACCAGCTCTTCAGTGGCTGCTGGAGAGCCCGACTCAGGTCCTCACACCTGTGCAGCAGGTGCTTCAGCAGCTAAACCATCTCCCTACTTTTCCCTTGGATTGGTTAGCAAAGCCCACAATTGTAGGAGACTGGGACTTCTAGAGCAATAAAGACAGTGTCTGATCACGTGAGATTTAGCTACAGATTGAAAGAGCTGAGAAACAAAGGAGGGACTACCATCGATTTGAGCCTTGCTGGAGACCAAACCAAGGAATCATTTTAACATTTAACATTGGGGTACTGCGGCGTGTTAAAACCCACAACAGACAAATCTATTACTTAATTAGGGATTGACGTTCTTAGGCTTTAAGCCAGGAAAAGAAACTCTTTTTCAGTCAGGAAAAGCATGATAGTTCTTTAATTTGGTTTTATCTGGGGAAGAGGATAGGGCTGATTGTCTTGCTTGTGTTGGTAGCCCAAACAGGAAGTTAGGGGGTTCCTCCTCCTCCTTGTTTCTCTTTCTATTTACAGTCTCTGTCTGCCAGCCCTGCCCATCCTTGCTCCTGTTTTGCTATTGGCCATTCAGCTCTTTATTAGACAGGCAAAGAAGCACAGCTTCACAGAGTTAAACAAATGCAATATAAACAATAAACAAAAGTAACACATCTTTACCTCATTAAACAAATGTTCCACAGCATAAACAAATGTAACACACCTTGAAACAATATTCCCCAACAGTCCTATCTTGCCACACTGAGGGCATGGAGTCTTCAGAGAATTCTTAAAATGCAGGCAGTTTTCTTTTACCTGTCTACCAACAGATACAGCCTCGAGGAGAGGAGCTGGTGGGAGATCTCACGCCACCCTGTAAGGGTACAAGAACCTCTGTGCGTCTTCCGTTCTCTTTCTAGCAGCTTTGACCTCTTTTTCTTCTCTCTGGCCCTCCATCAAACTCAGCTGTGGAAAGCAGAATTGACACTATTTAGTAGGCCATCACTGGAGTCGGGAGTGCCAACGATGCGATTTCCTTCTGAGGTCGGGAGCAGGTTAAGGATCTGTCTCTGTAAAGCTTTTACCTCCAGAGAAGGAAGGAAGTGCATTTTGTATGGCTTCCTGTGGGGCTCTCAGAAGGCACTGGGGTTTTATTTTTGTTGTTGTTTGTTTGTTTTTGGCCCCTGTTCAAAAACTGTCAGCTATTAATCCATTTTCCTTGACATCTAATTGAAATTGTTTGACTACATTGCTTGTAGAAAGTCAAGTCAATTTATTCCTCTCTAAGGTTCGGGGATCAAGTTCATTCCAATTATGAAAGATACATATAAGAGGTGAGACAAAAGGAACCACAGTGGAAACTGAATGATTGTGGTGTCCCCCTTATGGTTGGGAGCCTGAAGATTGGCATTATCAGGCCCTACCCCATTCTAGAAACTTGGTCAGTGAAAACCAAGTTTCTTGGATGATAGGGGAAAAGGTTCAAGTCTCTTCTGTGAGTGTGTGTGTGTGTGTGTGTGTGTGTGTGTGTGTGTCTGCTCTTGAACACACACATACATACGTGTGTGGATATGTGTGTACACATGTATGTGAAGGCCAGAGGTCCTTCAATGACCTGGAGCTCACCAAGTGTGCTAGGACAGTTGACCAGTAAATCAAGGGTTCAGCTGTGTCCACCTCCCCAGCTCTGAGATTACAAGTGCAGACCTCCGTGCTCAGCTTTTTCATGTTCTGGGGGAAGGGGGGGTCAAGCTTGCATCCTTATGCTTGCACAGAAAGCACTTTACCAACTGAACTATCCCCTAATTCTTCTGCTAATTCTTGCATTTAACACCCATGGGACGAATGTCTTTTAATAAACCTCAGCTCCGCTTCGTACTGGTTTATCCTGAGATTGCTTTCTGTGTTGAAGCCAAGAATCCTACTTTGGCCTGAATAGAGGTCCAGGAGAGAAAAGGGAATTCTTCAGGCTTCTGCAGGAGGCAGAGTGGAGAGCCCCTCCACCGCTGTGGCTGCTCCCCATGAGAAGCTTGGGTTCGAACAGCAGCAGCAACCATGGGATAGACACATTCACCAGCAGGAAGTGGGGCCAAATGAACAAGCATCACTCTCTGTCCCAACCTGTATCTAGGCTGCTGTCAGCTGCTGCCCACTCTTGGGGAGAGACTTCCCCTTCAATTAATCTTTTCCAGAAAGGTACTCAGACCAGATTAGCCCAAAGGTGTATCTCTTACTTGATACCAGCACCAATCAAGTTGACTGTCAGGATTAACTATAAAAGGAGCGGCAGGCGACTTCCCACCGCCTGCCCGGCTAGCTCCCTGCCGCCTACCTGGCTAGCTCAGTTGGTAGAGCATGAGACTCAGTCTCAGGGTCGTGGGTTCGAGCCCCACGTTGGGCGCCATTTGTAGAAGGAGTGGCGGGCTGCGTTCCTGCTGCCCAGCTCCTGGCTGCCTGACTAGCTTATGCCCCGAAATAACAACATACAAATTGTATTCATTTAAATCACTGCCTGGCCCATCAGTTTCAGCCTCTTACTGGCTAACTCTCACAACTTGATTAACCCATTTCTAATAATCTGTGTATCACCACGAAGTGGTGGCTTATCGGGAAAGATTCAGCATGTCTGACCTGGCAGCTTCATGGCGGGCAGCTCTCTGACTCTGCTTCTTTCTCCCAGCATTCTGTTCTGTCTACTCTGCCTATCTAAGCTGCTGTCCTATCAAAGGCCAAGGCAGTCTCTTTATTAACCAATGAAAGTAGTACATAGACAGATGACCCTCCTACATCAATTAACCATCATAAATGGTCACCTCTCTCATTCTTTCAGAAGATGAACTCACCTTTAAGTTTGTTCGTGCCTTGCATTTGAAGTACTCTTTGACGGCACCCTTGGCTTTAGACTGTCACAGTCCTTAACAACTGCACAACTACAGCCAACCACTTTGCAGGAGTTCCTCTCTTGATCGCTTTCACAGAGGCCTACTCATTCCTCCAGGTTCTTGTTGTCATCAACCTTAATGAGGCTGATTGGTACAAAGAGCTTCCACAGACTTGACACACACAGGCTCATCATAGTTGGATGCAAAAGAAGGTGGGCTTGGCACTTATCTAAGGCTTCGGGAGCTCATAAATTCCATATTCCAGGTCCTCATGGGTGAAGTTGGCTTTCAGGCCTCTTTTAAAACAGTGTGAACATCTACTATTTCTCCAGCAGCAGAATTTTCCTCCCCAATGGCTGCAGGTTGGCTGGAGACGGTCCTCGGCACTTCTTGTGAAGCAGAGTTAGTACCCATTACTCCTCTAGCAGCAATGCTGTCTTCTGTCCTGGAAGTGAATTATGGGGAAGGCCTAATTGTGAACACATCTGCCTCTGCCTCTACGCAACTTGTCAGCACCAGGAAAGTGCTCATTTTCTTTCTTACCTTTCTTAATTTCCTTCTGTAAATGGAATTGTAGGGTGGGTTCTATGAGGGGCACTGTTTAGATTTAATGATGAGAGAGATGAGCTAATTATTGTAAAAAGAAGATTATAAACATTCTGGTCCTGAGTAAGCACAGTTGATTTGTTGCCTTTTACATTCTTGTTTTGAGATGTATTTAGAAAGAAACATATTGCCTCTTAATGGAACAGCCTACCTCCATCTTGGGCTTGAAAGTCATCTCATAGCGAAGACAAACTATGTTCATTCCTGTTTATGGTAAACCTGTTTCTCAAGGATTGTGCTATGCCTCACCTGTAACCTTAACAGCTCTGTACTGCTTGTTCCAAGAAATGGCCACCATACTTTTGTTGAAAAAGGTTGCTATGACCACCTTGCAATCATGATTTCACACTGTGGGATAATCTTTCTGTATACTATGAAGAGGTATCTGTTCTACCTCACCTGCCTAAGGCGCCTTCTGATTGGTTCAATAAAGAGCTGAACAGCCAATTGCTAGGCAGAAAAGGATAGGCAGACGATCCAGGGAGAGAAATGAACTTTGGGGAAGAATCTGAGAAACAGGGGTTCTCCAGTGAGATGAGGAGGAAGTCAGATGTACAATGTGAAAGAGAGGTAATGGGTCCTGCGGCAGAATGTCGATTAATATAAACGGGTTAATTTAAATTTTAAGAGCTGATGTAGGAGAGTCTTCTATCTTTCTGTTGCTTTCATTGGTTAATTAACAAAGAAAACTGCCTGGCCTGATAGGTCAGAACATAGGTAGGTGGGGAAGACAGAACTGAATTCTGGGAGGAAGAAAGCAAAGGCAGAGAGCTGCCCACCATGAAGCTGCCAGGTCAGACATGCTGAATCTTTCCTGGTAAGCCACGACCTCGTGGTGAGATACAGATTATTAGAAATGGGTTGAATCAATCTGTGAAAGTTAGCCAATAAGAGGCTGGAGGTAATGGGCCAGGCAGTGTTTAAAAGAATACAGTTTCTATGTAATTATTTCGGGTAAAGGGAGCCGGGTGGCAGGACATAGCCCACCACTCCTTTTTACTACAAAGAGCTTGTTGAGAGCAAGCCTAAGCTAAGACCAAGCTTTCGTAATTAATAATAAGACTCCACATCATTATTTGGGAGTCAGTGGTACAAACAGAGATAAACTACATCTTTGTTTCAAGGGTTTGTTATGACCAACTTGTTGTGCTTCTGTTTTGCTTCCATAACCCCACTTATTTGCTTGCCAAATTCCCCATTTGGAAACCCCTACCCCTGAGCCTTTATTTTCTTCCCTTTGTCCCATGCTGACCTCTTGAACCCCACCTTAGGAGAAGGTAGCCCATACACATGAATAAAAAAGCTTGCTTTAATTAATTGGCTATGATGATTTGGATCTTTTTCCTCAAATCTTCAGGATTAACACTCTCAGGCAATTTTAGCTTTATCGGTTGTGTTGAAGTTTCTTGGCTTTCAGTCAGCAGGGATGGCAAAACTAGATTCCAGGGCCAGGGGCTAATTTCCCTTCTCCTGTCCCTTGGATTTTCCCTTTCTATGCCACCTCAGCTGCAGAGCAAGACAGGGGAGTCCACATGGTACCATTATGAAGATAAAGAAGTTTGGATCACAGTCGGCCAGAAACCGCAAAACTCGTTTCCAGAACCTTCCACCAGCCTCACTTTCAGGTCTCTAGTCCTTGAAATTTCATGAATTAACTCAGATGGGACACCCAGAGCATAATGTAGAAGACAGGCAGAGTTAATTACAGAATAATATTAGTAGCCTCAGAGATGAGAGTGAGCATGGCCAAAGGGGCCTGCATGAAGGAATCCACTCTCTCTGTTAGAATGCACAAAGGTCAACCTACGTTTTAAAACAGACTTGTAAGAGTTCCTTAAGTCCCTCTAACAGAGAGCTGCCTGAGGAGCAAATGCTGTCCAGGTGACTGACTGACAGGCCCCTTTTAATTAGTTCTTATTGGGAGAGGTGACAGTAGACAATTTATAATGCAGAAAGCCCGCTACTCCTGGTCAAACAAGTTTATCCAACAAAGGGCTAACAAAAGGGTACAGTGATATCTTATTTAAGTTTCAATAAATAAAGCTCACCTAAAAGATCAGAAGGGCGAAGCTAAGCCACTAGAAGTCAGGCAGTGGCGTCACACCTTTAATCCCAGGATTTGGGAGACAGAGGCAGATGGATCTCGGTGAGTTCAAAGCCACCCTGGGCTACACAAGATCAATGCAGAAACAAACCCCGGTGGTGGTGGCTCACATCTTTAATCCCAGTACTAGGGAGTCACACACCTTTAGTCCCATAACTAGAGGGAATGTAAAATGGGAGGAGAGAAGCTTAGTCTGCAGTCTGCCAGCCTTGGTAGAGGTAAGACTTCTCTAGTGGCTTGGCTGCTTTGCCTTTCTGGCTTTCTGGTTGAACCCCATATCTGTGGTTTTCATTATTTGTGCTACAAGAAAACAAATCGCAGGACCAATAATCACCAACATCCCAGAAACATGTACACTCCCACCTTCAAGAACTCAGCCCCCAGGGCCCCATCATCACGAACAGCCAACGCGACGGCACGTTTTAACCCTCAGGACCTTCACTGTGTCGCTCCTATGCGCATGCTCCATACCCACCGCAAACCTTTCCATTGATATCGTAAGCAGGATAGTCTTTCCTGACACTTGTGCCCTCTCTGTGGTCGGATCACAGCATACCCCTGCCCATCTGCTCCACCCACAACAGACTCGTCTTCCAGCTCACCCATCTCTTGGCCCTCTATCACCAGCAATTGGTAAGTGATCCCTCTCAGTTGGTGTAAATGCTTCCCTGAGCCCAAAGAAATGACCGTTGATCCTTCCGCATGCCTCTGGTGCTCTTGGAGGTGGAGGTACCCCAGTCACGGTCTTTAAGGTCACTGCCGATCCTCTTCACCCACCCCACTCCTGACCCTTCCCTTGGGTGAAGCTCCATTATTGAGCGTGGTTTTTCATCTTTTGGCTTCGCACAGAGTCTCCTAGGGCAATTAGCCCCTGGTCCCCGTTGAGTGGGATGTGTTATCCATACCTTCTGGCTTTCCCTTAGAATGCCTTTTAGAAAGTCTCCAGCCTCTCCACCTGCACCCAACCAGAAGGGCCCCAAATTTATTCACCTTTGCAGCCAAATCTGGCCTCAAATATCCCTTAGATAACTAATCCGCACCCTAGATTCCAATATTAGTCAGAACCTTAATAAATTCTCTGAGTGATCAGGAAAATGGAAAGAGATTTCCCATTCCCTGTTTATCTTTTCTGATCTAATCCATTTGTTTTTGTCTGGTCTTGCCCACCCCAAGTAAATGTCCTGGTTTTAAATTATCTTTGATGGATCTGTAAATTTGTTGCAAAGTGGGAGCCAGGAACTGGACCTAGCAGGAGGGGAGAAAATAAAGAAGTAGGTCATTGCAGCGTGCACACACCAGGCATACACTCCCCATTGGCTGGTGCAACTCTCAGCTCCCTCCTGGAGCATCCTCTATCTATAGTACAAACTCAAAAATTTCCTACTTCCAATCTTCCTGTTCCTCCAGATGCCCTTCCCTATGTATATAATCCAGCCATTCTGCTTACCTGGCCTTTTTGTCTACCCTTTATTCTCCTGGCTTTCCCTTTTCCCCACCCACCTCTCCACAAGTAGCCCAGCTCAGGGTCATGTTCACTCTGGATTCTCTCAGACGTCCCCGCTCTTTTATCTACAATAAACCACCTCCTCTTCCATACCTAGGGGGAGTCGTGTCCTTCCTTTTCATTTCTTTTTTTCATTCATCTGGTGCCAACTCCTCTAGAGTGGCATAAATGAGTCCCCTCCCAAGGATCTCAGCCAGTCTACACCAAGCTGCCAATCTGGCTCTCCTGGGTTATGTACAGAACGCTTGTTTCTGCCGGCTCCTACCATCAAATTTGACCCCAAACTGTAGAGTCCGCCTTCTAGGCTACTTCACGTGCTCTAACCGTTCCGCTCCTTGCTGATGCCGTAAGTGTCCCTACAGCTCCCAGAGACTTCTACCTCCTGGGCACCTGGCTCGCATCTCTTGACTCTGGCCCACTGTACCCATCTGGGTATCTCTACTAAACACACTTAGCGTCTCCCTTTTCCCCTACTCAGCTAGCTTTCTTTGCCTCCCCCTCCGAACTTTGGTCCCACTAAGCCATCCTCTCTGGCCCCAGCCATCAGTCTGCAGCATCTGCTCTCAGCTTACGGAAATTCCCTTCAGTGGAATTTTATTTTTCGACCCCTCTCTCTCCTTCTTGAACTACAAACAGCTTGGTCTCCGTACCGATCAATGGTCAAAAATTGGCACACTTGATTTCTAAATTCTCACAAATCATAACTGCCACAGCACAAACAAATGATCCCCAAATCTCTCACATCTACACTTGCTCTGCTCGACACATCCTCAACCTCCCACTTTTAAAAATCTTGTATTTCTACTATTTCTCTGTGTTCTGCTCTCAAAAAAAAAAAATCCCTTAAGACATGCTGTAAACGCTACTTCAAGATTTGTAAGTTCACTAGGTATGGTCGAAAATCTATAAAATCTGTAACAAAATTTGGCTTCAGATTTAAAGTCTTACAATTAAAAAGTCTATACAAAGGTAATGTTTATTTGCTACAGCATACTATGTATGCGATTCAACTCATGTTTAGAATATACTTGTGTACATAACTTAGATTCAACTCTTGTTTAAGAATAGATCTAAAAAATAGATATTTTAAATAGCAACTACATGGTTGGCAGCCATTTTCGCCAGGGTTAAAGAGTACATGCCATGTGACTTTAACCACTATCTTCAGATGACCATGTGGCACAGAACAGCCATAAAACTTCTTAGTCCTGACGAGCCCTGTTTACCACTGTATCTCCTTTTTAGACTAAGGAAGCACAAGTCTCCAAAATATTTTGGATTGGTATGAATTTTTGTATGATGATAAAATCTTAAGGTTTTAAAGGTCTACTCAGACTAACAAAGCTGACTTAGATATTTACACCTAACTACTTACATATTTGCTAGCTTTCAACACCAGACTTCTAGAAAATTTAGATAAATAACAACATGTTTGATAAATAGGGTATATTTGATAAATAAGATGTATAGATTTCTAAGGTCAACTTGGCTTCACAGTAATAGTGGTCTAGCTTCTTTGTCTTTGTTCACCTTGCTAAGTTTTAGCTATTTGGATAAATTAAGTCATACAAATAAACTGTGATGTTCTATAATACTGAACTATAAAACAGAGATGAGGAAAGTCCCCAGTCTCTCTATGGAGTGTATTTATAGTTTAAACTTTTATTTTGATGCTAAATGTAATTCAGTTAAAACTTCAACTCAAATTTTCTTTTTCTTGGGGGGTTTCCTTTTTATTCATTTTTATTATTGTTAAATTTATTTTCTTAAAACAGTCTTTTCTCATTTTACATCTCTATCCCAGTTCCCATTTCCTCCCCGCTCATGCTCCACCCACCTTTCTCCCACTCCAGACACTATCAACTCTTCAGAGAGGGAAAGGCTTCCCAAGGGGAGACAACAAAGTCTAATATATCACTTTGAGGCAGGATCAATCTGGCTCCTCCCACCCACCCCCACCTCACCCTAGCAATTTAGGCTGACCAAGGTATCCCTCCAAAAAGAATGGGCTCAAAAACACCAGTTCAAGCACTAGGGATAAATCCTGGTCCCTCTGCCAGTGGGCCCACAGACTGCCCAAGCTACTCAAATGTCACCCACATTCAGAGGGCATGGTTTGTTCTTAAATAGTTCCCCTGCTATCAGCCCAGAGTCAGTGAGCTCCCACTAGCTCAGGTCAGCTGTTTCTGTGGGTATCTCCATCATGGTCTTGATCCCTTTGCTCATATTATTGCTCCTCCCTCTCTTGTGTTGGTCTCTGGAAGTTCAGTCCGTGCTTAGCTGTGGATCTTTGCATCTGTGTCCATCAGTTACTGGATGAAGATTTTATGATGACAATTAAAATAATCATTAATCTGATTACACGGGAAGGTCAGTCAATCACCCTCTCCACTATGACTTAAGGTCTTAGCTGGAGTCATTCTTGTGGATTCCTGAGAATTTCCCTAGTGTCAGATTTCTCACTAACCCCATAATGGCTCCCTCAATCAAGATATCTCTTTCCTTGTTCTCCCTCTCTGTCCTTCCCCCGTCTCAACCATCTTGTTTTCTCATGTTCTCCTCCTCTCCTCCCTTCCCTTCTACCTTCCCCCTTTCCTCCCACCCTCCCATTCTCAATTTTCTCAGGAGATCTTGTCTAATTACTCTTCCCAGAGGGATCCATGTGTGTCTCTTTTAGGGTTCTCCCTGATACCTAGCTTCTCCAGGGCCATGAACTCTATAGTCATCCTTTGCTTTACATCCAGTATCCACTTATGAGTGAGCACATACCACGTTTGTCTTTCTGGGTCTGGGTTACCTCACTCAGGATAGTTGTTTCTAGTTCCACCCATTTGCCTGCAAATTTCAAGATATCATTGTTTCCGCTGCTGAGTAGTACTCTATTGTGTAAATTACGACATTTTCTTTATCTATTCTTTGGTCGAGGGGTACCTAGTTTGTTTCCAAGTTCTGGCTATTACAAATAAAGCTGCTATGAACACAGTTGAGCAAATGTCCTTGTGGTATGAGTATGCATCCTTTGGGTATATGCCCAAGAGTGATATTGCTGGGTCCTGAGGCAGATTCCCAATTATCCGAGAAACCGCCATCCTGACTTCCAAAGTGGCTGTACAAGTTTGCACTCCCACTAGCAGTGGAGGAGTGTTCCCCTTACTCTGCAACCTCTCTGGCCTAAGCCATCATTGGTGTTTTTAATCTTAACCATTCTGACAGGCATAACATGGAATCTCAGAGTTGTTTTGATTTGTATTTCCCTGATGACTAAGAATGTTGAGCAATTCCTTAAGTGTCTTTCAGCCATTTGAGATTCTTCTGTTGAGAATTCTGTTTAGATCTATGCCCCATTTTTTAATGGAATTATTTGGTATTTTAATGTCTAGTTTCTGGAGTTCTTTGTATATTTTGGAGATCAGTCCTCTGTCTAAAGTGGGGCTAGTGAAGATCTTTTCCTATTTTGTAGGCTGCCATTTTGTCTTATCAACTGTGTCCTTTGCTTTACAGAAGCTTTTCAGTTTCAGAAGGTCCCATTTTTATTAATTATCTATCTCAGTGTCTGTTATATTTAGAAAGTGGTCTCCTGTGCCCATGCATTCAAAGCTACTTCCCACTTTCTATTCTATGAGGTTCAGTGTGGCTGAATTTATTTTGAGGTCTTTTGATTCATTTAGACTTGAGTTTTGTGCATGGGGATAAATATGGATATATTTGCATTCTTCTTCATGTTGACACCTAGTTGCCAACACTATTTGTAGAAGTTGCTCTCTTTTTTCCAATTGTATATTTTTATCTTCTTTGTCAAAAATCAGGTGTTCATGGGTGTATATATTAATATCAGGGTCTTTGATTCGATTCCATTGGTCCATCTGTCTGTTTTAGTGCCAATACCAAGCTGTTTTCATTACTGTAGCTCTAGAGTAGGGCTTGAAATCAGGAATGGTGATAGCACCTGAAGTTCCTTTATTGTACAGAATTGTTTTGGCTATCCTGGGTTTTAAGTTTTTCCATATGAAGTTGAATATTGTTCTTTTGAGGTATGTGAAGAATTGTTTTGTGATTTTTGATGGAGACTGCATTGAATCTGTAGATCGCTTTTGGTAAGACTGCTATTTTTATTATGTTGATTCTGCCTATCTCTCCATTTTCTAATATCTTCTTCAATTTCATTCTTCAAAGACTTAAAGTTCTTTTCATACAGGTCTTTACTTCTTTGGTTAGCATTACCCCAAGATATTTTATGTTATTTGTGACTATTGTCAAGGGTGATGTTTCTCAGCCCTTTTATCATTTGTATATAGGAGGGTTACTGATTTTTTGAGTTTATCTTGTTTCCTGGCACATTACTGAAGGTGTTCATCAGTTGTAGGAGTTCCCTGGTAGAATTTTTAGGGTCATTTATGTATACTATCATATTATCAAATAGCAAAAGTTTGCCTTCTTCTTTTCCAATTAGTATCCCCTGGATTTCCTTTTGCTGTCTTATTGCTCTAGCTAGAACTTCAAGTACTATATTGAATAGGTATGGAGAGAGTGGAAGCCTTGTCTTGTTCCTGATTTAGTAGGATTGCTTTGAGTTTCTCACCATTTAATTTGTATCTTCGCTGTTGGCTTGCTGTATATTGCTTTTATTATATTTAGATACATTTCTTGTATCCCTGATCTCTTTGAGACCTTTCTCATGAAGGGGTGTTGGATTTTGTCAAAGCCTTTTCAATATCTAGTGAGATGATCATATGGGTTTTTTTTATAAGAGAATGTTCCATGAGGTACTAAGAAGAAAGTATATTCTGTTGTATTTGGGTGAAATGTTCTGTAGATGTATACTAAGTCCATTTGAGTCATGGAATCTGTTAGTTCTCTTATTTCTCTGTTACGTTTCTGTCTGGTTGATCTGTCCATTGGTGAAAGTGAGTGTTGAAGTGTCCTGTTATTATTAGTGTGTGGGGTTAGCTTTAGTAATGTTTCTTTTACATATGTGAGTACTCTTGTGTTTGGGGCAAAGACTTTCAGGATTGAGACTTCATCTTGATGGATTTTTCCTGTGATGTGTATGAAGTGTCCCTCTCCATCTCTTTTGATTGATTTTAGTTTGAAGTCTATTTTATTAGATATTAGTATAGCTACACCTGATTGTTTCTTAGGCCCATTTGGTTGGAAAGTCTTTTCCCAACCTTTTACTCTGAGATAATGTCTGACTTTGAGGTTGAGGTGTGTTTCTTGTATGCAGCAGGAGGATGGGTCCTGTTTTTGTATCCATTCTGTTAGCCTGTGTCTTTTTATAGGTAAATTGAGTCCATTGATATTAAGAGATATTAATGATCAGTCATTGTTTATTCCTGTTATTTTTTGATGGTAGTGTGTGTTTCCCTTCTTTGGGGTTTGCTGGCATGAGGTGTGCCTGTTTTTTCATGCTGTTGCCTGTGTTTTCATGAGTGCAGTCACCTTCCTTGGGTTGGGGTTTTCCTTCTAGTACTTTCTGTAAGGCTGAATTTGTGGATAGGTATTGTTTAAATTTGGTTTTGTCATGGAATACCTTGTTTTCTCTGTGTGTGGAGATTGAGAACTTTGCTGAGTATACTACTCTTGGTTTGCATCTGTGGTCTCTTAGTGTCTGCAGCATATCCGTCCAGGATCTTCTGGCTTTCAGAGTTTCCATTGGGAAGTCGGGTGTAATTCTGGTAGGTCTGCCTTTATATATTACTTGGCCTTTTTTCTTTGCAGCTCTTAACAGTCTTTCTTTATTCTGGATGTTTAGTGTTTTGATTATTATATTGTGAGGGGTCTTTTTTTTCTAGCCCAGTCTATTTGGTGTTCTGTAAGCTTCTTGGACCTTCACGGGCATATTCTTCTTTAGATTGAGAAAATTTTCTTCTATAATTTTTTTGAATATATTTTCTGTGCCTTTAAGCTGGACTTCTCTTTCTTCTATCCCTATTATTCTTAGGGTTGGTTTTTTCATGGTGTATCAGATTTCCTGATGTTGTGTGTAAAGGATTTGTTGGATTTAACATTTTCTTTGACTGATAAATCTATTTCCTCTATCATCTCTTCAACTCCTGAGATTCTCTTCTCCATCTCTTGTATCTGTTGGCTATGCTTGCATCTGAAGTCCCTATTTATTTACCCAGATTTCCCATTTCCATAATTCCCTCTGTGTGTGTTTTATTGACTCTATTTCAATTTTCAAGTCTTGAACTGTTTGCTTCACCTGTTTGATTGCTTTTTTTTCCCCTTGGGTTTCTTTAAGAGATTTATTGATTTCTTCCAATTTTTTGGTTTTTCTTTAAGGGAATTTTTCATTTCTTCTTTAAGGGCCTCTATCATCTTCATAAAGTTATATTAAGGTCATTTTCTTCTGCTTCTTCTGGGTTAGGATGTTCAGGTCTTCCTGTTGTAGGACTGCTAGGTTCTGGTGGTACCATGTTGCTCTTTATGTCGCTGAATGTGTTCTTACAGTGCCATCTGCCCATCTCTGTCACCAGTGGGTATAGGTAGGACCTGTGCTTCATGTCCCTCTTCCTCTGATTTGTGAAGGTTCTTCCTCCAGGTGCAGGTGGGTTTGTGCCTCTAGTGGCCACTGGTATGGTTCTGGGACTCCTCCAGGAGTAGGTGGGGCCAAGGTTCTCTCCAGGGGAAGTCAAGGCCAAGACTTCACGTTCACAGATGCTCTCCAGGGGCAGTCTCTCTGGGAGTAGTCTGGGCAAAGGCTCCTGTGGTCATAGATGTAGTGGGGGATGGTTGCGCTTGTGGAAAGGATGTTCTGGGGTCTCTGGGGTTTGGTGAGGGGGGGCATGGAATGGGCCTCCCAGGGCTAGGGCCTAGAGAGCAGAACCCTTCAACCAGGAACTCAGACTCTTCCCCTCTCTGGTGGGCACAGATGCAGTGGGAGATGGTTGTGCATGTCCTTTTTTTCCCTTTTCTTTTCTTTCTTTCTTTCTTCCTTTCTTTCTTTTTTCTTTTTTCTTTTTTTTTTTTTTTTTTTTTTTTGGTTTTTCAAAACAGAGTTTCTCTGTTTAGTCCTTGCTGTCCTGGAACTCACTCTGTAAATCCAGGCTGGTCTCAAGCTCAGAGATTAACCTGCCTTTCCCTCCTGAGTGCTGGGATTAAAGACATGAGCCACCACTACCTAGCCTTCAACTCAGATTTTTAAGACTCTAACTTAACAATGATAAATTTGTAAAATCCTAATTTTACATAAGATACTAACTTATTTATAAACTGTCAAAGATTATTAAAAAGGGTTAATGTATCTTCAAGGTTAAGCCTAAACTCAGATATACTTGGTAGATGGTCCTCAAACTCTTCAGAGATCTATTGAAATATGGCATTTAAAATGTTTAATGAAAAAGTTTCCCATAGTGGACCTGTGTAAGTAACCATGGAGTTGTCTTGGTGTAGTACAAATAATAAAAACTCAGAGACACAGATGGGCGGTGGTGGCACACACCTTTAATCCCAGCACTTGGGAAGCAGAGGCAGATAGATCTCTGTGAGTTTTAGGCCAGCCTGGCCTACAAGAGCTAGTTTCAGGACAGGCTCCAAAAGCTAAAGAGAAACCCTGTCTCGATAAACAAATAAACAAATAAACAAAAAACCCAGAGACAGATATTGGGATTCAACCTAAAGATCAGAAAAGCAAAGCAGCAAAGTCACTAGTGAGGTCTTACCTCTATGAAATCTTCATACTGAAAGACAGCAAGTTTCTGCCTCATCTCACTTTATATTCCTCTCTAGTGCTGGGATTAAAGGTGTGCACCACCACCTGGCCTCTATGGCTAACTGGTGTGACTGATGTAAATAAAGGTGTGTGTCACCACTGCTGGTCCTGTGTGGCTGACTAGCGTGGCTGTTGCATTCTGACCTTCAGGCAAGCTTATTTATTAATACACAATATACCACTATCGCTTGGCCTAGCTGCCTTGAGGGGCAGGTGTCATGGCTCCTGGGGCAAAAATTGCCTTCCAGGTCCTGAGAGACTGACACACTCCCTCAGGTAGTGAAGCATCTAGGCTGCTTTCTGTCTCTCTGTACGTTCCCTTAGCAGTCAAGGAAGCATGAACACTTGACAGGATCATTGGTCTTAGACATTAATCTTGCGTACCCTGTATGGTTTCCAAACTTCACTGTCTCTGGCAACTACAACTATATTGATCCTGGCAATTGGCATTATATTATGTTTCCAATAAAGGTATAAAAAGTCTGATTGCTCTCGATAAAAGGATCACAGCCTCAGTTGTTCTTTGGCTCCTCCAACCTGGCCTGACTTAATTCCTCGTGGCCATATCAGATGACCTTGGCCCAGTAAGTAAGTGCAGGCTCTTGCAGACACGCCCCTTCCTAGCGGGACCCCTATAGTCTCAAAAAGAGATAAGCGGGGGCACAATGACTCCCCCTGAATTGTGGTAACGCTAACCAGTGGGAAAAACTGCCCCGCACTGTGCCTCCTGCCAGGGCGCTGCACAAGCTCTGAACTATTGGGTTGACTGTCCTAGTCTGCCTGGTCAAAGTAAGACCGGTCCACAGGAAGACCTGGGTCTGGCAGCTGAAGGTCAGTGCTGCTCTGTGTGGCAGCTGAGGATTAAATGCTTCCTCTGTGACAGCTGAAGACCAACAATCACTGTCCCAGTGAAGCCATCAAGACCCCAGGAGCCTAGGGCAACCATCTAGGCAGTGGGTCAGTCTCTGATGACGTTAACTGTAGCTTTGTCAGTTTCACAGCAGCAAGCAACCAGCTCCTTCCCCAAGGCTACAGCTACAGTAAAAGGCTACAGTAAAACTCCGGCCTCACTCTCCTATAGTTCTAGGTCTCCAGCTGAGAAAGACAGCAGTTTGCTGGCTACCAGATAAATTCACAGACGCTTTGAACTCAGAATCATTTTGGGTCCCCGGGCTTATTTTATGACTCAGAGTCTACTGCCTTTTCTACAGTGTGGATTCCAGTGCAGATTACAAACAGTGGCGATGTTAACACAGCTAAAATTTTTACCTTGTTTTGTAAACTGAAAAATCATGTAATCTTCAGGGAATCACCTTGGCCCCACCTCTCACAGGTCAAGTGGACTCTAGATAAATCCTCCTAGGTTGCCCTGCCTGCCTGTTCCTGAGGACGGGACCTCTCCCCCTTTCCCTGATCTTGGGACTCTCATCCACCAACTGCCAGGACTATGAGTGAGAGAGTTTTTAAGTGTATACCCAAGATAAAAATTTCCCTCAGGCCCCTTAATGTTACCTTCTGCCCCTAACCTACGTCTGTTTCAGCAGATTTCCAATCAATTAGAGACTACAAACTACCCCAATTTGGCCTATACTTCCATAGCCCCAGATGATCCCATAGAGACTGGACAGCGAGTGAAACAGCCTGCTCATTCCTGCCTTGGTCAGCAGTCCAGCTTTATTGGGTCCCCAAAGATGCCAATGTCTCTAGAAAACAGAAAGCAGCCCTCACTTCTACCTCACCCTATTTCCTTGCCGTTTCCAATAAGCAAAAGGAAGGAATGTTAGTCAACTAAGAACCACCCACATTCCAGAACCAGGTGCTTCTCCACCCCACCCCACCCCCAATCTTCAAGGTCCTGTCCTCAATGGTGACCAATGTGTTTTCACGCTCGCCACCCTGCCATCATGACCTGGTCTGCTGCTGTCTCCATGCCTGCTCACAGGCAACCATTTTCCGTTCCCTTTCCCTAATAAATCTCTGGCATGAGGTCTGTTGCAAGGTGTGATTTTCATGGTGTTCCCTGGCTCCCCATACCAAGATACTCTTTATCCACAAAACCCTTTCACTGTTGCTCACAGGCCCAGCCCAGGCCACAGTTCATACTTTTGTATGGCCCATGAGCTAAAGACTTTTTGTCCAAAATATTCACAATACATTTTGTGATAGGGAACACTAATTTTGAACTCCAAGAAGCAAAAAGTTAACCCCTTGGGCCTAGAGGATTAAGATGGTCTGAGCCACCTGTTGAAGATCCTAGATGAACTTAGATGAAAATTGATGGTTATAAGAGACATGGTGAGAGTCTAGTAGCCCAATGGGTGAGGACACAGATGTGTGTCCCTCCCCAGTCAAACACCACCAACGTTCTCCAATGTGGCCAGATAGAGTGTTTTCAGTAGCTGATGTGCAATTAACACAGCCCCAATTTGTTCCACGGTAGTTGTAGGACCAATGTGGGTAATCTTCAAGTTTCTGGCCACTTTTTACATTAATCTTCTGTTTGATCATAGAGAAAACAAGCATGAGGGTCAGTCCTGGTGAAAAAGAGATGGATAAAGGAGTTGTAGGAGACTAAAGTGGCCTTTAACAGCCTGATACAGAGCAATATCCTGACTCTGTTAGGACAGGCTGTTGATTAGAGAGAGCTCATGGACCACACAAAAGTATAAATAGCTTGTGGATATTAAACATGCATATGTCAGAGTTACCCTTGGCAGATGTAGACAGGAAGGACAGGGGAGGAAAGAGCAAGTTTAGATATCAAATCAGCAACTTGAGTCAGTTTGAAATGTTGAGACATGGGCATGGCTGAACAAAGTAAGTATGGCATCCTCTACCAAAGCTTCCTGAAGAGAGAAAACTCAGGAAGGTAGTCGTATTTGGAGACCTTTGCATTTTAGAAGGTGGGGCCAGGTGGTGGAGAGAGGAGACAGTAACAGGTGACCCGAAGGTTAACTTCTTTAATTCGCATGTAAGACGTTTGGCTGAGGCCATTGTTACATTTTTCTACGTGAATGCATGGAAGTGTAGCTTTAGTACCTTACTAGACAAGTATTGTCTTTAAATCCTATCGGTCATACCGAATTCAGTGAACAGAAAGTCCGGAGGTGAATTCTGAGCTCCGGCCACCAAAGCATTCACACAGCAAGTGGTGCAAGCAGTGGTGGCTGGTGGCTGGCAGAAGCCGGGAAAGCAAAAACAAAACCAATAAGCACAGAACACGGGACGCTCACACACTCAAAGAAGATCAGTCAGAAGCAAATCATACAGTGGCCACTATCATTCATACATTCAACTGAGTCTGACCGATTTCCGTCTTGGCTCCAGTGTTTACAATAAAACTTAGGGATACACCAGAAAAGATAGACCTGTCTACACACAGAAAACAGAAAAGACAAAACTTTCCAAATAACCAGGGTCAGGTGGGTGGACTATGGCTCACCTTTTGCCCGGGATGGGAGGGAAAAGGTTTTGTAATTGAATGATGAGAAGGGATTAATGTTTGACTATAGCGGGGTTTTGGGTGTCTCATACTCAGGAATCCACCTGGGAAGCCTGTAAGAGAAGAGGTGTGTCAGATTGTGTGATTTGGAGGAAAAGAAGAGGGGAGATGGTTGGTGAACCTGTGGTCAAGAAGATGGGGGGAGCAAAAGAAATAGAGGTTTCTACTTTAGCTAGAGGGCCCCTTCCCAGCAAGGGGACCAGGCAGGTTGGTCCCATTAGAAAGGGGTGGACAAGGGAAATACCCCTAAAAGACGACGGCTGGGTGGGGTTTGATGAGGCTGATAAGGCTGTCCCCATATTCTAACAAGAGAGGAATGAGAAGGAGAGGTGAGTACACAAAACTCTGTCATGGTCAAAATAGTAGCCCTAGTGTCCAGAAAGGAGATGGACCACTGTGACACTGTGGTGCCTATCTGAGGCTCCCTGGTACAGCAATGGTTGGACCCAGGGAGCCGGGTTCCCTCAGTTACCAAAGAGGTTGACTGGAGGATGATCTGGGCCTGATGTCCCCACTCCATGAGGGACATGGGGGCAGTCAACATTCCAAATGCCCTTCTTGATGGTACCTTGGACATAGTCCAGGTGGTTTACAAGGGCTAGGCCCAGGGACCCTCCTGACTGAATTTGAAACAGGCGCCCAGAGGTTCTGAGGCTTTAGGAGGCCAGGAACCCTGGGCAACCACTAGAACTGGCTGAACGTCAGGTGTTGTTTTCAGGCTTTTCAACTTTCTCATGGTGCACCTTGAAGGCCATAGCTAAGACTTCTGCCTATGGAATCAATGTTCCTTTCTCTAGACCTTTAAATGTGGCCCTAATATCAGGGAAACTCTGGGAGAAGTAGGGTCAGAAGGAGTTGCTTTCATTCCTGGTCTCGGGATTGGTATATTGTAAGAGGGCTTTTGTAAGATGGACTAGGAACTGAGACAGGTTTTGTGTTTGTCCTGGATGACCTCTTGGGTTTTTTCCTAATTTACCACTTTAAGGGTGGCCTTGTAGAGACTGGCCAGGAACCAAGCTATAAATTGATCCCTAGCAAGGATACCTCCTGGGATATTATAGCTCCATTTTGGGTCCAGTAGTTGGAATTTTTTTGAGACACTAGCCAGCTCCCAAATAAAGACATGGAGACTCATTAATTATGAATGCTCAGTCTTAGCTTAGGCTTGTCCCACTAGTTTTTTATGACCTAATTTAATCTGTTTTTTATTCATCTAAGTTTTGTCTCAAAGCTTTTTACCTTTATTGTATTCTGTATGTCCTACTTTTCCTGCTCCCTCTGTGTCTGGCTGGCTGGCCCCTGGTGTCTCCCTGACGTCTCCCTAGCATCTCTTTTTTTTCCTCTCCCCAAGCCTAAATCCCTCCTCCTACTTACTCCCCCTGCCCAGAAGTACCACCCATACTTTCTTCCTTGCTGTTGACTGGTCAGCTTCTTATTAGACCAATCAGGTGCACTGGGCAGGCAAGTTAAAACAGCAACACATCTTTACATAGTTAAACAAATATAACACATCTTTGCATGGTTAAACAAATATTCCACAACAGGGTCCTAGTCAGAGACAGCCTTGGCCCTGGCTGGATGGGCATCATTAGTTTGATGGATTTTGTCTACATGTATCCTAGCCTGGTCCCAGATTTACCTGTGCTCCTTAGGAAAAAGATGGTTGGTGACAATCATATAAGCATCATGGAAGGCGAGGTTGTAAAATTGGGTAATATATTGGAATTCTTTAATAAGGGGGGGATAACTGGTTCATTTGAATGGTGTGTAGCTGAGAAGGGATGAAGAGAGACTGAAGAGGCCAGAGTGGGAGAGAAGGAACCGTAGGTTGAGGCTGAGAGTGGGGAGGCTCATTGACGTGGTCAAAGACAGTGGAGGAATCCTCTGGTTTGGGTTTGACAGCTAGGAGTTGTTTTCCCTTGATTGGCGTATGCCCTGTGGTCACTTCTAATCAAGACGGGAGGGAAGTCACATGGCAAAAATCCATCCTTGCCAACCCTAGCAAAGATAGCTGTCAATCACGTGCCGGCTTCCATCCAAAGACGGGGACAGCAGCTAAGCAGACAGCAAGTCACGTGTTTCCTTTAACCATGTGTAGATGCTTAACTATCAACCCCAGTATTTCAAGTTTTAGGTTAATCCTTTTATTACAGATTTTATAGGTTTTTAATCATATCCAATAAGCTTACAAATCTTGAGATAAGATTTATACTTTAGCAAAAGTTTCAGAGAATTAAACCAAAACCAAAAGAGTATGAGGTGAGTGGCAATTAGGGCCCATTGGGAATGGCCTGTCTTTTTATTTTGTTTTGCTCTCCTTTCTCTGTCATAGCCAGGTGGCTCGCCTGATATGGGACAGCGATTTTGGAGGGGGAGCCATACCCCAACTCCAGAGCCAGTTTTTCCCCTTTTCTATTTTTTATTAATTTTTTCATTTATTTTACATACCAACCATAGTTTCCCCTCCCTCCTTTCTTTCTGTTCCCTCTCCCCACCTCCCATCTATTACCCCCATCCACTCCTCCTCCATTCTGAAAGGGGCAGGCCTCACAGGGGAGTTAACAAAGCAGGTCATCTCACCTTGAAGCAGGACCAAGCTCCTCTCCCTACACCAAGGCTGGCCGAGGCACCCCAGCATAGGGAATAGGTTCCGAAAAGCCAGCTCATGTGCCAGGGACAGGTCCTGATCCACTGCTGTGGGCTCCACAGACAGACCAAGTTACACATGCCGAGGGCCTAGGTCAGTCCCACGCAGGCTCCCTAGCTGTTGGTCCAGAGTCTGGACACCTACACTAGCTCGGGTCAGCTGCTTCTGCGGGTTCCTCCGTCATGACCTTGACCCTGCTTTGCTCATACAGCCCCTCCTCCCTCTCATCAACTGGACTCCTGGAGCTTGGCCCAGTGCTTGACTGTGGATCTCAGCATCTACTTTCCTCAGTTACTGGATGAAGGCAGAGCCAGCTTTTAGTTGAAGTGCAACAGCATAAAGCATCAGCCTAATTGCACACATATCTAAAGGACACCAAGAAGACAAGTAAAACGAAATTCAGTAAGTTGAGAGCAAAGCAGGCTTAGAGACAGGAAGTTTTCGAGCCCTGACTATAGACAGTGGACACTACGGGAGGGAGCTGAGAGATCATCACGAAGCAAGGAATGCGTATGGAGGGTGTGCTGCAGCTGGCCTACTCCTTCTCTTTTGTCCCCTCCTGCTAGATCGGCTCGGCTTCCACTTTGTAACAAACTTACAGATCCATCAATGGTAATTTTAAAAAATAGGACATTTACACAGTTTGAAGGGAGGGATCAGGCAAAAACAAACAGGGCTTGGAGTAGAGAAGAGGGAAATGGGGAATGGGGGCTCTCTTTGCATTTCCCTGATCGCTCATAGTATTTGCAAAGGTCCTGAATAATGTTAGGATCAGCGGTGCCATTAGGTGACCCTTTGGATTGATTCTAAGGGATAGTGAGTGATTGGTGAGCCTGTTGTGGGTGAACTGGAGATGAGGGATAGCATCCCAGGCAATTTAGATCCCGAGGAGGAGCACAGGCACAAGGAAAGTCAATCCAAGTCATGGAACCAATGTAAATGCTACAGCTCTAAGGAGAAAGTATGATGGCAGTCAGGAGGCAAGGAACACCATAAAGTCACACCACATAAAACCTCACACAAGAGATTTACAGGGAGGAAAGAACCCAGGAGGATGACTGCCTCTGCTCAGGCGAGAAGCAGCAGAGAACTGAACAGAATGCAGAGTTTATATAGGGATTCTTGGGACCAAAACTTTCTAGGGTTGAGATTTCCAGGGTGAGGATTGGTGGGATTCCAAGTCCTGAGCTTGGGCTGTTTACTCTGCAGGGTGGGGCCAGGCCTGGTCATTAGGCAGTTAGCATATTCTGTGTGTGGACGACTGGAGTAGGAGGTCCTCAGGGATGGGCCTGGCTTTTCCCTGCCCTCAGGGGCTAACTGTGGGGAGCTGCCAATACGAGCACTGGGAACCAAACTCAGCCCCCACAAGAGCAGTGTGTGCTCTAAACCTCTAAGCCTCTTCTTCAGTCCCTAGAGGTGGTTTTTATTTTCAGTCCCGACTGAGGAAAGAGGCATTAAGGAGCCCACATTTTAAAAGAAAAGAGCTGGGTTTTGTGGGATGTATGATTTCTACCCATTCATAGACTTGGCAGAGTTCTTTGTCCATTCGTTTGATGGCTGTAGAATGGAAGCCATTGGTACTTTTTCTTTGGCACCAGCTTCAGTTCCCACTCCCACCATTCCGGTTCAGCACAATAATTTTGCAAGGGACAGAACATCATAATCTGATAGTTAAAAGAAAGAACATAGTCTATAATATGTTCTCTCTGGCTAGGGCTTCAGGACAGGGTCATGTTACAGTATTCATACTCTATACAATTTGACAACTTAAAGTGTCCAATGAAATATTTTTTATTTGATTTTATTTTTAAAGCAGAGCATTATATAACCCAGACTGGCTTCATTATGTAACCAAAGATGGCTTTGAGCTCCCCCACCATCACCACCATTTTACCTTTCCAGAGCAGAGATGACAGACAGGCAGCGACATGTCCAACCTACATCAATAGCTTTTTCAGACCATTGAACATCTTTTATCTAAAACGGCTGGGATGAGATATTCTGGATTTGATAATGGGGTATCTTGTGACTGGGACTCAGCTCTAAACATAATATTCTCCTGTGTTTCATTTACAGCTTACGTGCATAGCCTGAAGGTGATTTTATCCCGCATTTTTACTGTGCCAGTGCTCTGGCTATGACCCGGCCCATGAAGTCAGGGGTGGGGTTTTCACTTGGGGCAGTACATCAGCTGTGTGTGGCTTGTCACCCTGTATCTGTACTGGCATTAGTGATGATGCCCTAAAGAGACACTGTGCTCCTCCCTTTGGCCATCGGACTATTGAAATGGACCCCAAGAAGTTGGAATTTCCCTAAGAGTCCCCAGCTGGGAGAGGAAAGGCTGAAGTTGGTGCCAGGTAGATGAGGAGCTCATCTCCTAAAGAGACAGCATGCAATTCTGGCATGTCGGCCCACCGAGCCGGAGAAGCCACAGCCCAGACAATGACGGTGGATAAGAGGATGCCTTGACTAGGATGGCTTAGTTATGAATACCTCAGACTTCACATTAGGAGGCCAAAAACGGACTGATGGGGAGAGGGGTTGGTCACAACCCTCTTTGTTTTTTTCCCAACATGGTCACATTGCCAAAAATATTTTGTTTTTCATGATTTATTTGTTTGTTTCATCTATTGAAGACAAGTGACTGAACCTTAATTATTTATTTATTCATTTGGTCTATTTATTTATTTGTTTGTTTATTTATTTTTTTGGCCTACTAAAGACAAATGACTGAGCCCTATCTATCTATCTATGATATAGATATGAATAATTTGCTTTGTTATGGATTTTAAGGTCAATTTTGTTATATGTATATATGTTTCTGATCATGATTGAGATATTGTGATTGTGTAGTTTATTTAAAAATGCAATGTATAATTAAAAATATAGGTTGTTAATGGATAATCATCGATAATAGTCAAGCTTGTAGTAATGTTAGTTTGATTTTGTAGATGTGCATAGATATATTTCAGAGAGACATTCTTCATATCTTTCAAAGACTACAGAACATAGCATTTAATGTTTTAATAACTTAGGACAATGAGACACGTCTGCTCCTGGCAGCACCAATCTACTTCAAGAGGAAGATGGGCATCGAAGAGGCTCCTTATGGAGTTGGAGCCATTTGGGCAAGAAACTGTTCTTGCCTGGACTGTTGTATAAACCGGACACAGAGAACCCGCAGACAGAGGACTGCTAAACTTGCCTAAAGGTGAGATGATCTTTCGGGGTTCCTGATTCATGAAAGAGTCTGTGAGACATTCTGCAGGACACAGCAGATAGTGACTGAACTGCCTTTGAAATTTCCTGCTTCATGGAAATGTCTCTGGATACTATGGGCCTGAAGGCCAAAGATGGATGCCCCAACGGTACAGAGGAACTTTGGGTGACTGTCCAGGCAGCAAAATGTCTCTGTCATTTCTAGAGTTTTGGAAGTTGCTTACTTCTTGTTTACTTAGGTAATATATCCTTCTGGAGTCTTTGATGGAGTTAAAGAATGGATAGTCGTAGTTATAGTTTTCCATTATTATGATAAAGATTTAGTTATAAATATTGTGACTGTAATTCTTGCTTGATAACTGTTTTGTTATGTGTAATTTTACTATGTTAAAATGAAAGCCTTTCTTTTTGGTTTAAACAGAAAAAGGGAAAATGATGGAGGAGGGTTATCTGTCTATTGTGTTATTTTCATTGGTCAATAAAGAGACTGCCTTGGCCCCTTGATAGGACAGAAAATTAGGTAGGCGGAGTAAACAGAACAAAATGCTGGGAAGAGGGCTATGAGCCAGAAGCCATGGAGCCAGCCACCAGGTCAGACATGCTGAATCTTTCCCGGTAAGCCACACCTCGTGGTGTGATACAGATTAATAGAAATGGGTTAATATCAAGATATGAGAGTTAGTCAGTAACTAACTCTCTAGAGATAATGGGCCAGGCAGTGCTTAAATGAATATAATTTGTGTGTTATTATTTCTGGGGCTAAGCTAGCTGTGCGGGAGCCGGGCAGGATGAAAAGCAGGCCTGCCCGCAGCCCCTCACTACATATCTATCTATCTATCTATCTATTTGATCTATTGAAGACAAGTGACTGAGCCTAGCTTGTAAGGGGCTCTGCCAGGACCCAGGCTGTGGCTCTAGCAACTCAACAGCACCAGAAAGAGAACAGCAACAGACAGATAAGGAGATTTCATTCAAACCTAGCTTGTTAGTCAGTGGATTTATTGGGGATACTTACAGGAATATGGGTGATGCAAGACTATACAACTGGGAAGTTCCACCCCCAGCATGGTTGACTCATAAGCAAATACACACTGGAGAATCCCACCCCATGCCCCATCCACTATCTATGTACCCTAGTGTTTCCTACTATCTACCAAGACCATGTGCAACTGAGGCAGGAGGCAGTGATTGAAATCTCACGTAAGGATCTTTCAACTGTCCTCCCAGGAAGGACTGCTAACAGGCACATTGTCACTGATGTATATTAGCTATATTCTGGTATTCTGCTTGTTTTGTTGCCATGACTGTAGGTCTGGGTCTTCTGTAGAGCTCTATTGCAATTCTGCTTCATGCTAGTGATGGCCATGTCACACAAGAAGGAAATAGTTATACCATATCAGCATTCAAAAGATTGATTTTGGACCATTTTGGATTTTAGACGTTTGGATTTGGTGTGCTCAATCTGTTCATTTAGTTTTTGCCACCTTCTTCCCAATCAATTGGAGAGTAGTCTCAGCACCCTACAAAGGAATGCCATACTCATATTCACCAGTAATCGATTCCTGTGTGCCCCATGCCTAAACAACTACCCACCTACTTTTTGTCTTAATTAATTTGCTACTCCAAACATATGAACAAATGAGCATTTTCCATGTCATTTATCTGCATATGATTTGACAGTCTTAATTGTTTTTCTTAACACCCCCATTACACTTACTTATTTGTTGTGAGGGGTGCACTGCATGGGGTACACATATGGCATACTGTGGTGTGGAGATCAGAGGACAATTGTGGGTGTCAGCTCTCTCTCCATGTGGATCCCAAGGAGAGAACCCGGATAGACAGGGTTGGAGTCAGATCCCAAGGACAGAGCTCAGATAGTCAGGGTTGGTGTCAGGTGCCTTTAACCACCAGGATATCTCAGAAGGCTCTTAATTTTCTTTCAATATTTTAAAACAAGAAAATTAATCCAGGAGTTTAAGTCCTATAATTCATTGGCTTCTCTACATCCATCTTACCCATCTTGAAACTTAGGTCACAGATACGACCCTACTGGTAGTTTCTTTTGACTGTTCTAAAATCATTAAGCTGGTACCCAGTTCACAGGGGTCCTAAACTTCCCAGTTTGTGGCTTTGGATGCTGAGTTATGACATGTCACGAATACCTGAAGTATCTGACACACTTTGTTGGTAATAAGAAACAGGAAGACGAAGTGACAGAAAGAGTTCCAGAGCCCCCTTGAGAAAAACGGTGGACTGTTCAAACATCAGTTCTATCATTTTTCTAGAACAAAGGCTTTCCTTTGGAGATACCTGGCCCCATCATTTAGTTATTTGCTTTCATTACTAAAACAGGGTCTCTGACTAGAAACTATCAGTTTGCCTTGCTAGTTATAGCAATTAGTTATAATGACTTCTAAAGAGCCCTGGGTTCTTTCTCTACTTGCTAAAGAACTATAGTATTTAAGTCACCCCTTCTATTGTTCCAGTTCTTCTGTTACTGTTCAACAAACTACTATAAAGCTCATTGGCTTAAAACAACAAAAACCATCATGTGATACCTTATGCCTTTAATGGGTCAGGAGTTCAGGAGGAGCTCAAGGAGCTCAGGTGTATCATTTTGGTTGAGGGTCTGTATCACTTGCTGCTCTTGTCAGGAAGAGGACTTATTTTGGACCATGGTCTAAGGGTCTATAGTCCATCATGGCAGCGAAGGCACAGTGGTGGAACAGCTGGGGTCTGTTACTTGCTACTTCCTCAAGGCATCAGGAGCAGAGAGTGGGTGAGAGCAAGACCAAGCTATAATTCTCAAGCTCTGCCTCCCCACCTCTTCCACACAGACCCTCCCGGAATGCCCAAAGGTTCCAGGACCTCCTAAAGCAGCACCAGCTGTGGGCCAGAGTCCAAGCACATGAGCTCTGTGGCGGATATTTTAGATCCAACTGTCGTAGGTTTTGCCATGCGGTCAGACGTGGCGGCGCATGAAAGAGAAGCACCAGAAAAGCGGTCGCTAAGGCCGTGCATCTCTCCTCCACGCGTGAATCTTTCCCCGTGGTCCTTCTACATGGGTTAGCTGTGCTTCCTCACAGCAAGGCTGAAATAGGAGAGTGAAACTTGTCACACAGGCTCAAGGCTCTAATGAAGGTTCCAGATGAAGCAGAAAAGACAGACAGGAAAATTATGGTAACGTGGGAAGGAAAAGGAGGCCCTCATCCGAGAGTCTGGTTGATACCTCTGGCCAGCTAAGAAGCAAGACCTTCAGCACAACTGGCCTTAGCTGTGAAGGTTGTTGGCACAGAGGCACTGTTCCTTTATATACAGATTGTTTATGTTACAATAGTAACGAACTAGGCTTAAGGCATGGATGTAGGTGACCTTGGTCAGGCCTCATTCCCCTCACAGACATTTTGTGAGAATCTTAGCCAAGGCTTTGCTAATCGTGAAGCTACTCACTGCCCTGCCTCCCTGTGTTCCAGGCTGTCTCCTCTCACTGCACTCCTGTCAAGTCTCACCCAGGAACCACCCTGTGATCTCCTGCAAGATAATAGTTTGCAAATATGCATTCAACCTTCTGAGTACTGAAGCAGCAAGAGCCATGTCTGCATTCTGAAATGATCAAGACTTTGGGGCCGTGGCTGTGAAGGCTGGCCTGTCTTAACTCCAGTGGGAAGCAGACACGACCAGCCATGGTACATATAGCATATTGGCTGATTTAAAAACAGTGAATGTAGAAATTTTGTTCTGAGGGTGGGCTTCTGTAATCTTAAAATTTTCCCTTTTTACTTCTGTTTAAAGCTATATCAAGTCATTATAGAATAGTGTTATTTAACTACATTACTATACATAAAATACAGTTTTTTAAATATTTAATAAAGATAAGAGTTTCAAACAAGGTGGCATCGTTGTGAACTGCCCATGGTGAGATGCCCATACCACGCTCTTGGTGCCTCACCTTCTTCTAGAGTGCCTTCTTTCTTTTATCCCTGATGCATAAAATCTGTATTAAAAATGTCTTTTAAGCTAAGCATGGTGGCACTTTCCTTTAAGCACAGCACCTAGGGGCAGAAGCTTGTGAGTCCAGGGCCATCGAGATTCGCCGGCCAGTGCTACAGAGTAAGACCCTGTCTCCATCAGTAAATAAGTTAAAATGTCTTTTTGTAAATTCCAACTCTGCTTCATAATTAGATGCTCCTCAAATTGTTTTCTGTGTCAAACCCAGCTGAAATTCCCAGAGAGTGAAGGGACTCCTGAGGCTGGTGCAGGTGATAGCATGTGTCCCCACCCTACTGCCATTGACACAGACAGCCTGGGGACGGATGGCCTGGCCTGAACAGTCCATAGAATGGCTTCCACCATACTCCAACTGGTCGACCAGTCAACCTTATTTGGTCCAGCTTCAAAGAAAGAAGCCACAAGATTCTCATCTTTGTGGGAGAATGGTCAAGGGAGCTTCCGAAATATTTTAAAATTGCCTCTACCACTACCTCTGATGACTACGTTGGTTGACTTGTGTTAATAATTACTCTAATAAGAGACACTTCTCGTAATAAAATACTAATACTCTAATAAAAGTACTCTTCTCGTACTTCCTTATTTTCCCCCACTTCCTCGAACCCCTTTAAATGTTTGAAAATTTAAGATTTCAGCTTTGGGTATTTTGTTTGGTTCTTACGTGCTCTAGAAACAGTTCTTACACTAGGCCTAAATGTTTCTTGCTGTCCTGTGACGCTCTGCCTACTTCCTGTTTGGTCGGCTTTTATTTTCCATACTCTGTCAAAAGGCTTGGTCAAAGTTGTAAACGTCTATTATGACGTAGGAACTATGGTCTATATTCAAACCTGCCCGCAGTCTTGGGCAAGAACAGGAATATAGCAACTGCTAAATGTAATATAGGAAGTGAAAGTTTAAATTCTGCCCCTATCATTAGCATTGTTTTGTTTGGCTTCGCTTTGTTTTATTTTGCTGACACCGGATCTCATTCTGCAGTTAAGACTAGCCTGAAATACTGTGGCTCCCAGGCTGGCCTTGAATTTACAGCAGTTCTCCTGCTTCAGCCTCCTGCTGAAATTTTAAGTGTTAGACATCACCTGGTCTGTCTTAATATAGACAGAATTTGGCATGTGTGGTGGATGGGACGTGCCTACAATCCCAGTCCATGGGATAAGGTGACATGAGGTTCAGAAGTTTAGGTCAGCCTCAGCTACAAAACCAGTATAAACCAGCTTGTTCTGAGATTCTTTTTTTTTTTTTTTTACAAAAAAAAAGATGATAGAAAATGGAATTGTAATATTGTACACCTTTAATCCCAGCACCCAGGAGGCAAGAGTAGGTAGGTCTCCAAGTTTGATGACAGCCTCATGTACAGCGTGAGTTCCAGAATAGTCAGGGATACACAGGGAAACCTTCTCTAGAAAAACTAAAATAAATAAATTTAAAGAAATATATGTTTTAGAGGAGACCATGTCCTGGGAGTTCAGGTCTCAGTAAATTACATGTCTATGCTATTAGCTAGACCACTGAAGATCCAGCCCAAAGGTTGTTATCTGACCTCCACACACACATGCCATGACACATACATACATGGGAAATAATAAATTAAATTTAAATGAAAAATCTTTCATATTCCTCCCAGATTTTTTTTTTCTGCTCTGAAGTCTCAAGCCCATTGGTCTTATTTTTAACTAGTGGTCTTAAGATGACATTTACAGTCTATCATATCAGACACAGTAAAGTCCAATGAACTATTCAGTATCATTTTCTTATGAGGGGAAAAAAACCCAACATCTTAGTCTATGCTGTTATAACAAAATATATGAGAAAAGGAAACTAAAGAAGAACAAGAAATTGTTTTCTCCCAGAGCTGGAGACTGGCCCCTGCGGAGGACTGCACGGCTGCATCACCACATGGCAGAAGGCAGAACAGCAAGCGCCTGAGAGAACCCGCCCCTTGGCCTCAAGCTCTTCCCCGGGGTTCCAGCCCCAGCCAGGAGAGCTTTACCTCAGGCCATGATTACCTTTAAAGTACTCAAATTGCATTATTTTCATTGCTGGAACAAAATACCTGAAAAAAAGCCACTTAGGGAATGAAGGACCTACTCTGGTCCATCATGGCAGCAAGGATATCCATCCTGTCAGGTGGTCACAGCATCTGTAGTCAGGAAGCAGAGTGAGACAGACGTTGTGGCTCTGCTTGCTTTTGCTGTGTGGTTTTATTCAGTCGGGGATCCCGGCTTTTAACATATTACTCAGGGTCCATCTTCTCATTTCAGTGAGCCCAACCAAGTACAGAAACTCCCTCACAGATAAGCCCATCAGTCTGTCTCTGAGGTGACTCTAGATCCAGTCAAGTCTTAGTATTGTCACATTGGCGATTAGGTTGTCAGCACATGAACTTGGGGAACACATTTAAGCCATGAAAAAGACCCTATTCCAAAGTTCCATATCAAATGTCTCCTCTTGGTGCTGGGCCGGACAGGACATCTATACCACACCCCTTCTCCAAAGGCTCAGAGATTATCTTGAAGGAGGGGACAGAAATGCTGTATGACCACAGGTCAAGAGGACTGGAGTGAAATGGTGTCTTCTGAACATGGCCGGTCTCTATACTCAGAATCTCACAGAGGCTGTGGTTGCCTGTAACACCTGTGCAAAATCAGTTCAGTTAACAATCTACTTTGGGGGAGGGAGCTTATGAGCCTCCCATCCCTCACTGAGGAGCTACTGAGAGCTTTTGGGGGTAGAAGAACCCATTTTCTCTAAAGGTGTGGCCCCTGGTAGTTTGAACATGTTCCATGTTTCAGTAGATGGCTTCACGGTCATGAACATGTGGGCAGTCTATAGTGGACTTGGTGGTATGTGTATATGCATATATATGAACACACACATATACATATATGCACACGCACACACATATGTGTATATGCATATATTGTAATACATAAATCATATTTGCATATATAATATGTGCATTATATACGCATACACACGCACGCACACACATACACACACACACACACACATATATATGTCCATATATATATATATGAAGTTGAGTGGGTTGGGAATGGATCTGGGAGGACTGAATTGTGAATATGATAGAAACATGGTCTGCGTGTACAAAATTCTCAATGAATGAATAAAACTATTACATTTTAAAAGTTTCTTCATGTTAAGACACCAGAAAGTGGAAAGATCGCCCATGTTCTTGGGTAGGTAGAATTAACATAGTAAATATGTCAATCTTACCAAAAGCAATCTACAGATTCAATGCAATGCCAAGAAAAATCCCAGCAAAATTCTTCTCAGACCGTGAAAGAAAGGTACTCAACTTCATACGGAAAAGCAAAAAAACCCAGGATAGCCAAAATGATCCTGTACAATAAAGGAACTTCTGGAGAAATCACAATTCCTGACTTCAAACTCTACTACAGAGCTACAGTACTGAAAACAGTCTGGTGTTGGCATAAGAACAGACAGGAGGATCAATGGAACTGAATTGAAGACCTGGATATTAATCCACACACTTTCAAACACCTGATTTTTGACAAAGAAACAAAAAATATCAAATAAAAAAGGAAGCATATTTAACAAATGATGCTGACATAACTGGATATCAACAGGTAGAAGAATGAAAATATACCAATATCTATCACCATGCACAAAACTCAAGTCCAAATGGATCAAAGATGTCAACATAAAGCCAGCCATACTGAACCTTATAGAAGAGAAAGTGGGAAGTACACTTGAACGCATTGGCACAGGAGACCACTTCCTAAATATAACCCCAGCAGCATAGATACTGAGAGAAACAATTAATAAATGAGACCTCCTGAAACTGAAAAGCTTCTGTAAAGCAAAGGACACAGTCAAGACAAAACGACAGCCTACAGAATGGGAAAAGATCTTCACTAACCCCACATCAGACAGAGGTCTGATCTCCAACATATACAAAGAACTCAAGAAACTGGTCATCAAAAGAACAAATAATCCAATAAAAAAAATGGAGTACAGACCTAAACAGAGAACTCTCAACAGAGGAATCTAAAATGGCTGAAAGACACTTAAGGAAATGTTCAACATCCTTAGTCATCAGAGAAACGCAAATCAAAACAACTCTGAGATTCTATCTTACACCTGAAAGAATGGCCAAGATCAAAAACACTGATGACAACTTATGCTGGAGAGGCTGTGGGGGAAAAGGGAACACTTCTGCATTGCTGATGGAAATGCAAGCTGGTACAACCCCTTTGGATGTCAATGTGGTGATTTCTCAGAAAATTAGAAAACAACCTTCCTCAAGATCCAGTAATACCACTTTTGAATATATATCCAAAGTATGCTCAATCGAACCACGAGGACACGTGCTCAGCTATGTTCATAGCCGCATTGTTTGTCATAGCCAGAACCTGGAAACAACCTAAATGCCCCTCCACCAAAGAATGGATAAGGAAAATGTGGTACATTTACACAATGGAGTACTACACAGCAGAAAAATATAACGACGTCTTGAATTTTGCAGGAAAATGGATGGAGCTAGAAAACATTATTTTGAGTGAAGTAACCCAGACACCGAAAGACAATTATCACATGTACTCACTGATAAGTGGTTTTTAAACTTAAAGCAAAGAAAACCAGTCCAAAAATCATAATTCCAGAGAACTTAGACAACAATGAGGACCCTAAGAGAGGCATACATAGATCTAATCTACATGGGAAGTAGAAAAAGACAAGATCTCCTGAGTAAATTGGGAGCCTGGGGACTTGGGAGAGGGTTGAAGGGGAGGGGAGAGGCAGGGAGGGGAGCAGAGAAAAATGTAGAGCTCAATAAAAATCAATAAAAATAGGCAAAAAAGTCTCTTCATGTGACATTCATTAGAATTTATTTTTTGTTTAGTTGTAAATCATTCAACCTCTGGACCAACAATAGGGTTAGCATATGGCAACTTCAGTGGGATGAATTACCCAAACAAAATCCAGGTTCTGTTAGAAAAGGGGCAGAGGAGGATGGAAGGACACACAAGAGTCTTCTTACACCTGCACTTATTCCAATTAAGAGACAGGGCTTCTCCTCTCCCAGAGTCCGTACATCACCAAATAGCCCCACAGTCGATAATATTTCTCAAAGAAACCCAGATTCTCTTTACCCTGTCTCCCCAAACAACAGCCTCTTCTCTCCTCTGCTGTTACAGCTCCTTTCTACTCGTTCCCTCCAGCCCTAAACTCTCCCAGTCCGTACTCAGCACAGCTGAAGAGGTGATAGCAGCGCGTTTTCACTAGAGTCAGGTCCTGAGGAAATGGAGTTAGATGCCAGGAGTGCTGCCCATTTTCTCCAGCGTGACTGAACCGCGTGAAGAATTCTGCGGCTACAGAAGAGGCATTCAAGAGACAGATGGGAAAGTAAGCCGACTAGAGGAAATGCAATGGTATGTATAGCAGGCGGCAGCCCAGTGGTCTGGAGCCACAGCCTCTAGAAACTGTGTTCGTGATGAACTTAGAAAGACAGCACAAACAGGGCTGTTTGAGACCTACATGGCAATGTGTCATACACTGTTTGACAGAAGGGAAGAAACTCTGTGCTAAATAAAATGGGAAAGAAGACACCAAGCTCCACTGTCTTGTGTCCATTCCAGCACTAAGCATCTTAGGTGGAATGATACATCCGTAATCCCAGGAGAAAGTAAGACACTTAATGCTGGGACATGATTTCTCTTCATGCTTAACACCGTTGATGTATAGTAGGTACTTAATCATGGATTGATTTAACAAACATTTATTGTTTGACTTTCACTAATAGATTCATAATCCCATGGCTACTTACAGAATTAATGTGACTAAGATAAAATGTATTCATTTCATTTAATAAATATAGAGATGTAAAAGTACACTTTTATCAACTACACTATTGTTTCCAACAAGCACTAAATAATACCAAAAGTGCACTTAGGCACAGTGGTACCCAGGAGTATTCCCAGGACTTGGGAGGACAGGAAGGAGGAGGCAGGACTGAGATTTTGAGGCCAGCCTAAAAAAAAAAAAAAAAAAATGAGACATTGGCTCAAATAAATAAATATGTTGACTATAAAAATGAAAATACTATCTGAAATATGAAAAAATAAATGTTGTTAGATGAAAGTTATACTTGACTTCAATTTTAGTTACATTAGATATCTAAATACAAGTCTTTCATTTTTAACCAATAATTTAGAAATCCCAATCTCCAGTTCATGATTTTCCATTCTTCCAATCTTCTCACTCTGTGGTCACTCAAAACCTTTGACCTGAGAGGACATTTCAGTCTCAGAATATTTTCCGTTTCCTAGAAGAGCTACTCGGCACCCTACTTCCTTTTTAGAGCTCAGTATAAAATCTCTGGAGCACAACATAGTAAAACATAAAATACTAAGTGGAAAAATATGTGCATACTACTTTTATGATTATGGTTCTATATGATATGCAAGCAAAAATTGTGTTAGAATGTATTTTAAATTATTACTCTTGAAAATAGTCACACAGGAGTGGGAACACAGTTGACACATTTCCTCTGCTTTAATGTTTGACTGGGATCTGGCATCTGAGTTGTATCTGTGGGCCTGGGCGGCAACAGGGCATTTTACACAGCCCAGTGATTGTAAGATAACAAAAAGAAAATATACTATTGTATCCTCTTCTTTTGTTTTTTTTTAATTTTTTATTTTTTGTGTATGATTGCTTTGTCTGGATGTATGTCTGTCTGTGCACCACTTGTGTGCCTGGTACCCAGGGAGGCCAGAAGAGGATGTCAGATCCCCTAAGGAACCTGACCCAGATCCTTTGGAAAAGCAGCCAGTGCTCTTGACTGCTGACCATCTCTCCAGGACTACTGCCACCAACACCACCATCCACTCTTTTCTTTTTGAGACAGGGTCTTGTTACATAGCCTTGGCTTACCTGGATCTCCCCACATAGATCAGGCTGGCTTGAATTTAGAATGATACACCTGCCACTGCCTCATTCATGCTGAAGCCACCAAACCGGGTTGTCTGTCCCCTCTCTTAAGAGTTAAGCCAGCAGCATTGTTTGTCATAGCCAGAACCTGGAAACAACCTAAATGTCCCTCCACTGAAGAGTGGATAAGGAAAATGTGGTACATTTACACAATGGAGTTCTACACAGCAGAAAAAAAATAACAACACCTTGAATTTTGCAGGAAAATGGATGGAGCTAGAAAACATTATTTTGAGTGAGGTAACCCAGACACAGAAAGACAATTATCACATGTACTCACTCATAAGTGGTTTTTAAACATAAAGCAAAGAAAACCAGCCTGCAAATCACAATCCCAAAGAACTTAGACAATAATGAGGAGCCTAAGAGAGACGTACATAGATCTAATCTACATGGGAAATAGAAAAAGACAAGATCTCCTGAGTAAATTGGGAGCCTGGGGACGTTGGGAGATGGTTGAAGGGGAGGGGAAAGGCATGGAAGGGAGCAGAGAAAAATGTAGAACTCAATAAAAAATCAATAATAAAAAAGAATTAACCCAAATGGCGCTACCAGTCAGTGGTCTGAGCAGGAAAATGCTCCTGTTTGGGACTCTGAGATGAGTCCCAATGTTCTGAGACCCATCCTGTGGGAGGAGAGATCAAACTCCCGAAAGTTGTCTTCTGACCTCCTAATGCAGGCTCTAGCACTCCTACAAAACAAATTAAGTGTGTACGCCCTCACACTCCTACAAAACAAATTAAGTGTGTACGCCCTTACACTCCTACAAAACAAATTAAGAGGCCTGAGAAATGGCTTAACAGTTAAGAGAGCTTCCTGTCCTTCAGAGAACCCAGGTTGGGTTCCCAGCACCCACCCAACCACCAGCAGCTCCAGTTCTAGGGGACCTAATACCCTCTTCTGGGCTCCGAAGTCACTGGCATGCATGTGGTGCACACATACATTAAGAGTAAAGAACTCTTTAGAACAAATGGGACATCCCTGAAACACGTTAAGAAGATGGAAAAAAATAACTCTCCCTTTAACGAGACACCCATGTATATTACCAGAAACCCCCTTGCTTGAGGTTTCCAAACCCTCAGCTTTCTGAGGTCTCAGAAAATTAGAACCTTTCTTTTTCCTGTAAACTGGAGGTTCCATAAAAAAGGAAAAGCCATGCTTGGGTTAAAGATTCTACCACGGGAAGACTGAATTTAGTAACGATGTCCAGTTAGAATGTTACAAAAGAGAGCCAAATTATCTTGGGATGATTTTAGTCTTCTTAAAAGACACATTAATTTATTTTGCACACTTGTGTCCAAGTTAACATCCTTGCGACTTTAAATCTTTAAATACATCTTTAGTGGGCTTCTAGCTTCTACCAATCCAAAAGCTAAGCGCTGCATCAGATGGTCCCTGAGACTTACAGCTTCCACTCTGCAACCAACAGAGTAGACACAGACAAGCACCTAAGGCTCGCGATGTGTCTTCACTGGTCAAGAGCTGGTCTGAACGGAGCCAAGAGCTCAGGCTGGAGGCACATTCTGTACTACAAGTTCAAGGTCAGCTTGGCCACAGTGCGTTCAAGGCTAGTTACACAGCAAGACTGTACAGGGAGTGGGTAGAGGGAGAGAGACTAAATGATCTAGAGTTATTTCCTACCTTCCAATTCAGTTCTCTTCTGCTGGCGAGTATCAGAGACATCATTTGACTTTATTACTGCCAGTTCTGAAAAATACTAACCCTACATCTAAGCAAATGACTGGATCTCATGTTTCAGAAACTTCAGCTGTTATTCCTACTACAGAAATCAAGTCAACACCCTGTAGCGTCCTCGTCAGCAGTGCTATATACACAAAACTGACTTAATCCTCTAGGACTTAACTAATATAAACATGCAGACTGAAAAGAGGGAAGTTTCTGGATGGTCTATGACTGTCTTCAGGAGTTCTCAAGGACCCAAATTTCGTTTCTCTGGGACTTCACTAACCTAAGGTTTCAGTTCCTTTAACATAGCTGAGTGGGGCAGCTTCCTCAGAGTTGGGTCTTACCTTGGGGACTGTCCCTTCCCTACAGTCTATGTTACAGTGTTTGTAGATGCCCTCCTTGTTTGACAGGAGGGATTGCAGACAAAACGGAGAGCAGATTTGGGGTGATGCCACCCTCTGAATTATAATTTTTTGTAGTGATCATACATATTTCCATTTTCCTGCTGCACCCAGAGCATTTCAGGTTAGACTCCCCGGACTTTTGTTTCATTCCTACTCCCTAAATCTCTAAATCCACTTGGTCACCAAGGTGAACAACGTCTCCTTAGAATCTTTCTTGACTATTTTCCTTCCATTTGATTTTGATTTTATGTCCTGGCTGTTCCCGGCTCACTTTGTTGCACTGCACTGTCTTCTGAGTGGGAGCTTTTCCTACTGCCTCCAACACAGCCTCCATCACACTACTCCCTGGTTTAAGAACTTGTCACAGGTCTCTCTGTACACAACTTGAACGGCGGGTCTCGGTCCCATATAACTGAAGGTATGGGTCACAGAAATTTGGCAGCACTAAAACGTTTTTGAACATGCAACTACCTAAAATTAATCCAAAACAAAACTCATGAAGACTCTGGTATGTTTCTGGAGGCATTTATCAGCACTGGATCATACGATCTCACTGCAGCCTTGTGCCTGGAATACACATGTGCAGGCTTCACTAACTCAGGCTGTCACACCATGGCAGGCCAATGTCTGCAGCCTGAAACCACTCGCCTCAGATTTGAGATCACTGTGTTTTATAAATTGTAGTATTTTAATTGTATGAAAGAAATTTCCTGTCTTTATGGAAACATACGGAAACAAATACTTTTAGTATTTTAAAAAGGTCTTGTCATTTTATTTTATTTAGAGACACAGTCTGACACAATAGCATAGACATGTGGAATTTACTGTGCAGCTCACTGGAGCTCCAAACTCGTGGGGGTCCTCTGTCTCAGCTTTTCAAGTGCTTAGGCAAGACAAAGCAGAGTTTTGTGTAGCAAGGCTGTCGTCTAGATCTCTGTGTAGACAAGGACGGCTTCGGTTCTCGGGCCTCCTGCCTCTACCTCCCAAATGCTGAGTATGTGCTGCAGTGGCAAGCACCGGGTTTTAATACTTTATGTAGACATTTAAAAGCCATTGCTAGGTCAACAGGATGAAAGTTTGTTTTAATCTTTAATAAATGGCAAAATTATACGTATACCAAAAATTGGTTTATTTGTTTTAGTTTTTTAGAGACAAAGTCTCATGTAGTCTAAGCAACTTCAAACTTTTAGTAGCCACAGCCAATCTTAGACTCCTGAGCCTCCTGCCTCTACCTCCCAAGTGGTGAGATCACTGGCTTGGGCCAATAGAGCAGTTAAGAATTATTTTAGCATCAGTTTCTTTGTCATTTGTTACAAGTAGAATGTTTGATTTTTAAACCTCTTTGTATACCTATACACAATAAGGCCCTGTCTCTAAACAAAGCAGCTCTCCCCCTATGTAACAAACCAAAGCACTCCGTTGTTAATGGATTTTATCCTCATTTCCCTTTTTCCTATGCCCATGTTAGTCAATATTAGCTACCTTATCCAATGTAGTAGCTGAAAAAGAGATAGAAATTTGTCTTTGGATTGACTGCTCTATGCAGTCACTTAGGCCCCTCCCAGATCTTGGTTCTCAGCCACGACCTCCAGAACATTGCAGTCTCTAGGACATTGCCGCAGCAATGAAGTTGGATCTACAACATATGATCTATGATTTAGCTTTGTGTAAGACAAAACAGAAGCATGTCTGCCATCTAAAAGCCTCTGGCTAAGAATGTGAAACATATCTCTAGGGAAGAAAAGTTGGATACTTACCTGGCAGGGGAGAGAGTAGCTCCCTTCCCCCGACCTTGAAGCTTAACCATCAGATTCCAGATGTGTTGACCCATGTGACTTCTCCAAATGTGGAAAATTCAACTCTGCAATTGTTTTAGTGAGCAACTGTATCCAAACTTTCCCCTGTTCAATAAAGTTAAAAGAGAAAAGAAAAGGTGAGATACAGAATCTGGCAGAGCCTATTGTTCTGAGGAGAAATCTTGGAGATTAGAGGAGTTGAGGCCAGTCTCACTGTGTAACCCAGCATGGCCTCAGACTCACGGTGTAGCCGCATCTGAGCTCAACCCATGGCAATTCTGTCTGAGTCTCTCAAGGGCTAGGATTACAAGCATGCACCACCACGTCTGACTTTGAAAACTGTGATATAATGGGGTTGCAGGCTTGTTAGCATTTTTTCTGCCCATTCCAGGTGCCAAGTGTGTTTCTTAGGAATCTCTTCAGGTCTCACGGAGCAGCTATTGTATTATAACCCGTTTACAAATGAGCAAACAGACAGAGGTAAAATTACACCCTTAAATGACTCACAGTTAACGATCTCAATCTCACATACATTCAAAGTGAGTTTGCAAAGCCAGGGCCTTTCACATAGGACAAAGGTAACTCAAGAGACCTTTTCCTCACAGCTTCCCTTATGTATTAAATTCTCTTATTTTGCCTGACTTTTTATTTACCCAGCAGTTCCTTTGAAAACGACGTGGACCCAGAAAGGAGTCCTCAGGACTAGAGCATGGACTACTCTTCTGCTCACAAACAGAGCTTCTGATCACACACAATGCCCTCAGCTCTCAACTGACACTGGAAATTGTCTAGTTCCGATGCCAGAACACCTGGGAAGTGCGACCTGCCATTTCCTCATCATTCCTTCATCAATTCAGACTCTCTGATAGACAGCAATGAACCTGGTGCTCCCAGGTACCTCTAAGTCCTTTCCCTAGCCCCATCTAACCTGACCCTTTCCACTTGTTTCATTACCACTATTACCAGCTGTGTTTTACATACATTCCATAGTGGTAAAAATTAATAGAAAATTGCTACAATTTTCATTGCTCATAAATGTTTGTGTTTGTTTACAATAGATCACAATAAAATTTTATTGTCAATACTGCTACTGTAATTTTTATGGCTTTAAAACATAAGAACATCAGACAAAGGTCTGATCTCCAAAATATACAAAGAACTCAAGAAACTAGGCACTAAAACTCTAATTAACCCAATTAAAAAATGGGGTACTGAACTTAACAGAGAATTCACAACAGATGAACTTCGAATGGCCAGAAGACACTTAAGGTCATGCTCAACCTCCTTAGCGATCAGGGAAATGCAAATCAAAACCACTTTGAGATACCATCTTACACCTGTCAGAATAGCTAAAGTCAAAAACACCAATGATATCCTATGCTGGAGAGGATGTGGGGTGAGGGGAACACTCATCCATTGTTGGTGGGAATGCAAACTCGTGCAGCCACTGTGGAAATCAGTGTGGCGGTTTCTCAGGAAACTGGGAGTCAACCTCCCTCAGGACCCAGCAATTCCACTCTTGGGAATATACCCTAAAGATTCCCGATCATACTACAAAAGCATTTGTTCTACTATGTTCATAGCAGCACTATTTGTAATAGCCAGAACCTGGAAACAGCCTAGGTGCCCCTCAATAGAAGAATGGTTAAAAAAGGTGTGGAACATATACACATTAGAGTTTTACTCAGCGGTAAAAAACAATGACATCTTGAATTTTGCATGCAAATGGATGGAAATAGAAAACGCTTTACTGAGTGAGGTAAGCCAGACCCAAAAAGAGGAACACGGTATGTATTCACTCATAAGTGGATTCTAACCATAATTAAAGGTCTTTGAGCCTATTATTCGTGATCCTAGAGAAGCTAAATAAGAAGATGAACCTGATGAAGATTATTTAGCTATCCACCAGGAGGTAGGAAATAGACAAGAGTCCCAGGTAACCTCGGGTGCATGGGGGGGAGGGAGGGTCGATGGAAGGGGAGAAGGTTAGAGAGAAGGGAGTAGGGGAAGAAAGGGGAAAGCTTGGTGGCCTGGGATGGGGGGGAGGGAGGAAGGATGAACAAGGGATCAGGGAAGATTATATTTCAACTAAGGGACCCATTTTAGGGTTTACAGGAGACTTGAGTATATATGGGATCCCAGGTCCAAGGAGAGATCCCCCAGATTGCTCTCTGGACAGAGGAGTGGGTGCCTGAATCGGCCGTGGCCCATGTCCATACTGATGTATATTTTGCTTATCACCATAGATCCTGCATCTGACGAAGGATGGCGATACAGTCGGAAACCCACATTGCAGCACGGGACTGAGCCCCCCGAGGTCCAAATGAGGAGCAGAAGAAGGAAGAACATGAAAAACGAAGTCAGTACTGCGAGGGATGCCATCACCCACTGATACAAGGGAACGGATCTGATGAGAGTTTACCAAGGCCAGTTGGACTGGGACTGAAAGAGGACGTGATCTAACCAGACTCTCCGAATTTGGCCGGATTCTCTGACTGTGGCTGACCCGAAGTCTTTCTGAAAAGCCATTGACTATGACACTGGGACCTGTTTCCTCTACATATAATGGATTTTGGGGATCCAGTCTGTTTGGACACTCACCTTCCTGGACCTGGAGGGAGGGGGAAGGAACTGGAACTTCCCACAGGGCAGGAAACCCTGACTGCCCTGGGGGACAAAGAGGGAGGAGGAGGGGGAGTAGGGGGAGTGGGAGGGTGTTGGGAGGGGGGGTGGAAATGGAAACTTTTATAATTTAATAAAATTTACTAAAAAAAAAAAAACATAAGAACACTAAATAATATTTCTAAACATAGAGATTCTTAGAAGATGGTCTCTGAAGATTTTATAGAGTGCCATGTTGACTACCATGCATGCCTCTAGTCTAAAGCAGAGCTTCTCAAGGTGAGTTCCAAAGGACAAAATTACTAAGAAGTCAAGAAATAAGCTGTAGATTCTAGGGCTGTACCCTAGCTACTGATTCAGGATTTCTGAGAATGGGGCCAAGGAACCTATGTATACAGTAACTTTCCAAAGTGATTCTAATGACTACCAAAATTATAAAGCAGCTTCAACCCATCATGGATGTTTGGGAAATCTGTGAGCAAGCCGCTGGCCATCACAGGGATACAGGGTTGTCCTTCCATCATTCAGAGCTGGGGTACTGACAGGGCCAGATGCTCTGCAAGAGGCAGTCCAGTGCAAGAGGCACTGTGGGAACCTCCCAAGTTTCCTGTCTCTCGCCATTCCCATTCATGAAGGGGGGAAAGACTTTTATAACAAATGCAAGCCTGGGACACAGCTCCTTTTACACACAAAGCAGCATATTTTTTGTATGTGGGCTTAATACAGATACTGAATTTCCCAGGATTGTAAACACTTCATAAATTGAGGGAGTATTTCAGAAAGATCTTAAGGTGTGAAAACTGCAAGTGTAAAATAATGTACTAGTGTCTTTCTGCCATTGCATCAAGGTTGCCCTTACTTGTTATTTATTTGTATTGAGATAGGGCATGGCAATGTAGCCGAACAGTCTTACACTCATGGCAATACTGCTGCCTCAGCCTCCGGAGTGACGGAATTACTGATGTCATCCACCATGTCTGACTCAATGTTTTTTTTTTTATTAACTTCTGTTTATTCCTCTTTCATAGTGCTATTAGAACATGAATTACCTTGACTTATTTAAAAGTATATATTTAAGAGAGATTGTGATTTCAAATGCATATATTATTAAATAATGGGCACTGCCCTGATAAAGTGGAGGAGAAATGTTTTTGAACTAATGAACATGCCTTAAACATTTAAAATAATTCTTTCAACAGGGTCTCACCATGTAGCCTTGACTTGTCTGGGACTCACTCTGTAGAACATGCTGGCCTTAGACTCACAGAGAACTGCCTACCTCTGCCTACGAAGTACTAAGATTAAAAGGATGAACAAACCACCAGGCGTGCACGCGCGCGTGCGCACACACACACACACCTCATAATTCTTACTAACACAGCAGTGAAGAATTTATAACTCAATAAACTAATGAACCTAAGCAGCAAATGGATGTCTTCTGGGTCTATGACTCTAGATAAGACATTAAAAGAATAACAAGTAAAATTGTTCCAAAAGACATAGCTGCCATCAATTGAGATGCTATTATAACCAAGTTTCAGAATACAATAAACTATAGGCTGCCATGGGCTCTGCACGTCAGTGCAGACGCTGCTGAAAACAGATGAGTGTGTGTGGAGGAGTCTCATCAGGAAGTGATTATCTGATGACACTGAAGTTTTCGATGCATAAACATGGTCCGTCTCTAGGAAGAAGTATTCCAGGTGGTGGGAGAAGAGCAAAAGCAGATAAACAAGAAACCGCCTTGTTTATACATCTCAGGGGCACAGAGCAGTTCAAAGGGGTAGAAAATACAAGAAAGGAGGCTGAGGAAGGAGGCAGTAGCCAGATTATGGAGGAGACTGAGAGCCATGTGTTTGGACCCAAGGATGGTTTTTAATGATAAATGTGAATATGGCCCTGATGTGCATTCATACAAGCGACTCAGGCAGCAACGGATTTGAATAGATTTTTAAAGAGGACAGAAGTAAAAGTGTAGGTACCCAGGTCTTTTTTCCTTTTTCGTGGCGATTAGCAGGGCTGGGCCGTTTGACCTCTGGCTCCCTGGCCTCTCTGCTCTGCACTGGGCTGAGGGTATAACTTAAAAAGAACTTGGCTCTCTTTTGTTATGGTAATTCCACCTGTGAACAAAGTTCCAGCCGCAGGCCCTATACACCTGCCACGCCTGCCTCCTGCAGCTGCTTCTGGCCTGAGGCACCGGGCACCTGTCATCTTCTTTCACTGCTCCTGATGGGAGGGGGCCGTGCCCTTTAGCCTTCTTGCCCACTAATATAAATACCCAACTTGAGTTTAATAAAGTTGCCATTTACTCTTTGGTGAATGAGCAGGTTTCTTGTGTCTTTGTGCTTCAACCCTTAGGACAGTCGTCCATTCTCGTGGACTTGGTTCAGGAAAGTGCGCCTGAATCGGGTGTGGGAATTCACAGAAAAGTGCGGAGGCTAACATAAAAGTACTTAGAACATTCCAGTTGTTCAGATGAGGCATAACCCAGACTTCCCAGTGACAGTGGCAGCCAGAGGGAAGAAGAGGGCTACTGGCATAGCAAAGGGGCAGGCTTAGCAAGCTTAGCGTGTTTCCAGGTAGGCCTACCCTGAAGTCTGAGGACCACATGTGCCCCAGGATAACTATGGTCCACCAAACACAAAATCATGAGCACTTAAAACAGTACGAGATTTTTTTTCATTTTTGCAAGTTTTTTTTTCCTTTGAAGCTTAGGTATGCTGTTCTCAAGTGTGAACTTTGTAGGTGACAATGTATCATAACAATGTCAAAAGGCTGAACATTCCTCCAGGCCTTGAGGGCAATTCCTAGCAATGGAAGGAAGAAAAGATTAATTGTAATAGTGGTGACTGGATATTGTCGGGTAGGCTGGAGGTGACAGGTGAGTCAAACATGGCTCCCAGGCTGGAGAGACGTCTCCGTGAGTTAAGTGCTCACTGAACGAACATGAGGGGCTGAGTTCAGACCCCCCCACCAAGAACTCACATAAAGGTCAGGTGTGGTGGTGCAAGTCTGCAATTGCAGTGCTCCTGAGTGATGTCGTCCTGTGCTTTCAGACAGAGTAAAGATTTGGACCCCAAACAAAGGTAAGACACCAGTCTTTCATCCCCCTTTTAAAGCAGTGGTTCTCAACCCATAGGTCACATACAAAATATTTACATAATATATACATTACATAATATAATATACATAATATACATTACATAATATGATTCATAACAGTAGCAAAATTACTGTTATGAACTAGCAATGAAAATAATGTTATGGTTGGGGGTCACCACAATGTGAGGACCTGCATTAAAGGGTCACTACATTAGGAAGGGTGAGAACCACTGTTCTACAGCCTTGTAGAACCAAGTGAGAAATCAATGCTATTTAGCAAAGGCAACTCCTAGTTCCTTCCTTCTTTCAGCAGAGGTCAGCTCACTACAGCTCCACCTACTGTGCTCTAAAGCGCTGCACATCATCACCCACTGTTGATGGAGTCTGCGTGTGCGTTTCCCTGGCCACCCACCCGAAATAATTACACAGAAACTATATTATTTAAGACATTGCTTGGCCAATAGCTTAAGCATATTGATAGCTAGCTCTTATATCTTCAATTAACCCATTCCTATTAATCTGTGTATCGCCAAAAGGTCGTGGCCTACTGGGCAAAGTCCCGGTGTCTGTCTCCTCCAGCAGCAGCTACATGGCATCTCACTCACTTTGCCTACTTTCTCTCAGCATTCAGTTTAGTTTTCCTGCCTAGCTCTATTCTGCCCTATCACAGGCTAAAGCAGCTTCTTTATTCATTAATCGATAAAAGCAACACATCTACAAAAGGACTTCCACACCAACCCAAACTCCTTCACGGCCTCGTTCATCTTTACACTGCATGATGAATGTCTCCTGGGGAAGAAGACTTGCGTGTCAGAGGTTGACAGCGCTTACTGAGATCTACTTTGTGTTGATTTGTCTCTCCCCATCCCCGGTGTTACTCTGTAGCACACACTGGCCTCCAACTCATAACCATGTTCCTGCTTCACTCCCGAAGCATTAGGATTTTAGCCATAAACCAATATTGGTTCTCAGTTTCCTTTACCAATTTCCGTTTCCTAATTTCTCTGGAAACTGTGGAAGTGTGTGCTGTCCTAGTGCGCAGTAACAGGAAGGCAGACTGTGCCCAGTCCACAGAACTCTTCCATTTGTGATCCTCTTCTCTTCCATGGCAAGGCAGCCTTAACGGTGCTACAAATTTGTTATGGTCACATATGTCAGAAACATGGACAGTCACATTTGTTCTTTCTATAAAGTCGCAATGTGTTAAGTAAAAATAAATTCACAGCCTACATCAGCAGTGTTGGCTACAGTTGCCCAAGTAGTCTCCAGCTGCCTGTTAGAGATCATTTTTACCTCAGTTATTAGCATTAACTTTCATGTCAGGCCACATAATATATACATGTATGTGTGTGTGTGTATAGATGCATATCTGTAACAGGTTAAACAATATCTAAGAAAGGGTAAAAGAAGCTACAGAGTTCAAAGGCTTTCCTGAAGTCAGAGGCAGAAAGCATACACAGGCACAACGAAGAGTCTGCAGAGAGTGAGAGAAGTCTGACTGCCTTCATGTATCCAGCTGTTTAGAAATGCCAAATGCCAGTCCAAGTGACAGGACATTTCCAGGGTCAGTGTGATGTGAGCTGAGTGTCACCTGCAGGAGACTCTGCTGAAGCTGGAGGTTGGGACAGAGGCAAAAGGAGTCAGCAATTATCCTAGAGGAGGATTATGGCAGGTAACTGGGTGACAGCATGCCTATCACATCTTAGTCTTGGGGTGCTCCCTATTTTATAGTTCCAGGTAGGGGGTTTTTATCATGTAGCATGATTGCTAAATTCATATGTGGGGTGCTTCTAATTACCATTTGATATATTTAACTCTTGGTCTGAGTCTCTAGATGTGCTGGCAGATAGTGGTTGTTTACTTGTTTAAGCAAAATAATAGACACATTCTTTCTTGGCACATATACTCAAAATGGAGTAACCCAGGTCATGGTTGTTACTTTGTAAATGGCTTAACTCAAGGCTAGTGTGGTGGTTTGAATGATAATGGCTCTAACAGGCTCATACACTTTACCTTGGCTTAAAGTTGGTGAAACTATTTGGGAAAGATTAGGAAGTGTGTCATTGGGGTGGGCTCTGATGTTTCAAATGCCCACACTATGACCAGTTGGCTCTTCCTCTCTCTCTACCTCATGATTGTTGTCTCAAGATGTAAGCTCTCAGCTATGGCTCCGGTTCCATGCCTCCCATGCTCCCCACCATGATGGTCACAAACTCTAGCCCTCTAGAACCACGAGCCCTCAAACTAAATACTTCCTTTTATAAATTACCTCGGTCATTCATGCATTTTGTCACTGTTAGAGAAAAGTAACTGTGGTAGGTAGGGATAGCCTGAAAGGTGATGTTCCACATCACAGAGTAAGTCAGAGCAGGCCAAGCCTGTTCTTAGTATTGGTACTACAATATGGAAGGCGCCAAGGGTAGTTCTGGGGACAGCCACTCAGTTCACAGGGGACTTTGTACTCACCTGTGGAAACTGAAGCTAGTGATAGCCCTGAGCATAATATAAATCCACACCCTGCACCAGCTAGTTCTCCATTGCTGTTTTCTTCAACATCTTCCAAATGTTAATACCTGCCACATCCACCAGTCTCTCTCCTCAAACTGCTCCAATTCAGCTTCATGATCACCAAGTTTTTAAGCACAGTTCTCAAGTCACAAGTAACCTCTGTTTTTTTAAATTTATTTGACTGAGACAGGGTCTTCTAATATGACCTAGGCTAACCTTTCACTTCAGATCCTCTGGCATCAGCCTGCCCAGTCCTGGGATTACTGGAAAGCACTATTCCACCCAGTTCAATGCTGTAGAATAATCCTTTTGTACACTGTAAAGATTTGTCACTTGAATTGGTTTAATACAACACTGATTGACCAGTTGCCAAGCAGGAAGTGCAGACAGGGTGACCCAAACTAATGAGAAGGATGGAGTCAGGACTCACCAGCCAGACACAGAGGGAGCAGGAGATGAACATGTCGTGCTAATAAAGGTACTGCCATATGGCAGAGCATAAATAAGGAATATGGGTTGACTTAAAATATAAGAGCTAGTTAGTAATAAGCCTGAGGTATTGACCAAACATTTATAAGTAATATAAGCCTCTGAATGTTTATTTGATCTCTGTGGGGCACAGAAACTTCTGCTTACAGATTAATAACCTCTATTTGCCAAAATCTAGTTCATTAAAAAATCCTGAGCTGTTTCAATTTTTCCAGCTGGCCCCAACATCAAAAGTCTGCCCTCCTTTCCCCTCGTCCTCTGCACAAACACTAGACCAAATCAAGGTCTCATTTCCATCACTTAACTGCTCCACCTTTGCCCCAGGGAACATATGATAACAGTGTAACCTATCAGCCAGAGCGAAATCTCCAGAAGCAGGCACACATCAATGGCACGGTTACGATTTTCCAATAGCAATCATTGACACAGTTCAAATATCACTTCCACAGAGTATCCCTTCTAGAGAACCCAGACACTTTCTATTACTCCAGCCACCTTATTTTCTTTTTAAAGTAACAAAAGTAGTTACGCATGGTATATTTCGAGACTGGCTCTCCCAGAGCCCAAGTTGGCTTTGTGAATTCATTCGATAGTGGAGTATGGCCTTGAACGGCTGCTTTTCCCACCTCTACCTCCAGTGTGCTGGGATTACAGACGTGTGACACTCAGTGCTAAAACTCCCACAGGCTGTTCTTTATAAACCCCATTAACTAGCAGCCTTTTCTGTCGTAGAGTAACAGCTCCTGCCCAGCGCAAGGCCTAAAAATCTCCGTGAAAATTTAAGCCTCTATTGGCTTCAAGATGTAGCTTTCTATTTACTTTTTCTTTGGACATAAAGACAACTAAACAAGTAGAAAATATATTGTATGGATCTGACTACATTAAAGGCTGAATGTGTGTGCAGTGTGTGGGGGGGATGTGGGTGTGTGTGGGTGTGGCGCGCGCCGCACAGACATGTTTTGTGGCTTATCCTAGCTTCAAAGCTGATTCTCCAATCTTGGCTTCCAGAGTGCTGGACATAGTTTACCCTACTAATTGCTCTTGTTGTTGTTGTTTTAGCTTTGTGGTTTGCCTATGATTGTGTTTAACCAAAGAAAACAACGCTATTTTTACCTCTCGTGAAGACACTTTTGACCTGACAGATTTTAATTATTTCCATAAGAGTGTCCTTCACTTTGGGGTACTTGTTCGAAAGGACGTTTTGGCTTGGTGTGTGTGTGTGTGTGTGTGTGTGTGTGTGTGTGTGTGTGTGAGAGACAGAGAGAGAGAGAGAGAGAGAAGATGGCATATATTTTAATTAACATCTAATTAACATTTTGGGCGTCCTTCGAAGTCCGTGTGTTCGGGCACAGGTGGAGGTCAAAGGACAACTTTTGGAAGTTGGTTTTCTTCCTTCCAAGGATTGAACTCAGGCTGTCAGACTTGGTGGCATGTGCAGTTACCCCTAAGCCACTTTGCCAGCATTCAGGATGCCATTTATTTTTTATCTCCCCTCCATATTTGTTTAAGTCAGTATGTGACTGGAGAACGCAGGAGACGGAGCCAGAGAACCCTGGGTTATTTTTGTTGTCAAGACAATCCACCTGCCTCAGCGTTTCGAGTGTTGGAAGTGCAATAAACTGGACTGGGTAATCTTAAACTTAAACCGTGCTTTTCCTTACTAGCACTCTTAAGTCCCGACCAGCTATTTCTTCACACCTCCATCGACTCGTGTACGATGAAGATAATACACCACAGACCAAGAGAGCAGGCGCCCATGAGCAACTGAGGCACAGCAAGATTCAGTCCGACCTGTCAAAGCACAAGCTCGGTCCCGGCCTTAGGTCGTGGGTATCTCGGTCAAATCTCTAAACTTGGTGTTCACGTACACGGACTGGGGCAGCGGCCCCACCGCGCTGCCCCGCGGGGCTGAGAACGTTTGGGACGTAAAAGACGTAACGTAGCTGCAGAGGGAAATTCAGACTGCGGGGGTCCCCTATGCAAATCCGCGCCTTCCAGCCGAACACGGGCGCCGGTGCTTCCGCACTTCCCCTCCAGGGCACCCGGCCGCGCCGGCCGCGCGCTCTGACGCGGGGGCGGAGATTTGCATGTGCGAAATCGGGAAGAGGGGGGAACCACCGCTCGAAAACCCCGGGCAGACCTCGGGCGGCAGAGAAGCTCGCCCGCCGCTCCGCCCCGCCCGCCTCCGTCCGCGCGACGTCACGGACACGCCCCCTCGGTCCCCGGGCTTTAAGCCGCGCTCTGAAGGCCACCGGAGGAGGGGGATTTCTCAGGGGCCGACAGCTTCTCACGCGCGGAGACGTCACCGCGCGCCCCCGGAGCTCCTCGCGCGAGCGCGCAGGCCGCCGCAGCTCGGCCGGGGACGGGGGCGCGCGCCCCGGCGCGAGGCCACGCCCCCTCCCCCGCCCCGGGTAGGCGGTGGCGCGAGTGACGCAAGCAGCGGGAAATCCCCTTTCCGCCGGGCGGTCCGCCCCGCCCCCTGCCCCTGCCGCGGCATCCTGGCAGGGCGACGCCAGGACACGGGTGACCCGAGCGCGAAGATTCTGGGGTGGGAAGGTGTGAGCCGCAAACCCAGAGGGGCCGGGAAAGAAGAGGAAGCCCGGGGGTGGTCAGAGGACTGGGGTCCCGGCTGCAGAGGCTGCTCGGCCTCCTGACTGACTAGCCGGCTGGCGGGCTGACTGGCTGACGGACGGACCGACGGACGGGTTCGCATCCTCTGGCCGGACGCGAGGAGCTGCGGCGGGCGGCGCGCGGAGCCGAGCCATGGCCTCGGGTGAGTACCGAGGCGAGCACCCGCGGGTCCGGGAAGGAGCTGTCTGGCGGAGGCTCAGTTTGGGGTTGGGACGTTCTGCCTTTCAAGTCGTCTCCTCTGGCAGATTGTCAGCCGTTTAAAAAGTTACCTGCTTCGGGGCTTTGCGTGCGAAATCAAAGCAGCGCACTGTAATCTGATCTCCTCGGAACAGCCAGAACCTTCGAAATCCCAGCGACGTGGGTTTAGGATTCGAGGGGTAAGCACGGTAAAGGAGGGCACAGGAATCTCGCCTTTAAAGACCGGCAACTGAGACGCCGCCGCCGTTTTACTTTTTCCGAAAAAGAGGAACCTCCGGACCTCAGGCGAGCTTTCTTTTTTAAGTCTAGTCGTGCCGGTAGCTGATCAGTGCCGGGCTGACAGTTGTACAGAATGTGGCGTGGCTGTAAAAGTCTTCGGTGGCGTTTTAACTCGTTCCAAGTGAAAACACTAGCTTCCCCCCCCCACTCCGGGTTGAAGGGGTTCCTTGTCTAGTTCTCCGTGTCGACCCCCTCTACTCCCAACCCTGCACGAACATTTTGTTGGCAGCAAGACGGCGAGACGAGTTTTCGGCTGTGCTTTAAAATAACTGGTGCGAGTGGAAATGTGATCGCTTAATGTAAACGTTTGTAAGGAACAGTTTGTAGGACACGGGAGAGAGCCCAGTATGACAGCCTGCTGTAGGCAAAGCCAGCGAGTGAGTCCAGCCCACCCAGATGGTGGTGGGCGCTTTCCTGGCCGGGGGGAATTAAAGCCACCCCTTTATTCCGATGGGCTGCTGACCCTAATCTTCCCAGTGACCCTGGGAGAAGGCTGCCGACGTCTAGCCGAGAAGAGGAAGTAGAAAGCTAAGTGAACTCCTCTAAGAGTTGAGCAGAACAATGCCATAACTCCTGCTGTAGGCCCTAAAGGAAACCGGGGTGTTTCACATGACACTTGATTTCAGTTTGTCTGTGGTTTTCATGAGAAAACAAGTGTAGTTTAAAATATTTCTACTTTCTCTCTACTCATTTAAATGAACCCAGACTTTCAGGTAAAGTCGTAAATTTAACTCATGTTCAGATTAAAAGTACAAAGAAGGCTTCAAATATTTAATTAACTCATTGTGATCGGAAAGAGAGTCCATATCAAAGTTGGAGAGTGGCAAGCTTTGTTAAATAAAGCAGGTTTTGCCCTATGTACTTAACAGGATTTTATTAATATAGTACATGAATGTAATACTTGAAATTTTCTCAAGAGAAAAAAATCATTTATTACATAAAATACTGTAAGATGGCTACGATTTTAAAACGTGATACCATTGAAATTTGTCTAAGGAAACATTTTGTGCTGTTAGAGAAATGATTCCCAAACTTAAAGGAGGGAATTTTTAAAGAAATGGCAAGGATTTAAAATTTGTGTTTGGGTTGTAGCTCTTGATGGTGGTCTTGCTTGGTTTCTGTGAAGGCCTGGGTTCTGTCCTCAGGACTGTCAGGGGGAAAAAAATCAAAAAAGTAAATAAATCTGTAAGTTGTTGTTGATATCTTCCTACTTTTGCACTAAATGATACTATCTCAAATACATCGTGCCATTTAAATGTAATTCACTTATTTGAAATGTCTAGGGAAAATGTAGTTCAAAGGAGTCTGGATACACTATCAGTTATAAAGACATACAGAGTAAAATTGTGAAATGCTTTCAAAATCCCCATTCGGTTTGGAATAGAACGTTAAGAGCAACAGCATTTGCTCAATTTATCACTAATGTAGAGTCTTTTTTTAATATGGTATTGAAACCTTGAGAAGTGTTCTCATTGATTACCAAGCATTTAAGACCATTTGTGCGTTTGTCTCCGGATGTCATATGTAAATCGGTCTGTGTAACTGAATAGGCGGTGCCTATAATGTACAAGTGTCATAGATCACAATCTCATAAGCCAAATTATATAAATGCCACAAGTAGACGGGATTTTATATGATGATTCTAATTACTGTTCTGGTAAATTAGCAAATTATGACTTCCTAGCTAGCCATTAAGCTGTTTTTCATTGCCCTTTTAAAAATACTGTGCCTTGAGTCTAGCCTTTTGATATGATTAATTGTAGCAGGCAAAGTTATTATCCTTGTGATTCTATTCTATTTACTCTTAGATACTTTATGCCCATATTTAAAATTTCTCATTATTTCATAAAAAGAACAGAAACAAAGTTGGGGCACAGTTACTCTGTGTGGCACGTACTGTGGTTACTAATGATTAATACATTCATCTTTAGTGAAATGTGCTTTAAATTTTAGAAAGTTTGGTTTAGTCACCTTTTTAGTATGACTGCGGTATCACATAACAGGAAGTACAGGAAGAAAGTATTTTTGTGATCGTACTAGTCACCAGCTTTTTGTATGTGAATTTCAAGATAAAACCTTTTTTTTTCCTCTAATAGAAGTGAATGTAACTGAGACAGCTTACACTCTAATAGTAGAGCTGGAAGTCAGGAGTGGTTAGCTAGAACAAACGCCTGCCTCTCACAAATATAGATATTTCAGAAATGAAACACATGAAAAAGAGATAGAGCTCTTATCCAAATTAGTGATGTATAATAAAGAGACTGAGTGGAGAAAAGGATAAGGGGGCACAGTTATAACTAGGGGTATCTGTGTGGTCTCTTTCTCAAATACAATTTAAGGGACTCAATAATTTTGATCTCAGTCTTCTCTGTGTTCTCTGCATAATTGTGTTTATGAGCACATGATCTGAATATTGCAAAGGAGAATATATTTACCCAAAAGTAATTATTCATTTGAAATTTGTGTTTAACTGAATCGCTTGTATTTTTAAGTCTGTAATCTTAATAGAGATGACTTGGTGCTGCCATGTATTTTTTATTCTAGGAAAGACTTTAAACGTTACTTTTTCAGCAGGTAAAAAACTTTAGGACTGTTTTTTTTCCCCTTGTACCCACAACAGTGAAATAATACTGCAAAGCGTTTACCTCACTTTGATTTGCCTTGTGGTACATACGTTAGTTGAATACTCCTGTTGAACTCGTTAGAACTCAGTTGGTTATATTGAATTTTATGTATACATTATGAATTTTATGTACACATTACACACACACGTGTGTGTGTGTGTGTGTGTGTGTGTGTGTGTGTGAGAGAGAGAGAGAGAGAGAGAGAGAGAGAGAGAGAGAGAGAGAGAGAGAGAGAGATGTTGGTTTTGTTTTTCAGATAGGGTGTCATGTAGCCCAGGTTCGCTATGTAGCTATGACAACTTTAAAGTCTGATTCTCCTGCCTCAGCCTCCTGAGTGCTAGAATTTCAGGTGTGACTGACCAGGTCTGGCTTGAACTAGCTTTGATAGATCTGTCTGGAGGAAAAATGAGAACTCTTACTTTTTTCCAGAATTAATAGCGATGCTGTTTGGGGGTGTATGGTCCCTAGCTGTTTCCTCGTAGGATTTCTATGGGAGAGCAGCGCTCTGGTCAACTGTTCCCAACTCTGGTTCTTATGGCTGTTGTTTGTGTACTGGATTGTAAATAATAAGGTGCTGAGTTCAGAATAATACTTTGTTGAAAAGAAGCAATCTAAAGCTATCTTTAGAATGTCTTCTTGGTTGCAGTTGAGTAAGCTTTTCTTGTATGGTGGAAGAGAAGAAGGAGAGGCAACTAGCCCTATCTGTTTTGCCTGCTTTCTCCATGATCCTGTCTGTCTGTACTTGGATCTGAACTCTGGGTGGCTTCCCTGAATAGCTTGCACTGTTGTTGTGACTTCTTTGGGTTGTAGGGCACTTGGCCTTCAGAGTGTTTAGACTAATGTGGAAGGCTTTTTTCAGAAATCTGGGCTTTACTCTGCAAGAGCTACGTTTCTCTTCAGATCTCTGTGAGACTGGGGTATGACTGATGGTTTGGAAAAGCTGCCTCAGGGACTACTTTGAATCTAAATATTTGCCTTCTTTTCTTAAGATAGCTGTATTGATTTTAGATGATAGGTTATAGCCATATCTGTTATTGTGATTTATGCTTAAATGCTTGTTTCTTGTTATATAAGTGAAGTAAGTGATTTTATTCAAAAGCTGGGTTGTAATTACATCTCTTCAGTTTGATGACTCTTGGCTTTTGTTTGTTCTTTCAACAAGAAAATTTCATGGAACAATTTCACTCTTTATCATTCTTTTCGTATCCCTTTTGTGGTCACAGACTCTGAAGACATCCATTTGGTAGTCAGATTTGTTAGTTTCTTGGATTATGATTTCTTCACTGGTAATATTTTTTAAAATTGTTAGTGTGTATATATGTGTATATGACAGGGCTTAGTGCTGCATTCCTTTAATCCTGCACTTGGGAGGCAGAGGCAGGCAGCTCTCTAAATTCAAAGCCAATCTGGTCTATTAAGTGAGTTCCAAGCCAGTTAGACCATGAAGTGAGACTATCTCAAAAGATAAATAAACAAAAATAATAGAATAATAATCTTTTTCTCACAGTTTTATATTACTTTGAGATTTAGTTTTATCACCTCTAAAATGAGACAACACTAGTTCTCTTTATGAAGATTAAAGTCAAGAGGATTAGTGAGAAATACTTATGTACATATTTTCACTAGTATATGTAATTAACATATTCTCATTGTGCACTTAATTCTGGCTTCTAATTCTAACAATAGTATTTAAATAATAACATTATTTAATAATTAATAATAATATAATTGTTAATATTCTAATAATAATATACCTATTTATGTATAATTCTGACAGCTGATCTATTTCTAATGTATCAGTGTAATTTCTTTTTAATTTTAAAATCTCATACTTGAATTAGAAAATAGAAATTAGTAAAAGTAAATAGTAACAGTAAAAATAAAAAGAAAAGTAAATAGGCTCAAAGAGTATTCCTTTTGCCTAAGTGTACTTGAAATCTTAATTATATTGCAAGCATTTTAGCTGTAATTCAAAAGTTATTCTAGCCATTATTAGAATTTACAATGTAATTCAAAATATAAGGTTCAGTCCTCACTTTACACTGTCCTGAGTTTTTAAAAAAAATAAATTGTTTAGAAACAATTTTGAAAACATTTCTGTGCTTTTAAAAACTGTGGTAACTTTCAGTAATCTTAGTTAAGAGTATTTATTTTCCCTAAGGTTCCCTGATTTATAATATTCCGTTCTTCCTTCCCATTAAGGATTACATTTTTGCATTTTCATCTTCAAGAGGAATGGCATTGCAAAACAGTACTGAGGAAGGACGTGATTGGCTCATTGTACTGCTACACGGTACAGACTGTCTTATGAGACGATTTAAAAGGAGGGATTTAAAAGTCATAGATACAGTTAGATGAAAATATGAGCAGATATGAGGAAGCATGAGGGTGTCGTCAGCCTCGTGCCTACAAAGCACTACTTTTTTCAGTTATAGAGCAATCTAATAAGGAGGAACTGATTCATCCGGAATATAGTTCCTTTAGTTTTTGGATAACTGACACAAAGGAACTTTGGAATTTTAATCTCCCAACAGATGTTAATGTAAGGCATAAACGAGTAATGCAATTTCTGCCATTCAGTAACTTGAAGTAAAACATGTAGCTTTATTTCACTAACAAAGCTAGGTGTGGGGACAGAAATCTATAATACTGGTCCTTGCACATCTAGAAGATCAGAAGTGCAAGGAAAGTCTCAAGCTACACATTGAATTTGAGGCCAGCCTATGTTACTTGAGATCCTGTCTCAAGAAAAGGAAGATATAGCTCAATTGGTAGAGTGACTGCCTAGTATTTGAGAGCCCTGGGTTTAACCCCAGCACTGTATAAAGCCCTGTGATAGTGGAGCCCGTAATTTCAGCACTTGTTCAAGGCCAGTTTAGGCTACAGAACAATTTAGAGACCTGCCCTAAGAGATCCTGTCTCAAAAAATAAAGAACGCAATAGTTAACCTCACCTAACCTAATTTTTTTGGAATAATTGCTATAAACAAAAATACTGTGATTGTTGGCTTACAGCAGTGTTTCTCAACCTGTGAGGTCGCCTGTCAGGCATCCTGCATATCAGATATTAAATTTACATTACAATTCATAATTGTAGCAAAATTACAGTTACGAAGTAGCAGCGAAATAATTTTATGATCGGGGATCACTATAACACAAGGAACTGTATTAAAAGATCACAGCAGGAAATGGTGGTGGCGCATGCCTTTAATCCCAGTACTTGGGAGGCAGAGACAGGCAGATCTCTATAAATTCAAGGCCAGCATAGTCTACAGGGTGAGTTCCAGGACAGGCTCCAAAGCTACACAGAGAAAGCCTGTCTCGAAAAAACAAAACAAACAAAAGAATCGCAGCATCAGGAAGGTTGAGAACCACTATTTACAGGAAGGGAAAGTTATTTCCAAGTGGGGGAATGTATATAAATCAAACTATAACTTCTGAAACTTAGCTTTTAAGTGAGGCTTGTTATCAATGAAGAGTTTCTTTTGTTTAGTTGGTTTTTGGTTTTTGGTTTTTTGAGACAGAGTTTCTCTTTCACTCTGGCTGTCCTGGAATTCACTCTGTAGACCTGGCTGGCCTCAAACTCAGAGATTCACCTACATCTGTGCTGGGATTAAAGGAGTGCACCACCACCACCCAGCTCAATGAAGAGTTTCTACAAGAGGAAAAATAAATATAAATGCATGATATTACATGACAATATTTAGGCAATTCTTACCACTTTAAGATAATCTTTTCAACAACTAATTTTATGTTCTTTTGTATTTCATAATTTCATAACTATACTCACTGGCTTAAAGAAATGTGCAACTTGCTTTCAAAGACCCTACCATATTTTTTATATTTATGCAAAAAAGTTAACAGGTACTGTTAATTATGTAATCCTATATCAATTTCCCACCAGAACACCTTTTATAAAGTAGTGAGCTGGGATTTATTTGACCTTCTAGTTCAACCACATAAATTCTTTAAGATGCCACTGAAAAAATCATATTGAATTTAACATAACTGAAGAGAAATGTACATTCTCCAGTAGTCTTAAGAAGACAAGGTATGAAATATTTTAAATTGAGAGGTAAAGTTTTAAATTACAATGGTGTATAAATTGTGAAATATTCAATATTCATTTGCCTTATATTTTCAATAACTATTATAAACTTGGTTGAATTACAATCAAGTTTTCTCTCTCTCGCTCATATGTTCATATGCATAGGGGTGTGTGTGTGTGTGTGTGTGTGTGTGTACATCAGAGATTAACCTTGGTGTTAATTAACCTTGGCTCTCTAGGAGTTGTTCACCTTGTTCTTTGAGACAGGGTGTTCACTGGTACCTAGTACCTAACCATTAGGCTAGGTTGGCTAACCAGTGAACCCCAAGGTTCCTCCTGTCTTCTCTTCTCCCAAACTGGGCTTACAAGTGTATGCTATCATGCCTGACTTTTTATGTGGATGCTGGGGATTCAATTACAGTCTTGTCCTTGAATGACAAACACTTTTCTGACTGAGCTGTCTCCCCAGCCCCTAGCCACCAGTGATTGATTTGTCTTTGATGTTTAGGTTCCAAACTACTGTCAGGTTTTATTTTTTAAATAAACTTTTATTCTTATAATAGCCATGTTTCAGACATACCCACATTGTTGCTCATATGACCGTATTCTATACTTATCTATGTTTTCATTTTAATTATCTGTAATATTATCATTTATTTGTAATTAACTGTAGTACAAAAATATTAAAAGGAAAAGTCCATAAATAAAAACTTAAGTAACTCATTATAGTAGTTAGTCATAATTGCTCTGTTTTGTTGTTGCTAATCTCTCATATGTATGTATATATAGGAGAAAATCATATGTGTATATATGTGTATATGTAAGTGATCTTTAAACTGATTATTTTCTCTCTCTTCTTCAGTTTATCCACTAGCATCAGAATTCTTATTCTACAATACTAAACTGATCTTGTGATTTCCCTGAATAAAAGCTTTGATTCCTTTCCACATATAGAATGAAATCCATATTACTGAATGTTCTCGGACTTTCCGTTCTCTTTCTAAGAGTCGAATTGTACTCCACTTCTGTTGGTGATTAATGCACCTTGTATAGACAATTACTTCCCTTTTTCTAGAATGCCTTTTTACTTTTGTTTTGTTGCATTTTTCCCTCTTAAACTGCTAGATTCCTCTTTTGTTCTTATTATAATTTTCTGCAGAATTTTGTTAGTACTTCCCCCCTTTTGTACACTAGCCATTGTGATGTTTGCCTCACATCTGAACAGGAGATCCTTTAGGTAGGTGTGATAGGATGGTGTGGTGGTGATGCCGCTGTCTTCAAGAAAACATTGGAAACAATAGGAATACCGTTTACTGGCTACCTCTTGGAGGTGTGATACTTGGAAAAATTTAGCACATATTTTACAGAGTATGTTAATAAGATATAATTAACACAGAGTCTTGCCAGACTCTTGCTGGACCTTGTTTTGTTTTGGGAACAGCACTCAGGAGATAGAGCAGGAGGATCACTGCAAGTTCACAGTTGGTTGGGTCTACATAATAAATTCTAGAAGGAAGAGAAGATGGAAGTAGCTGGTGGTATAGACCTTGTTCCATACCATATTTGAAAGACCCATTGTTTCACTGTTTCTCAGGATTGCTCGCATTCTAGTAGGGTAAGCCTTAGTGAAATGGATTTGTGATTTGGGAAATGCATAATTTAAAATAAAAACATATGGTTACCTACACTAACTTGTAGACACAGTTGTCTTTTTTGACCTTTTATTCTCATGACTTGGCTAATAAAAAGGATGAAGATGCTTATGTTTTTAAGTTTTATTGATATACAATTAATTAGTTATAAGGTAATAATTATATATAAACTTTTATTTTTCGATTTTTTATTTTTTTAAATAAGATCTCTTTATGACCAAGACTGTTGTTATGTTTGACTCTTATTCTCTATTTAAACCTAAACTTCATGTTAGGACCCCAAAGATGGACTTTGTGGGAAGTCACTGAATCTTTTTGTCCACCCTGACCGGCCTGAAACTCGCTATATAGATCAGACTGTTCTTGAACTCACAGAGATCAGCCTTTCTTTGCTTTTGAAATTGTGAAGATTAAAGGCCTGTCCCACCACACTTGGAAATAAATAAATAAGTGTGTGTGTGTGTGTGTGTGTGTGTGTGTGTGTGTAAGTACATCTTAAGCAACACAAAATAAACATAAACATGTCCACCATCCTCCAGACTTTCTCTTCTACTGATTTTAAATAAAGAGCGATCACCTTTATTTCATTATGGATTGACTTACATATTCTAGAGTTTCATGTAAGTGGATCATATAGCATGTGCTTGTTTTTGATTGCTTCTTCCACTCAACACACTTACTTGATAGTTGTGTGTATCAGTATTTTATCCTGAGGGTGCATATTTTGAATTACATTTGTTATGGAATGTAATTTTTTTTACCCACATTATAGGTTACATTTTGGGGGAGGTTCAGATGGAACTGATGTGAAAATTTAGTTGAGCCTACGTAAAGTCACTTCTGAGAATTATTTTAGTATGATATGTACAGATTCTTCGGTATTCCAGACTTGTGTGCACAAAAATTTAGGTGCATTTTAATTTTCAATGAGTGTCCTTTCATGTACTTAGAGTCTAATTCAAAATAAAGCAGGTAAGTACATTTTACTCAATCTTGGAGTATAATGTACTCCGGAATACTATTTCCTTCACCTTTCTTGGGAACTGTTGGGTGAAAACCCTTCTAATTTGGCCTCATATGGATAGTAACTCTAAAGTGGTTACCTCAAACTTAATACTGTCGCTAGTTACAGGTACCAAGCAATAAGGCACTAATCAATTGTGTGTTAATACTACTAGGAGCTCAGTTTGTAGAGGGAAAGATATCTTCCTCACGTAGTCTTTGATGACTACATTTGAAACTTGTTATTTAATGTTGGGAAGGAAAAGATCTTTGCTTTGTTGTATTGTTTGGGTTTTTTTTTTTCAAAAAAAACCCAAGTCATTAAAATCCATTGTTACTATTATAATCTCACTCATTGCTATGTCCCTTTTAAAATTTTCAGGTGCATATAATCCATATGTAGAAATAATCGAGCAGCCACGACAAAGGGGAATGCGATTCAGATACAAGTGTGAAGGGCGCTCAGCAGGCAGCATTCCCGGGGAGCACAGCACGGACAACAACCGAACATATCCGTCTATCCAGGTAACAGGCCCTCCCTCGGCGTCTCACGTTCAGGGGTTCATATTTCACTGTGACAATTGGATTAAGCACTCAGTTTCTTTTTTGTTATGTTTTTGTTTCGAGACAGGGTTTCTCTGTGCGGTCCCAGTTGTCCTGCAGCTCACTCTGTAGACCAGGCTGTCCTTGAGCTCACAGGCCCACCAGCTTCTGCCTCCCCAGTGCTGGGATGAAAGGGGTGCACCACCGCCCAATGGAAGGCTCAGTTTCTAACAGTTACCTCCATGGTCTTTTACTTCCATCCCATTTTTTTCTTTGTACTTGCTTTGCATTACTAGGTGTGTAGGGAGATCTCTTAAATATGTGCCCTCTTTCCTGCTATGATTCACAGTGCTTACTATATTCTGACGCTTTTGGATCTGATCCCTCCTGTAAGCATGAAAGTTTTAGTCAGGAAAAAACGTTCTCTATATATGGTGATGAGGGAGAATTATAGTATATGCTAAACATGGATTTGGAGACGCTAATCTTTTTCAATCTTTTAGTTTCAGAGCTATTAATAAGGAAAACTTTTTCCCTCTTTTTTCCTTACCTTTATTGCACATCTCCAGTACTCCTGAGTTATCATCTAAATCATCACTTTTTTCTCTGTGTATTTAAGGTGTGTGTGTGTGTGTGTGTGTGTGTGTGTGTGTGAGAGAGAGAGAGAGAGAGAGAGAGAGAGAGAGAGAGAGAGAGAGAGAGAGAGAATACAGGCACTTGTGCCTCAACGCCCATGTGGACGTCAGGACAGGCTTGGGTAGGTTGGTGCTTTTCTTCCACATTTAGGAGGCGGGTGTCTCTTGTTTTCTCACTCAATATGCCCGGCCTCCTGGTTCACTAACATCCAGTGTCCTGCTTCTGCTTCCCATCTCCTGATAGCAGAGCTGGTATCACAGGTGCTCCTGTCTGTTTTGATGGACAGTACTGGTCTCTGTCTGTTTTGATGGACAGTACTGGGGATTGAACCTAGAATGCTAGGCAGGTGTTCTACCACTGAGATAGATTCCTAGCCTGTGAAAGAGTTTTTGACTGAAAATGAATTTGGCAAATGTACCATATTTATGTATGTTTATCTGTTTTATTTATAAATTATATTTACTTGGATTTTCATTTTTATAATTTATTTGTTCATGTTTGGTGTTTTGAAACAAAATTTCACTAGACTAGGCTAGCCCCAAACTTGTGATATTCCCTCTTGCTTCTGCTTCCTTTATACTGGAAATATAGGCATGCACAATCATGCCTAGCTGCTTTTTATCGCTTAAATGCCAATTAAAAAACTTAATAGTGAGTTAATGTGGTAGCACATGCCTGTAATCCAAGCATTTGGGAGGCAAAGACAGGTGGATCTTTAGTTTGAAGACTGCCCAAACTGCATAAGAAGTTCCAGGCCAGTGTGGACTGTTTTTGTCTGTTCGTTTGTTTTTTGTTTTGCCCAGACAGGTTTTCTCTGTATCTCTGGATCCTGTCCTGGAACTAGATCTTGTAGACCAGGCTGGCCTCGAACGCACAGAGATTCACCTGCTTCTGCTTCCCAAGTGCTGGGAATGAAGGCATGCACCACCACTGCTTGGCTCCAATGTGGACTTTTTAAACAAGACCTTGTCTCAACAAATAAATAAAAACAAAGTTAATAACTAGTCAGGGGCAGTATCACCCACTGTGGGGAGGCTGTGGTAGAAGGATTACTTGGGTCCAGAGACAAGTGTGGATAAAAGTAAGACATTATCTCAAAATCGAATTTGAAAAATAGTTCTTAATCTTTCATGATTAGATCTGAAATTACTTCTTTGTAACTAGCTTATTCATAATTTATTTTATTGAACCTAAGGAGAATTACAAAGTTAAAACAATAAGTCCATTATCAAGTTATATATTGATTTTCAAATTTTTCTTTTTGTTTTAACTGATATGTAGATGCTGAAATTAAACATGTTAATGGACTGTCATGTAATGTCTGATACATGTATACATCATGTAATCCTTAAATCAGGTTAAACATACTCAACTCAAACATTTATCATTCCTTATGGAAATATTCAAAGTCCTCTTAGTTTTTTTAAATACACGGTATATTTATACATAGTCACCATATTGTATAATAGTGTGCCTAGAGCTTTTTTGTCCCATCTACTGTACAAATTAAATTTTAAAAAGTTTTTATTGTTATATGTGTATGTGCCTGATCCAGATACTGGGATCTGAACTCTGGTCCTATGGAAGAACAGGAAGTGCTCTTCCTTTTGAGTTATCACTCCAGCCCCATAACTTCATGCTTTTAAATGACATTTTTTTGGCAACTGTATGGATTTGGGTTTTCTCAGTTCTTTTAAGTATTCAAATGGAAGAGATGTAGTGAAAAGTTAATTTAAAAATTCCATTCTTCCAATCTTGTGAGTCATTTCAGCTCCTCTTTAAAAAAGGTTTCTACATTTTATTTATGAATTCATACAAAACATTCCAGACAGTGTGTCTTGACCCTCACTCCCCACTCCTCTCCGTTCTAGTTAACCTGGAAGTAGCACAGGCATTTCAGAGCTCTTTCTGCAGTTAGCAGTGTTGTGCAGCCAGACACGCAGCCAGTCCTGGAGAGTGCTCTTCTTCAGAGATTTTTTATGAGATATTTCAGATATCATTAGGAAGAAGACACCTTGGAGGAGACAGTGATCTCTCTCCTGTTCCTTTTGATGGTCACAACCCCTCCATCCAGATTTCCAACTTTTCCTCTCTCCTCGAATCTCTCTGGTGGAATTGCTGGGAACCAGCAACATCCACGATGCTGTCTTCTGTAGGGTGGGTGCAGTCAAGGGCAAATTTCAAAACCTGCTTCCCCCCCTCCTTTGCCACAAGCTCATTTTCATGGGCCATCTATCCTCAGAGTACCATGTTTTTGTTGTTTGTTTTTTAATTCTTGAACTTTTTTAGACTCTCTCCCTCTGTCCCTCCCCCCTCTCTGTGTGCACATGCACACACATGTAAAAGTCAGAGGACAGCCTTCAGGGCAGTGCCCTCATGTACTATGTGAGATCCAGAGATTGCACTTCTTGGTGGCAAATGCTTTTAGCTATAGCACCATCTAACCAGCCTTAGTTCTTCTTAAGTCATATTACTTTATGCATCAAAATTATGTGTATGATTTGTGTCTTTTCCGCTCCAACAGATTCTAAACACTTTACAGCTTGAATTCTTTCTCCATCAGTCTATTTTGTAGTTTTAGCAATTGTGAATGGGTATGATCAGTATACACTGCATAAGTAAATGTATGAAACTTTCAAAGAAAAAATATAAAACAGACAGGCACAGTGGCACATGTCTTTAATCTCAGAATTTGGGAGGCAGAGGCAGGTGGGTCATATTTTTTTCCTATTATTTTCAGTGTGGCTTAAATATGTTTTTTTCAAGGCATGTTTATGGTATGAAGGTGTAACCAAAAGCAAAGCACTGAGAAGCTAACCTCTAAGCATTTCCTTGTACTCTGTGACCCACCCCTCCAAAAGCATTTATCAACTTTCCAGGCCATGTTGGTTGCACACCTTTAATCCCAGCACTTGGGAGACTGAGGCAGGTGAATCTCTGAGTTTGAGGTCAGCCTGGTCTACAGAGTGAGTTCCAGGACAGCCAGGGCCACACAGAGAATCCCTGTTTCTTGCAAACTAAAAAGTAAATAGATAAATGGTATCAACTTACTTGACTTATTTAGGATTTAACACAGATTTCATATCGCTCAAGTGGGCCTCAAACTCACCATGTAGCTGAGGAGTACCCTGAACTTCTGAAAATTGTTGTCTCTTCCTGTTGAGTGTGGTTAATGTGGTTCTGAGAATCAAACCCAGGGCCTTGTGCATGCTAGACAAGCATTCTGTCAACTGAGCTACATCCCCAATACAGTTTACCTGTTTTGTGTTTGGTTTTTCAAGACAGAGTTTCTCTTTGTAGCCTTGGCTGTCCTGGAAGTCACTCTGTAGACTAGGTTGACCTTGAACTCACAGAGATCAGCCTGCTCTGTCTCCTAAATTCTGTGATTAATGGTATACACCACAATGACCAGCAGGTTTACCGGTTTTAGTTTGGTTTTTCCAGACAAGGTTTCTCTGTAGCTTTGGAGCCTGTCCTGGAACTAGCTCTTGTAGACCAGGCTGGCCTTGAACTCACAGAGATCCACCTGCTTTTGCTTCCCAAGTGCTGGGATTAAAGGCGTGCACCACCACTGCCTGGCCCAGTTTTAAAAGGGAAATAAGTAACCAGATAATAAAACTAGATGAAATTAGGGCAGAAAGAACATTTCAGGAGTTGATAGTTTTCCTGCTGGTATTCTCTGAGAACTTTAATCTCAAGTAAGCTGCTGAATAGTTGAACTATAATCAGTGCTGACTTCATTATATACTTTTAGTGGGTCAGTTTTTTATAGTTGTTTGCTTTTAAAACAGGGTATTATTGTTTGTAGCCCTAGCTGGCATTGAACTTGTGCCAGTCCTGCTTCAGCCTTCCAAATGCTGGCATTACTGGCGTATGCCACAATGTACCATCATCTGGCAGCTCTGTTCTTAACAGTATATACTTACAGATTGTACAATTAATTTCGCCTTTCAGATTATGAACTATTACGGGAAAGTAAAAGTGAGAATTACGTTGGTAACAAAGAATGACCCGTATAAACCTCATCCTCATGATTTAGTTGGAAAAGACTGCAGAGATGGCTTCTATGAAGCAGAATTTGGACCAGAACGCAGACCTCTGTTGTAAGTATGCAGTCACAAAAATCTTTGCACTAGGACCAGAACAGCATTTTAGTTTTTAGCAAAATTAATTTCGTATTTAATTTACTATAGCTTACATTTAAATTTTTAATTTTATTTTTCATCTGTAGCGGGTACATTCATGGGCTCTGGGGTACATGTGGCGGTCTGAGTTGGTCCAGCTTGTGAAGCTGGTTCTTTCCTCCACCATGAGAAATCTGAGAATTGAACTTAGGTCACCAGGTGTGGTTGCAGATACCTTTACCCCCTGAGCTATCTCACCAACCTGACATTTAAGTTTTTGTTTTTACCATTGGCATTAGAATTGTCCTTTCAATCAGCAGAACTACTTCCTTGAGAGTTGGAGGTTTAGACAGCTCATGTAACCCAGGCTGGACTCAAACTTGCTATGTAGAGTGAGTTAGAACTTATCTTCCTGCCTCTACCTCCCAAATCCTGGGTTTGCAGGTAACGCCATCATGTCTGGCTCAACTGGAGTACTTCTTTAAAAAATTTGTGTGTTCTTCTTAGTGTTTCAAGATAGGGTTTATATAGGCCAGGTGGCCTTCCAGAGGACCCGGACACTGAGAGTCCAGGGCGAGGCTAGCCATAAAGTACCACATCAGTTTGTGCAGACTGAGCTTAAGACAGACTGCTGCTGTGTTAGGCTAGCAGTCTGACAACTGAGCTGTACGTCTCCCACTATCTTATCTTCTTATGGGCTGTTTGGAGACAGAATCTCACTGTGTAGCTCAGCCTAGCTTCCAACTTGTAGAGATCCTCCTGCCTCGACCTCCAGAGTACTGGTTATAAGTAAGCATGTGTTACCATATTTGGATAGGTGTTATTTATAGTTATTGAAAGTAAAGAAAACTTTTTATGTTGTGTTATATCTCTACCTTCTGCATAATCTATGAAAAATTTGAGGCCAACCTGGAAGGCATTGTTTCAAAAAAAGTTCCTCATTAATAGTAATAACACAAACCACAAAAAGCCCAACTAATACACGTTTGACAAGAAATACTACTGCCTGCATTACTTGAATGTCCACCCAGCATTTTAAACTTTCAGCTGCTTGTGTCTTGAAATACTCTTTCTGATTTCTGCAAAACAGGCTTGTTTTAATTTGTAGCTTTCTAGCTGTCCTTCCATGTGTCCTCTGTGTTTTCATCTCTTCCACACTCTAGTGCCTCTAATATATTGTGTTCTGGTATTTCAAGACAGGGTTTCTCAGTGTAGCCCTGGCTGTCTTTGAACTCAGAGATCTGCCTGTCTCTGCCTCTGGGACTAAGGATTGCACCTCTAATCTTACACTGCTGTCATGAGAGTTTTCCTTAGCTGTCACACAGTGCGCACAGTGCTCTTCCATAGGGCCTCCTCAGGGTCTGTTCCTTTTGTCTTCCTAGTGCATTCCATAGTATCACTCCCCACAGGAAGCCTGCCTGCCCACCTGAATTGATCTATTATATGCTCCTTCCCATAAAGTATGTTTACTTTCATAAAACTTGTTATGATTCAGTTGAGTGGTTTTTGCATATGATTATTTAGTAGTTCGGCAGACTTGAGCTGGCGGGTTGTCGTATCATAGGCTTTTCAAGCCTTTTAGACTCTGTGTCCTACTCAGCCCCGCTATTTCAGGAAAGCAGTCACAAACGATACGTGAGTGTCTGGGCATGTTTGAGTTTCAGTACAAACCTCATTTGCAAAAACAGCAGTATGCTGAATTGGCCCATGGATTAGAGTTTGTCAATCCCTTGTACATCTCCATTCCTTTCCAGAGTTTTAATGCATAGTTGGAACTCCAAAATATGATGAATGACTATGAAGGAATAAATGGGAGACTGAACCAAATACCTGAATGATTCTTGGTTTCCTTAACGCAGAAGTTTTTTGCCTTGTTCCCTTCTTTTCTCTTTCTGCTAGTGTTGGGGTTGATTCCAGAGTATCATGAGCTAGACAAGTACGACCCTACTGAGTTAATGCCTAGCTCTTGGATTTTTGAAACTCCCCATTGCTTTTAATATTCTGTGCATTAGCAGGTGTGATTTTCAGATGAGAAAAAACCAAGTAGCATATATTAGGGTGAAGAATTCTTTAAAACCTTTTATTAGAGAAAAACTAAAAAACACAGTAAGAATCTCCCAAAGATTCTTTTTGAGAAGGAATTATGTAGTTACAGGATTTCAAGAAAGGATTAAGAATTCATGACTTATTTATTTTTGTTATTGGAGGTGGAGGAAGGAAATGTCAGAGTTATTTTAGGTGCTGGTGAAGTCACAGGTGTGTGAGTGCCGAGCATGAAGCATGAACATAAAGGCGGCACGGATGTGGAGTAAAGTGAGCCAGGTAGCTGCAAGTGCCAAGTGAAATGGGAAGAAAGAGCGGCGTTCTTATCATTGAGTTTTGCTTCCTTATTCACACCCACCCATCTCGAATGATGTCATGGTTTTTCCATGTGGGAACAAGTATGACTGGGTGGTGGCAGGGGAGTTCCCCCCACCATCATCTGTATTACACATATGCAAATGAATAATATTTGTAGCTATTGAGAAGTTTTCCATAAGTGACCTTCTGAACGTGTTAAATAGTGTTAGTATTAAACCTCTCTAATTAAAAAACAACCACTTCACTCCGATAACATGGCATAAAGTGTGTCCTATAATCTACGACAAAACTTGAGGTCAGCCTAGAGTACACAGCAAGACACTGCAGCGGCTCGCTGTGGTTTGCTGTAGTCGATGACACAGCTTTCAGCGATGAGCTAGGGAGACAGCATAAACAAGCAGAGGAATCAAACGTAAGAAGGCTAGCCAGGTCCCCATCAAAGAGAACTGTATGTAAGTGGGCACAGTTGCCTCTGCGCCCAAGTCCTGTCAAGCCTCTAAAATGTTCACAAAGCCAGGAATACTGATGTTCTTCTCTAGTTACTTGACTTTTAAGCTCCATAATGTATACAGATTTTTTAAATTCAGTAACCACTCCTATAAAATCTTTAAAAAAATATAGGTTATAGGAGCAAATCATGCCTTCATATTTCAGGGTCTGGCTGTCTTTGCACCTCTTGATACACAGATTTTAGTGAATTGATCATGAATTTGTTTGGAATGTGAAATTTTGCTTTTTGGTGTTTTTTATAAAAATGTTTATCTACCTTGGTACATTTCACTAGGCATATTGGTAAAATATAATTATAAAATAGTATATTTGAAAGTGAAATAGTACTATATATGCTTTTTTGGTTTGGTCTTTTGTGACAGGGCTTCCCATGGTCTAGGCTAACCCTCAAACTTTTAGGCAGCTGAGAATGATCCGCGTGCCTCCATTTCCCCAGCGCTGTGATTAAAGGCAAACGCCACCATGTACACTATTTGTATATTAGCAGTTCTCTTAGACAGTTCTACTTTTTGTTACTCTTGTATCTTTATTATCAAAATTAGAAATAGGATCCATGTCCTAGTAGCTGGATTTGACCGGAAGGTGACTTCTCAGTGTTGACTGTGTTTGACTTCTGTCATATTTTTAACCGTGATGTGATTTTGAAAGTTTCATTTTTTGCTCTTAGTTTTCAGAATTTGGGTATTCGGTGTGTAAAGAAAAAAGAAGTGAAAGACGCTGTTATTTTAAGAATAAGTGCAGGAATCAATCCTTTCAATGGCAAGTATTTTGTTACAATTTCTACTATTTGAATATCGATGGACTGTGATTTCTATTTACATTATAATTCTACTTGTTGACTTGTATTTGTACCTGAGAAATCAAGTGTATTTAAGTAGACAGTGTCTTTGTTTTTTGTTTTTTTAAGGAGGCCTCCCCTTCCCTTTTCTTAGTGTTTATTTTGACCTAAGTTCTTCCTTTGTAGCTCTGAGGGGTCTATTACTCCACATCGCAGAGTGACCTTGAACTCCCAGCAATCCTTCCTCCCTCATCAGCCTTCCAGCCTTCCAAGGTCTTGGATTATAGATCTGAGCCACCATGCCTGGCTAAAACAAACGAAGAAAAAACTAAAACCTGCTCCAGGTGTTTTGATTCTCTTTGAACATGCTTATTCCTTATGTTACTTGTGCAAGGAGCAGACTCACTCCTCTTTCTGAGTGCTGACTAGGCAATCCATGCTTCCCCCTCCCCCACAGTTGTTTGCTAATAGGAATCTCATCAGGCCTTGCTGACGTGAATTGCTGTTTCCCTGAGGCTGGACTTGCCCCTGCCTCTGCCTCCCAAGTTCTGTCATTACAGGCCTGCAGCACCATACCTGGCCACTCAAAATATTTTTTAGACTTCTTTAGATTTTTAAGTATGTATGTTTGCCTGCCTGTATGTATATGTACCACGTGTGTGCCTGGTACCCTTGAAGGTCAGAAGAGGGCATTGGATCCCCTGGAACTTGAGTTGCAGATGGATATGAGTCACCATGTGGGTTCTGAGAATCAAACCCAGGTCCTCTGCAAGAGCAACAAATACTCTTAAACACTAAGGTGCCTCTCTAACCCTTCAAAATATTTTTGTGATATGTTTTTGTATTGGCAAAATATATCTTGCTATTTAGCACACTTTATTGGCAATAGCACTTACTAGCCATTTTATTTTTAAGTTATTGTTCGGGGACAAGGGGACATGTGCTTACCATATAGCACATGTCTATCCAAAAATGACTTGAATTTTCTGATCCTCCTGCCTCCATCTCCCAATACTGGGACCATCATCACACTTGGCTTAGGCACTGCTGGGAATAACTCAAGGTTTCTTTGAGTGTCAAACAAGCCCTCTGCCAACTGAACTGCTTCACTGACCCTGAGCATTTATTCTTTATGAGGCTATTTGGGTATGCCATCTAGTACCTTTTAGCATTCTGTATTGTTCAGTAGATAAATGATTGCTGAAGTGGATGCAGTTACCCTTACTTTAAAAAGTCTTCATCCTAAAGTCCTGTGTAGCTACATAAATAGTTTTGTTGGTCTAGGCATGGTAGAGCACACATGTATTTCAAGCTACTTAAGACTGCATCCTCAAACTCACTATGTAGCTGAGAACAACCTTGTATTCTATCTGAGCCTTTAGTCACTCATTAACTGAAGAGATGTAATAAATACCTATTATCTGTAAACTCTTATCTTCGATGTTTAATGAAACATAAAGATGCGACTCACCCATCCTGAACTCATAGCACTTTGCCTATAGGGTAGAAGCAGCGTGTATAAATGGTGGTCATGTGAGATGAGAACCTAAGGACAGATCTAGTGCCGCACTGATTGAGAGAGAAGGGGTGTTTCTTCTCGTCCAGAACGAGACTTAGACTTAGAAAGTTAGTTCAGGAATGGAGATAGGGCTCTAGAAGTAAGTGCTTCCTGCCTAAGTATGAAGACCTGAGTGTAATCCTAGTGCCCATTTGAAAACAGCCAGGTGTTCCCAACACTGGGGAGGTGGCTACAGGGGGGTGTCTGGGACTGGGGGGGTCAGTGAAAGGCCTCATCTCAAAACATAAAGTGAAGAAAACTAAGTAAGACACCTGGTCTTGCTCTCTATCCCCTGTAAAGAAGATTTTTTTTCTTTACACGCACACAGACACACACACACACACACACACACACACACACACACACACACTAGTTCTTTGTTGGGTTTTCAGCCGTTACTCTGGATCCATATCACTTATGACTCCTGGTTGTCAGTCGTTTTCAGCCATGCTGTGGCAGAGATGAGAAACATGGTTAAAAACCATGTTAGTTTTATGTAACTGTTCTGCATTCTAAAAATAGTGTTTTGGTGCCCCCTTTTTTTCTTACATATGGGAGAAGGGTGCATGGGTGTGGAGGTTAAGGACAGCCTCAGATGTTGTTCCTCAGGCACTGGCTTAGAGCTTGGCAGTCTGCCAGGGCTCACTGTCTGCCTTCCCATTTAAGCCTTGTTACTGCGCCTGGCTTTTTTACATGGGTTTGGGAGTAGAACTCAGGACCGTGTGCTTGCAAGGCAGGCACTTCACCAACAGAATTGTCTCCCAGCCCCACTCTGCCTTTTCAGTTATGCAGCCGTGTTTTTATAAACTCCAGTGTTAGGCTTGAGAATGCAGACACTGGAATCAATTTCAATGTCAGGTTCGGCATTATGGGCTACACAGTGAGACCTTGTTTCAGTAAACAGAAAGAAGCCAGTTGTGGTGATCCATCTGCCTGCCTCTGCCTCCCACGTGCTGAGATTAAAGGCATGGGCCACCATTTCTGGCAGCATACATGGTTACCCATTAATTTTAAATAATAATTTTTTATTGGTTGTTCCCTGTAAGACTATGGAATTTGCCTAATTGTTTTTCACATTTAGTATTTTAATTTTAATACTAATCTACTTGTAATTTAACAAAATTTATGCTTTTAAAATATGGTCTATATTAGTAACAATTTATTGCTATGGAGTTAAAATATTATTTCAAAGGCAGCAATATTTTGCTTTAGAAATAGGTTTCTTTTCAAAATCAATATAAACAAACTGTTCTTGTACTGTTTTCTATGACAAGTTGTTATATCTTTTCAGAACTATAAAAATGCCCTGTTGTATATTTTGTTTGTTTTTAAGCAAATTTGACTTACACATAAATTGTCCTAAATAAGCCTACACCATCTGGTACCTTCCACACATCTCTAACATGTTGGTGTACAGTTAGTATGACCCTTTGCTTCAAATTCCCTCTCCACCATTTAGCTGTGAAACTTTGGGAAATTATTTCCTCTCCTTAAAATCAATGTCTTTCCTGTAAAAACAGGGATGACCGTGATTCTTCCTAGATTTAGAAGGTAATTGCAGACGGGGCCAATTACCATGGTTAACCAAGAATGCCTATTTCCTGTTGCCTATAACTTGCCTCCAGAATTAAGACTTTTGATTTATGTTGTCAGTTTGTGATTCTGCCCTTAAGTTGCAGGCTCCTAGCATAGTTCCTCCCTGAACATGGCTATATGGATCACGTACTGTTAGATAGTAATGGTGTGATATGGAAGCCATCCTTGAGATTGTGGACCATCCTAGTTTTGTGCAGGTTTAGGTGCTGCTTAGGTTACTGGATGTTGTAAGTAGACAGAAAGACAACAGGATTCTGTATGTGTAACTCTTCTGCATTCTAAAGCTTGTGTTGTACTGTTCAGTCCCTGAGCAGCAGCTGCTGGACATTGACGACTGTGACCTAAATGTGGTGAGGCTGTGTTTTCAAGTCTTCCTTCTTGATGAACATGGTAACCTGACAACTGCTCTTCCGCCCATTGTTTCTAACCCGATTTATGACAACCGTAAGTGCTTTAATTTACTTATGTCTATAATCTTAACTTGTTTTATTTCCTTAATTGTTAAAACTTTAAAGTATTTTCTTAATTAGAAAAGGAGTATGTTAGGTGGGTATGGTGGTTCATGTCTGTAATTTTAGCAATCAGAAGGCTGAGACAGGAAGATAAAATTTGAAGGCATTATGGGCTATACAGTGAGCCCTTGTTTCAATAAACAAAAAAAAGCCAGCTGTGGTGATCCATCTGCCTGCCTCTGCCTCCAAGTGCTGGGATTAAAGGCATGAGCCACATTTTCTGACAACATATATGGCTACCTATTAATTTTTAAAAAATCATTACCCAGTTAAAGGGTATTTGGTTAGTTTTCTTCTTCTTGTGAACAAATTATACTGAAACAAATATATTTATATGTGCATTTTAAAGACATCTATATGTTTCTATCATCTATAAATATATTTATGTGTGCATTTTAAAGATATCTATCTATCATCTGTCATATCTATGTGTGTATGTTCATGTGTATGTGGAGATCAGAAGAAAATTTGCAGAACTTCTCTGCTTCTACCCTGGGATCAAACTCAAGTTGTCAGGCTTGGCAGTGCCACCATTACACACTTATCTCTTTGGTTTCTGAATATTCAGATCTTATGCAAATATTTCTGGCATTTGTTTTCAGTAGTATAAATTTTGACGAGACTATATCAGAGGATATCAAAGTTTATTTCAAAAAATTATAGAACTCCAAAATATTTCATGCACACACATATATACTCACTCACCAGTGATGTGTGCTACACCTATTTTGCGTAGAATACTGGTCCATAGAGTACAGAGGTAGATTATTCATATCAGAGATCCTTGGGTGCCTTGAAGGACTATTATAATAATATTGGGCAGATAAATGAAAATTGCATTGCCCTACGGATATAGCTAATGATGTAAGAAGACTAGTCATGGTGTGCCCTTATCAAAAATTGGGAGGCAGAGTCAGGAGAATTGCTCAGATTCAAAGCTCAGCAGCCTAGTGTACATAGCTTCAAAAAACAAGAGACTGTGTCTTCAAGGACTTGGAAATCCAGGACTAGCAAGCACCTAAGATTGTCCTATGACCCCCACACATGTGCCATGGCACACGCTTACCTGTGCCCACACACGCCTACACCCAGACATACTTCAACAACACCTCAACAATACACATAAAAATATTCAGTTTCCTTTATCTATATATTAAGATTTTTATCTATTCTCTAAATTATTTTCCTCTAATTTTCCCCCTTACAACGTACTAAATATACTTCTACTGGCTAGTTTTGTGCCAACTTGACACAAGCGAGAGCCATCAGAGAGCCTTTATTGAGAAATTGTCTTCATAAAATCTGGCTGTAAGCAGTCATATAGGGAATTTTCTTAATTAGTGATTCATGGGGGAGGGCCCATTCCATTGTGGGTGGAGTCAATCCAGGGCTGGTAGTTTAGGTTCTATAAGAAAACAGGCTGAGCAAGCCAGTAGGCAGCACCCCTCTATGACCTTTCACAGTGACAGATATTAGGGTTCAACTTGAAGGTCAGAAAAGCAAAGCAGCTAAGACACTAGAGAGCTCTTACCTCTATGAGATCTCCAGACTGAAAGACAGCAAGTTCCTGTCTCATCCTACCTTATATTTCTCTCTAGTGCTGGAAGTAAAGGCATGCACCACCACCACACAGCCTCTATGGATAACTAGTCTGACTGTTGGTATTAAAGGTGTGTGCCACCACTGCCAGGCCTGTATGGCTGACTAGTGTGACTGTTTTGCATTCTGGTCTTCAGGCAAGCTTTATTTATTAAAAGACAAATGAAATATCACTACATTTCCCTTTTCTTGTCTAAAGTAAAAAAGAAGACTATAATTAATATAAGAAAACTATATACAGTAAGTGCAATAACTATATACAATATATACAAGCAATAAATACATCAACAATGTCTTGTCCATTTGCATTTGACAAATTCAGAAAAAATACTCCATGTCTATCTTATCTTGATGAGTCCAAAGTCCTGCGCCTAATTTACTTTCTATCATAACTTGCTTTCTGCATCTGGTAAACAAGGAAAACTATAACTATCTAGTCTTTAGCTCTCTCATAAAACCAAGAATGAAATAATACTAATCGATTAAGCAGAAGTGTAAGCAAGTGACTTCCAAAAATGTGAGAAATGACAGAAAAACGCTAGCTGCCTAGACAGTCAGCCAAAGTTCCTCTGCAATGTTGGGCATAATCTTCAGTCTACAGGCCTATTATGTACCATGAGGACCGGCTTGTTGGGGTTTCTATCCCACCCTGTACCCCACAGCCGGCAAGTCCCAAAGAAATCACAGAGTCTACATTAGGCTATGAACTGATTGGCCCATTAGCTCAGTCTTCTTATTAACTAATTCTTACATCTTACGGTAACCCATAATTCTTGTCTATGTTAGCCATGTGCTTGGTACCTTTTTCAGCTGTCAGCTCACATGTTGCTGCTTCGATGATCTGCACAGGAGTGGCGGAGGAAGCTTCCTCCTCCCTAGCCTTCTCCTATTCTCATTGCCCTGCCTCCACTTCCTGTCTGGTTGACCCACCTATACTTCCTGCCTGGCCAATCAGCGTTTTATTAAAATACATGATTGACAGAATACAGACAATTCTCTCACACCACTATTATATCCGACAGACTTTTCTGTGAAGCACAATATTCTGAATGGTTGTCCCTCCTTGTCTTGACAATGTCTGGCAGTCACTTTCATTTGTGTCCTGCTTGTCCAATTAGGACAGCATACAGTCAGCAGTCAAGGCAAGGACATTTTCTTGCCCAGGAACTTACTTTTTCCACAAACAAAGTAAACCCCCTGTGGAGTTTCTTTGATGTCCATTATCTTCCCTGAAGTAGAATGGTGATGCCAGGAGCAGACATGTCTCATTGTCATAAAAAAAAAAGAACCTGTGTTATTAAAACATCTTAAATGTCATATTCTATAGATCTCTGAAATGTTTGAAGATGACCTGTCTGTCTAAAATACATCTTCATTTAACCTTGAAAATATACCTGATATGACTACAAGTTCCACTATAATAGGTGATTAACTATTAACCTACATTTCCTTATTACTCTAAACAGTTAGTAATAATAATTTTCAAGGATTATAAATTTCCATTACATTCTTAAATGAGACATATAGGTACAATAGCTTGAACAAGAGTAGGAAATGTATGAACAGTATGTTCTAACAAAATTAATCTCAAATTTGTATCAATATACAAAATTTGTATACAATATACAAGTTCCAATCCAAATTAAAACATTTAAAACTAGTAGTTGCTTTTTAAAAGTAGATTCAATAATCTATCTTTTTATCTTATCATATCTATAACCTCCATTTTCCATTTCAGAATAGATTCAAATAGACTCTTTTATTGTGTCTCTATCCCCTTTTTTTCTTTTCAGAGTAGATTTAATAATCTACCCTTTTATCCTATCATATCTATATTCCCCTTTTTTCTGTTCAAAACAATAACTCTGACTCTAACCTCCTTTGTTCAACTTTTCTCCTGGCTGTAACCAATAACCACATCCCCCTAAATTATGAAAAATATCCATAACCCATTGAACGACCAAAAACCATCCATATCATCTCTTTGAAATGTGGGCATCATATTCTTAAATTTACTTCCTGCTGTCTAGCGGGGCAATGACATCTTTAGGAGATCCTGAAAAGAAAATTTTGGATCAATTCTCAAGTCCTGGGAGAGGTAGTTTTATCATTTGTTGTCCAATCTCTGTGTAATGGGAAAGTGCAGAACTTGTCTCAAGTCCTGGCTAGAGTAGTCTGTTAGGCTGGATCATCTCAGCTAGCCGCCTTGAAATTGTTCTGAGCCATTTGTAGTCAAAACCAATCTTTAGGTGGTGTTTTTCAGCTTAGTGGTGTTATCATAGTCCTGGAGGAATCTGCATTGTGGGGCTCCATCCTCCTCATGGAGACTTCAAAGATTACTGTTAGGCATGCTCATGGTTCACTGCAGAAAACTGATAGAGACTCAAACCTGAAATGATCTACAGAAAAGCAGATGAAACCTTTATCTAGAATTAGAACTCTGAATGACCATTAACATGATGACAAAAAGTTTAGAATTAATCTTACAAATTTTGTACCTTAAGAAAAGCTGTTAGAGAGTTATTATAAACTGAAGAATTATGAGATTAGTAGCAATATAATAGTCCTTAAATAGTTGTTTTTCTGCTGTCTCGTATCAGGTGGCTCTTCTGATATGAGACAGATTTTGGATTTCACTTTAATAAGCATGCTTGGATTTAGAGAAGGAGAGAGCCACACTCCAGATCCAGTGCCAGCTTTCGTCTTTAATAGGACTGGGACTACAAAAAGACCATTTGTATTATACATCTGTAGAGAACAGCAGAAACAAATGTTTAGAAAGATCTATGAAATTTTATTTTGTTGGAAATGTGATATACCAATAGGCCAATTTACTCTTTTTCTTTGAACCTTTTTCTCTGTATGATTTGCCCTTTTTCTTCTGATGTCTCATTTGTTCAGTGGTCTTCAGATTTCTTAGCTGGATACCTTTATTCTCCTGAAAAGACTGAAACAAAACCCTTCTCCAACCCTGATTTTGAGGGAGATTCTCTTTTGGCAAGTTATATCTTATCAAATGGAAAGCAATTATAAGTTTTATAGGTTAGTTTAGATTAAACAGTCATGTTGTTTGGTGGACTATCATCTCTTCTAATTAAGAGGTATTTCTTGTTCAAACTGAATCTTTATCAATTTTGATGGTATCCATAGCTTTTCTTTCCTTGTAGAAACAAAAGCAAAACCCCTTCCCCAATGTAACAGTTGTCTTGGGTTCCATTTTGAGATCAACACATCTTTAAAGTATATTGGCTGATCTAATTCAGTAGGTTTTTTTTTCTACTTACCCAATGTCTCTTTACAGTTGTTCTTTTGTCATTAGCATTTAGAAAATTCAGAATTAATAAAGCATTGCGCAAACCATTTCTGGGGGTCTTTGCCATCCTTTTTGTTTATTTAACATCATTTAGAGTTTGATTTGATCTTTCTAAAACTGCCTGCCTTGTAGGATTGTATGGTATACCTGTAATATGCTTTATATTTTAAGCAAAAAAAAACTCATTTTCTTAGAGACATATGCTGGAGTATTGTCTATCTCTATTTGTACAGGTATACCCATAATGGTCATAAATTCCAGCAGATGTGTGATTACTCAATCCGCCTTTTCCAAACTCAAAGCAGTTGCCCATTGAAAACTTGAGTAGGTATCAATGGTATGGTGTACATATTTTAGTTTTCCAGCATCTACAAAATGGAACATATCCATTTGCCAGATTTCATTCCTTTGAGTGCCCTTCGGGTTGCTTCCTGCAGGTAGTGGCGTTAGATCACATAAAGAACAAGTAGGACATTTCCTTATAATTTCCTTGGCTTGCTGCCACATGATAGAAAAGTCTTTTTTTTTTTAAACCTTTGCATTGACATGATGGTTTTTTGTGGGATTCTGAGGCCTTCAGCACATTTTCAATCAATGGCTGATGAATTTCTGCTTTACCTGTGCTAGAGGACCTGACAGACCCATATGGTATCAGATGTGTGTTATATATATGGGATGATTCCTCCTCCTGATTGTACGTTGTACCTGAATAAGTAATAATGTCAATTCTAGACTATCTGGTATGAATTCAGCAGTTTAAATATGCAAAACAATTCTTTCTGCATATTGCAAAATGGTAACTATGTTGAGAGGTTATTTAAAATCCCTTAGTATCAAGAGAATAGCATATAATTTTGACTTTTGAACAGTTTTATAAGGGCTTTGAGCCACTTTACTTAAATTTATAATTGACTTTCCTTATTTGTTTGCATCAGTGTAGAATGTAGGGGCTCCAGTTACTGGTGTGTCCTGTACAATGTGAGGAAGGATCCAGTTAGTTCTCTTTATAAGTTGAATTCTCTTGCTTTTGGGATAGTTGTTAATCTCCTCAAAAAAAAATTTCTACAAGATCCTTGCCAGGGTTCACTCTCTTCCCATAATTTGTCAATTTCATGATTATTAAAAGGTACTATGTAATTTCTTCTGGGTCTGTTCCTACTAATTAACAAAGTCTCAACTTTCCTCAAAGTATTAACTCAGAGACTTTTTCCATATAATTTTTAAATTTTGTATACAGTTTATGTGTTAAAAGACTAATTCTAAGATATTATCTTTCCTTTGCATTAAAATTCCTGTAGGGAAATGTTTGGAGGGTAATATGACCAAAATGCAGTTAAGATTTGGATGTAACATGATCCACCTGTGACTTCTGTAATTTCTCTTCAATCAAAGGCAACTCTCTCTGAGCTTCAGTTGATAATTCCCTTGGACTATTTAAGTCCTTGTCACCATCTAAGGTTTTGTTTAAATTAATCAGGTCATCAGGACCTATACCAATAGTGTGCTATAGATGAGAAATGTCTTCTAGCAATCTTTGGAAGTCATTAAGTGTCTGCAATGATATCTCTTAATTTTCACCTTTTGGGGTCTAATTTGTTGTAAACCTATTTTATAACCAAGATAATTAAAAGAATCTCCCTTTTGTATTTTTTCAGAATCAATTTGTAATCCCCAACAATGCAAAATTTTCTTTACTTCTTCAAACATCCTTTCTAAAGTATCTGCTTTTGAATCAGATAGCAAAATGTCATCCATATAATGATAAACTATAGATTCAGGTAATTGCTTACATATCATTTCCAATGACTGACTTACAAAATATTGTCACAGGCTGGGGCTATTTAATATCCCCCATAGGAGACTCTTCCATTGATATCTTTTAGCATGCTGAGAATTATTATAAGTAGGCAATGTAAAGCCAAATTTTTCTCTATCTTTTCCTTGTAAAGGTATAGTGAAGAAACAGACTTTTAAATCAATAATTTTAAGAGGTCATCCTTTAGGTAATAGAGAAGACAGTGGAATTCCAGACTGTAGAGAGCCCATTAGATGAATCACCTTACTAACAGCTCTTAGGTCTGTCACCATTCTCCATTTTCCACATATCTTTTTAACAACAAATACAGGACAATTCCAAGAGCTGGTTGATTCTTCAATATGCTGAGCATCTGGTTGCTCCTGTTGTTCTAAAGCCTACAGTTTCTCTATTGTTAAAGGCCATTGCTTAACTCACACAGGTTTGTCTGCCAACCATTTTAAAGGTAGGGCTGTTGGTGCCTTTGAAATAGCAGCAGCTGTTGCGTCCTGTTCTTGTACAACCTGAAGCTCAGTAACTGTTCTTTATAATATCTTGTAACATTTTTCCCAGAAACATTAATTTATGGTTTGTTTCTAAGATTGGTGGAATGTTAATCTGAGTATTCCATTACTGTAACAAATCACATCCCCACAAATTTATTGCTATGTTAGCCACATATGGTTTTAATATTGTTCTTTGTCCTTCTGACCCTATACATTCGACCCATATCATGTTCTGCTTTACCTGAGATAAAGTTATGATCCCTAAGAACTGAACATTTACATCCTGAAGAGGCCAGTCTGAATGCCAAGATTCTGATGAAATTATTGTTACATCTTTACCTGTGTCTTCCAGACCTTCAGTGACAATGTGATTTAATTGTATTTTTAATTTTGGTTTCTGCTCATTCATATAAGTTTGCCAAAATACCCACTTTATGGTTTCTCCTTAATTTTTTGTTCTCTCTTCTATACCTGTTCTATTATTCAGAGCAGTATGATTTCTTATACTAGGCATTAGGTTCATTAATTGCTCTGGGAAGAAGTTTCCTCTATGATGGTAAGGAACAACTGAACCAGTTTGGCATAGGAGCCTGCGAGAGGCCCCTTAGGGAGTTTCCCGATGGCAAAGGATTCCCTTGACTATTCCTTATTGACGTGTATTCATTAGTCTTATGCCTGCCTTTGCCACACCTTCTGCATAATCCAGAAGGGAGGGGCAGTCTGAATGGATTGTTCTTAGAAAAAAATTATTTCTAGGAATGCACTGTGTACAGTCCATTTTAAGGGGACCTTGTTTGCCACAACTATAGCATTTGACATTTTGAGTTTTCCTCAAACCTCTGGAAATCACCTTTCCTATCCATGCATCATCATGGTCATTTAATATTAATTGTATCTAGAATTCATTTATCCAAAGGTGCAGACCTTGCCTTTAATGGCCTAATTATTCTTTTGTATAGAGCATTGGCCTTTTTAAATGCCAGAGATTCAATTATTATTTGTCTAGCTTCTGAATTTGGTATCATTCTATTTACTGCTGAAGTCAATATTTTTAAGAAATCCATAAAGGCTTCCTTTGAGCACTGCATAACTTTAGTAAATGACTCAATTTTCTTTCCTATTTCTCTAATTCTGTCACAAGAATTCAAAGCTGCTGAGTGGCATAAATCCAGGGTGTGGTCATCATATACATCTTGCCTTTCTAAAGTAGCATAATCTCCTTCTCCAACAATTTGATCTTAGGAGATTTCCCTACCTCTAGCTTTACTGCGTTGTTCAATAATCTTAGCTTCTTCTCTAAACCTGGTACTCCATTGTAATTGTGGGCAAGGCTCTGAAACACCTGTAACTGAGTCTATCCAATCTTTAGGGTAATTCTATTATGAACTGACCACAAGTTTAACATTTGCTTCACAAAAGGTGAACGCATGCCATATGAGACTATTGCTTCCTTGAATCTCCTTAAATCTAACAATATCACAAGAGTCCAGTTAACTGTAACAGAGCCTCTGCCATTTGGCAATTCCTGTAAGGTTACTGGATATATTAAAGTTGGTTGTCTGAAAAGCTTAGGCTTTTCCTCTGTATTCTTATAATGCAACACTGAAGTTAAATTCCTCTGTCTGGATTTGAATATCTCTGTGATCTGTTTCATTAGGTTTTTCTCAGGCCTGTATCTTAGCACTCAGATTAACGAACTTTTTTAGTGATAAGACAAAAATCATAAAGCTGATAATGTTTATAATTGACATTACATAATCTCATCTAAAATAGATATCCTCTCATTTAATCATTTCATTTTAAAACTGTCCAGCATATTATCATGCAGAGATACAAATCCCTCCATTATAATGGCTTTTTCCATTTTTTAACGTGGAAAAAACTCTCTTTTAGCTAATTCTTTCTTTAAGAATTCCCAATTTTGCACACACCTTTAATCCCAGAACTTGGGAGGCAGAGGCAGGCAGATCTCTGTGAGTTCGAGACCAGCCTGGTCTACAAGAGCTAGTTTCAGGACAGGCTGTGTTGCAAAAGGAGTGGCAGACTGCATTCCTGCTCCCCGGCTAGTTTTACACCCGAAATAATTACATGGAAACTGTATTCATTTAAACACTGCCTGGCCCATTAGTTCTTACCTCTTTTTGACTAACTCTCACGTCTTGACTAACCCATATCTAATAATCTGTATGCCACCACGAGGTCATGGCTTACCGGCATGAGTCTAGCCATCTTGGGAAGGAGAGCCATGGCGTCTACCTGACTCTGCTTTCTTTCTCCCAGTATTCTGTTCAGTCTACTCTACCTATCTGAATTCTGCCCTATCAAAAAGCCAAGGAAGTTTCTTTATTAACCAGTGAAAGTAACACATAGACAGAAGGCCCACCTACTCCAAGGCTCCAAAGTTACAGAGAAACTCTGTCTCAAAAAAAAAAAATAAAAGATTTCCCAATTGTCTTACCAAATCTACCCACAATGTTATGAAGATGTGAGGCTGATTTCTGCTGCATAGAACTGTAAAAGCCTGACTGGATTTCAAGGCAGCTACCTAGTTTGGCAGTAGCCTGAGAAGGGGGTTTAGGGTGAGCCCACAACCCATGGTGGAGAAAGGGGGCTAAGGGGGGGGAGAGAGAGAATGACGGGGGGATAGTGGACAAAGGGAGAGAAAGAAGGGGAGGGGAAGGAGGAAGGAAAGAGAGAGAGAGAGAGAGCGTGCACAGTGCCCACAGACTGTCAGAAAGAAACACAGTTGATTGTTCTGAAAACGTGTGTGTGGCTGGGGCTGTCTGAATACAGAACCAGCTGATTTTGGGCAGGTGAGTCCTGTGGTGTTTGGAGCCCAGGTGCTTCTAGAGTTTGGGGTGCAACTGGAGACTGTCACAGAGGCTGCTAAAGGAAAATCTCAAACTTGCTCAGAGGCTTGGGGGAAAAAAAGAAAGTCTAGCCATGTGGGACTGGGACATGTAGCTCCAGCCTGCGCCAGTGGCTAAAAAAAACACAGGCTGACAGCTTTTTCATGAATTTGTACCCTAAATTTTGGGCACCAAATGTAGCATGAATAATAAAAATCCAAAGACAGATATTGGGGTTCAACCTAAAGATCAGAAAGGCAAAGCAGCCAACCACTAGAGAGCTCTTACCTCTGTGCAATCTTCAGACTGAATGAGAACAAGTTTCTGTCTCATTCCACCTTATATTTCTCTCTAATGCTGGGATTATGGTGTGCACCACCGCCCGGCCTCTATGGCTAACTAATGTGAGCCACCACTGCTTGTCCTGTATGACTGACTAGTGTGGTTGTTTTGCGTTCTGGTCTTCAGGCAAGCTTTATTTATTAAAAGACAAATGAAATATCACTATGGCCTTTGCATCAGCTCCTGCCTCCAGGTTCTTGCCCTGTAGAGTTTCTACCCTCACTGCTTTTGATGATGAACTGTTCTATGGAACTGTGAGTGAAATAAACCCTCTCCTCCCCAAGCTGCTTCTGGTCATGGTGTTTCATCAAGCAGTAGTAACATTAATTAAGACAATACTGAGACATTTTTAAAAATTTTTGTGTTTAGGTGCCCCAAATACTGCTGAATTAAGGATTTGTCGTGTAAACAAGAATTGTGGAAGTGTTAGGGGAGGAGATGAAATATTTCTACTTTGCGACAAAGTTCAGAAAGGTATTTACCAATTTTGTTTCTTTGAATTAGTAATATATTTTTAATTAATATATGTATTTTACCTTGTTTCCCCATTGTTACTAATCCTTGGCATCTTATTCCCTAGATGACATAGAAGTTCGTTTTGTGTTGAATGACTGGGAAGCTAAAGGGATATTTTCACAAGCTGATGTACACCGCCAAGTAGCTATTGTTTTCAAGACTCCTCCATATTGCAAAGCCATATTGGAGCCTGTGACAGTGAAGATGCAGCTGCGGAGACCTTCCGACCAGGAAGTTAGTGAATCTATGGATTTCAGATACCTGCCAGATGAAAAAGGTATGACATGTGAGTAGTCATGTACATACACACACATGTAGTGTGTGTGTGTGTGTGTGTGTGTGTGTGTGTATTGGAAACAGAGTCTCATGTACTCCATGATGTCTTTGAACTCGCTATGTAGCCAAGGCCGAATGATCCTCCTGCCTGCACCTCCTGACTGTTGGGATTGCAGATGTAGAACACTGTGCTCCCCACTCCACTTTGTTAAATGTGGTGCTAGGGATGGAACTCAGGGTTTTATGCACACTAACAAGTGCTGAACCAGCCAAGCTGCATTCTCAGCTCAAGAACAGATCATCTTCTTAAGCTGATCGTGCTGGTGATATTGTAAAATAAACATGTGAGTGCAGTTTGTTTGTTTGTTTTGTTTTGTTTTTCAAGACAGGGTTTCTCTGTATAGCAGTCCTGGCTGTCCTGGAACTCACTCTGTAGACCAGGCTGGCCTCAAACTCACTGAGATCTGCCTGCCTCTTCTCGTGGCTTTTGAATGCAGTTTTATATATTTGTATTTTAGATTTTCTTTTCCTGAAAGTTTTCAGTATTGTGTCTTTGTCTTTGTTTTTTTTTCTTGCTTTTTACATTTCTTAGGAGGGTTTCAATAATTTGAGAGTTCTTGAACCGTTGGATCATATTTTCTCTCAATATGTTTATTTTTGGATTCACTTTGTACTTATTGTGCCCTTTTATATTTGGAAAGTGTTTTAGTTCATGTTGACTTTTATGTTTTTAGGGTGAAAAATGACTAGTTTAAGCTGCTTTAAAGAAAAGTGTCCCTGACAACTGATATAGAATCTATTGTACAGTAATGTCTTTACAGGTCTATATTATTCACATGTACTCAAAGCACTTCCATGTGCTGACAATGCGCCTACTTAATGGTGGAGGGGATAGAACCCATGATGATTTACTGTTTTTTCTGCCTTCTTTTTTAATCAGATGCATATGGCAATAAATCAAAGAAACAAAAAACAACTCTACTTTTTCAGAAATTGATGCAAGATTGTGGTAAGAATATTTTGGATTGATTTATATTTAAACTAATTTATTTGCTTTACTGGTTTTTAAAATTTTTAATTATAAACTTTTTTCAAATTACATTTAATAATAGAAAAATTTTATCATAGCAGCTAACTTTCCTGAGAGAATAAGAACTATGCCCTCAGGGTCAATTGGAGATGGAAGATTCATCAAAAAAGGTATTTTATCCCTATTAAATGTTGTTATTCCACGTTTTAGGAATAAATGCTTTTTAAATATTTTTATTTTCTACAAATTTTCTCATGCTTTCAATATTGAATTGAGCTGCTCTGTGCCTCTGGAGTTGTGGAAACTGATTCTATTTTGGGGGATTTTATTGTGCAAGCAATTACATTTTGTTGATACACTGGTGTCTTAGTTCCTGTTGTGGTGCTGGGAAGAGACACCAGGCACAGCAGCTCTTACAAAGGAAAACATTTCACTGGGGCTGGCTTACAGTTTCAGAGCTTTAGTTCAGTATCTTCATGATAGCATGCAGGCAGACATGGTGCTGGAGAAGGAGCTGAGAGTCCCACATCCTGATCCACAGGCAGCAGAAGCCCCAGTGTGTCATACTGGGCATAGCTTGAGCATATGAGACTTCAAAGCCCACCTCCACAGTGGCACACCTCCTTTAACAAGGCCACACCTTGTTAAATAATTAGAGGCCTAATAATGCCTCTCCCTGTGGGCCAAGTATTCAAACATGAGTCTATGGGCTCATGTGTATTCAAACCACCACAACTGGTAAAATCGCTAATTGCACTGTGTCATGGGAGAAGTGATGTGGATATGGCGCCAAGCTCCTTTGGTTGCAGTGTCTCTCGCTGCCTTTTTAAACGGTGCTGCAGCAGACCTCAGGCATGCGGAGCACTTGCTGACATGCCCAGTCCACTCCAGACCTAGACTCCCTTTTTCCTTCTGCAGCAACAGCTTCGAGTAGTTCCAACAGAGGTTGCTCACCCAGCATACCTTAAAACCATCCGGCCTTTGATAGAAGATATTGTATGAGCCCCTGACAAATTTTCCGTCTTCCTTCCTTCCTTAAATTGGTTTATATAATACTTGTATAATATGTCAATAAATACGGTTTTTATGATAGGGAATTTTGTAGTAGAGTCATATCTTAATAAGTCTTAAAAACTTATTTTTTAGTTTTTCCCAATGAATGTCTTCTCCATCTCTCCATTTTCTTCTAAAAGTAGAGACTGTATCCAATATTTATCTGCCATGTTTTAAAGATGTACCTATATGGCTCAAAAAGTTGGATTTTTATATTTAACTTGAAGAAAATTACATATGCCAACATTTTTAAAAATAATTTTTCATCTATTTGTAAAGCAATTACACGTTACTGAATTTAGTTTTAAAATCATGTAGTAATTTTTGTGCTTTATTTTTTTTATTTGAAATTTTTACTGGGTTTTTATAATTTCAATTCAAAAATAATGCCTTATGTTAATTAGTTCATCTTAATTTATAAAATACATTTTCTTCTACAGAACCAAACTTGTTTCCTCACAGTACTGTTCTACCAGAAATGCCCAGGTCTTCGGGAGTTTCAAGTCAAGCCGAACCCTACTATTCTTCCTCTGTGCCCATCTCAAGTGGACTGCCACATCACCCACCAGCCATGGCCTCAGTGGTCTCTCCACCTACAAGCTGGTCAGCAGTGACCCACCCCACCTCACGCTCAGTCAGTACAAATGCATTGAGTAGCTTCTCAGCAGCAGCACTGCCCTCTAACTCACCAGGCACCCTTCCGTTCCTAGAAGGGCCTGGGATGAGCGATTTAAGTGCCCCCAATGCTTGCCTCTATACCGACGGCCTAGCTAGAATGGAAACGTCACCCATGTCACCGGATGGCTTATATAGCATTTCTGATGTCAACATGCTGTCTAATCGCCCTGTGAGTGTGATGACAACCAGCAGTGGTAGCATGGGGGACACTGAGAATCCAAGACTTGTGAGCATCAATCTTGAAAACCCTTCATGTAACTCAAGAGACCTGAGACACCAGATGCCTGCCGCCAGTATGTCAACAGGCACCAGTTCTACTTCTGTCTTTGTTTCCCAGCCAGATGCATTCAATAGGTCAAACTTCAACTGTGTCGAAAACAGCCTGATCAATGAGCCTGGACCGTCGAATGATGCAAATAGTCGTAATTTTGTTCAGAATAGTCAGTATTCAAGTATTGACACTCTGCAGAGTGAGCAGTTGAGTGATTCTTTGGTATATGGTTTTTTAGATATGTTGTAGGACTTAAATCTAGAGAACTATAAAACTTGAGATATACAGACTAGAAAGAGAAGGTTCAGAATAGAAACTTTAGAGGGCTCTAGGATTGTTACTTTGAAAGATGCCGAAAATGGATGTGCTTGGTGTGACTTGTTCTTTCATATTTCCTCAAGACAAGCTATGTGTCTTTTGTAACATATTAATGTATTAGTTAAATGAATTGATATTTGCTTTCAAGCAGATTTAAGGTAAAACGTGTAATGGCTATGCCATTGGGAAATAAACTCATTATTATTGTTGAGGCCCAGAGACTAAAGTGACCCCTAAGGGGTTTTCTGGGGTTTCTTGGTATTTCTAGATATGTGTGTGTGTGTGTGTGTGTGTGTGTGTGTGTGTGTGTGTGTATGTGTGTATGTGTGTGTGTGTATGTGAGAGAGAGAGAGAGAGAGAGAGAGAGAGAGAGAGAGAGAGAAAGAGAGAGAGAGAGAGGTGGGGGGAGCACTAAAGTGAGATTTCAAGGTATGGAGGATTTTTGTTTTCTATTCTTATATTACTTAGATTCATACCACTAAGGCTACCTATGAAATTAGCTTTGGGCTAGAGAGATGGCTCAGCAGTTAAGAGCACTGACTGTTCTGGAGGTCCTGAGTTCAATCCCAGCAACCACATGGTGGCTCACAGCCATTCGTAATGAGATCTGGTGCCCTCTTCTGGCCTTCAGGCATACATGCAGGCAGAACATCGTATACATAATAAAATAAGTCTTTAGAAAAATAGCTTAATACCAATATTTCCAAGAAAAATACTTTTTTAGCCTTTTCTTTATTAAAAATGCCCTCATTCCCTTTAATCTCATAAAGCCTGTCTGCTTCTTTGTCAGGAATCTAACCAGATGTTCTAGCCCATGTCTGTAATCTTTCTGCTTAATGTTGCAGTTCAAGGCCTGCCTGGGCCACAGAGTAAGTTCAGTACCAGCTTGGGCAGCTTATGGAAATTTTGTCTCACAATAAAGATAGAAAAGGCTAAGGATGTGACTCAGTGGTAGAGCCTGCTTACTGTTTGCAAGACCCTGTGTTCAACCCCCTGGAGAGGGAAAAATAAAAAAAAATTACAAAATAAATTTAAGTTTTACTTCGATATATCGAAGCCGTGCTTTTGGCTTGCTTTTCCCCAGCCTCGCCAGCTCTGGAAATTGGCATGCTGTGTTTCTAATGCTAAGGCAAAAACCCTGATGTCGTCCTTGACTCTTCATCTCCCAAATCTATCAAGAGAGCAGCAAATCCAGGTCTTTCCTCAATATATATGCAAAGCTGGCCACCTCCTTTGAACTCTTGTTTGAGACGGGGTTTCATATTGCTCAAGCTGGTCTCAAACCTGCTACGTAGCCAAAGCTGACCTTAACCTTCGAATCTTCCTGCTGCTACCTCGGGAGTGCTGGGGTTACAGATGTGCACGGTCACACCAAGTTTATGTGGTTCTGGACATCAGTGACAGATTTAATTTAATTGGGCTTTGCTGGGAGACGCATGCTACCGTATTGATCTGTATGCTAGATCAGATGATTGTAGCAGTTCAGCAGTAGTTGGCACTGATAACTCAGACACAGCTGTTAGAAAGCTCAGCGGGTGTTACCCACACATTGACTGCTTTCTTAGTTTCTCCTCTAACTGGAACTAAGGTTCATCTACATCTGTGCTTAGAGTATTTTCAAATGATGTTTTATTTCCAGGTGCTGTTTTCCTGGCCACACAACTCATTTTATAACTTAAAACGTGTTTAGCCACGTTTCCCCTTTCTCCCTAGTTGCACTTGTATTTCACCTGGTTTGGAGGGCATGGGCCTTCCTTCCCCAACTCCACCTGTGCACTCCATCTCTTCCCCTGCTCCCAGTATCCTCATATCACCACCTAGTTCTTGCTTTCGCCATATAAACAGAACAAATATCTTCTTGAGCTCAGAAAGAAAGGCTAAAAACATCCCACAAAGTACCAGAAACCCTACCAGTATCACGTCCCTTCTTCCCACACCGTAACTGTAAAGTCTGTGCCTCCATCCCGTCACGTGTGTGTCCCTCCTTCGCCCGTCCATCTCTGGCTTTAGTTTACCCATCCCCTGTCGGAGCCCAGGTCTCTGTCTCAGTGTTACTCTACTTGTCTGTCCTGTCCACAGCCTGTTGCTATTGCCCAGGCGTTTCTGTGATGGTCAGGATCCTCTGAGTTCCTAACCCCAGCTCCCCATGGCTGTTTGCTGTGTGCACTCCCATCTGTACCAAGTGTCATCTTTCTCTGCTGCTGTCTGAATGCTCATGTAAGCTGCCTTCTCTTACACTCCGCTTTCCTAATGGCATTACTACTGTCACCAGAGAATTGAATAGAAACCTCGGATCATCTATGATTGTCTTCCTCAATTCATACATAGCCCTTTTGAGTCTGTCTGCTAAAAGTCTCTTGGGCCTGGCTCTTCCATCATTCTTTTTCTCCAGTGGGTATTTTTCCGCTCCAGTTGTTGCTCTTTTAATAGCCTATACCTCTTACACTTTGCGGTTAGAGCATGTCACTCTTTTCCCCTCAGGTCTCCATGTATGTAACCCGCTCTGTCTCTGCTCCCAACAGTTCCCACTAACAGCTGGCTTCTCTGCAGGGTTTGGTCTGCTGCAGCTGATATCCAGCAGATCTTGGATTCCAGCACTTGACATAGATCTCTGTGAGTTCAAAAACAAAAACAAAACAAGACAAAAACCATCCTGAGGCCCTTTGAAACCCAAAGCAACTCTCTCAGAAATCGTAATGCCGACAATAGCCAGTAGAAATTCTGCCTCTGTGTGGCAGGTTAAATCTCAAGTACCCCTGAGGTACCTTACCCTGTCATGCCAGTAGGCAGTATTCATGTTATAAATCATTTGACATTTTGTAACCATATATTGTACAGTGCACCATGTTCTATGTAGAAAATCAGAGGTGAATGAGAGTCAACTCTTGTTCTCAAAGGTACAATTCTTTACTTATGAGGAATCACACATAAACGTGGGCTGACTTTAAGGGATAGCTTGGAGAATTTTTACTTATGTAAAAACCATGTAACCATCGTGTTTGGGACTCCAGGCTCTCATCAGTACCCCCAAACCACTATTCTGATTCTTGTCATCAGAGCCTGCTGACTTAGTCTGCCAGCCTTGACTTTGCTAATGGATTCCCATTTATGAGTCTAGTGTACAGAGTAACGGGGTTGTCACTTTGCCTTAGTATGTTTCAGCGTGTTTCAATGGCCTCAGAAAGACTCTACTTTCCATTGGCGATACAGGCTGTCAATCTGTACCATATTACATTTTAATCATAAATTGATATGTTGAAAAAATACCACAAGCTATCAGACAACATGGAAAACTGTAGAGAAGAAAGACTGGTTTTAGTCAGGTAGCCTAGATGGGTCTAGTGTTACTGGCCTGTAATACCAGATACTCAGGCAGAAGGATCACAAGTTCAAGGTCCAGTCTGCCGGGTGAGTCCAAGGGAACAAACTTGTGAGCTCCTATCTCAAAATATAAAGTGAAAAAAAAAAGGTGCTGGGGTGTAGTTCAGTGGTAGAGCACCTAGCATGCAGAGCCCTGGGTTCAATGCCCATCTTTCCCAGGGTGTGTTCTGTACTAATGTCTGGAAAGAAACACTGTAAGTTGTGACGTGTGAGTCAAAGACAGTGAATGAGCAGCTGTGTTTCTCATGTGGCCGGATTAGTCTACTCTCAGGTTTGTCCAGGCTCGGCCCTCTAAGGCAGTCGCACGAATGCTTGAACTGAACATCAGGGCAGAGTTCACAGTGCGAAGCCAACAGCGGATGACACCAAGTCTCAAAAGTAATCGTATCTGATTTTTTTCATGTATGCAGAATACCAAAATCCCACTCATGTCCACACCGGGTTTTTTTTTTTTTGTCTTCTTTTGTTTTTATTTTAGTTTTGGTTTTTCAAAACGGGGTTTCCCTGTACAGCTCTGGCTGTCCTGGAACTTGCTCTGTAGACGAGGCTGGTCTCGTACTCAGAGATCCACCTGCCTCTGCCTCCCGAGTGCTGGGATTGATAGTGCAATGGTTAGTATTCTGCATTGTGTCCCACCATCTTTTTTAATAGATGAGATGTAACTTTTTAACAACCACACTCTTCTAAGCATGGCTCAAGGGCAGTTGCCACCTGTCCCCGGTTATTTAAAGGGGTAGTAAATCTTAGTGTGCACAGGCTTGTTCCACAGCTGGAGATGGTCATTTGGTTTCCTCCTCCCCCTTCTTTTCTTCCTTCCTTTTTTTTAAGACAGGTCACCCTGTTGTAGACCTGACTGGCATGGAACTCACCGAAGCACACCTGCTTCTGCCACCCAAACAAATTCAGAGTTGTTTTTATTTTTTAAAACTTCTGGAACTTTAAAGAGTCACAAACAAAATTCATTGAATACTTTGAGTTCACAATAATAAAACAAACTGAGTTTTTAGGGCTATTAGCAACTATGTAAATTTTTGGTAAAATCCCAAATTCATCTTGTGTCATTTTCTTTTTAAGCTTTTTAAATCAAACTATAACTTTCCATATAAGATGGAGTAGGATAAGGTTGGAGTACTTCAGGATAATTGACTTTCAGTCTTCACTAGACCTCATGGTGATTCACGCTGTAGCTTCAGCACGTGGAAGGCTGAGGCAGGAGGTCTGCTTGAGGGTAGGACTTGAAGATCAGCCTGTGCAGCATGGGATACATCAATCAGAGAATTTAAAAAATACTGAAAAAGAAGAAAAAAAATACTGTTGGCCATGGTTTAAAAAATCTCAACTAACTAGTGAAATCTGTTGTTTTGACCTTGAATTTACTGTCCACCTTCCTCTCCCTTCTGAGTGCTGGGGTTGTAGGCATATGCCAACCACACCGCATCTGGTTTAAAATATTTAGATTTTTGAGGGGAAGGGAGGGGAGCATCATACTGGAATTGAACCCCAAGTCTCATAACTGCTGGGCAAGTGCTCTACCGCTGAGCTGTCTGCATTTGAAACTTATTTTATATGCTTGATAATGAATGAACTTCAAGGCACTGATGAAATGATTTTTTAAAGTTCTCAGATACTATTATCTAAGACGTTAAGCTTTGTATCAATATGAAATATTTTTTAAAATGTCAAGATGTCTTTTATTGTACAAAACATTGTGTTACTTTTGTAATATCTTTGTATACTGTGATTTTTTTCTTGGTGATGTAATAAACCATTTTCTAAAAATGCTTGCCAAAATTTTGCTGTTTGCTCACAAAATATCTTGTTCTAAGGAGCAGTTGTTTGGGTTGTTTAGAAACATTAGGCATTTTACAGAATGTTCTCAGCAATGCTTTTCTCTGTAACTGCCCTTTGAAATGGTGTCTCAGGAAGCAATAGATATCCCTTTTTCAAAGATTTTTTCTTTTTCTTTTTTTTTTTTTCCTTTTTCAGAGACAGTGTCTCACCATGTAGCTCAGGTTGCCCTGGAACTCACTATGTAGACCATGCCTGTCTCAAACTTCCTGAGTGCTAGGATTGAAGGAGTCTGCCACCACACCCGGCTCCCCGCCCCAAGGTCGAAGTCTCAGGGGGGCCATATGGTCCGGATCTTTGAGTTCCCTTCATGGCTTGCAGATGACCGGCACCCGAGACGAGAAGAGCAGAGGTGGAAATAGGAACTTCAGTGTGCGCTTCCTCTCATAGAAAGAGTTTTAGGTGTCCATTTTTAGGTCTTATTCATCTGTTTGTGGGTGAGAGAGCACATCTGGGGAATTAATCCTAGAGGACAGCTCTCTCCTCCCTTCACGTGGGTTCCATGAAGTAAACTCAGGTCACCAGATTTAGGGGTGGTGTCCTTTACCCATGGAGTCATCTCAACTTTATTTCTTTAAATATGATCCCCAAAATTGTGTCCTTTGGCCACCTGTTTTCCTGGTTTCTCTCAAGTGCATCCCAACCTTTCAACATCCCATTCTGACTTCAGCAATTTTAGATTTCATGTATGAACTACATCATGTGGCATCTGTTTTCTTGGCCTCAGAATTTTATTCCAGGCTTGTCTACATTGTGGCAGATGAAAGGATTTCCTCATTAAATGGCCAAATACCATCTCACTGTGTATTTGTACTGTATTTTCTTCATCTGCTCATCCTGGCAGACCCTCAGATTGACTTATTAGCTTGGTGATTGTAAATCTGTGGACATGGAATGGAGATAAGAACATACTGGGTTTTTCCCCTTGGGACATAGATATATAAACCCAATAATGGAATTGCTAGATCACACACTTGTTCTGTTTTTCTGAGGAACTCCCATAACAGCTGAACCAACATACATTTTTACCAACATTGCAGTTTCTCCTTACTCCATGTTCTTACCAGCATTGTTAGCTTTCTCCACGTGCGTGAGTGCGTGTGTGTGTGTGTGTGTGTGTGTGTGTGCGTGTGTGTGTGTGGTGCATACATGAGTGCTGGTGCCCTAGGAGGCCAGAAGATGGCATGAATTCCCAGAAGCCAAAGTTATAGGTGGTTGTGAGCCATCTGACATGGATGCTGGGAACTTGGGTCCTCTGCTAGATGAGCAAGTGTCCTTAACTGCTGAGCCATCTCTTCAGCCCGACTTCCCTCTTTTTGATAATAGTCATTCTTATAGGTATGAAGTGGTATCCCATTTTAATTTTTGTCTCCCTATTGAGTTTTCTTTTTCATAGGCTTGTTGACCCTTTGTTTGTTGAGAACGTATGTAATGGTTTTTGGTCCATTTTACTAATTACATCCTTTGTGTGTGTGTGTGTGTGTGTGTGTGTGTGTGTGTGTGTGTGTGTGTGTTGTCTTATTACTTGCTAAGTAGATCAGAGGTGCTGGGGTTGAAGGCATGTCACCACACCAGTGCATCCTTTGTTTTCTTCTATTGGATTGTTCTGGATAGCAGCCTGCTATCAGATGTCCCATTCTGGGGGTGGTCTTTCCACTTTCTTCTTTCCTTTGCTGTTTCAAGGAAGCCTTTTTGGTTAGTAATCCCATTTGTCCAGTTTTGCTTTTGTCGGTCACGCTTTTGGTGGCAAATGCAAAAGCACAGTTGCCTAGCACACAGTCAGGTTGCTTTCCCCCCTAGGAGTTTTAGTTTTAGCTCTGAGCATTTGAGGTAGGTGATCTTCGGAAATGGTGTAACTTCAGGAACTCATTGCATACAAAGGCAGGCAGACCCAGTTCCCAGTGCCTTCTACTGTTCTTTCCCCATTGTGCACTCTTGACACTTCTGTCAGAAAGAAGCTAGATGTAAGTGCATGCGTTATTTCCGGTCTGGGATGTGTGGGTGTACTTGAGCAAATACATACTATTTTAACTGCTGCAACTTTTAGTTACATTTTGAAATCAAGTATTGTAGCCAGGCTGGCTTCAGATTTCCTGTGTCACTGAGGATGACCTCCAACTGAACTGTGGGAGTTACAAGCAGACACCACCACACCATTTTAACGATGTACGGAGCATGGAACCCAGGGACTCATGTATGCTATGCAAGCATCCTGCCGACTGGGCTACATCCCCAGTCTTTATTATTGTTGTGAATTGGGACCCTACTGTATATCCCAGGCTGGCCTGGATCTTGTTGTATGCCTCAAACTTATGATCTTCCCACCCCTGCCATCAGAGTCCTGGAATTTCCCATTTAGACACCACGTCTTTCTCTCCAATATTGTTCTTTTGGCCTCCGCTCACTTCACTGGCTCTCTCTTGTGGTTCCATATTCTGTTTAGAACAGTTCTGCCAAAAATGTCATGGGAATTCCGCTTTTGTCATACTGACCCATCCTTGAACCCTTGAGGCAATCCCACATGGCCATAGTGAGCTATATCTTTTGAGTCTGCTGCTGAGTTTGTCTTGCTAGCATCTTAGTTTTTCACGTATGTTCATAAGAAATAGTGACCTGAGTTTTCCCTTAGTGATGTCCTTTGTTGGATTTTGCCATCAGAGCTTGGAAGCATTTCCTCTTTGTTTGCTTTAGAAGAGTTGGAGATTGCTATCAGTTCTTTAAATGGTAGCAGTGAAACTATCAGGTCCTAGGATACTTTTTTATTTATTTTTTTTTCCATTCAAAAATTTACACTTCCTCCCCTCCTCCCATTCCCCTCCCGCTCCCCCACTCATCCTCCTCCTTCCCCCTCCCTCCTTAAGAGAGGGCAGGGAACCCTGTCCTGTGGGAAGTCAAGACTCTCCCCCCATATCCAGGCCTAGGAAGCTTTGCATTCAAATAGACTAGGGTCCCATTTTTTTGGGGGGGGGGGTCTTTTGTTAGTTTTATCTCATTATTCATTATTAGTCTGTTCAGATTTTATTGATAATGGGATTGTAGTCATCTTTGAGGAAGCAATAGGAGGGTAGTTACTCTAAGGGTTTTATGTGCATGTTGTGGTGTGCATTGAGGCTAATGGGAGTCAGATTTACCATCAGAGCGGAGAATTAAGAATTTTGAAAAGGCCGGGGCGGGGGTAGTGGTGGTGCACACCTTTAATTCCAGCACTTGGGAGGCAGAGGCAGGCAGATCTCTATGAGTTCAAGACCAACCTGGTCTACAAGAGCTAGTTCCAGGACAGGCTCCAAAGCAACGGAGAAACTCTGTCTCAAAACACAAAAAACAAAGCAAAACAACAACAACAAAAAGAAATTTGAAAAGGAGAAATAGAGGGCAGACACTGAAAATGCTGATAATTACAACCATAGTTTTTTGGTGTATATAGAAATTTCTAGATGTTGCGTGTTCTATGAGAGGGCTTACAAATAGCAATCCACAATAGCATTGAGCACATGTGATCCCCAAACCTTAGTTTCTAAATACCATCTTCTGGGGTTCAGGGTATAGGTCAATAGCTTCTCCAATCTGCAGGGGGCCCTGCCCTCCAGCATCACATAAAGCAGGCGTTATATACACCTATATTCCAGGCTCCTGATTGCAGAAAATAGTTTAAGATTATTGTTGGCTACATAGTAAGTTCAAGGCCAGTCTGGGCTACATGACATCTTGTCTCAAGAAAATAATAATAATTAAATACTTTTGGGATGTTGAGATGGCTCAGTGGACAAAGGCACTCGTGCCAAGCCTGACAATCCAAGTTCAATCCCCTGGCCCCACATGGTAGGCAAGAACTGAACCGACCCCGTAAATTATCCTGAGCTCCATATGTGTGCAGTAGTGTGCACGGACACACACATGTAAGCGCTGACCTCCATATGTGTGCAGTAGTGTGCACGGACACACACATGTAAGCGCAGTAAGAAGTTTACTCTAGAAAAATAGCATTCTCCACAAATGAAACCAGATCCTCTTAGAGAAATAGTCACTTTCATGGCTAGTACAGAGGAACTACAGAGATGACCATGGCATAGCTGTGTGTTATAGTAAGAATATACTCGAAGAATGATGGAGAGAATGTCAAAAGGACATAGGAACGAGCTTGAGCTCCCACTATTCAGACCATTACTTAAAAATAAAAATATTAGTAACAAATTACCACCTCATCGAATAAAAGGGGGATCTGTAAGTGGGGTGTGTTAGTGACAAGATGCCACTTTGTCATGGCTCAGTCTCCAAACCCCACAAAACAAAACCAAGGCTACAACAATACAGATGGATGGAGAGTGAAGGAATGCCCGGCCTGCCCATGGGATGCCAGGGAGCACACGTGAAGGAAGGACACAATGTGGCAACAGGACTCAGCACAGTAGTAGCTGAGTCGGGTGAGTGAAGACCTGGTCTATCACAGGGCACTGACCTGCAGGGGCGAGGGGGAATGTAAGACTGGAGAAGTTGATAGACCATACCTTACCCAACTACCAACCCCCAGCCCCCAGGAACTGGAAAGCTTGGCCCCTGTCTGACACTTGGTAGGATGCAAGAAGTCGTTTCTTCTGTGGCATTCTCCCACGCCTGAGGCTGATAAGGAAGCACCGGGCACACTGGACTGAGGGTGGACTACTGGCTAACTGGTCTGAAATCTGAAAACTGCTTCATGAATGTCACCATGACCACTGACACTGACAGTGTGGTGACTCGATCGTGAAGCCCGTGACAAACGGCAACCCGAGGGAAGCCGTCGGGTTAGATAGTGGTGGAATGTCAGTGCTGACTTCCTGGTATGGTGGGCGTCCTGTGATTTACAAGAGGCCTTCCTGGAATCACACACTGATGTATCTGAGATGGTGAGGCGTTGCTGACTCAGCAGCTCAGTGGGAAAGTTCCTTTGTACTTTTCAGTACTTTTTAAGTTTGGAATTATTTTGAAGTGAAAAGAATTAAAAGATATGAGTCATTTTTTTCTCATGATAATAATAATAAAAGGTACTCTGCTAGCTCAGTATGTCAACTTGGCACAGGCTAGACTATCTGGGTGGAGGGAGACTCGATGGAGGAAAGGAGAGACCTTTCCATAGGCTAGGTCTGTGGGCCAGAGTGTGGTGCAGTCTTGATGAATGATTGTTGTGGGAGGACCTCGCCCACTGTGAGCAGCGCTATCTGAGCTCGTGGTCCTGGGTGCTCTATGAAAGCAGACAGAGCAAGTCACCAGGAGTAAGCCAGGAAGCAGCGTTCCTCCGTGGCTCCTGCTTCAGTTCCTGCCCTGACTTCCCTAGATAACGGAAGTGTTAAGGGAAACAAAGTCCCTCCCCAAGTTGCAAGGTAAGCGGGTGCCATGTAAAAACCCATTCAGAAAAGCTTCCGCCTGGACGGGGGTTATGGCCCTTGAGTACAATCCGAACACTCTGAGAGGCAGACGGAGGAAGGAGAATCCTGAGCTCAGGTCCAGTCCAAGCTCTAGCGGGAGACCCTGTCTCCAGGGACCTACCTCACAAAGCTTACCACACGCAGTCCGTTCTCCTGTGTGGACTTCAAACCCAGACTAAAGAGCAGAAATAACAGATGAGCTGGCTGATGATGCTGAGACATCACCTTCGCAACAAGATGGCATGACGGTGGCAATCATCAGGGACGGGGTCATGGGGACCTGTCCCCACCTGAGGAACTGCTAGCTCTTGACGGATGCTTGAAGGGGTGTGGTGGTCTTAAACGCTGCAGCTATACGTGAGCTCACCGTGTTCCACAACGACGCCCACAAAGGTTGTAATCTCAGTGGGTCACAAAATGAAGACGGGAAAGTGGGAAGGGGTCTCGTAGAGGGTTCGCTGGGGAGGGGAGGAGGTAAGAAAGGATGGGGGTCGGTGTGGTGGTGCACGCCTTTAATCCTAGGGGAAGAGGCAGGCGGATACCTGTGAGTTCCAGGACAGCCAGGGATACAGACAGACCCTGCCTCAAAAAAAAAAAAAAAAAAAAAAAGGATGGGGTGTAAGTGTGACCACTGTGTGTTATGTGCATCATAAAACTATCAAAGAATAAATTTAATTTAAAAAACAATAAAGCTCCAAGAGAAAAAAAAACACCTGCTTTTCTCTTAGGAAATGTAAATCTAACTTAAAATCAATTTAATTTGCAAAGGAACCAGTTACCCTACTAGGAAAATTCTCATTTATCAATTCTATTTTTTTTTCTGACTTCTCCTGTTCTTCGGAGTTGATTTTTTTTCTTAAACTACAGATTATATTTGCAAGAACAAAAGGCTCATTCTGCGACAAACAATGCTCCTAATTTAAACAGAGCATATAGAAGGGAAAGCAAGGTAATGAAATATTTCCTGCTCCTGTGTCCCCCGAGTCCCATGGACATCAGCAGCCACTTCAACAGGAAATAATTCAAGGAACAGTTTGCTGGAAGTTCCTGGCATCGTGTTTGGGGTTCACTGGATTCAAAGCTGAGCTAAAAGAAACCGAGATTTACCCTAAATTATTTAAACTTCTTTTGCAGAGAAATTTCATCAGAAGCTGAAAGTTTCTCACCAGAAGTCTTTAACCTTTAACTTTGTATCAGCTAAGCTGTTATCCCTTTTGCATTTTTTTAGACAATGAAAAAAACCCCTTTGCTATTATTCACAGATGATGAAACATGGTCTCAAACAGTAGGCTTCCCTTTCCCCTCAAGCAAAAATGTTTTTTTTCTGATATAATATCTAAAATACATCTTTTTAATAACAATTCTTTATTAAGTCTTTGGAAATTTCACATTATACACCCCAACCCCACTCACCTCCCAGTCCCTCCATATCTGCACCTCACCTCCAGGGTCCCCCCCCAATTAATTAAAAACAAACAAAAAGACCACCTCGCACCCCCATCTCTCCCACCTCTCCAACACCTCGTTCATTCTAGTGGCACTGAGGGCTGCCATGTGTCATGTGGTCCACCCTTTGTCCTGCCAGCCTTGCCCACAGATGTCCACTGCAGTGAATCACTGGTCTGGTTCAAGGCCCCTGGCCTCTGGCACACCCAAACTCCTCTCGGATATCCTGCAATTGTCCCCAGTCAAGGAGATCCTGCCACTATTGTTCTGCAGGACCAATCCTAGATGGAGCAGACACGAGGTGGTCTAATCCAAGGCCCAGGGTGTGGTGGCTGAGCTGGTCAGGGCCACCCTCCTTAGGCAAGGGATGACCTTGGGGCCAGTTCTCTGAAGACTGTGGTAAGGGGTGGGGTGGAGCTCTCCTGTGAGGGGTGGGACCAGCTCTCAGGCTGTAATGCAAGGGAGGGGTGAGGCCTCCTACACCGAGAGTCAGTGAAGGGCGGAGTCAGCTCAGCAAGGCCCTTGGATTCCCATACACAGGGTTCCTATGGCCATGGATATCACCACAGACCCCAGGTTCAGCAGGACCACTGACCCAGACATGGCCTCAGCAGCAACTTGAGCCCAGACAGCATTGCCCCAGGTCACCTGGATCAGTATGACCCCAGTGGCAGCATGGCCCTCGGACACCAGCATGGCCAATGGTTGTGGCCTAGACCCCAGGCATCCATGTGGCCTTTGGTTGTAACATGGGTCATGGACATTAACACAGACCCAACTGTGAATTAACAGATCCAACACGGACCCAGACATGGTCCTCTGAAGCAGCCCAGGCCCAGATGTCACCATGGACTGAGGTAGTAGTGCAGGCCACTCACACTGGCATGGACCCTGCAGCAGCATGGCCTACATGACCCCTGGTGGTAGCCTAGACCCCTGGCATCAGCATGGTCTTCGAGGGTATCAGGAGCCACAGACATCAACACAAATCCCAGCTGCCTGTGGTAGGGCTACAGACCCAGAAATGGCCTTCAGCGACAGTCCTGGGCCCAGACATCACCAAGATGTCTGGCACCTTGTGGCAGCATAGGCCACTCAGATCTGTATGGCCCCAGCTGCAGCATGACCCTCAGACTAAAATACATCTAAAGGATCTGTGAACTGTGTGCTGAGAAACTGAACACTCAAATACTGTTCAAAGTGAAGTATCAGGAAGAAAGGAAGGAAAGACGGGAGGGAGGGAGGGAAGGAGGATGGAAGGGAGGGAGAGAGAATGGGAGGGAGGAAGGGAGGGAGGACAGACAAAGGTCAAGAAGTTGTGCCAGATGGAAATTACACTTGAATCTGTATTTTATTGAGTTTCTCTTCTGGAATTTTTAATGATTAATTCAACTTCTTTTGGTTCAATATGTTTAAGGCTTCTTTTCTTCATCATGCCATTCATTACAAATACTAATTATATGAGATCATCTAAGACATACATTAGCCATTTCCTTGCTATCCAATTCCAGAAGGCACTGTGCATCTAACTGGCAGACTTGAGAGCACTGTCAGCCACAGGAGCCACAGGTGCTCATGACAAGCTTGTACAGAAAGGACCCTGGAGGACAACTTCAGTTCCAGACCTGGTCAACAGGAGTAACTGGTATCTTAGGTGTCCTCTAACTGTTCCCGTGTTTATGAAATTCGATATAAAGTTAAATATACCTTATTAAAATGCTTGAAGTTAGAAAATAGTTGAAACACTGTAAAATGTGTTTGTATTTGTTTAGCAAGCTCAGATTTTTGAATTTGTAACCCGGGAAAGAAGTTATTGAAGGCACTTGTTTCACTCACTTAAAGGACGCAGGGAGTGTCAAGGCCAGTGGTTCTTAACCTCCCTAATACTGTGACCTGTTAGCGCAGTTCCTTATATTATGGTGACCTCAACCATAAAACTACTGCATTGCTGCTTCGGAATTGTAGACTGCTACGTTATGAATTGTATTGTAAATATCTGATATGCAAGAGATCTGATATGCAACCCCTATGAAAGTCACGACTCACAGGTGGGAACCGTGGCTCTACAGCCTCACCCCCAGCATGGTGACAGGTGCGAACCATGGCTCTACAGGTTCACCCCAGCACGGTGACAGGTGGGAACCGTGGCTCTACAGGTTCACCCCAGCACGGTGACAGGTGGGAACCGTGGCTCTACAGGTTCACCCCAGCATGGTGACAGGTGGGAACCGTGGCTCTACAGGTTCACCCCAGCACGGTGACAGGTGGGAACCGTGGCTCTACAGGTTCACCCCAGCACGGTGACAGGTGGGAACCGTGGCTCTACAGGTTCACCCCAGCACGGTGACAGGTGGGAACCGTGGCTCTACAGGTTCACCCCAGCACAGTCACAGGTTCTGCAGGAGACAAGTACTGATAACTTTAGACTGTCAAACTAGTAACTTGAGGCTGTTAGGACTTATGACGAATCTCATCTTAAAGTACTTCTACTGATAACACTTGAGGGCAACTGGAAAAAATATTCCTATCAAATGTGCGTTGGAGATATTAGAAATCCACAGGACACTCTAGCACCGAGTCTAGCTGCAGCGTTTATTCAGATGATCTGAAAACTGGAGCGCTTTCCCTTAAAGGTGCAGGGGTTCCCGTAGGAAATCTCCCTGAAGAAGTCACAGCTCCTCTTAACAGTGTCTCCCACTGCACACTTCTCTGAGCGACAGAATTAAAAAGGAAAATGGCTCGATTATTCCTATTTTGGTTCTGTGGTCATGAGACGGAATGAGAAAACATAAGACATCCTCAGAACACAAAATATGCGTACATATAGATCCTGAGATGTTACAGTGAACTTCAGAAACAGGGGAACACGGTCCAAGCCATTTTGAAGACACTGTGGTGGTGGGTAAGTCATTCTCCAGGATACGCCGCCTGCATGTCCGCATCACGTCAGGAAAGCCCTCTGTGTTCAAATGTGAGAGCTAGTCACCCAGAGCAGGTGGCCAGTCAACATCTACAGACTGAAAGGAAGAAAAGTCATTAAACAGAAATTCTGGCAAGCATTTCTGGGGACAGTTTCACTGTGTGCAGGAGAAATGACCATTTCTGAACTAATAGAGACACCATTACTTTATACCTCTTGACTCCTAGGAGAAGTGGATAAATCATCATGTCAGTTATGAATAAAGTATGAAGAAATTCAAATTTGGGCAGCCACACTATTTTTCCTCACAAGTCTCAACAACTGTTGCTCTGACCACCTTCTCTTTCACAAAATACAGTTATGTATCACTTAATGGTGGGAACATATTCTGAGAACTGTGTCATCGGGTGACTCCATCCCTGGGCAAACACCATGGCGTACTTAACCTAAGGTATGATGTCACTAGGGGTGTCAGCTAGCGGGACCAGTGTTAAGTGGCACATGGCTCGAGCAGTCTCTAACTAAAGGGGAAGTGAATGAATATGAACATCACTAGAAGTACAAAACCAGAGTAGCTTCTCATTTCAGAAGCTTTGTTTCCTTTAAAACCCAGTCAAATCAGCTATCATGAATCATGCCTGCAATCTTAGCGCTTCAGAGGTAGAGGCAGGAATCAGAGTTTACAGCCTACTCGGGCTACATCAGACCCTGCTCCAAAGCATCAAAAGCATCTAAATAAATCCAATCAGTCTCTGGACTCTCACTTTGTTCTTCCAGATTAAAACCACAGTGAGCAATCTAGTCCAGTTCCACATATCACATTCCCGACACACCAAGACACACCTTATCTGGTCTCTGTCTGTGGACCTCCCTTAGGAAGAGGCTTATGTGGGTGCGATGGTGTATACCTGCCACAGCAGCCAGGAGACTGAGCTAGGGCAGATTAGTAGATGCTAGCCTGAGCCATAAGGCAAGTTCCAAGCAAGCCTGGGACATATTTAAAAACAAAAAGCACTTGGGAGACAGAGGCGGGAGGATTTCTGTGAGTTCAAGGCCAGCCTGGTCTACAGAACTAGTTCAAGGACAGCCAGGGCTCTGCTAAGAAAGCCTGCCTAGAAAAACAAACAAACAAACAAAAAAACCCACCACCACCAACAAGAATAAATAAATAAATAAACAACTGCCAAGCCAACCCAACCCAGAGGTGTGAGGTGCCTCTCTGAAACGAAGTATTCATTAGTCCACGGGTCACGTCGCACCCCAGGTTTCCTCAACAGACAAGTACACACTGCACAAACTGCTCTAATAACTCCCAAAATGCATTGTGTAGTGTTTTAGATAAAGCCCTGTGCCAAATTTAAGTTAATGGTAGCTTCTCAAACTAAAACTGAGACAAAGAGCCACAACTGTGACAGAGGACAGGGAAGGAGAGGCATATCACTATGGATCAGTAGCTCTACAGAGGGTCCTATTGACAAGGCTGAGAAACTGACCTGGGTCTGACCCTAAGATGTCTGTTAACATGGATTGGAGCATAGTTCAAGGTAGAGTCTTGCCTAGCACTCTAGAAGAAAATGTTTTCAATCTTTAATTTTGATACTATAATCACATCATTTTCTCCTTCCTTCCCTTCCTCCAACTCTCCCCTCTATCTTTCCTCGCTTTTTCAAATCCATGTATTCTTTAGGGCATTAATTGTTGCTATACAGACACATCCTAAATATAGCCTGCCCAGTCTGTGTAATGTTACTTGTATGTATGTTTCCAGGGCTAAACATCTGGTATTGGACAACCAATTCTTTAAAGCAGTGATTGTGGCTGGCACCTTCTGTGAGACTAAGTTGTCTGTCTCCTTACAACAGCCTCGTCAGACTAATCAGTCTGGACAGTGGATCCTGGCTGCCATGTAAGAGCCATGTACAGTCTAATGACAACATGACTGCCATGACGGTTCACGTGGACACATGTTCACTTCGTGCACCCGTGCAGAAAGCTAGCCTCTTCTGGGGTTTGCAGTGGAGGGAGGCAGGGATGTCCCTCGAGGAGCACAATGTGTGACCCCACAGCCCGGAAGGGGCATTCTTTAGACTTTAACCCTGCTTCAGCTGACACTACAAGGGCAGAGCCGCACAACACAGCACTCTTCCCTGCTCTGGGCTGTCGCAGGGGTCCCAGAGACAATCACCTGCTTTGCTGTGTTTGTTCTGAGTCAGGGTCTCACTGGCCTCAAACTCACATTTCTCTTGCCCCTGCCTCCTGAGTGCCGGGATTATAGCTGTACCACTATGCCCTAATTTATCTGATTTCCTATCATTTCTAAGTACATGTTCTGGAACAAGGGGTCTTAAAACCCTTCTTAAACATTTAACCTATTTTGTATGTGCATGTGTACACTCATGCATGCGCACACATGCTCATGCCACAGAACACAAGGAGATGATGAAGGAAGTTCTTCTGTATAAGTGTTGCTTTTATTGGTTAATGAATAAATATGTTTTGACCAGTGGCTTAGCAGAATAGAGCTGGGCGGGAAAACTAAACAGAATGCTGGGAGAAAGAAGGCAGAATCAGAGAGAAGCCATGTAGGCCCACTGGAGACAGACACTGGGAATGGAACTTTGCCTGGTAAGCTACAACCATGTGGCGATACACAGATTAATAGAAATGGGCTAATTTAAGATATGAGCTAGCTAAAAAGATGCTTAAGCTATTGGCCAAATAGTATTGCAAATAATATAGTTTCTGAGTGATTATTTTGGGGGTCTGGGCAGCCGGGAATGAACAAGTGGCCTTCGCCAACAGATGAGTGTGCACACTTGTGCATGCACACACATACCCATGCCCCAGCACATGAAGATATGAGTGTGCACACTCATGCATGAACACACGCGCCCATGCCCCAGCACACAAGGAGATGAGAGTGGGTCTCTGCTTCTACCGTGTAGATCACAGGGACTGACTGAGTTCAGTGCTGCCTTGGCAGCAAAGGCCATTACTGAGATAAGCTAAGTCCAGTCCTAAAGCCCCTTCTTGAGGAAGGATATCTCTATACGGACCTGGCTGTCCTGGAAATACCTATGTAGACCAGGGTAGCCTGGAGCTCAGAGATCCACCAGTCTCTACTTCTCAAGTGCTGGGATAAAAGGCGTGCATCCCAGCTCTAAAATTCTTTATCAAACAGAACCCTAGCAGTCAGATGAATGCTTGACACAGTTAAATTTATTTTCTTGTTTTCTTTAAGGGTATAATCTGATGCCATAGGTAAATTAGTAAACGACAGTACCTGATACCAACTAGTAAATTAACTATATAATCCACAAGTATCACAAATGGATCCTGGTTTGTTTGTGTGTTTAAAATAAATACAGAGATAATTCTTCCCTATACTACAAAGCTACTGTGAGGCTTTACTCTTGTCAGATACCTAGAGAGGGCTGGAGAGATGCTCGGCGGTTAAGAGCACAGGCTGCTCTTCCAGAGGACCCGGGTTTCATTCCCAGCACCCACCTGGTGGCTCACAACCACCTGTAAGCCAACACCCTCTTCTTTACTCCAGGAACACCAGGCACACATGTGGTGCACAGACATACATGTAGACAAAATACTCATACACATAAAAGAAAATAAATCTAAATAAAACCCTCATATAAAAAAAAAAACACCCACGGACACAGGTGATGCTATTAGGTTTAGTGTCAAAAGACTTAGTTTGGCTGAATTTGACTGGCAGATGTGCACTCCCCATAGAATACTTTACCTCCACATCTAGTTCAAGGATGTCTGCAGTCACGTTCATCAGAGAGCCGATGTTCGGCTTGGTTCTCCCAAAGTCTCCATGGACAAATTCTTTAATGTAGCTAGGTCTGTTTAAGGAAAAGCTCATGCAGTGCCAACTACTTTGGCCAAGGGGGAGGGAAAAACAAATAGACTACAAAATGTTACAGAAGCGATGCCGTTTCTACACCTGGACTTGAGATGGGGATCTCAGAAAATGAGCTCGATGCCAGCAGCCCGGATCCCACCAGCCTGGGTGCCAGCATAGTAACCGGAACCTGTTTACATCACACTCCCGGGAGGCCACAACTCTGTTGTTTCAGACAGGGCACCGTGTGGCCCGGGCTACATGAACATGACCTGCATCCTCCTGCTTTCACCATTCAAGTGCTGACAGCGAAAACCTTTGTCATTCCCACCCCCACCCCAGGTGTGGGTTTCTTATGAGCTCATCTCATCTCAAAATGCCAAGGTTTGGGTATACATTAAATAGACTATATAGTTCAATGCCCTTCCCCCTTTTGGAGACAGCGTCCCACTGTGTAGACCTAGCCTGGAACTCACTATGTAGACCAGACCAGCCTCCAGCTCAAGAGATTCACCTGCCTCTGCCTCCTGAGTGCTGGTATTAAAGGCATGCGCCACCATGCCCAACCCAATGCTTTTCAACACCCCTCCCCCTTTGTCATTTCTGTTTTGATATCTGGTCCCATTTTTCAATAATGACAATTAGTATCTATGAAATGGGAAGTTTCTACAGAAGCACACAGAAACTGACCGCCAACGATGGGGTTCCTTGTAACACATTGGCATTAAGATGGGAGGAAGAATTAAACTATTTAGTCTTCTTAGAAAGTCTACTTGATACTTATTATTTACACATGCATGTGTGTCTTTGAGTGTACACCAAGCATGAATGATGGCAGAGGTCAGAAAAGGTGTTCAAGCCTGCCCTGAGGCTGCAGCTACGGGTACCTGGGAGCAAAAGAATTAAGTTTTTTTGCTTGTTTGATTTTGTTTGCTTTTTGTTTCTATCTGTGTGTATGCTCCTGAGTTTTTTGCCACATACCCCAACCTGGCCTTGGAGCCACTGTGCAGTCCAGGCTGTCTTGAGCAGAAGCAAGCCTGAATAACAGGTCCAGTGTGAACCGCACCTGGCTAGATTCTTTTGGGGGCTGTTTTAGCAACTTTGTGTTCTCTACATAGATCTTTACATTTTGAAGGCAATGGTTAAATCTGGCATTTGTTCTTAATAAGATTAGCACTCCACAACATGCTACTGCAGCCCTGATGTCATCTGAAAAATAACACAAAAACACCGCATTAGTGAAAGCAGAAGTCAGTGGAAGTGGTTAATGGTGTTTGTACAGGAAAACAAACGACTTCTCAGCACTGGCTGAGAGGCAACAGTGCAAGCTTTTTCGCCTTCTCCCCCATAATATGTTTTGGCGCAAACAGAAGACAAACAATGATCCTGTGGCTCTTTTTTTCCTTAATTCATAATTTCTCCTCAATTGCCGTTTTTCTCCCCTCATTTTCTTCAGAGAAAGGCAGTAATGAGGAAGGAAGCAATGGAAAGTCTGGCCTGTACTCGTGCTGGAGAGACCGGATGGCAGGCAATGAACCTGGCCGCGGTGCTGAGCCACGTGAGACTGAGACGGCACAACATGAACTGCGCACATCAGGCCACACACTACAAGAACCATGTGGTAGCTGGAGTTTGACCAGCTCTTCTTGGCTAGCGTATTAAGTACATATATGTAGCTGTTTCCAAAAATGTCTTAACAGGATTGAAAACGTGCTAGTTTTCCAAAGACAAAGCATTCCTTCTTGGCATGTAAAATTAAAGACAGAGTTAGTTTTGTTTCATTTTTATAATCTGGGGGCAATAGGAAAACCAGGCATGGTGAGACATGTCTGTAATCCCAGTAATTGGAAGGCAGAGGCAGAATCTTGAGATCAGGGACAGCCTAGGATCCACAGTAAGAAGCAGTCTTAAAAGAAAGCAAATTCTAAGACTGCCGGAGCTCTCTGATTCACTGTGTTAGAAACCCAGTTCTGATCTTGAAGCCGCAAGTTGGAACCGATCAGTATCAGCTTTGGCAGGTAGCTATTTAAAACTCCAAGTGCCAACCTTCTATTTTATTGTTTTTATTGACCTATACTTTTCTCCCCACTCTTCCTCCCCCTCCCCTTCTACCCTCTCCCATGACCTCCACGCTCTCAATTCACTCAGGAGATCTTGTCTTTTTCACCTTCCTATTTAGATCCACGTCCTCTTTGTTGTCTAGTTTCTCTGGGGTTGTGACCAATAGGCCGGTTTTTCTTTGCTTTAAGTCTAAAAGCCACTTATGAGTGAATACGTATTATAGTTGTCTATTTAAAACACGGTCAAAATTTTGGAGTTTTGAAACTCCTAACACTGACAAATTATTGCTTAAGTAGGTAAGATGTAGTTTTCACACAGCCCTGCACATAAGCTATAATCAATATGTCAAGAAGCACCGGGCACAGCATGTGTCCATATTCCTTCCATCCTGGAGGCAGAGACTGGGAACCGCTTAAGTGTTAGTGATGAGCCTGCCTGGGCAACACGGTGAGCGCCTGTCTCAAATTCTAAAGAGGGTAAAATATCTGCTCCCTTCTATCTCCTGTGTTTACTCAGTTGGGCAAACACTTGAAATAGTTAGATGTCCAAATAGGGTTATGAACATGTGACTTGTAAAATGTGTAAAGACGGCAAATGAATCAATGAAAAGTACTTCCTGAGTCTACTATATGCTAAACAATGGGTAAGACACAGCCACAGAACTGCAAACTTTAAAGTTGGCATTGAACTGATAGACACTTCATGGTTTAAAATACTATTCTGAAATACAAATGGGAAAACAGACTTCAAACAAAAAGTATTGAGTCCCTAAGATGGCTGAAAGACCCTTAAGGAAATGCTCAACCTCCTTAGCCACCAGAGAAATGCAAAGCAAAACAATTCTGAGATTCCAACTTATACCTGTAAAAACGGCCAAGATCAAAAACACTGATGAAAACTTATGCTGGAGAAGATGTGGGGTAAAGGGAAGACTTCTGCATTGCTGGTGGGAGTGCAAACTTGTACAGCCACTTTGGATATCAGTATGAAAATTTCTCAGAAAATTAGGAAACCATCTACCTCAAGACCTAGCAATACGGCTGTTGGGTATATACCCAAAGGATGCTCAATCATACCACAAGGACATGTGCTCAACTATATTCATAGCAGTATTGTTTGTCATAGCCAGAACCTGGAAACAACCTACGTGCCCCTCAACCAAAGAATGGATAAAGGAAATGTGGTACCTTTACACAATGGAGTACTACACAGGAGTAAAAAATAACGACATCTTGAAATTTGCATGTAACTGGATGAATCTACAGACCATTTTGAGTGAGATAACCCAGACCCAGAAAGACAAATATGTACTCACTCATATGTGGCTTCTGGGCATAAAGCAAAGAAAAAAACAACCTACAGCTTACAATCCCAGAGAACCTAGACAACAAAGAGGACCCTAAGAGAGACATACATGGATCTACATAGAAAGGAGAGAAAGACAAGATCTCCTGAGTAAATTGAGGGCATGGGAATCACAGGATAGGGTAGAAGGGGAAGGGGAGGAAGGAAGAGGAGCAGAGAAAAATGTATAATTCAATAAAAACAATAAAAAATTAATTAAAAAATAAAAAAGTATTGATTCTACTTCAAAAATATTGAATGAATACACTCAAATCCTTTCCCCCCCAAAAAAATCCCAGACCACCTGAGGTGGCACAGGCCTGTCATCCCAGCACTTGGGAGGTGGAGGCAGGAGGATCAGGAGTTCAAGGTCAGCCTGGAGCACCTGAGACCTGGGGTACATAGGAATACATCTCTAGCAAATAAGTGTCTCCTAGATCATTGAACCTGTTGTCTAGGGCAGCATTAACTCTCCTGGTCCCGTTCTGGTTAGGGCTCTGCAATGCAGAGGCAGAAGGATACGTTCCAGCTTGGGTCTTCAAATACAGACGAAAATGATGCTCGTCCAGGTACTGTGTCTCCATGGAGTGAATGGCCCGAGTTCTCACAGCCAAAGGCCTTCGGTGGAGGACCCGGAGAGGAGTTTTCTGGTCAATCTTTAGGTCCTAGAGGAGGATATCACACAATCACAAAGTCATCCACAGCTCACCACGTGAGTTCCCATTACTGTCAGACTAGGATGGGAACTTGGTAAGACAGAGCCAGCTGCATCTCCTTAGGCTCTATGGGACGTCTCATCTGAATACTACAACCCCATCATAAGCTGGGGGCTGGGAAGGGAATGACCCCATGGGCTCTTCTGCCCTGACACTTAACACATCAGTCAGGATCCTGACATAGGACCTTGCTAGAAGACAACATTTGTTACCTTTGTTTTCTGATGCCACGAAGTGATTGACACAAAAGTGAGGACTTTGGGCTGAAGAGAAGTGGGGGCTCAGAGGTGGGAGCTGAGTGTCACTTGTGCGTGTGGGGAGCGTGCACACCTTACGGAACAGCAGGCATCTACTCCAGGGTCTGCTGTACAACAGACTGTGTCTGGAGAAGGTCTGACGCTTTCACGCAGTGAGTATAGAGCGGTCTGGACAGTGACGCAAGGTCTTCCAGTATTGCTCAGCCCAGTTTACAAAATTCTATTCACATGTGTCTTAGCAATTCAGATTTTCAGTGATACAGGCTGCTTTTTCTTATAATTACATCAAATTAGAGATTCCCCTGTATGTTCGGTGATACAGATTAAGGAATAGGGATTAATACTATAAAAGGTCAACTACTTCAAATTTTTAAAAATAGATTTTGGGCAAACCAGACAAGTTGGTTCTTAAGAACTCTGACTTCTCTGCAGCTTCTTGCTGGTACAGCTCCTCCTAATTTGCATGATGAGTGAGCAGCCAGGGCTTGGCTAAGGAGGGAAAGGCTTCAGCCTGCATTCCCTTCTGGACACCAAGGGTGAAGAACAGGTTCTGACAAAGGCCACACTTGAAGGGTAGGAGTCAGCAGCTCCACCCACCGTGATTTTTACGATTCTATAATTCTTATGAGATGAGCTATCTCTATGGGGCTTGACTTTCTCTAGTCAAAAAGACAAATGTTTTCAAGAATGAGCTGTGATGAAGAGTTATAAAGATGTATATGGAGACTCAGAACAGAAACAGCCAGACTTTACATCAGCAGCTGTGACCTGGCAGTGGTGGCGCACGCCCTCGATCCCAGCACTCTGGAGGCAGAGGCAGGTGGGTCTCTGAGTTTGAGGTCAGCCTGGTCTATAGTATGAGTTCCAAGACAGCTACATGGTAAGACCTTGACTTAAAAAAGGAAAGGAGGGGAGGGAGGGTGGGAGGGAGGGAAGGGAAGAAATAAATAAAAACAAGCAGCTATCTAGTGAGAACTCTCCCCCCCACCCCGCTTCTGTTGCCTGACTCCCAGGACTGAGGAGGAGCCCACCAGCAGGGCCAGCAACACAGCACTCCACAGGACACAGGCCCATGTGTCCTTTGTGGTCCTCTCTCTAGACCACAGAAGGAAACCATCCCGCCCACTCAGCTCTGTGCTGCGCTATCCACACTGCTGAATTTTTAGAAACGCACACAAGCACAGGTTTTCCTTAGAAGCAGTCTGCCCTTTAAAAAGAGGCAGCAGGCAGCAAACCTGCAGCAGTCTCTTTCTCAGAAGAGAGAAGTAACTCAGCTTTTATCTATAGGCCAATGGGAATTTTATAAACTATAACACTGTTACTAGAAACCCACCAAGTCCAGCAAGTGTGTCTGGAGTAGTCTCTTACCACTGTCTATGCCCCTATACAATCACCTCTCTAGGTAACTTTTTAGTCAGATCTATGGTAACCCCCAAACTACACTTTTGTTTATTTGTTTGTGCAGTGCTGGGAATCAAACACAGGGCCTGCACTAGGCAAGCACTGTGCCACCGAGCCACACCCCCAGCTCTTGGATCTATTTTTAATGGATTTATTTTTCACTGAACCTCAATGCCAGCCTGCAACACCCTCCCCCCTTTTTATAAAAGTCAATTTCTATTTTAGCAGCATTCTAAATGAGCATCTACAATTTTGGTGAGTTTTTGGTTTTTTTTTTTAGACAGACAGGATCTCACTATGTAGACCCAGCTGGTTTTGAATTCAGAGATCTGTCTGCCTCTGCTTCCTGAGTGCTGGGATTAAAGACAAACACCATTATATCCAGCTGATTTATACATCTACGACAGAATATATGATTTTACAAAGTCCATAGATCTGTCTGTATTCTTAAAAATATGCCTGTATTGTATCTGCTTCCCTGGGGCTGGAGATGTAGTTCGTTTGGCACAATGCATGAAGAGCAGGCATGAGGTCCCTGGGTTCAGCCCTTAGCACAGCATAGAAACAGGCACGGTGACACACACCTGGAACCCAGCACTCAGGAGGTGGCCACACTGCGAGCCTCAGGTCAGTCTTGGCCACATGATAACCTGTCTCAATTAAAACGAAACAAACCCAAACTCCTCTCCCGAGGGCCCTGGGCAAAAGCACCAAGACTGTGGAGGTGACAGGCGTCCCCAGGGGACAAACCACGTGTGCTTTCCCTGCAACACTGCCACCTGTCACTTCACTTCTGCCTCCTGAGTCAGATTCAGACCCTGCATGTCTTTCCCCAACATGTCTGATATGTACAGCCCCACTAACCCAGATTATGTGAGATCATATCCTGCTTCTGGTTTTATTTTTAGTAGCTACAAGACGCTTGCTCATTCTACCACTAGCTCATTCAACGTTTTTCTGTATGTTTGCTTAGTCTTACCACACGGCCCAGGCTGGTCCTGAACTCATCCCGTGCGAGCATTGCCACCATACCAGCTAATGTCATTTTCTTTCCAGTTTTGTCCTTGTTGATTCTGCCATTTTGAGCAAAGTTAGAAACCCTCCTTTCATGCACAGCCTGACACAGGGGTCATGCTCCTGCAGCAAGGTTGTCAACAGCCGGGGTGGGTACATCGGCGCAGTCTTTGCTTTTACAGTCTCTGTCGCTGCCTTCCCAGTCTGAAACACTTCCCATGTCTTCCGCTCCCCTCCCTCTCGACCAGACCCACCGTCTGCTTTACTGGCTTACGGAAACAGAGCAATGTCATGTATTACTTTGTCCTGGAGGTGGGGCAGCACTCCAGATGATTCTTGGACATTTGGAATTGTCCTTTTCAATCATCTATTCAGATCCTTTATCCATTTTTTTTATCTATTCACAACTATACTTTTCATGACTAGATGTAAACCATAAGAACTTCTACCATATTGTTTTCTGCAAAGCCACACGTGTGTGTACACACAGCACATCTGGATGTGCTAAAGTCACATGGCCCTCTACTTATTCTTAAAGCTTTCCTCTTAGCACTTAGGATAGCATTTTCCCCATTTGCTCTCTGAGATAGTGAGGGTCTTGCTGTATTTCCCAGTGGCCTCACACTTGTGGTCCTCTGCCTTCATAAGCCACCACTCCCAGCTCCACCACATAATTTTAAAGACCTGGGTAGTAAAGCTCCAGACATCTTACATACATTTTTGTGCTCATTTATGCTCACACAATCCTCACATTTGCATTGAGTTCTCTCTCTCTCTCTCTCTCTCTCTCTCTCTCTCTCTCTCTCTCTGTGTGTGTGTGTGTGTGTGTGTGTGTGTGTACTAGGACCACAGGTGTCAGTGCTGGGGTTAAGACACACATGACTATGCCTGGTTCTAACGTGAAGCTGAGATCCAGACTCAGGTCCTCATGCTTGCCCACACAGGCTCTTACCCACAGGGACTGTCTTTACAGAAGAGAGACGAGAACCATCGACAGAACAAGCAGGTCCTTTACAGTGGCATGCTCACAAAATACATGTGTTTCATAGAATCATTACATTTTATTCATTCATGTATGTAATTTTAGCATCAATTCTATAAAATAATTTTATTGTATATTTAATCTTACAGATAACCAAATATAATAGCCCTACCGAGCATTTTCTATGTGGTTGATACCATTTGAAATACTTTGTACAATTGAACTAAACTAGTTTTTCTAAGTTAATTTCACAGATGAAGCATAGAGGTCAGGAGTTTGTTCAGAGTTGCACAACTATGATGCAGACCCAGGGTTTAAGCTCATGAGTCTGTCCTCAGAATCAGCAGTACGCAACACGGCTGCTGCTTCTTCTTCTTTTGTTTTTTAAAGACAGGGTTTCTCTGTGCAGTCCTGACTGACCTGGTGCTCACTCTGTAGACCAGGCTGGCCTCGAATGCAGAGACCCACCTGCCTCTGCCTCCCGAGTGCTAGGATTAAAGGTGTGCGCCACCACCACCCACTGAAACCCTCCTTCTCCAAAGAGTTTTCCAGTGAACTGGAAAGCCGGAATTTGAAGGCACGTCACAAAGCCCAGGTGCTGTGGCTTGCTGGTAATAAACTAGAAGACAATGGGCTTTTTAATATGCAGAAGAAAAATAAAACAAACCAGAGCTGCAGGCAAAGTACCTTGAGGTCATTTAGGAACCCAATGTCGTTCTTCTGGATGGCTTTATTCGTCCAGATCAAGGCGCTGTAGGTCTTGCTCTTCCCTTCTTCTCCTTCCTTCATATACCCTATGGCCTCCCTGATACCAGCAACAAAGGAGAGCTTGTCTCAACACAGAAAATACACGCAGACCTGGGCCCAGATCTCTGCTCCCTCCCAACAGCTTGGTCGAGGTATAACCTGCATATATTCCCCCCAGCGATGAATTTTATTGTTTCTGGAGCTAAGCATCATCTAACTCCCACTGCCCCCAGAAGGACCCTCATACCCATTGGCACTTTCTTCCCATTCCTTTCCCAAGCCCAAATGATCCATCACTACCTGCCTTCCTATCTTTATCATTTCCCTAAGCATTTCCTACTAGGTACAACTACAGAGGGGTGACCGGCTCCCGCCACGTCATAACGCTGCCAGGGTCTAGGTGCGTCTCTGGGGCAGTGTGACTCACTACTCCACACCTCTTCATTTTCGAAGAACAACAAAACAAACAAACAAATCATACTACAGCAGAGGGGCAAGTAGTAGGTTCCCCTTAGTCATGGATTCATTTTGTCTGCTGTCAACCTCCGACAGAAAATATTATGTACAAAAACTTAAAAATAGGCAATTGATGCTTACCTTTTTAAAAAATATTGTCCTGTTTTATTATTAGCTACTATTTTTATGTTTTTTAGATTTCTTCCTATTGCATGTGTATGTATGTATGTATGTATGTCACATGAGTGCCTGGTGTCCTTGGATGTCCAACAAGGGAGTCAGAGCCCCTGGAGCTTGAGTTACAGGTTGTGAGTCACCGTGTGTGCTGGGAACTGAACCCAGGACCTGCAAGAACACTCAGTGCTCTCTTTGGTCCTGATTTGTGCTCAGTTTTTTTTAGTCAAACCTTTTCATCAGTTATGTACAGGAAAAGCACACTATTTATAAAAGTCAGTATTATCTGCAGTCTCGGGTGTCCATCAAGTCCCGGAACACATCTTCCAAGGACAAGAAGGGATAACAATCTCACGTTGTGTTTTTCTATAGATAGACAAGTGGTATCTTCTTCTTCTTCTTCTTCTTTTTTTTTTTTTTTTTTACTTGACTTGACTGGATATAACAGTCTTATGTAACCCAGGCTGGCCTCAAATTCACTATCTGGCTAAGGATAGTCCTGAATTCAGCCTTGCTGCCTTGGCCTCCTAGTTAGAATTACAGACTTGTGTGCCCACTGCTACTTCTCTCCCTGTGGAGACACTACTGTGACAGCCGTGTGAGTCTTGGTTGATCATGTCTGCAGCTGAGGTGGAACTGCTTGGTCCTCCAGTCCTCCTATGTGTGGATTCCTGACAGATGGTCACGGTGCCATTCGAAGCAGCCACTTTCGGTCCCGTCAGCAACGCACAGGGCACTGTCTCTGTGCCCTTGCCAGCACGTGCTATTTTCTTTCTCTGCCGACTGCCATCCGCGTGGGTGTGAACTGGGCGTTCAGCTCACTGCGGCTCTGACCTGCACGGCCCTAGTGTAAATGCTGGGCACCATTTCACGTTCATGGACGACTCACACGTCCTCCTTGGAGAAATGTCTACTTAATCATTTTCCCATTTCTTAATTGGGGTTAGATTTTTTTTCTTAATATACTCAGTATGCAATTCCCTTACCAAATATATGATCTATGAGAGCTTCCCTTCTGGAATCTCCAGCACAGCCATCCTCACCTGGTGACAAGCTGCAAATCACGTACTTGGATTTTGTCAGATGCCTTATTAATTTTCTGTAGCAGCAAAGAAGGAAAAACAATGACCACCTGTAGCTCAGTCACGGGACTGCACAGACCCGGTGCCCCACACAAGTGTTTACCTGCTGGAGCTCCTTAACTTCTTGAGAAGTGAAATGAACTCTGTGAGGATTTAGCAGCTCCACTGCAAACGGCCTTCCTGGCAGCACACGCCCACCGTGAAACAGAAACGTGTTGATGGAAGTCAGCATTCGGGTAAAGGCAGGAGGTGTGAGATAGGGGCTGAGCTCTAGGGGACTGAAAGTTTGGCGGCATGACTCTATCTGGGGGAGGAGAGGATGTGTGAACGGGTAAAGGGGCTTTTGGGGGACTGCAGCAGGAAGGTTGCTATGTGAAAAGATCGCCTTCCCAGAGGTCCACACACAAGCCTGTGTTAATAAAATTTAAATAACCACTAATTAAGTTGCTTACATGAATGGAACTAACATTGTCACGGAGAGCAATGCCCAGATATAACAAGGTGAGATCCGTTCTCTCAGTTAATCTACTAGTGACATGGAACAACTGAGCATCAAACAGCTCAGAATTAATTCTCATTATCTTTCTTATAACTCAACAAGATAAGAACGAGGAATGAAGGTTAAAAGAGAAGAATCATTTTCAAATAAAGAACTAGTAACTTTTGAGATATTCTTTGTTTGTTTTTCGAGACAGGGTCTCAATAAAGCCCTGGCTGTCCTGGAACTCGCTCTGGCCTCGAACTCAGAGATCTGCTGCCTCTGCCGCCCAAGGCATGGGCCACCACTAAAATGGAGTAACTAGTAAACTTTGAGGAAAAAAAATATTTCCTTCTTCACGTATATGTAAATCCATTACAGCTCCCAGGCCTGTGATAAGGACGTCTCTAAATAGGTGACTGCAGCTCAGATACAATTCAGTCTACAGAAGCGGCCGCACAACCCACATGGTTTCCCCCCACCCCCACCCCGGAGGAGCCTAGGACCTCCCACTGTTCTAAGTGACTACAGTAAGCTACTGCCTCACAGGGGATCAGCTGGTTCAGGTCAGGTGGTGCTGACGCCATCTTACCATTCCCTAACGTTCTCACGTCTACGTCTTCTCTTCCAGAGGATGAGAAATTAAAACCTGTAAGAAGCAGAACAAGAGGGGAAAAGATGAGACAGCAGCCCTAGTATACTTTGTTCCAACCGCTGGCAGAAATCCAACTTAAGATCTTGTGGTTCCAGCAATCCATGGGATAAAGATCACCTACCTCTAATCTCAACCTTGGCTAAAAACAGCAATGACACTGGTGAGTACTACTCAATATGTGCCAGGTACTGGGGTAAGATCACACACACACACATCATTTCATCCTTATTATAGCTTCATGAAGCATTAAACAAATGAACATTGCGCTTCATAGACTTAGGTAATATTCCCAGGGTCAAATAATCCCGTGGCAGGGCTATATATTTCTGACGTTAAAGCCAGAGTTTAACTAGCATCTATGTCCCCATCATAGAAAGGCAAGACTGGAAGCAAGGCCCGCTCCCTGGCCACGGGCTTGTGGCAAAAACGTGGCCTTTCTCTTTAAAGTAAGCAAGCATAACAACAGGAACAATCGTGTTAAAATTAAACTCTATAAAAAAGTGAGAGAAGAAAGGTCTAACCTTTAAATAGCAAATTAATTATATAACCAAAGCCAACATGTGGCCATGTTAAAGCTGCTGTACAATCCAGGGTGAATTTATCAGCACAGATCAAACGCTGAGGATGTCAGACAGGGAAAACAGAGAGAGATGCAGAGATAGAGATCCCGCCGAAGGCTTTGTCGCCACAGCAAACATGAGCAGGCCTGACTCCAAAGGCTTTCAGACAGGTTGCCACTGGCACTGTCTTCATCTTCCTCCTAAGGAAGGTGAGCCTGGCAGGAGGAATCATTGCCAAAAGTCACATCAGAGTAAGAAATACAGATCTGGTGGCGAGGCTAGAGGACAGGCACTCTAACACCAGGACCACCTAACCACCAGGTTACAAGCCAGAGGACAGGCACTGACACCAGAACCACCTAACGTAGGCAGCGGAGCTCAGATCAAGGGCTGGGAAGGGCTGGGAGGGGTTGGGAGGCTTTGGGAACCCTGTGGTCTATACAGTGATGACATTGAAGGTCTCTGAACAAAGAGGAAGGAGGTCAGAATGGTTCTGGGCCACAAGAGCGCTGGTGCTCGGTCAATGTGTACTGCGGCAGTGTGCTGTGCTTGATGCTGGACAGAGGTAAACAGGTAGCACAGACCTAATCCCCAGAGTCACCATTTAAGGAGAATTAGAGAGTATAACGTGACATGGAGACACAGGGCAGGAAACAAATGTAAGAACATTCCTGCACTAGGAGCACAATCCTATTTTTCAGCCTTTATTCTATGTGTACACATGTGTGTGATGTGTTTGTGAGTACAGGCATTCTCTGGGAACTAAATAGTCCAAACTGAAGACTATTTCTATGAATTCTCAAAGAAAGAAAGCGAGACAGCTCTGCCAACTGCATCCCCCCCCCCCCCCGCAGCCCCGCTCCAAACACACACCCACAAAATTGAGCAAAGGTTCTTTACTCTTTTCTTTCTGGTGCAGTGCTGTGGAATAAAGCCAGAACCTAGTGCACATCTTCAGCCTGAGATGCTTTTACGGTGAGCTTATTTTCAAGTCTTCAGAAAAAAGTAGCAGCTCACAGATATTAAACAGGTAAAAGTTCATAGCAACGCCGCAGAGTCTTTCTTTTTTCTCTGTTCAGAAAATAATTCATGGCAGATAGGGAAACAGCTGAGTCACGTGTCTCCTGTATAAGCACCAGGAGTCTAGGTCACGGACCAGCTCCGTGCAAGCACCAGGAGTCTAGTGCACGGACCAGCTCCGTGCAAGCACCAGGAGTCTAGTGCACGGACCAGCTCCATGCAAGCACCAGGAGTCTAGTGCACGGACCAGCTCCGTGTAAGCACCAGGAGTCTAGGTCACGGACCAGCTCCGTGCAAGCACCAGGAGTCTAGTGCATGGACCAGCTCCGTGTAAGCACCAGGAGTCTAGCGGGAGTTATGGCTCCACAATAGGAGCACATGTGGCTCACAAACACCCAGCACTCCCGCTCCAGGGGACAGAATGCTCTTATCCTCCATGAGCACAGCATTCATGTGCTTGCCTCACCACCCACCCCACCCCCACACACTACATAGTTTAAAAAATGAAAATCTTTTTAAAAAGGAAGTGAAGTGAAAGGTGAGAACACGCATCTGTACCCTACTTGGTGGGTATGGGGACTATAAGCAGACCCCTGGACCTCACTGCCTAGCCAGTCTAGCCAGTGTGGCCTTGTCTCACAAAGTGACGGGGAAGCAACTGAGGAAGACAACCCACGTTGCGCTCTGGCCTCCATGTGCACACCCATGTGCACGCACACACAGAAGGAAACAATTTGCATACGCCTTTAAAGGTGGGAGCGGCTGGACAGCTGGGTCAGCAGTTACGACCGCACTGCTCTTGCAGGGGACCAGAGTCCAGTTTTCAACGCTCACAGAAGCTCACAACCCCCTGGAAACTCCAGATCCCAGGGACCCACAGACATCCACACTCGTGTGCAGGCACTGACACAGAAACATGAGTAAAAATAATAAAGAACAAAAGGGAAGCTCCCCCTTGACAGACAGTAAATCATAAAGGAGACGCGGCCTAGTATCCTTTCTTCCTAATGAGTCAGCAGGGACAGCACTGCCTATCTAGACCTGGGCCTGACTTAGCGTGTGCTCCTCAGTATTTCTCACAGAGAAAGGGAGTGTCGAGCTGGTCCATAGAAGGCCCTACTGTGCCAGCAGCCCCGCTCTTAAGACTGGCACTGACCACTGCCTGCACTTTTCTCCTTCTATATCCCACATAACGTGACAGACTTTACTAGGCGCTGCCTTTGATTTCCAGGCCTGTTGAGACAAGGAGAACATAAGCTTCCTCAGGCCTGACTCATCCCACAAACATGGCTCATTAGTGGGAAATTAAAGCACAACACACACCATAAAAACCTCTAGAAGATGGCTGCTCTCGATGTATTTGCCCTTCATGAACTTCAATCTAAATCACTCCATAGGTCAGGGCAGAAACTCCTCAACAAGCACTGGACATAAACGTCACAACTTCTTCCTATTTCCCCAATGAATCTATGGCTGAGGTGTGCCAAGGTTAGGGCTTAGTGCATTTGTCTAAAACAGTCTTGGTTGTCCTGAGTTTCCCAGGAGAGAGCAGTCACCGAGAAAGGATAGACATCGTTGGGTATCTGGACTAAAATCTAGTCTGAGCCCCAAATTCCGCAAATTAATGATGCCTGTTCTGGGGAAGCCTGGAGCCAGGGAGCCTGGGCTGGGGTGTGACTAGCTAAAGGGAGCAATCTTTCCTGGAGCCACCAGGGGATCTACTCATGAATAACAATGCATGTAGAACAGGAGCACTTACTCTCTGCTTTGAATACAGCCAAGAGATGATCTGAAATTAATTCTTCCACCGAAGATTCCATTTTCCTTTCTCCATCAATTATCCAAGGAGTTTGTGGTAGGTTCCTGGAGTATTTATTATATCTGCCTGCCAAAGAAACATCAGATAGTAGGACTGAATGCTGTGGTCAATATATTAGGGTAAAAGGACAAGTAGCTATTTAGTAAGCTTGATGTTCTACATGCTAGGATAGAAAATGGGGCCTTTAACTAAGAAACAGTCTAACTTGGGAAGCCATAACATAGACATGAAGATAGTTAAATAAGGTTTAAAGTAATAATAGAATAGGTACCTTAGAAACATAGAGACAGGGTATGAAATGAGTGAAATGATTTAATAATTTGACTCAGTGACTGGAAAAGTCAGATGTATTGTGGAACACAACAATCATAGAAAAACTTGCTTTAACAGATAACTAATAGTAATTTAAATATAATGGTCATTGGTGATGATGTATTGTAGGGAATTACAATTGTAAAAAGTTTAAGAATTTGTAAGTTAAAAAAAAAACTCCCTAACACATTGTGACTCACTGCCTTATGAATAAAGTTCCCACAAGAACGCTGCTGCAGCCGTGGACACAGTCTGAGGAGGCAGTCAAGGCTGCAGAGCGACTCCCTTCAAGCTTTCCCTATGCAGCAACCACAGCTTTTAAAACACAACAAAAACCTGCCTGCTCTACAGCAATCAGGAAAGTCACACACCACCGTCTTCTCTGGATAACGCTGAGTGTTCATTCAAAGAGAGTGCAGTAACATTAGTTCTTTGAAGTCTGCCTCCCAGGTGACTGAGCACCCTCTGCCTGGTTTGCTCTGCATCTGGCCATTGGGAGGAACGGGGCGGGGGGGGGGGGGGGACACGACAGCCAGAGAGCAGGTGTGGACACGTTCAGGAAGGGGCTGACAGGACGTGGGCATCCGAGAGGAGATAGTTACCAGCAACAAAAACAGCACCGTGAGTGCATTCAATTTCCAGGACAGTGCACGCAGTCTTAGGTGAGTTTGGAGGACGAGGGAATTGCCTGCAAAACAGAGTAAATTTTATGGACACTAATACTTGAGACATGTATCACCAAACAGGTGAGTCTGCACTGTACAAGAAACACAGTTGAGCCCCAAAGACTATACCTCTTCCCACATTCAAGCGTAAAGCAAAAAGGGTTCTTCAGGCCTTTACTACTTTTCAAACTTTACTGTTTTATTTTAAAAACTTACTTCTTTTTATTTTATGTGTATGGATATTTTGCCTGCATGTGTGTCTGCGTACCACATGTGTACTGTCTATGGAGACCAGAAACCGTCATTGATCCTGGGAATTGGATCCAGGTCCTCCGAAGAAGCAGCCAGTGCTCCTAATCACTGGGTCATCCTCCAGTCCCTATGCTCTGTTTATTTTGAGACAGGGGGTCTCACCCTGTATCCCAGGTTGGTCTGGAGCTCACTATGTTGCACAGCCTGGTCACAATTCATTTGCCCCGGGTTCCTGAGGTCTAGGATTACAGGCCTAAGTTACCATGGTAGCTGCAGAGGACTACCCCTCTAAGATTTAGTTTTATGATGCCAGGCAGTGGTGGCACACGCCTTTAATCCTGGCACTCAGGGGGCAGAGGCAGGCTGATCTCTGTTTTCAAGGCCAGCCTGGTCTAGAGAGCAAGTTCCAGGACAGAACAAAGATTTTATCTTATTTATCTGTTTGCTTAGTTTTTTTTTTGTTTGGTTGTTTTTTTTTGCAAGGTAGGGATTTATTTATTTACTTGTTTCTTTATTGGTTTTTACAAGGCAGGGTTTCCCAGTAGCTGGCCTCCATAGGCCAGTCCTGGAACTCACTCTGTAGACCAGGCTGGCTTCAAACTCACAGAGATCCACCTGCTTCTGCACCCTGAGTATTGGAATTAGAGGCGTGCACCCCCACTACTCAGCACCAAGATTTAATGACTATTTTGTCTGCATGTTTAACTGTGCACCGGATGTGTGCTTGGTGCTGAAAGAGGCAGCGTGCCACCATGTGGGTGCTGGGAATCAAACCTAGGTCCTTTGCAACAAGCGCTTTTAATCACGGAGCCAACAGTCCAGCCCCTGGAGTGCCACTTCTAACACACAGCAGAGGCACTAAGCAAACTGGGGCTTGGATATTGCTCCTCAGTCAGGGGATCTTTCCCAGAGACAATTTTAACAGCCTTCAGATGTAGGGGAAATCCACATACACAAAGCAGAAGCCCCTCCAGACTCTCCGACCAGCGGCTCTATCTGGTCACGTGCTGCTGCCAAGCATGAGGCTTAACTGCTTGGGCAAAGCTGGACTGCAGTGGGAAACTGCTCCACCTGGGGGGTCTGTCCTGCCTGTGGGGGTCCTCCACTACTGCCCCCTCCCTTCCTTCTCATTTCAACTATGACACAGACCCAGGAAAAAGTGGAAAGTTGGGGTGCCATTCTCTTAGCTAAGGGGATTCGTCTGAGGACGACAGGGAGCAACGACTTATCCTCTGTCCACTATTTAGAATTTCCAAAGCCGCGAACTGGAGGCTACCTATAAATAATTAAATTCAGATTCAACCCCCAACAGGTGGCTTGGAATTTTTCTACGATTTCCTAAGATGCCTTATCAATGATATCATTCAGAAATCCAAGAACTGGCATTTATATGAAGTATCCTTTTTAATTTTAACTTTATGTGTACGATGTTTTGCCTGCATTTATGCCAATGCACTATGTGCCTGCCTGGTTTCCACAGAGGCCAGAAGGGGCCATCAGATCCCCGGCTGTGTGCTGCTGTGTGGGAGCTGGGACTGGACCACGCCCATCTCGCCAGTCTCTAGATAAAGTATTCTTGACTTTTCAAAGATTAATAAAAACATTTCCATCATGAGACTCATTTCTTTTTAGTTCATCATGATGTCATTGCTTGATATGTATTCAAGGATTTTCTAGAAGGAAAATTACAATAATTAGGTTTTTAAAAATAACACTGATAATTAAAATACAAAATTTATTGTATTTCTACATATTAGAAAAGGGCACTGAGGTTCAGAAGGAGATGCTGATATAGCTGAGTTCCCACTGTGGACTACAGAATGGATCTGAGGCGAGGTTCCCTGCTCCCAGTTTCCCAGGCCAGTGTTCTTTCTGTGTGAGAGATGGATGGACACACTAGAAAGGGTCAGATGTGGGCTGGAACAGGTACAGCTCTCGACCCATGGGCCGCTAAATTACTAAGCTGAAAACAGAGGCAAGGCAACTCCTTGTTGGAAATCAAATCCTCCTCTCAAACTCAAAAGCTTGGGCTTTGATTCTGGGAACTGAACCCAGGCCTCTCAGCTCTGCCAGGTAAGCGCTGACCACTGAGCCACGCTCTGGCCTCCCCGACTCATAATGATCATTTGATAAACATTTACTGCTACGGCCGCACGTCGGGTGCATTCTAGGGCGAGGAGGAAACTGAGATGCACACGGGCTGGGCAACAGCCAGGATGTCTAAGAGCCAATCCAGAGTGCCTGTGCCTCTAGTGTACCATTATCCCTAAAGTTACACAACGCCTCCTCATTTCCATACTTACGTGAGGAAATCCTCTTCTTTTATCTTATTCAAAGCTTTCAAAACCGCCATTCTGGTGAACACTGACTATATAGGATAAAACAAAAAGAAGATATTTTATCTAGACAAGAGCTAAAATACAGCTAACTAGAGGAATTATAACATCCTACATATTTAAAATCAAGAAATACTTAATAGTCCCAAGAAAGTTATTCAAACATAAGTGCTCTTAGTGCCGGTCTGCACCTGGCCTGCCCTGCAGGTCTTCTCTGTCTGTGTCCGCAATAAAAACAGCGTGGGCAGATGAAGGCACAGGAAGACAGGGGTAGTGGACACTTGTGCCCAGCTCTCTCCCTCCTGTTCAGTACTGTGCACCAAAGTCCCACATCAGGGTGTTTTATCACAGCGACAGGAAAAAGAACTGAGGCAGACACTCCCGAGACTCTCAGTAAAGTCTGCTTTACTGGACAGATAAGTACTGGCTGACCAAATGAGCCATAGATGTTTCTGGAGGACCAAGGATGTGCAGAGACCCAGGAGAGAGTAGGATGGGGCTTAGGAAGATTCTCCCTTTTAGAATGAGGAAGGAGAGAGCGAGGAGGTCACGGGTGGCTGCCCTGCTGCTCCCCTGATGGTTCAGGTTCTTACTCCGATAGCTGACTCCAAGTTTGGATTGACCAAAATAATTAGTAAGTGCTTCAGCTACTGCTCTGTGAGGACCCTGATGTGGAGTTCTTGAGCCTTTGGAGCTGAGGGGAGGGAGGAAAGTGGAAGGGTTCGGAACTCTGGGCAGAGAGGCTCTCGAATGCTCTAGGCAGAGCTTAATGGCCCATTCTGGTCGAGGATGAAAAGACAAGAACACCAAGGGAAATGTGGGAAGCACTGGCCTGGCTCGTGAGGGTCAGGATGGCATAAAGCTTCCACACGGAACTGGACTGGGGCATCCGGGGTATATTTTCCCACGTGGGAAGCAGGGGCCTGGCTCGCGAGGGTCAGGATGGGACAAAGCTTCCATCAGGAACTGGACTGGGGCCATTTGGGGTGTATTTTCTCATGTATACTCCCATGTAAGAATTTCGGCACAGCTGAATTTAAAGGTGATGGATTAAGTTGTTTGGCAGAGGAAATTTCAAGACAGAACATTCGGCTGAGAAAGCAGCTATAGTTATTAAAGAGACAAAGAGAAACCTCCTGCCAAGCATTTGGCCATAGGAAAGGTGTCTTGAAGATAAAATCCTACCCACTGGAGGTTCCATCTTAGGAAGATTCAAATTCATTTGAAGAAAGTAAACCTTAATCGAAGTGGTTCTCAGCTCCTTGAAGGAACTGCCAACGGGGATGTTTCCCCAGGGTCTGCGCACAGAAGCTGAAGCAACTGTGGGCCAAGGGAGCCAGGTGACGTCTGGAGCTGGCAGCAGAACTTGGCAGTGACACAGAACTGTTGCTGTACGTTTAGAAGATGCAAGACCAAGGGGGTCACGGAGCCCTGCCGCGTGGTGTCAGAGAACGGTTGAGGCTGGGCAGTGTGCGGCAGGACAGGAGTCCTGCAAAGGAGCCCTTAGACAGCTACAAGTTCCAGAACAAACCGGCTTATACGGTGAGTTCCAGGCGACCCTGAACGAGGCTATCTCAAAAGACCCAAAAGAATAAAATAAATGCGGAGGATAACAATATATGAACGCAATGGAAACCTTTAAAGAGCAGCTCTTGTCACGCTCGCGGCGCAGGCTCAGAAGGAAAATCCTTACCTGTTTGTTTTTGGCTGGTTTGAAACAATCTGGGCAAACTTCACCTCTGAAATAAAATTCAAGTTAAGATAAAAGTTTAGTCGGGCGTAGTTGTAGTTGGTGGTGCACGCATTTAATCCCAGCACTTGGGAGGCAGAAGCAAGTGGATCTCGGTGAGTTCAAGGCTAGCCTGGTATACAGAGTGAGTTCCAGGACAGTCAGAGCTAAACAGCGAGATACTGTCTAAAAAAAAAAAAAAATTAAAGAAAAATATGTTTAATGAGTTTATATAAGGTAGACACAATTCAAATACATTTTATATTTACATATTATATATAATTTTTTGTGTGTATGTGTGTGTACACATTTGTGAGCTACACTGGCTTTCCTGAAGAATCTTCTATGAAAGGTAACATTTTAAATGTAAGGCATGACAAGTTCTGAAATATTCACAAGAAAGAAAAACAATACCATCTTCATAAAAAAGAAAAGCCCCAACATTTGACATAATCGACACCGTGTTTTACGGGGTGACTTACAGGAAGCGGCAATCTTCATCTGTCTCTGGATGAGCAAAGACCACACTCACTTCAAACAAGCTCTAAAAATCACAGAGAACAGTTTTTAAATGAGCAAAAGGAAATTAACAGCTTCTGAAAGGCAACGTAAGGTAACCCCCAGAGATTGCTCAGACCCACCACGGCCTTCAGGCCTGTGTGCGGGTAGCTGTGGGAGGAGGCGCTTTAGCTTGTGTTTGCTTTAACTTCTAAACCCAGCCACTAGCAGGACCACCAAAGCTGATTAGGTTGTTTTGTTTTGAAGATTGTAATACAACCCCAACACTTCTCTCTTCCCTTTCCTCCATCCAAACCTTCCCAAACTAAGTCTTTAAATCAACTTGTTGTTGGACAAATGATACATTAAAGGTAAGTGAGAATCTGGAGAGCTGGAACGAGATAGCTAAAACACCCAGGAAACTTCCGCTCCATTACTGACCAGTTATTAGCAGGACAAAAACATTTGGTTCAAATCTGTAAGAATGCTGGATGAGGCCTGTGTGTGTGTGTGTGTGTGTGTGTACGTGTGTGGGTGTGTGTGCACGTATGCGTGTCGGTGTGTGTATGAACATGGAGGCCCGAGTGTTTCAGCCTCTCACCATCTTCTTCCTGAGACGGGGGTGGGGGTGGGGTCTCGCTGACTAACCTAGGCTGGCAGGTCACCACGCTCAGGACCCACCTCTGCTTGGTTCTTACATGGCATTGGCAATCCTCACTCAGGTCCAAACACTGGTGTGGCAAACACCAGCTGAGCCACCCCCCAGCCTTACAGCTTATTCTTAAAGTATTCGAATCTGACTTTTTAAACCAGTGCTCTTAATTTCCCTTTCCTCAAAAGTGATGCTTCCAAATTATAAAATAATCAAGTACAAGATGGCTTTCCAATCCCATCCCGCCAGGGCGGAATCACACGCCATTCGGTGTGCTTCTCACTGCCATTTTTATTAGATGTTTGGAAAGCTGTCCTGTTAGTACCTTTCATCTGTAAGAACCGTGAGATACTAAGTTACAGAAAATATTCCTATTACTAAACAATTGCTTCAGCAAGTATTTCTGTATGTGAATAATTTTATTATATATAATATATATATAATTTTATATATAATATATAAAAAATCTCTGCAGAGGACAAGCAAGATTTGCTACTGAAGAAAAAGCCGTAAATGCCACATACCAACTGTCTTCTCCTTGGTTCTATTACCCTGAGCTCTCTAGGTCCTCACCAAAGCCACTATCTTCTCTAGAATTACAATAATAAATGGTTTCTGTTGTGCTCCTTATTCTAATATGCATTATAAAAATAAGATGAACTGAGTGTTTCCCACTAAAGAACACCAGCTGGAATCTACTCAAACATCACTGAGTCTTTTGTCTCTCACTTTCTGTTCTCTGACTCAGTATGTAAATTTTAAAATTATCTGCTTCAAAACTGAAATTTGAGGTAAGAACAGCTTACACTGATGACTTCTCTAATTTCTAAAGTACTTTCATTACTTCGTTTCCTTTTCGGACCATCTGTGAGGTATTTTTACTCTTCCCTCTTTCAGTATTCAGCTTATAGAGCTTGTCCTGACACTAACACCACTTGAGAGGGGAGGCAAAAGGTCAGGTGTTCTCGCCTACATAGTAAGTTCAAAGCCAGCCTGAGCTATGAGACCCTGTCTCAAAAAGCCAAAAACACAAAAGGGATTATGTTGACTGGAGATGGAGTATATAATTTAGAATGGCTTTAAAAACCTAATTGGCTTTAGAGGGTGGTGCTGGGATTTTAGCTGAGTAGGGGTATATCCAACATTTAGGGAACTTCCTTCTAGAGAAGTGAGCAAGGAGCACATGCTGCTGAAACCTGACTTCAGACAAGCTGGGAACCTGCCTTTCTTTAAACAGGGCAGCCATTCCCACAGCTGAGGCCAGATCTTCTCCAGAACTGGAAAAGTGGCCAGCTGTCCTAGTTTCAAAGGCAGTCTCTGCCTAGAGACAGAGGAACTTGAGATACCACCAGCTCTTACAGAATGACCCCATTCCATTGCTGCTGAATACCAACGGTCTACATATTGAAAGCAAGACTAGCCACAAATAAACAAAAATAAATAGTCTGGAGTTGATTTGATACTTGCTTAGCTTTTAAAAAAAACTGTGTGTGTGTGTGTGTGTGTGTGTGTGTGAGAGAGAGAGAGAGAGAGAGAGAGAGAGAGAGAGAGAGAGAGAGAGAGAGAGAGAGAGAGAGACTGAGACAATCTGTAGTAACTGGTTCTCTCCTTTCACCAAGTAGCGTCTTGAATCCAGGCCATGAGTCTTTGTGGCCAGCAACTTGATTCACTGAGCCATCTTGCTGGCTCCTTGCTCAGTTTTTAAAACACTGTTTTGTAGTAAATCTATCCTTTCGGCTAAATTACAAAGCTGTCAGGTGAAGATTTCCATCTAGGCTTTCAAGGTCAGTGTATTCACGGTATCTGTAAGCATCTGGGGTCACAAGGGGCGGAAACAAACAGGAGGGCTGAACATTAACTTAATTAATTTAATAGCTCGAAAAGAGCATTTAAACCCTTAGGAGAGCTGGGCGGGGCGGTGCACACCTTTAATCCCAGCACTCAGGAGGCAGAGGTAGGTGAGTTCAAAGCCAACCTGGTCGTACAGAGCAAGTTCCAAGACAGCCAGGACTACAAAGAGAAACCCTGTCTCGAAAATTAAAACAAAAACTAAAATAAGCCCCAAACCTTAGGAGATCCTTCACTGAGTTACAGAAAGAGGAGCGGCTTTTGGCGAATCGAGTCTCTGCAATGACAAAGGGAACCCAGGAACCCAGAGATCAACAGTGCCGATGTCTGATACCTTTCCATCAACGGGAACGCCCAGTCCCTCTGAGAACAGGGGGTGAGTGATCCATTTGTAGGCTTCTTTGAGCTGAACTGCATCACTTCTTCCCAGAGACAGATTCCGCTTTCTGAATAACACAAGAACGAATTCACTGGCATGAAAACCTCATCGTTCACGTTAAAGGGAGGGCTGCGTGCAACTGTCTAAAAACAAGGAGCACCTGCAATGTGCTGGGCACTGCTCTGTACAGCAGAAAGAACACCACACAACGCAGACAGAACCTCCTAAGGCTCTGAGCGACATGTGAGCCCACTTTTGAAGACTCAGCGACCAAAGTACATTTGTTTATTTTCCTAAGTTGGAATCACCAGATTCCAAGGTTCACACATAAATTCTGGAAAGGTCAAGAAAGATGAATGTTTGTTGCTTGGCAATTACAAAACCATCTATTGCAATAGTTAACCCTATGCTCCCAATGTCTCCGACTCCTCCTTGCTGAGAACGGGGGCTTACTTACGGGAAATGAAGTCACAGCTGTTACTCTCCCGTCCTTACTGTGTAAGAAGAGACACTGAGTCCTGACGCATCTACATCCTAAGACGTTCACCAGTGTAACATTAGTGAAATAAAGATCCCACATTCCCCTAAAACCTACTTGTGAGCCGACACCCGGTTCTGAGAAATCCCCTGTATGAGAACTGCTGTAGTATGCACCTACAGTTGTAATAGAAAGGAACTGTGGAAATGCACAGGGCAGCTTTGGTATTGATTACTAAAACTGTTCTACTCTGTTGAGAACCCCAAGATATATCACTACCCAACTAACACTATCACTCTAGTAATTAAAATACCAAAGACCCCAGTGGCTGGTTACAGGACTGCTTGTAACAACAGACAGGGCGAAAAGCAGTCACCAACCATCCCTTTTGTTTGTTTTGGTTGTTTTTCTGAGACAGGTTTCTTTGAGTAGCCCTGCTGTCCTGGAACTCACTCTGTAGGCCTGCCTCTGCCTTCCGAGTGCTGGGATTAAAGGTGGGCACCACCATGATCAGCTTTGAGGCATTCCTTCTTCAGTGTCTAATAATCACTGAGTTATTACCTACAAACACTACCCCTTGTCATTTAGTTCTGCAAGACCAACAGAACCTACTAACTGCAGGCAAGAAACAAAAGTCTTTTAGCTAAGTTAAAATTTGATGGTCTGAGAGGAAAACTATAAAAACCACTACTGTTCTGATGCAGCTACTGCTAAGTTGCCCATAAACTAATAAGTAACACCATAGCCATGCAGAAGAAAATAATCCTTAGGGGAAAAAGTATGATTTATAGATATTATAAACATATACACACACATACACACACCTACTGTTCCTCTAAAAATGCAAATTAAAAATTGCCCACTCATTCTATATCCAGTTGAGACCATAACTTTGGTTATAGTTAAAGGTGCTTTGGAGTACAGTTTAAGAATGAAATACCCAGATAACTCTTGTATTTAATAGGTTAGCAGGTCACTTGTCTACATTCAAGAACTTACTCAAGCAGTAGGTTTCACAAACTGCTTCTGCTTCTCTGGATATTAGAAACATTTAGATATATATTAGATATATTTACTTTATGTGTGTTGGTGTTTGGTTTGGAAACTATGAAACTGTGTGTCACCAGGTGTGGGGACAGACGACTTTAATCCTAGCACTCAGGAAGCAGAGGTAGAGGCTCTCTCTGAGTTCAAGGCCAGCTTGGTCTACATCTCCAGCTGTGGGGCAGCCAGGGCTACATGGAGAGACCCTGTCTTAAAATACAAAAACAAACAAAGAACTGTATGTCTGTGCACCATGTGCACGCCTGGTACCCAAGGCCAGAAGAAGGTGCCAGATGCCCTGGGACTGGGGCTACTGATGGCTTTGAGCCTCCACATGGGTGCTTGGACTTGAACCCATGTCCCCTGCAAGAACAATGAGTGTTCTTAATCATTGAATCAACTCTCCAGCCCACACTTAGATGTTTTAAAAGACTATTTTGATATTGTGTCAACAGTTTAATTACATTTGCATAAACTAGCATCAAAGTTGAAAGTATACAACTAAGAAATAAGCATGTCTTTGAGAATGTGGTTAAGAATGTACACTGCTCCTACAGAGGATTTGAGTCTAGTTCCAAGCACCTATATTCGGGAGCTCACAATGGCCTGCAACTCTAATCCAGGGGATCTGATGCCCTCTACTGGCCTCGATGGGTACTGCATTCATGTCACACATACATAAACAAATAAAATACATTAAACAATGTTTATTTATGTGTGTGAATGCTTTGCCTGCCCGCATCCGTGCACACTGTGAGTGTGGCCCACGCAGGTCAAATAAACAGATGGTTGTGAATTCTTTTGTGGGTCCTGGAAACCAAACTTGGATCCTCTGGAAGAGCAGCAAGTGTTCTAAACTGCCGAGCTATCTCTCCATCCCCAAGAAAATATTTTTTGAAGGATAAAAAGTAGAAACAGAGAAATAAACTATTTTAAATTTGTTTATAGATCCTAGGCTCTAAAGCACTACAGGAGAAGTCAATCCTGTTAAAACATTGTCCATTATACATTAAATAAATAAATAATTAATTTAAAAAAAAAACCTGCCATGCCTTTACTCCCCGCAGAGGCAGGAAAATCTTTATGAGTTACAGGCCAGCCAGAACCATACTTGAGGCCTTGTCTCAAAAAACAAACACACACAGAGAAAAGAAAACTGGTTTGTATGAAGAATTTCAAACTTGGCAATCCAGCTAAAAATCTTCCAAGTACAGGTACTTTTCCTCTCCAGATTAAAAGGCCAGAATAAAGGCTTACTTGATAACCTAAAAACCTTATTCATATGTAGGGCCAAAAATATAATATTTAAGATGTTACAATTTTTGCTGGGTGGCGGTGACACACACCTTTAATTCCACCACTCAGGAGGCAGGGAAAGGCAGATCTTCGTGAGTTTGAGGTCAGCCTGGTCTACAGAGGGAGTTCCAGGATAGCCAAGGCTACACGAAGAAACCCTGTGTCAAAAAATCAAAACAAAACAAAACAAAAAGATACTAAGATTTTTTTTTTAACACGCTGTTCTGCCTGCGTGTATACCTGTAGGCCAGAAGAGGGCGCCAGATCTCACTACAGATGGCTGTGAGCCACCATGTGGGTGCTGGGAATTGAACTCAGAACCTTTGGAAGAGTAGGCAGTGCTCTTAACCAGTGAGTCATCTCTCCAGCCCAATGTTAAGATTTTTAATCATGAAATTTGAATGAGGCTGTACCTGATTGTCGTTTAGAGGGATCAATGCTCATGAAGCCAATGTGACCTTCTGTGACCCTCCTAACTGCACTCTGTCTGCTGTCACACCCCAGATGAGGTGACCCTCTGCAATCACTCTAACCTTAGACACAGCACAGTCAGGAGTCTAAAGAGAAGGCCGACCAGAACACCCTAGCAATTATTCCCTAAATCACTTCCTTAATGGAATCCTTAGCGATCTTCTCAACCTAAAATGACTGGGGACACTGAGGAAAAACAGCATCCTGTATCTTTCCGTCCCCGTATTCCCATGTAGTCAAAGAAACACAGCTTGGTACAAAACCCTTTGAAGAGGAAGGAAAGCAACACCACCCAAGCAATGCACATGTGAAGGGAAGCATTCAGGAAACGGCAGGCTCTCGTGGGGCATAAACTGTCTAAAACTGTTAAGATCAAAATTTGTTAGACCAGTCTCAAGGCTTTGACACTCAGGGACTAAGTCTCACTAAGCCTGCAACCGTTGATGAATATGTGGTTATTTCTCCTTTGAAAAGGGAAGATGCAAACATAATATACGAAACAAACAAAAAACTATGTTAATATTGTTTCTATAAATCTCAGAACCACAGATGAGCTTCTAATACAGAAAGCTACATCGTCTGGGTTTTTCTCACCAAAGTACACGGCAACCTCCAATAATCATATGGCACAGAACGCTTGGTTTCAAAAATACAACTAAAGCAAAAACTCTGAAGATTTAACAGTTTTTTTATACACTTGATTTGGACATGTGAGACTGTTCACCAAATCTGTGTTTCCTTCCCTACAGAAGCAGTTCATTTACTTACACAGTACCACCCTAAGAAAGGTGTACATTATATATAAGATTTAAAACCACATTAGATTCCTAAAATCCAAGGATCTGAATTCCAAAACCGATCTGTCTCCCGAGAGTTTCGGGCAAGGGCTGGACCGCCAATTTCTGCTGCCCAGGTGCTATCTGTAAACTCAGTTACTCTGATTTAAGCAGAATTTTACTTCTCATGGTTTATCATCTAGTTTTATAATTTAGCTTCAAGTATAAATCTAAAATGTATTATCTTAAGCTAACCTCCCAAACTACTTTCAATACATGCCTACTGCTTGTAAAAACACATCTACAATCACTAAACAAGCCCCTTGTAAAAGTAAAAAACAAACAAACAAAAGAACCAAATCGGACAAGGCACCTAACGGAAGCACCTACTGTGCCAACTGCTCCAGCTGCTGAGTTTACTCTGTAAAAGGAAGTAGTAAAAGTACTTTTAAGAATCAGGTAGCTTCTATTTAAAGAAAGGTAGACACTCCCTACTTACCCCATTTCCTGTTTTACCAGCAACCATGCAGCATGCTGTAGGCAGTTTAGTAACACCCAGAAAGAAGAAAAAAAGGAAAAGTATTTAGTAAAGTGAAGTTTCAACATCATTATCAAAGTGCTTAAATAATTTGTTAATCAAACTCCTCTTATTAGAAGGAGTCGATATTGAATGTGATGACCTCAGGCTCATTTTAATAGAAAGAGGGTAAGATTTCAGTTTGTAACGCTGACATGCTATGGTCTAGGAATTCAGAGTCTTGTGATACACACCAACAACCCCAGCAAATGGGAGGTAGAGGCAGGAAGACCAGGCGTTCAAGGCCAGCCCTGGCTACATAACAAGTCTGAGGCCACCCTCTGCTACCTAAGACCCTGTCTCAAAACCAAACAGCCCAAAGTGACTGAGTACACATGTAGCTTCTAAAACATAGATCTGAACGGTCTGGGTTTTATTTTTTAATAACTCTATCCGGCTCATCATATTCGTGTTTATATAACCAGGAGTTAAATGTAGCACGTTTACCTGGACTCTCTCTGAAATACAATGAAAGCTAAACAGACCAGAGAATGGGTAAATGAAAGAGTAGATGTATCCTAAAGCAAATCCAGTGCAATGGTAATAACTATAGAATCTGATGTGGGTGGACGGTTCTTTTACCTTCTCACGCACTTAGTTCTACGTTAGGTAAAACATTCTGGGAATGAATAATTAAAACTTTCAGAGAGTTGGAGGCTGAAGAGAAGGTTCGGGGATTAAGAACATGGGCTGCTCTCACAGACGACCTGAGTCTGGTTCCCAGCACCCACACAGCGGCTCACAGCTACTTACTCTAGTTCAAGGGATCGGGAGCCCTCTTCTGACCTCCCTGGGCAACAGGCATGCACATACATACATGTAGGCAAACACTTAGAGAAAACTTTTTCAAAATTCATTTTTTTTAAAAAAAATATCTATTTATTTATTTATTTACTATGTATACAGTGTTCTGTCTATATGCTTGCTGGCCAGAAGAGGGCATCAGATCTCATTACAGATGGCTGTGAGCCACCATGTGGTTGCTGGGAATTGAACTCAGGACCTCTGGAAGAACAGTCAGTGCTCTTAACCTCTGAGCCATCTCTCCAGCCCCTCAAAATTCTTGTTTAATTGCAAAAGTCCTAAAATGGAGCTACATTCCTGAAATGAGGGGTCAATGATAACAATGCAGAATGCTTGGCACTGTTCCACGACACTTCAGCTTATGAACAAGGGACGCTCTGTCCCGCCACAGCATCTGATGACAAGAACAGACGTGGGTCAATAAAATGCCCACAGCCTCTGCTCTTCCACGCCACAAAAATGGCCATCCTTACAATCCCTATCCTCCTCAAGCAGTTACGCACCATGACAATATACGCAGAGCCTGTCCTTCCTCGCAGGACACTGGAGACTCCTAACCTCAGGACCACGCAGAAACATTGCATATTCCAACTTAGGCCAAGGCCCACCAGGTACTCCCTAGCCAAGAAGACACGTTCGGCACGCCTGGTGGGCTGCTGAATCTGCTCCCCCTCCAGTACCACCTCCCGCACGATAAGACTCCTTCATTTCGTCTGCTTCCTCAAACCTTTCCCACAGTGAATGGCATGGATCTAACAGCTGAAGGGAGAGAACAAACTAAGAGCCTTGCAGTTTAAGCTGCAGGATGACCAAGGGTTATGGCAAATAGGCATTGCTTTGCAACCTGTTCAAAACCAGTGCTATTGAGACTGACAGGACTTCAAGATTGTAGAAACAACAATGATTTCCCAAAGCTGGGAAGTCCTAGATAATAACACTGCCCTGCCCTTCTTTATACTACAAGAGAGCAATAATCTTATTTCCCTATAGAGACGCTGCGGTCCGCAGGAATACAGTGAGATTTCAGCTGATCGGGCAGAAGGCTGACCCACCAGAACAAATGCATTCCGATGGAGGCAAACCCAGTTAGCGAGGCGCTGGGCCCGCCACCTTTTGCGAATCGACTGATTCTCACAGTGGATGTCTTGTGACGCCAGAAGCACTCTCCCTTGTGCAAGATTCAGCAGAGTATGGACAAGTGGGCATGACTCTTTCCAATATACTGGTACACTGGGTCATCCCCCACTCTGTGGGACCTCCAGTGGGCAATTTAGTCACACAGTCTATAACCTTGGCTCCCACAGTCTAATCTCCACTTCGTTCCCTGAGATACATTAGAAGCCAGCTCCCTGCAACCATCTTCCGTTTGGCAGGACATGCAGTCAGGAAAGGAGTCTGCCATATAGATGGCATTTGAGACCTTCAAAGATAACAGGATGCCCAAGCTCACTCAGAGAATTGCCTTTGTTTGCATGTGATATATAAACTGGAAACTTTACAGAATAAAAGAACAGCAGGAGAAGAAGAAAGAAACTGATGCAGAAAGGTACGTAGTGAAGACTTTATTTCACCCTCAGATCTCAGTCCCGAGCTTGCTGTGAGTCTTCTGGACCCTGAGGGGACACTGAGGCTGGCACTCAGAGGTCCCCAATATAGAGAATATTAATATTTGTCCTGCAGATACATTGTGAGAATTTATGAAATCATATACATGCAATCAAGTAGGGCTCCTAACACATAAACAATTAACAAGTAGTAGCTACTACACCGTGAGGGCCAAGTCTATTACACTAGACCATCAAGGAGCAACTGTTGGTACCTTGAAATCGCATCTATAGTTTACAGATAATACAATTCAGATGTCCCCCTTAAAAGTCTGTAGGCTTTGATCTATTTCTTCACATCCCCAGACTGCTATAGTAACTCTGAAATCTCCCTCTTGATGGTAAATCCGAGCTGTGAAAAACTTTCTGACACAGTTTCAGACCCTCTCTGCGCTTTGTTGTTCTGAGACAGGTTCCCACTGTGCAGTCCTAGCCGGTCTGGACCTCACCATGTAGACCAGGCTAGTCTTAAACTCACAACACCTGCCAACTTCTGCCTCTTGAGAGCTGGGATTGAAGGTGTGCGCCACCATGCCCAGCTCCTTTGTACTTTTTAGTGACCTCTTTGTCTCTTTTAAGTTACTTTCAGGTGATGTCATCGGCATACAAAGTATCCTATCTTACTATGACTATAAAGCAGCAGAAAACTGGAGGTTGCCAAGGGAAACCTGATAATCATGTGTAATATAAAATTAAATCGAAAGTCCTCAGAACCTGAGACTTGCTAACAGTTTTTCTTCCTACCTCTCTATAGGCTCCCTGTTCAAGCATGCTACAGGTTGGACAAAACAAATCACACAGAGGAGATAAAAGGCTGAATCCCAAAGAAGTCAGTCTTGCTCAATTATTCAGTTTTTACCACATGCTAATGATAGCCTGGATCCATTTCTGCCTAGGAAAAAGAAGCTCACCTCTCCCTTTCAGATTACCAAGGTAACTTCAATAAATGGTCTATTCTTTAGTCAGTTAAAAAAAAAATCCATTCTCTAAAGCAAGCAATTAAATTCTTCTGCCCCAACAGAATCATTAAAGCTATAAAGTTTTAATGGTTTATCAAATTTGATACCAGAGGCATTATGTTACTTCCTGAAAATTCGGAAACCACACAATTTAATCCTGGACTCAGTTTAACTTTCTCTGAGAATTTTAGCGAGGCAGATCCTAAATAGAGAAGCTGACTAACAGCTTGCTGAGGTGTTCCGTTCTCTATTACGCATTCCACAGGCTAGGACCCAGACAAAACATGAAGCAGAGGGTGGCAGAGCACAGGTATATGGACCCCCCAAGCAGCATGACCACCTGCTGGGCCAATAACCCCTCCGCCCTTAAATTGCTTCTGTCAGTTATCCTGTCACAGCCATAACACAAGTAATTATGAAAAATGAAATTGGAAAAGTCACAATGTTTCGAGTGTCACATCAGGATATGACCCTAAAGACTAAAGCCGTAACATACGAACCGCCACATTTACACACAAACAGCATCTCACAAAAACATACAAAAGGTACTCAAGGGAGTCTTCCATAACTCACCAAGTCATAATATAACCATTTTCACACGATCACGTAAGTGGTAGAATAAGAAGGTAAAGAATTACTTGTACCAAAACATCTATCACACATGGGGAAATTCAGCACAAAAAATCCTAAGTTCCAGGGGCCTGGGAGAGTAGGAAGGGAGGTCTGGCTTGGAGATGATCAAGATACATGCATGAAATTGTCAAAAAATAAACAAAAATATTCTAAAAAAGAAAGCCAAACATCCCAGAAAAATGAAGAGAGTATGCCCAGGCATACTCTGGCCCACACATTCTGTGGCCACCTGGATCTGTAATTCGTGGTGGAGAAAACAGGAACTCGCATATAATAAGGAACGCTGTAGCTCTGAGTACCGCAATTCACTGGCAAGGTAGCTCGTTGTCTGGGCCCTTGGCATCTTAACCTCGGGTAAAAGGGTTCCCATTTTCTTATCGATATCTCACGGACATGCAGAGAGAAAGGTCTGTCCGCGAGCACACCCATAAAACAGAAGAGGAAGAGGAGCAGAACAACAGCTCGCGCAGCAGCGCTGGTAATTAATGACATTAACGGGTCAGATGTGAGGGGCCTGCCCTGATCCCCTGGGTGATCAAAGGGGAAGTGTCCTCCAAAGGGTGCATTCCAGGGTGCAAAGCCAGGAGGGTGCGAGTGAGGCTCTGGAAACTCCACCATTGCTAAGGCTGTGTGGCCGGGAAGCAAACAAAGGAAGACGCAGGAGCTTAGCTCACAGGACCACTGTTCCCACTCGAGGGCACAGGAAGATTTCCCACACGAGGGCACAGGAAGATTTCACAGTAAGGCAAATTTCAAAGAATCCCATGCACCGGAGTGGCACAATCATCCGTCCCAGGAATGCCACTGTGACTGAGAATCAACGAGGAAGATGGGAACTGAGCAAAATGAGGACACCTGGGAATAAATCAGTGACTCAAGTTAGAAATAATGTGTTACAGCACAGCTGCCGAGGATGAAGCCGAAGAGCTGACTTTAAGAAGAGCGGGCTGCACTCACTGCTCTTCCAGAGGACCCTGGTTCAGTTCCCATCACCCACATGGCAGTTCACAGCCTTCTGTAACTCCAGTTCCCAGGGGTTAACCCTTCTGGCTGGTGAGGGCACTGCATGCACACACAGAGAAACACACAGACACACACAGACACAAAATACACACACACATTAAAAAAATTGAAAAAAAAATTGAAGAGGTAAGAAAGGCACAGACTAACAGGACTTCCACACTAGCAGACATTTGGGAATTTCTAAATACTACCAATGCCATTGAGCCCCTAAAGCCTTCTGAATTGCACACAGCTCTTCAGCACCCTTACAACAAAGATGGTACAAATATAAACTCATCCCAGTGGGGAATGGTAACAGCTGTGTGGGCAGCTGGAGGCATTAAAAAGACTTCTTTCGGTCAGCCTGGTCTACAAGAGCTAGTTCCAGGACAGGCTCCAAAGCTACAGAGAAACCCTGTCTTGAAAAACCAAAAAAATAAAAAAATAAAAACAAAACAAAACAAAAAAAAACCCAAGTCTTTCTTGATCAGTTATTTTCCCAAAACACACACACACACACACACACACACACACACACACAGAGAGAGAGAGAGAGAGAGAGAGAGAGAGAGAGAGAGATTTCCTTGCCCCCAAAATGGCCAGTTACAGACATTTTAATAAGAAAAGCCTTTTCTCCTTTTCCCCACCCAAGATTTCCTCCTCACCCACTCCACCTACCCCCGGGCCTGGTATAAACTTGTTTACCTGTCCCATCAGGGCTAGCTTCCCCTCTCCCGGAAGCACTCTTTGGACCCACCCACCCAGCTCCCTCCCCTTGCCTCCTCTCCCATCCTCATCCTAGTCCTAGACTCTTCTCTCCTGGTGCCACTGACCACAGACCTGTGAGGAAGCAGCTGAAACAGACCGAGCCTAGGAGCCACCTCTGGTGAACAGCATAGGCCAGCCACGCTGAAAACCTGCCAGCAAAGGAGACAGCGCAGGGGCGACACCTTCTAGCCCAGCTCTTGGGAAGCTGAGGCTAGCGCATCTCTGTGAGTTCAGGCCACCCAAGGCTACACAGAGAGACCCCTGCCTCATTCCCCAGCTCCCCCACTCCCCCCAAAAAACCATGGGGGATGGAGTAACAGCTCAATCACGACAAGCTTGCCACCTGAGGCCCTGGGTTTGGGTTCCTGCACCTACATAAAAACCTAGACATGGCTGCATGTGCACATAATTCTAGCACTGGGGAAGCAGGGAGCTCCAGGTCCAGTGAGAGGCGCTGGAGAGGACAATCTCTGGTTCAGTACCCTGCCCAGCTCCCACGGGGGCGGGGGCACATGATGATGACAGCTTATTTTTCTAACGAATTAAAAAAAGAAAATGAAACAAGACATTAAGACTTTCATTACCTTGGGTTCCCCCAATATGTTGGCAATAAAAACAAAGTGTTAAAAGGCTAAAGACTGTCTTTTTAGGACAAAGCAAGGACAGATCAGCACAGACAGAATAAATCCTCAGGGCCAAATTAGGTTACAGGTCTATTAACCCAGTTCCCACAATGGCTGTTTTTACACTGTAAGTTTTAAGGCCTTCCGCTGTGCTTTCAAACTGCTGTTTGCTGAATTCTGCAAGATCTGATTGGTAATAATCCTGATAGGTAATTCCAAGAGCGGAATGTGAGAGAGGGAGGAGGGCAATTTGAACCTGTGAGAAAGACCATTCATGGGGTGGAGCTCAGCAGCTAAACTCAGGGAACTCTAGTGTCAACAGCATTAGTGAAGCAGGGAACATCTGTTGCCAACAGGTGTGGCTGGATGTGCAAACATTTTACCTCTGAACGTGGTGCTGGGATACTAGCACCCTTACAAGACTCAGTGACCAAACCTTTGTCCTAGGAAGCCTCTGAGTTCCTGCCTCAAGCACAGCACTGTTTCAGGAAATCTCCCACAACCAGCACAGGACAAGGTTGGCCTGAGACAGACAGCAACTTCCCTGGAGGAGGCCCCAACTCTTCCAGCCGAGGGCTAGAGGATTCTATGCCTTTCCCACAGGTCTATCATCAAAAGACATGAGCAAAGATGACACCAACAGACATGCTAATAGCCCAGACGGAGAAATCTCATGGGGCCGCAACCCTAGACAAAGAACTACAGAAATAAACACCAAGCAATATTGATAGAGAAAATTCTCTTCCCCAGGGAAGTCTCCCAATTGGTCCACCCTAAAACATTTGCATAGATATCACATTATACATATAGTTAACAACAATTAGAGAAAAAGAGGCTACTAATTTGAGAGAGAGCAAGGTGGAGGGGGTTCATGGGAAAAGTTAAATTAATATATATTACTTTCATATGAACACTAGCTCATCTAAAGCACCTCAGCAAACAGGGCCTGTGGACAAATGATGTGGGAGTCCCCTCTGTGTGCTGTGATTACCATTAATGAATAAAGAAACTGCTTTGAACCTATAACAAGGCAGAACTTAGGTATTGGGGAAAACTAAACGGAATGCTGGAGAAAGGAGGTGGAGTCAGAGAGACACCATGGAGCCACCGCCAGAGTGAGACATGCTGAAACTTTGCCGGTAAGCCACTGCCACATGGCAATACAAAGATTAATGGAAATGGGTTAAATTAAAATGTAAGAGCTAGCCGAGAAAAAAAAGTTAGAGCTAATAGGCCAAGCATTGTTTTAAATAATATAGTTTCTGTGTGATTATTTCAGGTCTAAGTGAGCTGGGCCGGGAACCAAACAAGTGGCCTCCTTACTACAGACAAAACCAGGCACAATGAAGGAACCAAACCAAGTAGGCCATAACTTCCAGCTGCAGGTCAGCTCACAAGCATGCGAGGGCACACAGCAGGGAAAAGCACAGGTTGTATTTGCGTATGAAGTGCAAACAATGGACAGCAGGGTGCTCTAGTAAAGACAGAAAGACCACAGAAGATGACAATGTGCACCTGCCAAAAACTTACACTGTCTTGCTTAGTTTTATGCCAGTTTGACGCAAGGAAGAGTCATCTGGAGCGAACCTCAGCTGAGAAAAATGCCTCCTACAATACAGCGGTAGGAGCCAGGTGGTGGAGGCCCACACCTTTAATCCCAGCACACAGGTGGCAAAGGTAGATGGATCTCTGTGACTTCTAGGCCAGTGTGGTCTATACAGCAAGTTCTAGGACAGTCAAGGACACAGAGAAACCTTGTCTCAAAAAAACCAGGGAAACAAAACAAATCTAAAAAGATCCAGCTGTAGGGCACTTTCTTGATTAGTGGGAGAGTACCCAGCGAAAAGTCTAAGGTTTTCAGACAACCAACCTTAATAAATCCAGTAACCTTACAGGAATAGCCAAATGACAGAGGCTCTGTTATAGCTAACTGGACTCCTATGCCAATGTTAGATTTAAAGAGATTCAAAGAAGCAATAGTCTCATAAGGCATGCATTCATCTTTTAGAAACTTGCACATAATTACAATGGAATACCTGGTTCAGAGAAGAGGTTAACACTATTGAACAACAGAGTAAAGCTAGAGGTAGGGAAATCTCCCAAGATGAAGTACTTGGAGAAGGAGATTATGCTACTATAGAAAGGCAATCTGTATGTGATGACCACATCCTTGATTAATGTCATGTAGCAGCTTTGAAAGTTTGGGGCAGAATTGGAGAAATAGAAAAGAAAATTGAGTCATTTACTAAAGATATACAAGGCCCAAAGGAAGCCTTTATGGATCTCTTAAAAAGAATGACTTCAGCAGTAAATAGAATGATACCAAATTCAGAGGATAAACAAATAATAATTGAATCTCTGGCTTTTGAAAAGGCCAATGCTCTATGCAACAGGATAATCAGACCATTAAAGGCAAGGTCAGCACCTTTGGAGGAATGGATTCGAGATACAATTAATATTGAATTTCGTGACCATGCTGATGCATAGATAGGAATAGTGATTTCCAGAGGTTTGAGAAAAAAAAAATGAAAGGTCAAATGTTATAATTGTGCCAAACAAGGTCAACTTAAATGGAACTGTAAACAGGGCGTTCCTAGAAACAATGTTTTTTCTAAGAATAATCCATTCAGAACGCCCCTCCCATCTGGATTATGTGGAAAGTGTAGCAAGGCAGGCAACAGACTAATGAATACACATCAACAACAAGGAATATTCAAAGTAACTCTTTGCCATTGGGAAACAATGAGGGGCTTCTCCTGGCGCCCTAAGCCAAATCCAGTTCAGTCATTTCCTGTCATTGTAGAGGAAACTCCTTCCCAGAGCAATGAAAGACCCTCATGTCAATTGTACAAAAAGAAACTGCTCTGGATAACAGAACAGCTGTGGGAGAGAACAAAAAAAAAATCAGGAGAACCACAAAGCAAGAATTTTGGCAAACTTCTATAAATGAACAAAGACCAAAATTAAATATACAAATATATGACATCATTGAAGGTCTGGCAGACACAGATGTCAATGTAACAATAATTTCATCAGAATCTTGGCATCCAAACTGGCCTCTTCAGCTCTTCAGGATGTAAATGTTCAGTTCCTAGGGATCAGAACTCTACCTCGGGTAAAGGAGAGCATAAGATGGGTCATATGTATAGGGTCAGAGGACAGAGAGGAATATTAAAACCATAAGTGGCTAACACAGCAATGAATTTGTGGGGACACGATTTGTTACAGCTGTGGAATACTCAGATTAACATTCCCCCAATCTTAGAAATAAACCCTAAATTAACGTATGTTTCTGGGGAAAATATTAGAAGATATTATAAAGAACTGTCACTGACCATTCAGGCTGTGCAAGAACAGGGCACAACAGCTGTTTTTCTTCCAAAGGCACCAAAAACACCTTTAAAATGATTGATAGACAAACCTGGATGGGTTTAGCAAAGGCCTTTAACAACAGAGAAACTGCAGACTTTAGAACAGCTGGTATAGGAGCAACCAGATGCTCAGCATATTGAAGAATCAACCAGCCCTTGGAATTCTCCTGTATTTGTTGTTAAAAGAAATCTGGAAAATGGAGAATGGTGAAAGATCTAAGAGCTGTTAATAAGGTGATTCAGTCAATGGGCTCTTTACAGTCTGGAGTTCTTTAGCCTTCTTTATTACCTAAAGGATGGCCTTTTATAGGTATTGATTTAAAAGATTGTTTCTTCACTATACTTTTACAAGAAAAGAACAGAGAAAACTTTGCCTTCACAGTGCCTATTTACAATAATTCTCAGTCTGCTAAGAGATATCTATGGAAGATTTTCCCACAGGGAATGTTAAGTAGCCCTACCCTGGGCCAATATTTTGTAAGCCAGTCATTGGAAATATAGTTTATCATTATATGGGTGACATTTTATTATCTGATTCAAATGTAGATATTTTAGAAAGAATGCTTGAAGAATTAAAGAAAATTTTGTGTTGTTGGATATTACAAATTGCTCCTGAAAAAAAAATAAAAAAGGAGAGATTCTTTCTTGTTTTTTGTTTGTTTGTTTTTTGTTTGCCGAGACAGGGTTTGTCTGCAGCTTTGGAGCCTGTCCTGAAACTAGTTCTTGTAGAGGAGATTCTATTAATTATTTACACTATAAAACAGGTTTACAAAAAATCAGATACCAAAAGATACAAATTAGGAGAGACTGATTGCGGACTCTCAAGGATTTACAAGGATTGCTAGAAGACATTTCTCATCTACAGCACATTATTGTGCTAGGTCCTGATGACCTGATTAATTTAAACAAAACCTTAGATGGTGACAAGAACTTAAACAGTCCCAGGGAATTATCAGCTGAAGCTCAGTGAGAATCAAGTTTGATTGAAGAGAAATTACAGAAGGCACATGTGGATCGTGTGGATCCAAATCTCAACTGTATTCTGGTCATATTATCCTCTAAACATTCCCCTACAGAAATTTTAATGTAGAGGGAAGATATTATCTTAGAATGGGCCTTTTTACCACATAAACTGAATACAAAATTTAAAAATTATATGGAAAAGGTCTCTGAGTTAATTCTAAAAGGAAAGTTGAGATTTTTGTCAATTAGCAGGAACAAACCCAGCAGAAATTGCAGTAGTTTCTAATGATGATGAAATTAACAAATTATAGGAAGAAAGTGAACCCTGGCAACAAACTTGTAGTAATTTTTTGTGAGATTAACAACAACTATTCCAAAAGCAAGAGAATTCAGCTTATAAAAAGAACAAATTTGAATTGCACGGGACATACCAATAACTGGAGCCCCTATATTCTATATTGATGCAAATCAGGAAAGGCAGGTTACAAATCAGAAAATTTAAGTAAAGTGGATCAAAGTCCTTACGATTCTGCCCCAAAGTCAGAATTATATGCTATTCTCATGGTACTAAGAGATTTTAAAAACCTCTCAATGTAGTTAGCAGTTCCAATGTGCAGAAAGTTGTTTTGCATATTGAAACTGCTGGATCTATACCAGATGATACAGAACTGACTTTATTATTTATTCAATTACAAGATAGAATCAGGAATAGGAATCATCCTACATAGTAACAAACACACATCTGATCCCATATGGGTCTGTCAGGTCTTCTAGCAAAAAGTAAAGCAGAAGTCAATCAATTATTGATTGGAAATATGCTAAAGGTCTCAGAATTTCAAAAAAAAAATCACACCAATGGCAAAGATTTAAAAACCAACTTTTCCATCACATGGCAACAAGCCAAGGAAATTATGAGGAAAATTTTCTACTTGTTCTTTATGTGCCCAAACACCACTACCTGAAGAAAGTAACCCAAAGGGTACTAAAAGGAATGAAATCTGGCAGATGGATGTGTTCCATTTTGTAGAATTTGAAAAACTAAAATATGCACGCCACACCATTGATACCTATTCAGGTTTTCAAGGGGCTTTCAACTGCTCTGAGTTCAGGAAAGGTTGATTTGGTAATCACACATTTGCTAGAAGTTATGGCCATCATGGGTATACCTGTACAAATAAAGACAGACAATGCTCCAGCATATGTCTCTAAGAAAATGAAACGATTTTTACTTATTATAGTATAAAGTACATTACAGGTATACCACACAATTCTACAGACCAGGCAATTATAAAAAGATCAAATTGAACTCTAAAGGGTATGTTAAATAATCAGAAAGGGATAATAAAGACCCCCAGAAGTAGATTGCATAATCCTTTATTAACTTTGAATTTTCTAAAAGCTAATGAGAAAGAAACAACTGCATTGAGACCTTGGATAACAGGAAAAAAAACCTACCGAATTAAATAAGCTGATATAACTTAAAGATGTACTGACCTCAGAATGGAAGCCAGGGCACGTGTTACATTGGGGAAAGGGATTTTATTTTTGTTTCCACAGGAGAAGAAAAGTTAAGGACACCATCAAAATTGATAAAGATTTGATTTTAAGGGGCTGGAGAGATGGCTCAATGGGTAAGAGCACTGGCTGCTCTTCCAGAGGTCCCGAGTTCAATTCCCAGCAACCACATGGTGGCTCACAACCTCCTTGCCAGCAGTACATTGTATGCTTAATAAATAAATCTTTAAAAAAAAGATTTGATTTTAACAAGAGACACCTCTTAATTATAACAGATGATAGTCCATCAAACAACACGGCTGTTTAAACTAACCTATAAAACTAACAAATACTTTTCATTTGATCTTGCCAAAAGAAAATCTCCTGAAAGTTAAGGTTGGGAAAGGGTTTTGTTTATGCCTTTTCAGGAGAATGAAGACATTCAGCTACGGAAAATGAGACCTCTGAAGAAAAAGGACAAATCATCCAGACAAAAAATGACCCAAGAAAAAAGAACTAATTGGCTTATTGGTATATCACATTCTAAAAGGATAAAATTTCATAAATCTTCCAAAATGTTTGTTTCTGTTATTCTCTACAGACACATAATACAAATAATTTTTTTGTAGTCCAAGTCTAATTAAAGATTAAAGCTGGCTTTGGAATTGTAGTATGGCTCTCTCCTTCTCTAAACCCAGCATATTAAAGTGAAATCCCAAATCTCTGTCTCATGTCAAATGAGCCACCTGATATGGGACAGGAGAAAAACAAAAATTTAAGGGCTATTTTATTGCCACTAATCTCATAATCTTTAGCAATATCTCTAAAGATATAAATTTTATAACATTAATGCATATATACTACACTTTTCTAATGCTATTAATGGTCATATGGAGTACTAAATAATTCTAGAAAAAGGTTTCATTCTACCTTCCTGTACCTGACTTCATGTTTTAGTGAACCATGATGACCTTTGAAGACTCCAAAAGGAGCATGAGACCCCACAACAACAATTCCTCCAGGACTGTGATAAAAACACTAAGCTCCAAACACCCCCCTCAAGATTGACTTTGGACTAGCCACTGCTCAGACCAATTTTGAGGTGGCTAGTGAGACGATCCAGCTTCACAGATTACTTTAGTCAGGACTTGAGACAAGCCCTGCAGTTTCCCCTTATGCACAGAGTGAACAACCAATGATACGGCTACCTCTCCTAGGACTTGACAATTAACTCAAATTTTTCTTTTCAGGATCCTTGAAAGATGCCACCCAACCCCCAGGCAGCAGGAAGTAGATTTAAGAACACAACACCCACACTCCCAAGAGGTGAGGTAGGTGATTTTTGGTCTTTCATTGAGTTATGGATATTTGTCATTGTTTAAGAGGATTGGTTACAAGGTATTATTGGTAATAGTCAGGAAAACAGCTAGATAAAAGAAATTAGAGTAAAGATTCTGGTTTCGAAAAGAAAAAGGGGATATAGATATAGCAGGCTACAAGGGTAGATTATTGTATCTTCTCTAAAGAGAAAAAAGGGAGGAAATAGATAAGATATAGATTATTGAATCTACTTTTAAAAAGCAACTACTAGTTTCAAATATTTAACATTGAATTGGACTTCTGTATACTGTAATCAAATTCTGTATATTGACAAAAATTTGAGATTAATTTTGTTAGAACAAAAATACTTTACATATATGACTACTCCTGTTCAGAGTACTGTACCTATACCACTTGTTTAGTAATGCAATGCAAATTTCTAGTCCTTCAAAATAATTATTACCAACTGTTCAGGATAAGAAGGAAATGCGAATTAGTAGTTAATCACCTATTATAATCGAACTTGTAGTCACATTAGGTATGTTTTCAAGGTTAAACAAAGATATATTTTAGATAGACAGGTCATCTTCAAACATTTCAGAGATCTACAGAATATGTCATTTAAAATGTTTTAATAACATAGGATCTTTTATTCTCTTTTTTTTATGATAATGAGACATGTCTGCTCCTGGTAGCAACAATCTACTTCAGAGAAGATGATGGGCATCGAAGAAATTTCACATGGAGTTTACTTTCTTTATGGCAAAAGTAAGTCACTGAGAAAAAAAAATGCCCTTGCTTTGACTACTGACAGTAAAGTATACTAATTGGACAAGCAGGACGCAAAACAGAGTGACCACCAAACACTGTCAAGTCAAGGCAGGACAGCCCTTCAGAATATCCTGTTTCACAGAAAAACCTGTCGGATATTCTAGGCCTGCAGGCTGAAGATGGCTGCGAAGATGGATGCCCCAACACTACAGAGGAACTTTGGATGACAGACCAGGCAACCAGCTGTTTCTGTCATTCCTCACAATTTCTGAAAGTCACTTGCTCGCTTACTTGCACTTCCTGCTTACTTGGTTAATATTATTTCCTTCTTGGGTCTCTGAAGGAGTTAAAGATTAGATAGTTATAGTTTTCCTTGTTTACCTGATAGAGAAGGCAAGTTATGATAGAAAGTATTAGGTATGAGACTCTGGACTCACCAAGACAGGATAGGTAAGTGGAGTATTGTCTCTGAATTTATCAAATGCAAATGGACTAGATACTGTTGATTTATTTACTGCCTATATATTGTATATAGTTGTCAACTTATTATATATAGTTTTTCTTATATTAGTTATAGCCTTTTATTATTTTAGGCAAAAGAAGGAAATGTAATGATAGTTCATTTGTATTTTAACAAATAAAGTTTGTCTGAAAATCACAACACAAAACAGCCACACTAGTCAGCCATACAGGCACGGCAGTGGTGGCACACACCTTTAATCCCAGCAGCCACACTAGTCAGTCATAGAGGCTGGGCGGTGGTGATACATACTTTTAATCCCAACACCAGAGAGGAATATGAAGTGGGATGAGGCAGGAACTGGCTCTCTTTTCATCTGAAGACTTCATAGAGGTAAGAGCTCTCTAGTGGTTTGGCTGCTTTGCTTCTCTGATCTTCAGGTGGAACCCTAATGTCTGTCTCTCAGCTTCTATTAAAGGAGCTACACAAATGGAATGGACATTGCTGATGTAATTATTGTCTGTATATGCTTTTACTATATTGGTATTAGAATTTTCCCTTTTTATTTAGACAAAAAGGGGGAAATGTTGTCCGATATTTTGTGTTCTGACAAATAAAGTTTATTTTGAATCAGAGGGTGGAGTTAGCCACTAGGTGACCAAAATTAACCAGAGGGTTTGGAAGTCTGAGCAAGTAGTGAGGTGGAGCTTAGACTAGAGGATCTCAGTCCCTTTGGGGAGGAAGAAAAGGAGGAAGAAGTAGGAAGTCACTGGTGGCTTCTCTGCTGCTTCTCTGACCTTTCACCTTCTTATCCTAATATCCAACTTGCGGTTTTTTGTTTGTTTGTTTGGTTCGTTGGTTTGGGGTCTTTGTTTGATTGGTTGGTTTTGGGTCTTTGGTTAGTTGGTTGATTTTTTGAGACAGGGTTTCTCTGTGTAACAGTCCCATTTGTGCTGGAACTGACTCCATTTTTTTGCTGATAAAGAATAATTATTCTGACTCTAAATTAAGAAATAAACAGCTTTAAAGGACTCTCAAACAGCAGGTTCTCAAAACATTTTTAGAGATCATATAATTAAAATGTTAAGTACAAATTTCTTTTTAATCTGTTCACAAAAAGATACCCTCAATGATCTTTTTAAACTAAAATTTGAATAAATGGAGTATGTCAATGTATATACTTATTACGTGCATTTAAAGACTAAATGTAAGTTTCACTATTTTAAAATAATCTACAAGATTTACTTTCAATTCAAGAGAACGAGTCTCCAGTTCTTTGCAAACCTCATCCTCAACTGCTAGCAATTTGAGAGCCATGATGATAGAATGGACCATCTGTAAATTATAAAATCTACCATATCCTTCTACACAGCAAAAGCTCATTATTAAGAAAAAAAAGTTTCTCCAAATTAGTGGATTAGATTACATGCCAAGCTACTGATATCTGCATTTTCTAAATTTACTAAGGGAATATATTACAAATTTCTAACAAATTTTCATGTACACCATGAAGCTTTCTGTCCACTGAACTCACCCCTCTGCTTTCCAGGCACTGGCCTAAGGAGGCCCAGCACCAGAACCAGAAGGAGAGAGACAGTAAAACATCTGGGAAGTTCAAGATTCTAAGACAGTGGAACTGCGTTCAAACTCTCTTTCCTATTTTACAGCAAATGACCTAAGGCAAATAAAGTACCCTTTAGGAAAATGTGGCCCCTTGTATAACTGAAAAGTTAAACAAAAAATGCTCATTGTTTTTATAACATACATGCCCTGAATCTTTGTATAATAATTTAAAATAAAGATGCTTATTTCTTCTTCCTCTTCTCCCACCTCTATCATCACCTTCTCTTCCTCCTCTCGTGATACTAGAGATTGAATTCTGGGCCTGGCACCTACTAGGCCAACCACTCCAGCACGGAGCTACAGCCCTTTCTTTTTGTATTGTGAGTCAGGTTTTCACCAAGTTACTCAGGCTCTGTCTTAGAACTAATGATTTGTCTGCCTCAGCTTCCTAAGTAGCTGAGGTTGCAGTCCAGTCTACCAGGGTTGGCTTTAATCTGCTTCGTTTGTTGTTATTTGAAACAAGTGCTTGCTATGCAGCCCCGGCTGGCCTGTAACTTGTGCAGCCCCGGCTGGTCTGTAACTTGTGTAGCCTAGCTAGCCTGTAACTTGCTATGTAGACCAAGCTGACATGGAACTTGCAGAAGAGTTGCAACCTCGGGTTACCAAGTGCCAGGATTGCATGGACCAATACACCTAGCCTTTAAAGTGGCCTTTGAAGTTATTAAATAGCAATAGGGAATTTGGGAGGTCTTATCTTTTCTGAATGTTTAGCTCTGGTTTTAGATAAAACTTGAAGCAAATACGTGATGAGTGTTTGAATTTATTCATAAATTTGAGAAGGGAACAGTATCTGTAGTGGGCTGGATTCAAGCTATTAGTGCTTGCCAAGAGGTGTGCGGGTTAAAAAAGGCAATGGTCAGGGCAAACCTAATCACACCGATCAACAAAGCATAACAATGGGATACACCAGCTATTGGGGGAAGGGGGGGGGGAGGACTGGGTTAACAGGGAAGGGCAGAGGAAGGACAAGACAGAAGAAATACGAGGAAAGAGTGATAACACTAAGGATGTTACAAAGAAACAGTATGTGTTTATTTAAAATACACATGTATATATGTATATACATAAACATGTGTGTGTACAGATAGTTTAAACGGGGTGATAATGCTGCCTTTCAAGAGTCACAGACCACCTAACAAAAACCCCATTCTGTCTAATGACAGGTGTGTGGTATAGGAAAATTTTAATAAATTCTGATGAATGACTATGTGATGAGATATTCATATGTCATCATTAACTTGTATAATAGGATATAAAGATGGAAATCAAAATAATTAAACAAAAACCTTTAGGGAGTACAGGAAAGAGTTAAGAGTGCTGCTGGCTCAGAGATAATAGCTTTTGCTGCTCTTACAAAGGACCTGAGTTCGATTCCCAGTACCTACATGGCAGCTCACAACCACCTGTAACTCCAGCTCCTGGAGATCTGACACCCTCTTCTGACCTCTGCATGCTCCTATACACACACGCTACATATACATATATGCTCAGGCACATACACATAAAAACAAACATTTCAACAATTTTTTAAAAATTTAAGGTTGGTGTAATGGCTCCGTGGGTAAAGGCACACGCCATGCAAGCTCAGTCCCTGAGTTCAAACTCTGAAATCCAAGCAGAGAATGCAAATAGAACCTTATCTATCCCCATGCACAAAACTCAAATCCAAATGGATCAATGACCTCAATATAAATCCAGCCACAGTGAACCTCACTGAAGAAAAAGTGGGAAGTAGTCTTGAACACATGGGCACAGGAGGACACTTACTAAATACAACCCCAGTAGCACAGACACTGAGAAAAACAATTAATAAATGGAACTACCTGAAACAGAGAAAATTCTGTAAGGCAATGAGCATAGTCAGTAAGACAAAACGGCAGCCTATAGAATGAGAAAAGATCTTCATCAACCCCACATCTGACAAAGGACTAATCTTCAAAATATATAAAGAACTCAAGAAACTGAACATCAAAATAACAAATAATCCAATAAAAAAAAATGGACGTAGATCTTAACTAAGAATTCTCAACAGAAGAATTGCAAATGCCCAAAAGACACTTAAGGAAATGCTCAACATCCTTAGCCATCAGAGAAATACAAATCAAAACAACTCTGAGATACCATCTTACACCTGTCAGAAGGGCTAAGATCAAAAACACTGATGACAACTTATGCTGGAGAGGATGCGGGGAAAAGGGAACACTCCTGCATTGCTGGTGGGAGTGCAAACTTGTACAACCACTCTGGAAATCAGTATGGTGGTTTCTCAGAAAATTTGGAATCAGTTTACCTCAAGACCCAGCAATATCAAAGGATGGACATTCATACCGTAAAGATATTTGCTCAACTATATTCATAACAGCATTATTTGTAAAAGTCAGAACCTGAAAGCAACCTAGGTACCCCTCAACCAAAGAATGGATAAAGAAAATGTGGTACATTTACACAATGGAGTACTGCTCAGCAGTAAAACCAATGACATCTTCAAATTTGCATGCAAATGGAACTAGAAAAAGCCATCCCGAGTGAGGTAACCCAGACCCAGAAAGACAAACATGGTATGTACTCACTCATAAGTGGATATTAGACATAAAGCAAAAGACAACCAGTCTATAGTCCACGACCCCAGAGAAGCTAGGCAACAAGAAAAACCCTAAGAGAGACATACATGGATTCCTCTGGAAAGGGGAATTAGACAAAATCTCTTGAGAAAATTGGGAGTGGGGAAGGAGAAGGGAGGGCAGAAGGGGAGGGGAGGGGCGAAGGAGAGGAAGGAGAACATGAGGGAACAGGATGCTTGAGATGGGGGAAGGACAGAGAGGGAGAGCAAGGAAAGATATCTTGATTGAGAGAGTCATTATGTGGCTAGCGAAAAAACCTGGCACTAGGGAAATTGCCAAGAATCCACAAGGATGACCCCAGCTAAGACCCTAAGCAATAGCGGAGCCTAAACTAGCCTTCCCCTGTAATCACTGACAACTACCTTAATTGTCATCATAGAACCTTCATCCAGCAACTGATGGAAGCAGATACAGAGATCCACAGCTAAGCCCTGGGCTGAGTTTCCGGAGACCAGTACAAGAGAGGGAGGAGCGATAATATGAGCAAAGGGTCATGACCTTAATGGGGATACGCAGAGAAACGGCTGACTTGAGCTAGTGGGAGCTCACTGACTCTGGACTGGTATAGTGGGGGAACCTGTTCAGGACTACACTAGGTCCTGAATGTGAGTGGCAGCTGTGTGGCTTGGCACTTTGTGGAGCCACTGACAGTGAGGCTAGGATTTAACCCTAGTTGTTGAACTGGTATTTGGAGCCCATTCTCTTTGGAAGGATACTTTGCTCAGCCTAGATATTGGGGGAGGGCCTCGGTTGTGCCTCAAAGTGAAGTGACAGACTTTGTTGACTCCTCTAGGGAATCCTCTCTGAGGAGTGGATGGGGATTGGGGTGTGGAAGGAACAAGGGGAGGGGAGGGAGTGGGAACTGGGATAGATAAGTAAAATAAGAAAAGATTGTTTTAAAAAATAAATTTAATAAAAAAAAATGCAGCCTTCTTCAAGGGCTGTGATGAGTCGTAAGAATGCACTACACAAACAAATACTCAATAAACCACGGTGGCTTACTTTGTTAAGAAAGGAGTTTTATCTTGCTGCTCTTAAAAAATATAGTGCTTATATAGCTTTTATATGTGACCTACCACTTTATAAATTCATTTAATCATAAATCATACATAATTTACTGTCATTATTAGATAACACGACTTTTCAGAAGCAATCATAATAATTAAAATTACTAAATCTAAAGCAAAGAATTTTACCAGACAAAATAAAAGTATTTATTAAATATGGTTGACATGACTTCTCTGTGTGACATGAAAACTCAAATCAGAAATAGGAAGAGCCGAAATTAGAAGTTCCCTTTTTTGAAGCAGTGCACTAGGCCACAGTCCTAAAAATTAACGTGCCCAAGAACACCTCATAAGGATTCCCACGGCTGGCCAGTGGCCGTGTGCAGTATGATGCACTCAGTAGAGAAGCGGCTCTAAGGGATTTGCCCCATCCTGTTTTCCTTCCAACTGTTTCACTCCAATTCGCCCTATAGATCTTTTTTTTTTCAAAGTTTATTAAATTATAAAAGTTTCCATTTCCGCCCCTCCTCCCAACACCCTCCCACTCCCCCCACTCCCTCTCCTCCTCCCTCTCCATCCCTAAGAGCAGTCAGGGTTTCCTGCCCTGTGGGTAGTTCAAGTTCCTCCCCCCTCCCTCCAGGTCCAGGAAGGTGAGCATCCAAACAGACTGGATCCCAAAAGTCCAGTATATGCAGAGGAAACAAGTCCCAGTGTCATTGTCAATGGCTTTTCAGAAAGACTCCGGGCCAGCCACATCCAGAGAATCCGGCCACAATCAGAGAATCTGGTTGGATCATAAAGAGGCTGTGTGATAATTCACAGGACCATGCAAATTAAAACAGGAAACTCACTTTTAAGGGTTGTTCATGGCCTTTTTCTTTTCTTTTTTGTTTCTCAGGACAGGGTTTCTCTGTGTAGTTTTGGAGCCTATCCTGGAACTAGCTTTTGTAGACCAGGCTGGCCTTGAACTCACTGAGATCCACCTGCCTCTGCCTCCCAGGTGCTGGGATTAAAGGTATGTACCAGTACCACCCGGCTCAGTTCATGTTCTTACTGCAGCCTGCACATCCACACAGTGGAAAACCATAGCAACCTCTTCTTTCTTGCTCTCCCTCACCTAGACTAGCTGGAGACAGGTCATGAAAAAAGACAAAGCTAGAAAAAAAAAAATATATATATATATATATATATATATATATATATATCTTTAAGCATTTAAAATATATACTTGAGCATGCTTTCAACCGCATTCCTGGATCCAATATTTACTATGTTTTCATGGTGATCCAGCCTTACTTGACTACTGCTGGAGTCAGAACAAAGTGTAATGACATTATGAAAACACCACAATGAAGCCTATCACTTTGTATACTTGAACAATAAAAACAATGTGGAAAGTTAAGAAAAGGCCATTCTCATGGGGCCAAGTTGATTCGGTATAGTAAAATACACATGAATGTACAAGATGAAGAGATAATGTGGCTTTAAAGGGGTGCTTTTAAAGGAGTGGAGAAACATTCAAATTCCAATAAACATGACACAGGATGTCACATGACCTCTATAAGCTTCGGTTTTCCTTCTTCAAATGAAGGTGAGATGGCTAGACAAGTGGTCACTATCCTTAAAGATGGGCAAAGCTTGAATGGGGCCACTGAGACGGCTCAGCAGGCAAAGACACTTGCCTCCAAGCATGATGACCAGAATTCAACCCTCAGGTTTGGCGCATACTCCTGTACACATACTTATGGACATTCATACACAATAAACAAAGAAATGCAATACTAACTGAAAAAACCTTGGCTAGCAGGCTTGGCAGGTAAAGGTGCTTGCTGGGCAAGCCTGGCACAGTGAGAAGGATCCTGGGAACCCACATAAAGGTGGGAGAAAACTGACTTGACGAGTTGTCCTCAGACCTCCACGGACTCACTTTGGCATGGGCAACATATGCAGACGCGCGCGCGCGCGCACACACACACACACACACACATACACACACACACACACACACACACACACACACACACACACACACACACACAGTGACAACTTTGAAATGGTGGCAAGCACCCTACACAGAAAGGTAGGGAACTCGGACTCTCTGCCAGGCATTCTCACTTGGTATGAACGAGTTTGCACCTGGAGAGTCTGGCCAGGGCCGTGATAAATCACAAAGTACATCACTAACATCTTTTAAAATAAGCGCCATGAAAAGCTCCAGAGCCCTGTTCTAGCTAACTAGCAAGGCTCATGAAGACCTGTGATTCCATGGTTCTTTTACTATTGTTACATTCGTGTTTGTGTGCACGCATGTACACGAACATCTGTGCATGCCATGGTGTACGTGTTGAGATCAGAGGACAATGTGTTCTCTCCCTTCCACCATACAGCCCCAGGGGACTGAACTCAGGACTTTGGGTTTAGGGACAGGTGTTAACTGGCTGAGTCACCCTATTAGTTTCTCTATGACTCTTAACAGTGCAAAACTGTAGGTGCTGGCATGCCTACAGGGGCAAGCTCTTGGGGTACACTGTATAGGAAGATGAATTTGGATGGGTACATGAAAATAGTTGTGTGCCCTGAAGGTTTTTAAAAGTAGTAGCTTGGGGACGGGAAAGATGGTCTAGTGAACAGAGCACTTGATGTTCAAGAAGGAGAATGAGTTTGAATTTCCTGTACCTATTTAAGAGGCCACCTGTGACTACACATGGATATGTAATCCCAGATTTGTGGGGTGTGGGAACAGGAGGCTGTCACCCTAGCCTCACATACAGTGAGAAGCCTGTCTCAAGGCACTAGGGCAGGGAGTGATAGAGTAGACACCCAACATCCTCTGGCTTCTGAGAGTACTCACAGCTGTGTGCGGAAGTGACCATCAGTAAAGCCTCTACACAAACACACACACACCGCCACACATTGAAGCCTATGAACTTAAAACCCCTGAACCACAGACCTTGCAGAGACAGAAGGAAGTTCTCACCAACTAACTGAACCAAAACTAAAGCCATGGATGCTAAAACCAACTGTAACCCGCCTTTCTAAGCTCAGAAAGGGCTGCAAAGCCCAGAAAAAGTGGACCTCTGCCATATATCTAGAAGGGGTGTCTGCTATACAAATTATAAGTTGACAAAGCATGGAAAATGGAGAGAAAGGAGAAACTACAGCTGCTGAATCAGAAGACAGCCAGCTCAGAGCTACACGCGCACTGCAATCCTAAATGAGCAGCTCCCTGCATCTGCGGTTAGATCTGTGAATTAAACACAATCAGAAAACTACTATCCTTTAGAATAGGTGTGGACCTTTGCAAAGGAGGCAATTTACTGAAGAATCCAATTCAGAAAAATCCCAGAATCCGTAAATACATGCAAACCTGGGCATGTGCATTCTGTATCTCTGAACCTTTGTCTGATTTAATATAGGGCCCTACTATATTACACTACACAGCCCTGGACGGCACTGACCTCACAGCCCTGTTGGCCTCCTGAGATTCAGGAATTACATTATACCAGCTGTGGCTGTGCATTCTTAGGACAAAGGAATTCATTTTTTTCTTGAGATCCTAAATGAGATCAAGAGGTCCAAACTAGTAAGGAGCCCACAAATTTAAATAAAATCAACTTTAAAAGATATTCATTTATAAAATTTTAAAAAGAATTTAAGTTAAAAAAAAAACCTACGGCTACAGAATTGGTATTTAATACAGAACATGGAGAAAAGAAATAGAATATTTTGATTTGAGAAACAAAACTCCAACCATATTATACCGCACATTGGGAAGCAGGGTGTTTCATATGTTCAGAATAACATTTATGAGACAGTGTAACTCATTTAATTGGGTCACTATGGTGAGCAATGGGAAACTAACCAAACTGGTGGTACAATATCGCCCTCTGCTGGACTCAGCTGGCAAAGACCCACCCCAAGAAATTAGCAAGACTAAGTGGAATACTTTTCCCAGTTTAGCCCCAGTTTAGTCTGGGGCGATCTTCCATTAGCAGTTTCAATGCTATAGTGTGGTTTTACAGAAGCCAGTCATGAACGCCAGGCAACAACCTCAGCAAAAGCCTGACTAGATTAAGGCTCACGCCACAAGAAGGAGCCCTGTACGGTGCTGCAGGTCCAGAACAAGCACTTGCGTGAAACAGATCGGATGCGTGTGTCAAACTGATTTCTAAACATTTGTGTTTGTACCATAGATGGCTGCTGCTCTCTCCCTCAATAATGGGGGGACATTTCTCTTCTGCATTGGGAGATGCTCATTGCAGCGACTCACTAGTCAGATGTCTGAGAACAACTGTCTACTGCTGTGGCGTAAGGACCCAAGGCGCCACCAGAAACAGGACAATAAACACACATGCACAAGGGGGAACATCATAGAGGAAGGGGCAGCAGAGTGTGGAAGCCAGCAGAAGGGGAAGTATGTCGTGTAGCCATTTCCTCTAGTCTGAAACACTCTGTCACAAAAGGGACAGATACACCTCTGAGGCTCGTGGAACTGACAGGAGGGCTGGCAAAACGTCTCAGCAGCTAAAGGTATTTGTGACCAAGCCTGACAACCATATCTGAGCTCTAGTCCTCAAACAGTTTAAGGAAAGAACAGACCCCTGCAAGCTGTCTTCTGACCACCACAGGCACAGTGTGACCTCTGCTACACACACACACACACACACACACACACACACACACCTGTGACATATGCTACACACACACCTGCGACATATGGTACACACACACAGCTGTGACATACGCTACACACACATACATACACACACCTGTGACATGATATACACACCTGTGATATATTCAACACAACACACCTGTGACATATGCTACCCACACATACGCTACACACACACACACCTGTGACATGATACACACACCTGTGATATATTCAACACAACACACCTGTGACATATGCTACACACACACTGTGACATATGCTACACATACACATACACACACACTAAATATTTTGAAGGAAACAGTAAGCCCCCAGCACTCAGGAAGCTCGCAAACATGAGGGTGCCCACCAGATAACAGATAAACAGCAAACAAGTTCAGGAAGACAGGATGCTTAGGTGAGCAGCTGCGTGCGGGCTGTACAGAGACCCCACGATGCAGCTTTCACGAGTCCCCACTGTGGCCTTTTCAGTGACACGGCTGCCTGAGTCACTTATGCTCCAGTAAGCAACCCCAGCAAACTTCCTGGCTCACCAAGTTCACCAGCTGGAACCGTTAATGTCTGTCCTCCTATCTGAACTGCAGAGATGTGGCCTCGCCAGCAGAGTAACGCAGCCGTGTTAAAATAGGTTTCCTTAAAGCTAATACGATGCTTGCGCTGAAAAGGCTTTAGGAGCTTCCTTCTACATACCGGCCAGGTGGTCACCAGTCCTCGGTTTAATCTGCGTTAGAGAACTTATCCTCTCTGGCTAAGTCCTTTGGGGTGAGAAGTACTTCCATCCCGAGTCTACCTTCTGAATATGGCTAGCCAAAATGCTGTCTGTATTGTCTTTGTTCTCAAGCAGACACCTCCATCTAAGCGTGACATTCTAAGAACAGGAGCACTAAGCAAAGACGACTGTCACCGTTTCACCACTGATGGGCTGAGATCCAACATCATCCACACTGTGTCCCATGATGTATCATCTGACTAGCTCCCTGTCTCTAACCAGTCCTACCTGACGTTCCCGAGATGTCGGCCCTTTAACTCTTTGAACTCAAGAACCCACATTTATTCTTATTATTTCATCTTTCTAGACTGTTCTCGTTCAGAAGCTCTGTGATTAACTCTAGCATCGGACATCAAGCCTGTATCCTGGAGCCCATGGGGAGTGGGAAAGAGTCCTGCTGACACGGGGCTCTCTCCCTGCACTCCGGTGATGTTTGTGGTCCCGTGCACTGGCGTCATCAAAGGGCTTCTGTGTCCTCCCTTAGGAGATCAGGACTTGGGAGGACAGAAAGACAAGACCCAGCAACTATTTTCAACATCTTTCCTCAGTGGAGTTCACATAGCTGACCTTCGGGCATGTTTAGGAGCACAGTCCAGCTTAGGACTAGCCACTCATTCAGCTCCTGCTGATACAGACAGTCCAGCATAATCCAGCCGACTGTATTGAGGCCCTGCCACGTTCTGGCCATTCTCAGGAAGTTATCACGAGAAGGAGTGGTCAGTCGGCAGGTGCTGCAGCAGCCATGCTGCACCAGCTCTCCAGATGCTGCAGATATCTGCTCTTTGCTCCAGCAAACTTCTGTGTTGTTCTTCCTCATACCCAGTGCCTACGACTCCCAGCCACGGTGCTCCTGGCCAGGTATCTTACCGATGTGTGCAGTCAAGCTGACCAGCGGTTAGAGCTCACATTGTTCACCTTTGGAAAGCTGAGTGGCACTTTGTCCCCGACTGCTTGGAAAGTACGTTGCCTTTAGTGTCCCCGAGGATCACAAGCAACCGCAGGCTGTTGAGATCTACGTTAAAATGTAATTTACTGAGCCAGAGCACTCAGCCCCACTTAGGAAAGCCTCACTTCGTGGAGCTGCCATTCTCCCGAAAAACGGTAACTCAGCTTTCTGTTTCTGAGAAAGCTCACATTTTCCCTGAAGCAAAGTAGGACTTTCAGAAGTCGACTCTGTCACCAGGAGCAGTGCACCAGCATTCCAAACAGGTCTGCGCAAGTCCTAACCAACCTACACAAATCTCCCACAGCAGTTCTTGCAAGCCTTACTCACTGAAAGATCTGGTTTTCTGGTTGATATCTAATAGATCAAAGTCTCCTTATATTTGCATTCACGTGACTCTGTCACTGTTGGGAATTTTGTTGTTGTTGTTTTGTTTTGTTTTGTTTTGTTTGTAACTGATCTCAACTTTGCAAAATAAAACTTGCCTGCTCAACTTGCGCAACAGTTACACAGGGGTTCTTCAGGCTACCCACAATGCTCTTTCTTAAGGTTTTCAGAAGAAAATCAATCCCCCCTCGGCCCCCTCCCCCTCCTGTTTACCTTCAGGATCTTACTCTACAGACTGAGATGAATTCCTGATCCCCTTGCATACTTTCTCAGTCTTCCTTTTAAAAGGATTATTCCTGAGACAGGCTTTCCCTCCTGCCTCAGCTGCCCAAGTGCTGTGTCACAGGCAGGAACCCCAAACCTGGCTTCCCAGTTCTTTATAGGGAATTTCCTCTAAACTTACTTTTATTGGTTAGAACAATTTGGTTTGATTAAAATCTGAATTTTTGCTTTCTCTAAACATCCAAAGACGTATAACTTATCTTTTGGCCCAGGTGTTTATGCCAATCTTTCTTACACTGTTTGAAATTCACCCAATTCACCGGGTGGTGGCGCACACCTTTAATCCTAGCACTTGGGAGGCAGAGGCAGGCAGATTTCTCTAAGTTCAAGGCCAGTCTGGTCTACAGAGCAAGTTCCAGGATAGGCTCCATAGCTACTGAGAAAGCCTGTCTCAGAAAAAAGAAAATCATCTAATTTGCCAAAATGTATATCCCAAGTCCTTCCCCCCGACCCCCATTTCAGAAACGTAATTTTTTTAATTCTTAATTTTGAGCTGGCAAGATGGTTCAGAAGGTAAAGGCACCTGTTGAGTTCGGTATCTCAGACCCACAAGACAGAAAGACAGAATCATTTACTCCAGGTTGCTCTGACTTCTACACATGTACATACACACACAATAAAATGTAAAAAGAAATTTAAGAGTATTAATTTTTCAAACTGTAGTCTTTGTAACAATAGCACCAGTGAGTTTGCTTAGAATGAAAATTCCTAGGCCTTACTTGACCAAATACATACATATATCTGGAAATTACCAGATTGGGCTCAAATTCCTGACAGCCCTTCTGTCCCAGCCTCCTGAATACTGGGATTACAAACAGAAGCCACCATGCCTAGTTATGAATAAATCTTATACTTGCTATAAAGTTTAAAAACCACTACTGTGGTTGTTAGAAAGAAGATGGCCCCATAGGGAGCGGCACTATTAGGTCCTTGCCGGAAGAAGCCTGTCGCTGTGGGTGGGCTTTGAGGTCTCCTGTGCTCAAGCTACTTCTGATGGTACAGCTGCTTCTGGTGGTACAGCTACTTCTGGTGGTACAGCTACTTCTGGTGGTACAGCTACTTCTGGTGGTACAGCTGCTTCTGGTGGTACAGCTACTTCTGGTGGTACAGCTACTTCTGGTGGTACAGCTACTTCTGGTGGTACAGCTACTTCTGATGGTACAGCTGCTTCTGCCGTCTAAGGATCAGGATGTGGGACCCTCAGGTCCTCCTCCAGCAGCATGTCTGCCTGCACGCCACCGTATCCCTCCATGATGAGAACGGACTGAACCTCTAAAACTGTAAGCCAGCCCCACTTAAATGATTTTCTTATAAGAATTTCCCCGGTCAAAGTGTCTCTTCATGGCAATAGAAACTTTAACCAAGACAACTATCTAAAAGAAGAAACTTCAAATTCAAAATTTCTCAAATTATGTACTTTTATCTAAATGTGATTTTTATCAACCTAACTTCTTAGACTGTGAGTGGCAACCACATCTGGCGTCACATAACTGAATGTGGTGGGGTTGCAAGAAAAAAAATTGACACCAAAAATTAACTTAAAATCAACTATGTAATAAATCTGAGGCACTTCTGGCCATGTTTGCACATGTCTCATCATGCAACTCCACTGCAGCCTTAGTTCTGCACACACAGCACACACGACATGCTCAGCGTTAGCTCTGCACACATGGCATGCCCAGCCTTAGTTCTGCATGCACAGCACTCATGGCATGTCCAGCGTTAGTTCTGCATGCACGGCACATACGGCATGCCCAGCCTTAGTTCTGCATGCACAGCACACACGGCACACACGGCTTGCCCAGCATTAGTTCTGCACACACAGCACACACGGCATGCCCAGCGTTAGTTCTGCACACACAGCACACACGGCATGCCCAGCGTTAGTTCTGCACACACGGCACACACGGTACACACGGCACACACGGCTTGCCCAGCATTAGTTCTGCACACACAGCACACACGGCATACCCAGCTTTAGTTCTGCATGCACGGCACACACGGCATGCCCAGAATAGTCTCAAACTCCTCACCATTCAGCTTTCGCGCCAAGTGCTGAGATTCCAAGTGTGAGCCTCTCTCTCCAGCTTACATTCTCATTTTTGCTTATTTTTGTTTTAAAATTAGAAATTCCCAGCATACATTTAATACATGGTCTGAGATGTACAAGATGACCTTACCTCTCTCACAGACAGCTGTGGTGGGAAGGAAACCGATAAAACCACACTGGTGAATTCAAACCCAGAGGCTTCAACCTTTTGGCACACCTAAAAGAGCATCACAAATACGTAAACTCTGAAGAATTGCTGAAATGTGGCTCTAATCATAGAGTTCCTCCGGTGAGATGATACTGCATAGCTTCCCAACATTCACTTAGCAGCGAGGGGCTGAGGCTCGGCAGCACTGCGCTGGCCTAGCATGGCCAGGACAACCTCTAGTGCTGCCCGAAACAAAGGCAAACCAACAAACTGGTACATTTGAGTGGAGCACTCGTCACAGACGTCACGAGAGCAAGCATGTCTTAGTTCTCACCCTACAGAACTGGCAGTTTCAGGACATGCTGAGTGTCAGACAGTTCTTATTAATTTTGCAATATTTTGATATAATTCAGAACAGTTGGTCTTTTCTAATGAAGACAAGATTCCAGTGATTAACTGGTAGAGACCAAGTTGAAATCAATGGTATTGTTTAGGACTGTTGGTCTAAGAATCCTAGTTTAAGGCTACGCTGTTTCTTACAACACCTATAATGAGATTGTTTACCTTCGCAATAAACTCTTTCTCGCAGAATTCTTGAAGAATTCCTAAGCACACATTGCACACCCTCAAGTTTGAAGGCTCAGAAGCAATGCTTTCGTCTTCCGTGGCAGAGACCTCCTCTTGTCCATTTCCACTCAAGTTATCCGTTCCATCTTCTTGAAGACGAATTTTCTTCAACGGTGGGTTTGGAACTTCCAAAATTAATTCATCTTTTTCAGTTTCAAGAAATTTCTGTAGATCACTGAACAACTCCTGAAAAGTTAAGAAAAAGCAGAAACATTTTAAAGTGTCTTTAAGATTCCTAAGATGAAGTAAAAGTCAGCAAAGTGTAGCAATGTGTCTTTTCGCTTTTAATTAGTAGTGAAGGACCTTACCAAAATAACTACAAACCAGACTTGTACATTTGTTGATGGAGCCTTTTTATTTAAGATTAGAGTTTTAGCTTAAATGATTTGTGAAATTCTTTTGGGAAAGTATATACATATATAACAAACATTTGGTTAGTATATGGATTAAATGTATTAATAAGAAATTCAATCATCAGGAATGCATTGATGGATGTTGCACACAAGGTCCGCCTACCTATGAGCACCATGATTAAAGGCGTGTACTGCTCCCTTACAATTGCTTTCCTGGATCCCAGCGTTCTGGTCCCACTAGAGCACTCAGAGGCAGAGGGAGCAGATCCTCGTGAGTTCAAGCACCCAGGGCTACACAGTGAGGTACGGTCTCAAAACAAGGTGTAGAGAGGATTATAACAGCACGGACTCATACAATGCTGGTTTATATCAATTCTGGAGCATCCAATTTACTACAGCAGTGACTTTCTAGGAGATCTGAGAGATTAATCTGTGGCGATGCACTGGGATAGGAATATCGCTTACATTCGAAGAGCCTGGACCTCGGTCAAAGTTCATAGCGCACCTTGAGGTCACTTCAGACTGTTGTACCTGTCTGTCCTCAGCCTGTCTGTTTAACTGACCTTTAAGGGAGCAACAACCAACCTTACTTGCCTGGGCCTTCCCACATAATCCTTTATAACCCAAGATAACATATAGCTACAATCTTAAATTATGTACTTTCCCATACCCTTGGCCCAAGAGCAATGCACATGTGTTTGCATGTGTACTATGATAATCATTTGCTAGAAACAGCAAATAGGCCAACAGCAGCCCTATAAAATGAGTATTCACCATAAACACTGAAAGAAGAATTCAACTATTGCCTGATACGGTGTGCTACCTGCGTCACGTGGAGTCAGAACTAACTCCTTGTAAAACTGCTAAATATTTCTGCAAAGCATTCTCATCCCTTCTCCATGTGATGATTTCTATGCTGTTTAATAAAAGAAATAGTTAGCGGGATGGCTGAGTGCTGTAGGAGCTCCTCAGCCAGTAGCCTTTAAGATACCAGCCCACTTGGGCGTGGTTTCTATAAATGCCAATATAAAGTGCACACACTCACTCTCTCTTCCAGCTGCTGGATGCGGTTCCTGTTCCCCGTTCAGTGCAGAGGACTGTGATCTGTGAGTCTACCCCTAAATAAATAACCCTTTATTATACTCAATTCTGAGATAGTGTGGGATTTCCTTTTAGCATCCATCTTCATCTGGCACCCACGTGGATCCCAACTCCACGCCTACCAGGTGGACTGGTTTAAAAGGCCCAAAAGGTCCACAGCCCAGAAGGTCTTTCATCCCTGCCCATCTGGCTTGACTTCATCTACTAGGCTGTTTGTTTGTTTGTTTGTTTGGCAAAACCCTACCACAGCAGAGCTAAATGCGGCGACTTGTAAATTTCCCAGGCTCGTGCATGCTTTCCCTCTCCACTGATGCTTTCCCTGCCATGCAGCGACTTGGGCAGCTTCAGGTTTGTGCTACCTGTTCGTGAGCTCTGGGCTCTGCTCTGTGTACAGAATTGATTCAACTGCTTTTAATTTGTCAAGCAAAGCATACTTGTCAGTATTTAACCAGGCACCAACGCAGGAAACCAGAGCGGCGCAGGACTGTTCATGCCACCACCCTTCGCATTTCTTATTACACTTGCAACAATTTGCCAAAATCTCATAAGAGAGGTAACTACTTAATTAATAAATAAATCAATAAACTTGAAAGTTATTTAATGGCAGACAGTATTACTATCCATGAATTTAATAACCTTTTTGCTTATACTATGGATGGTATTCTGTAAGGCTTATATGGTTTTTCTGATACATCCATTTATTATATATTGGGACTTAGTTTTCTTTTTTATATTATATCCGTAAGAAAATGGTTTGATAACAGAGTCAAGAATGAGGCACTTTTAGGAATGATACCATCTTCACAGACTAATAATGAACAACTAGCTGACAGGATTAATACCATCGAAAATCAAAAGTTAGCTGAAAAAAAATAATACTATTGAAAAGGATAACATTAATATGAAAAACAAAATCCAATCCATGTCAAAGGGTACTGAGAAATTATCTGAAAGAATTCATACTGTTGAATTTGACAATCAAAATCTGTTAAAAGATATGATAGGTTTACAGATAAAGTATCTCTCCAAGAAGGCAATCTGCATGTTATCCAAATAATGTCCAAGGAGGAGATGTTATCGTTAAAGGTAAAACTTCATACCTTGAAATCACATGTTCAGAATGAGGACCAGACGCTAGGTGCCTCTATGAAATCAATAGAAATATATACAGGCCAGGAGATGCAGGCTTTACAAAAGACAGTAGTAAAAATATGATATGATTGAGGAAATTATCAGAGCTAATGAGAAAGGAAACAATTGGAAATAATATGCAAACAATTTCCTAAATATATAATTTACCAGTGCTTGGATGACATTTTGCTATCTGATTCAAATGTACATACTTTAGAAGGAATGCTTGAAGAAGTAAGGAAAGTTTTGCCTAAATGGGGATTACAAATTACTTCTGAAAAAATACAAAGAGAATATTCTATCAATTACTTAGGTTATAAAATAGGTTTACAGAAAATTAGAACACAAAAGGCATAAATTAGGAAAGATGATTGCAGACTTTCAGTGATTGTTAGATGTTTCCAGTCTACGAGCCACTGATGGGATAACAACAGATCTAATAGTTCATGTAAACAAGACCTTAGATGGTGACAAAGACTTAAACAGTCCCAGGGAATTAATGGCTGAAGCTGAAAAAAAAAATGACTGTGGTTGAAGAGAAATTACAGGAGGCACATGTGGATCAGGTGGGGTGGATCCAAATCTTAATTACATTCTAGTCATATTACCCTTCAGAATTTCCCCCACAGGAATTTTAATTCAGAGGGACAATATTATCTTAGAATGGATCTTTTTACCTCATAATCCAAGTAAAAAATTAAAAACTTATGTGGAAAAGGTTTCTGAATTAATTATAAAAGGAAAACCGAGACTTCGTCAACTAGCAGGTATAGACCCAACAGAGATTATAGGGCCTTTTACACTGATGAAATTAAAAAATTATGGGAAGACAGTGAACCCCTTGACAAAGAGCTTGTGCTAATTTTTTAGGAGAGATTAATAGCAATAATCCCAAAAGTGATAGAATTAACCTTATAAAGATAACTAATTGGATCCTTCCCTTCATTGTACATGACAGACACTGCAATAACTAGAGCCTGGACATTCTACACTGATGCAAATAAATCAGGAAAGGCAGGCTACAAATCAGAAGATTTAAGTGATATGGAACAATGGAACTAAGGGATTTTAATGAACCTCTCAATATAATATACAGAAAGAGTTGTCTTGCATATTGAAACTGCTGAATGTATACCAGATGATACAAAATTGACTTCATTATTCATACAGGTTCAAGATATAATCAGGAATAGACTTTGTCCCATATACATAACACACATCTGATCCCATGCAGGTCTGCCAGATCCTCTAGCACAAGGTGTTGCTGAAATTGATTATTGATTGGAAATGTGCTGAAAAGGCCTCAGGATTTCATTTTAAAAACATTATGTCAATAGCAAGGTTTAAGCAAGAGTTTCCTATTACATGGCAACAAGCTAAGGAGATTATAAAGAGATGTCCTACTTGCTCTTTCTATAACCAAACACCTCTACCTGTAGGGAGTAACCCAAAAGGTACTCAAAGGAAAGAAATCTGGCAGATGGATGTGTTCTACTTTGCAGATTTTAGAAAATTAAAATATGTACATCGTACCACTGACACTTATTAAGGTTTTCAATAGACAACTGTTTTGAGCTCAGAAAAGTCTGATTCAGTAATCATGCATTTATTAGAAGTTATGGCCATCATGGGAATACCTGCACAAATAAGGAGAGATAATGTTCCAGCATATATCTCTAAAAAAATGAAACGGTTTTTTGTTTATTATAATATAAAGCATATTACAGGTATACCAAACAGTCCTACAGGTCAGGCAGTTATAGAAAGATCAAATTGAACTATAAAGGATATGTTAAACAAAGAGAAAGGGATGGAAAATACCCCCAGAAATAGATTGCATAATGCTTTATTAACCTTGAATTTTCTTAACACTAATGAGAAAGAAAGCATCAGAGAGACATTAGATAACAGAAAAAAAATTCTAAACTAAATCAGCCAGTATATTTCAAAGATGTGTTGACCTCACAAAGGAAGCCAGGACATGTGCTACGTTGGGGAAGGGGTTTGGCTCTTTTTCCACAGGAAAAAGAAAAAAAAGCTATGGATACCATCAAAATTAATAAAGATTCAGCTTGAAAACGAGAAACCTCTTGAGAAAGAGAAATGACAGCTCAACCATAAAGGTGACAATCCTTACAGGTGGTAAGGAAACCTCATAAAGGTTGGGGCAGGGTTCTGTTCTTGTCTTTGCAGGAAAATACTCATCTTCAAAAAGTCAAAAGGCCCTGGACATCTAGATGCCTAAGGAGAAAAAAGATAACTATCCAGATAGGTTCACCAAGCAAAGAGAATTATGACTTATGAGCTGAGGCTAAAATCACACAGACACAGACACACACATATGCTGCCCACTAGAATAATAGTCATGACTCACTTAAAAATCAAAGCTGTACATGGAGTTGGCCAATGGCTCTGTCCTTCTCTAAATCCAAGCATGTTGTTAAAAGAAAAAGTTTCTGTCTCATGTCAGGAGCCATCGGATATACAACAGAAAAAATTTAGGAAAACTTTTACTTTTCTCCATACCTATTTCTGTCTCTACTGAACCTTTCATTGAATATATGTCTATATAAATAATGTTTAAGTTTTGGAAGATGCTTGATTGCACTTCCTCCTTACTCAAGTAATATTATTTTCCTTCTCGGGTCTTTGATGGGGTTAAAGACTAGATAGTCGTAGTTACTTTCCTCTCATGACTTGGCCAAGTTATTTCTAATACAAGACTAAGACTCCTTAGGATGGGATAATTATTGAAACATTTATCTATGTTTCCTGCTTGATATTATTTATGCTGGTTGTAATTCTAATTTTTATACTTGATATTTGTTCTTATTGTATATAGTTTTGTATTAGGCTTAGAACTCTCTATTTAAACAAAAGGGGGAGGTGCTGTAGGAATTCCTACAGCCAGAAGCCTTTAAGATACCATTCCACTTGGGTGTGGCCTCTTATACTATGTAAAGCCCACTTACTCTCTCTTCCAGCTGCTGGATTCGGTTCCTGTTCCCTGCTCATGCAGAGGATTGTGATCTGTGAGTCTACTCCTAAATAAATAACTCTTTATTATACTCAATTCTGAGCTTGTGTGGGATTTCTTCTTAGTGTCCATCTTTATTTGAGTGGTTAAGAACATGTAGTGTTCTTCCAGAGGATGACAGCAATTGCTCACAACCGTGTAGTCCAGCCCCAGGGAGCCAATGCCTCTGGCCCCTATAGGCACCCACACAGGTGGTATACACTCAAACATACTCATGATTAAAAATAAAATTTAAAAATGTGTTAAAAATAAAAGAGAGCCAGGTGGTGGCGGCGGCATACACCTTTAATTCCAGGACTCGGGAGGCAAAAGCAGGCAATCTGTAAGTTTGAAGCCAGATTGGTCTACAAGAGCTAGTTCCAGGACAGGCACTAAAGCTACACAGAGAAACCCTGTCTTGAAAAACAAAAAAATAAAATAAAAGAGAACAAAGCCCTTTGTTGGGAACAGACACAAAAGGAAAGACAGATATAGGGATAAATTTACAAGACAGCCTTTGGGCGGGCACAGATTAGACTCACACACCAGAGATACAGAGACACAAGGAGAATGAAGGACAGAATTCAAATCTGGGCTCCCTCTTGGTTTAAATGACACCAAGGAGAAGTACTTTGATTTCTGTCCTTAATGCAATACCGGTGACTGAATTTATTGTTAATCCACTTAATCCACACATTAATCAAATGCCTATTATATATGTGAATATTTTTCTGAAAGAATTTCACAAATCAATGCAGCTAAAGCCCCAATCTTAAATAGAAAGGCTCAATCAACAAAGTTATAAATCTGGTTTTTAGTTTTATTGGGAAGGTCATTCAACTACTAATTTTTTTAAAAAAAAATCAATTCTAATTACTAAAACATAACAATATAAACTGGGATGGAGATGTAGCTTAGTGGTAGAATACTTGCTTAGCATGCATGGAACCCCGGGTCCAACTCCAACAGCAAAGAGACAGACAGACAGACAGACAGACAGACACATACACACACACACACACACACACACACACTGGAAAGTACAAGCTGATTTTCATCCTTGCTAAATTATTTAACACCTCGCCGCACAGCACTAATGTGAAATCTCATCATTTAGAGGTTGAGCGAGTGAAGATAATTTTTGAGACAATTTGTCAAAATACCTAGATTTGACAGTGCTAAAATCTGGCACCATAATTACAATCCATTTATATGCATTAAGCGAAAGAAGCCCTCTTATACATTTTTGTCTAATTTCTGTCATTCCTTGTTTTAGGATATAAAAACAAGCCTCCCCTTGTAAACACCCCAATACTTCTGCTATTGCCCCCACCTAAATGTTTGTGCTTCTTACACATCAGGCTGGTTCCACTGCTTAGTTATTGGATGAATCGTTTGAATTCAGTTAGATTATACTAACCTTAGAACACTTTTCATTCAAACATGAGCACTCCAATTTTCACCAAAAATTCACACATACACACATACAGATATGTTATGACCCACACAATGTTAACTGCTACCTAACATCTGTAAACGAGAATAACATAATATGTACGTGTGTGCTCATGTATAGCTCTATATGACTAGAACAAAACAAAGCTTAAAACATTTTTTTCAAAAGCCTTCAAATATTGTGTTTATATTTATTCAAAAGTATATTACAAGTCAAAGTTGCTGACAGTCTCTCTCTATAAAATGTACTTGAATCCAGTACATATATACAGTATGACACGTGTGGAAAAAGTACATAAGGAAAACTACACAACACTGGACATAAGCTGAGCATTCACACACAGCAACTATCACTGGGTACGTGCCACTTCCGGTTTCCAGCTGCCTTCACACACTTAATAGATCATGTCCTTAAAATTCCGTGAGGTAGAGGTACAGAGAAGTAAGCGGAAGGTGAGCAGTGACGAACTGAGATTCAAGTCCACATCTTGTAGCTCCAAATCCTAGGCTTTGGGATCAGACATACTGTTCAAGTCCTAGCTTGCTTACTTAATAGCTGCTTAACTTTGGGCAGGCTGCATAACCTCTCTGTGTTTCAGTTGCTTCATCTGAAAATAGAGATAATCACAGCATGTGCTCACAAAAGATTAAATGAAAGTTTGACATGCAGAAACACTAGATGAACACTAGAATCTATTATTATTTCTAACAGTAGAAACAACAATACTCTTTGTGAGTATCAACCATATGTCACAGGCATATTTTATACCCTGTGTGAAAATGTTCTACTCAATGGCACAGCTCTCTTTGTATTATTGGAAATGTAAAAAATTCTGTAAGTTTCTTGTGTTACTGGTATCAGAAATAATCATTATACTAAGCACTTACTTTTAAAGAGTTCCTGACACAGCCAGGTCGCGCAGTGTTCCTGACAGTGCAGACTGCATGGCTGTGGACGGTGGGCCCTAGATTACACTGCCTGCTAACCCTGCACTTACACCTTAATTTAAGTACAATTCATGAGGCTCACAGGAGTACAAAGTCACCGAAGAACACCTTCTCAGAACATATCCCCCTCACTGAGTGAAGCAAGCAGTAAGCTGGGGACATGGATGGATCAGTGCCAGGATTCACTGGCACATGTGAAGCCCTGGGTTCACTGGCCAGCACCAGAAGAATATATACATACATATAAATGGCAATACACAACAAGAGAAATAACCAGGACAAGGAGCACAGCCTGCTGAGTACAAGTACTTGGCACACAAGCCTTCTAACTTGATTGATTTCCCAGGGTCTATGGTGGAAGGAAAGAACTAGCTTCCACACATACATCTGTGTCACACACACACACACACACACTACTACCTTCCACATATACATCTGTGTCACACACACACAACCTTCCACATATACATCTGTGTCTCACACACACACACACACACACACACAACCTTCCACATATACATCTGTGTCACACACACACACACACACACTACTACCTTCCACATATACATCTGTGTCTCACACACACACACAACCTTCCACATATACATCTGTGTCTCACACACACACACACACACACACACTACCTTCCACATATACATCTGTGTCACACACACACACACTACCACCTTCCACATATACATCTGTGTCACACACACGCACACACACCATATTCATAAATATATGCATACTCATAAAATAATAGACAAAATTTTATTTTAAAAAAGTAACCAAACTCATTTTCTACTAAAAGAAGAAATCAGGACTATGACCCTACCCCTCCTGCTGCATAGCATTAATGTCAGGGAAGAAGCATCATCTTATATTTTGTTTAGATGCCCTTTATAAAATGTATATACAAGTAATGAATGTAGCAAAAACATCTAACGAAGTTCCCTCTCTACATTAACTGTTAAATGGCAATGCAATCAACCAGAAACCAACTATATTCCTACACCAAATGTTTAAGGCAATTAACTGCAGTTCCAAAATTACCTTAGTAGGAATAGTTTCATTAATTTTCCTCATTTGGTGGAGTTATGGACCACTGTACTCAAAGCTAGTGACATTAATTCTAAACTAAAAAAGGTATCCTTGAACGTAAAAAGAAAATACCTTAGATGGGCGTTTGTAAGGTGCATGAAGATCCACACCACACAATCTGAAGATACATCTTGGACAAGTACCAGAACTGAGCAACATCTGGGCCACATGCTTGTTTTCCTCAGTCAGTGGAAACATGCTGAATAATTATAACTAGAAGAAAAAGAAAGTGAGCCGTTTTAGTGATTTAGTGCTACATACAAATATGCCCTTAAGAAGAAAAACTAGCTTTTGAAAAGTTCTATTTTGTATTCAACAATACTTGTCATATCTATATTCTAAACTATGAACTTGGCTATGTGAGTATGTAAATTATAGGGGCCAGGCTCATTCTGCACATGACAGTAAGAACTTTCTAACACCAGGCCTGGGGACCACTTCATTACCTATGTAAAACTTTCGAGAAAGTGCTTAAAATACAATGACATACTCTTCTCTTAAAAAAAAAAAAAAGTCACGAAACCGTGTGGTCAAGTATTTCTTCCACTCTCTGAATCCCTTCCATCAGCTCATTTAACCTGTTCATTTAATGTCAAGTAAGGAGTCTGTGAGAAGCTGGAAATAATTATGTAAAATGCATCCTCCGGCCAAGTGTAGTGGTCCACACTGGTAATTTCAGTACACAGGAGGCTAAAGCAAGCAGATCACCATGAATTCAAGACCAACCTGGGCTTAATAAGGAGTCAAAGCCAGTCTGGGTTACAGAGGAAGACTTTGGAGAGGAAGGGAAGAGTAGAGAGGGAGGGGGAGGGGAGAGGGCAGGGTAGGTAGGGAGAAACCCCTAACAGAGAAATGCTGTGGAGGAATCCTTCTGTATACTGTAAAGATGTGTTGCTCTTATTGTTAATAAATTGGCTCATGACTAGACGAGATTTTCGAGGCAGAGAGAATGCTGGGGAGAAAAAGGGTAGAGTCAGAGGAGACACCATGAGACCCAGAGCGAGCAGGCTAGAAAGTACAGAGTCTTGGGGCAGCACATGGTTATTTTATATGTGGTTATTTTATGGGTTAATTTAAGCTAGCTAAAAACAAGCCTAAGCTATTAGCTAAGCATTTATAATTAGTAGTAAGTCTCTGTGTGGGTATTTGGAAGTGGGTTGGCCGGACAGAAAAGCACACCTATAGAGAAACTTTAGCATTAGTTAACATGCAGTATTTGATTCAATACAGAATTAACCTTTAACTCAAAAAAGAAACAAATACACCTTCCTTTAAAAAAAAGAACAAAAAATAAACAAAAGGAAACAATAAGCTCTTTCAAAAGGCAGTGAAGCCTTACCTCTGGACTTAATTAACAATGTTCAAATTTAGGTTCTTCCTTTTGGCTTAAAGACTGAATGCTATTTCTCCATAGGTCACTAGAATAAAGGTATTGTGCAAAGCCAATAAATAATCCAAATCTCCAGGCTCTGAAAAGTTCCCAAACTTGTTGAGAATTGCCAAACCTCCTGCCCTAAGTGATCTGATGGAGTTTCAAGCAACTCAAACAAAAGAAACCCTCGTTCGTGTGTTAATAATCAAAATACAGAGCTGTAAAAGGATGCAACACCATTCTCAACTAGAAGAAATCCAGCGACCCCTCAAGCACGTTAACACTAAAAGAACATTCGCCTTGAAGATGGTTATTTCACCTCGATGTGATGAAAAGGCAGGATTTTGTAAACAGAAATGAGTCATGGTCTGATACTGGACTTAGCTTGGAAAACGAGCCCCGAGAAATACCTCTCACACAAAGTTTTTTCAATGTGGGTGTCCGCTGTTAAGACTTTTGCTGTTTGTTTCTTTTACAGAAGAACTGAAAAGTTGCAAAAGAAGCCCCTCCCAGGTGTCAGAATCTCTACAGGAATCCACACCCTTCTCCACAGACCATGTAACTAGCCCAGTCTCATGAAATGGGGAGGAAAGACTTTTTTTTTTGTTTTCACAATTACAAAGATAATAATAATAATCGAAAATGGAAGAAAGAATAAAGTACGTGGAGGAAAAAAAAAAACCCTGAAATAGTCTGGGTTTTCCACCATAAAATCTCTTAACTGCATTACCACATGCACAGGCGTGGTTCCTTCCCCGGTATAGGGGTTGGGAGAGGCATGGGAAGCGCTCACAGCCCTCTCTTTGCTAAGGTTCTAGTAACTTCCCACTCACTCCACCTGGCTAACAAACAAAAAGGAGTACAGTTGCACCTTTTTGGCACCCAGTCTCTAACCCCTCACCTCATTACCTACTCGGCCTTACCTTCTCCCAAGCTGCTGGAGCCAAGACCCTTTGGTCGGAGGTGGGATCGGGGAAGACTAAAGACAGCGCACCTGCGGCGCCTAACAGTTCTGTTCCCCAAGGAAACGAGAGCTTTAGAAGAAAAGTACCAGGCCTTTCACGAAAGGAGGACGTGAAGGCCCCCTCTTGCTTACAGGGCGATCTGTAAGGCTGTGGGGCTTGCAATCTTGTACTACGGCTAGCCCTGCGAACGCAAGCCCGCAAAGGGCTACCCTGCAAGCCCTAGGGGGTCGACCAGCAAAGAAGCCTCCGTCGGACTCGGTATCTAGGGCATATTAGCTGCTGCCAGAAATGTCGATGAGCCCCTACTCAAATTTAAAGCCCAATCTAGGGAAAAATTAAAAAAAGGCAAGTTTCGCCCCTCCTCCCACGCCAGCCCCCCTGAATTAGGTGTCCCCGCCTTCCATCGTCTCTCAGATTTAAGCCGACCACAAGCCTCCGCCTGACGTCAGGAGTGGGCGGGGTGGAGGGCTCGGCGCTCTTTCCGTCGTGCCTGGCAAGCGAGGCGCTCCTTCTTCTAGCCATCGCAGTCGCGGCCCAGACCCGTAGCGGAGCAGGCGGAGAGATGGCGTCTCAGCCGCCGCCGCCCCCGAAACCCTGGGAGACCCGCCGAATTCCCGGGGCCGGCTCGGGCCCGGGGCCGGGCCCCGGTCCCACTTTCCAGTGAGTGTGAAACCTTTGGGACGCGAGTTTTGCGGCCAGGGCCGGGACCTGGCAGGAGGCGGTTGAAGCCGTTACTGGGGGAAGCATCGCCTTCTCGCCGCCGGCCCCGGGCGAGCACCCCAGGGTCTCCGAGTCTGACATCTGCTGGCGGTGGAGTCGCGAGGTCTCCCCCGGGGTGCTCTGTCGGCTTCACGGGTGCCGGTGCTGGAAAGAAAAGCGGAGGCTTTTTATTTGCGGCACCTGGGGGACGCGACTGCCTGACCGGCTTCAAAGCTTCGAGCTTGTGTCCGTGGCCGAGCGCGGCGTCCGCCTGGCCTGGACAAGAATAGGGAGCAAAAGTCACTGGAAAGGCTATTTACAGCCTCTCCAGAAGCTGGTTGTAACGCCCCAAAGGTCACTTTTACGCAACCTAGAACCCAAGCTTATACCCTTGCATTCCTCTTCAGCATAACTTTGGTAATGTTTCGGGTTGAGAGTTGAAAGAACAACTCTAAAACAAGAATGCTAAATCTGTGGGTGGCCTTTGTGTGTCAAATTATGTTGTGTGTATCTGTCTAAGGCCTGTAAAGTTTTGATTTGCTTTGATTTAAATCAGTAGCACATGGGTCTGCAACTTTTAAAGGTTTACAGCACAATTAGAGTTTCACGAACGTGAGTATTTTCTTTTGGGTAGATAGATATCTTAATCCAGGCGACGTGATTCCGGGGCACATTGGTGCGTTATTTTTCCTGGCATGTCATGATCTCAACATCCTGGAGCTCTCCCTGCTGTTGGGAAATCGGGTGATCTTTTAAAGTGTGGAAACACTTAGACACAATTAACTAATCAATATAAGGAAAGTGGCTAACTTTATTTATTAAGCCAGAGCAACATTTAGAATGCTTCTAAGTGCTATCTTTGCTTGATAGCTATCCCGTCAAATTCCAATCTTAAGGTTTTGGATTTTTTGTTTGTTTGTTTGTTTGTTTGGTGCGTGTGTGCCTGCGTGTGTGTGTGTGTCTGTGTGTAGAAACAGTAAATTTGATGATTGGATTGTCTGTACCTGTTTATATTTGTATTACCTTTAGCATGCAAATATGGGTTATCCCATTAATGTTGGCCTTATCTCTCATTTGTAAGCCTAGCTTTCTTTTTATAATGTACTGCCCGAATTCTGTATTATATTAAGGTGTTTCTTTATATTCATTCCTATGTGAATTGAATTCTTTTTAAAGATTGTACTTTTTGTCTTTGAATCTGTTTTATAACTTGAGACAAATTTTACATTGGAAAAGAATTTTTATTGAAAATTATTCATTCTCTCCTTTTATAGATAGATGGTGTTCTCTTTGAGGTTTTATATAATACTTACGTCCACTTTAACATAATTATACACATGTCTGTATTTTTTCTATCCATGTCAGTAGCTATAGTATTCAGTACCCAGAGTGTTTAAGAATTCATCCTTTCATTTCCTTCCTTCCATCTTTCTTTCCAAACAAGTGTCTTACTTATGGAGCCCAGGCTGACCTTGCAGTCCCGAGGTCTTGCTGCCTGAGCTTCCCAAGTGTTGGGATTTACAGGCAATCCCCTGTGTTTTTCTTTAACTGAGAAAAGTCTTTGCAACAGTTATAACCTTTACATTGCTTGAACACTATCCCATCTACTAAACCAGTGGTTCTCATCCTTCCTAATTCTGTGACCCTTTAATATGGTCCCTTATGTTGTGGTGACCCCCCCAACTATAAAATTATTTTCATTGCTACTTCATAAATATAATTTTGCCACTGTTAGGAATCATAATGTAAATACTTTTTGGGAAAGGTGTCATGGCTCACAGGTTGAGAACCTGTGTATTAACCATTGTACCAGAAATACTTCCCAATAAAAGAAGCATTATCTTTTTTTTTGTTCATTTGTTTTTGTTTTCCCCGAGATAGAATTTCTCTCTCTCTAGCCCTGGCTATCCTGGAACTTGCTTTGTAGACCAGGCTGGCCTCGAACTCATAAAGAGCCTCTATCTTTCAAGTTGGGATTAAAGGTGTGTGCCACACTGCCACTACTAGGCTCTGAATGTGCCTTGAACTATAAAATACCTACTCTTTGGTTAGCAAGAACTCTGGAGATCATCTGTCTTAACATCAGGAGACTTACTTGTTTCCTGCCTTTTTTGTTTTCTGGTAGTTGTTTTGTTTGTTTGATAATTCTAATCATCCTTGTCTTATTCTTGCCTAAGGATGTCTTCTCCTCCACTCCCTGCTGTCTGCTTTCACTGTTTTTCTGATTGTTTGTTTTCAGCAAACTGTATTAGGCTTCCATATGGTTTTCTTTGTATTATTCTGGGTTGGAGTCGTAGGAATATTTAGGTCTGTCTTTGGTACCTTTAATGAATTTCAGAAAAATTTCAGCCATTTTTTTTCTTAGAATATGCATCTGATGCTTCTGCTGCTGCTTCTCTCTCTCTCTCTCTCTCTCTCTCTCTCTCTCACACACACACACACACACACACACACACACACTCGCTCTCTCATTTTTGCAGACAGGGTTTCTCTGTGTAACCACCCTGACTGTCCTGGAACTATAAAGGATCTGCAGAGAATATAATGCAGAGGTTAGGCTGTTTTCGTTGTTTTGACACAATAGGAAATTAAGTTAATTAAGAGACTGTGTGAGGTAACATTAATTCATACTTTTTTATTACTTGAAAGTCAGGTTAGTGGAAGTAATATGAGTGAGGGGAAAATAATTTATGTTGGAAATGGGCTGATTAGACCTGTGCCATTGAGATGTCTTATTTAAGGGGAACTTTTGGATGAGAAAACATTGAATGGCCTTGAAGTAAGAACCAGATGTCTGATAAATTTTCACAGTAGTCACCTGCAAGTAAAAATGGGCCCGGGGCGAGAAGAGGGGGGTACAGGTGGGCGGGTTGCTGGTTTCAGGAGGATGGTAAACTAAGCTAGCCTTAAACTCACAGAAATTTATAGACTCCCTCTTTTTAACTTTTTTCCTTTATTGTCCTTTTGAGACAGTCTTGATAAATTGATTAGGCTGACTTCAAACTCAAGATCCTATCTTGCCTTGGCCTCCCAAGACAACCCTGCGCATGATGTGTGTGTGTGTAGAGACCAGAGATCAACATCAGGAGGCTTCCTCTATCACTTTCCACCTTATTTTTTTGAGACAGAGTCTCTTACTGGAGCTAGCCCATTAGACCCTGGGAACCTCCTGTTCCCCCGTCTCTGGGATTACAGGGCTATAAGTGCTAAGATCCAAACTCGGGTTCGGTTCTCATGCTTCCACAGCAAGGACTTCACCTCCTTAGCCATCTCTCCAACCCTAGGCCTTTATTTCTTGATGGACCCTGTGTCCTATTAAACCAGTCATTGAGTGTACAGATTGAAAGGTCTGGGTTTGTTTATAATTTCCTTTGGATCTGACTTTTGTCTTCTATGAATTGCTGAGAAATCCTCATCTGTTTTGTTTTTTAATATACTAAGCATAGTTTAAATTTAAATTCTTCATTTTCTGAATTTCCCTATAGATATGGAACTATTTGTATTGTCTGATGTTGCTCTTTTTAAAAAATATGTAATTTTGTCATCATACTGGCCCATGGGAGCTGAACCTTGCATACAGGTATTTAAGATGATTTGAGACCTGAGAACTGTATCCTCTCCAGAGGCTGACTTTTGACCTTTGTCAGGCACTAGCAGTCTAGGGCTACTTTAACCCCGTCAAGGATCCAGCTCATTTGAAGCTTGGTTTTTAGAGCAAACTTGTTCTATTTCCTCTCAGTCTTTTCTCCCTTACTTCTAGCATGTGGTCCTTGAAGGCCCCAATCTGAACTGTGGTGGTTTACTCCTCCTCTTTAGGACTCTGAACACTAGTTTGTGTCCTTTAGTTCTTGCCCCAGATATTGTGTTGAACAACTGAACAGTTTCCGTCAACTGTCTCTTCCCAGATTAACCGCTGGCCCCAGAGAAAATTGAAAATGCTAGATAATGATTTTTTTTTTCTTCTTAGATCTTGACTTTAAAATTCTCAGTACCTGCGGAGGCCTTTAATTCCAGCACTCGGGAGGCAGAGGCAAGCAGATTTCTGTGAGTTCAAGGCCAGCCTGGCCTACAAGAGCTAGTTCCAGGTTCCAGGACAGGCTCCAAAGATACAGAGAAACCCTGTCTCAAAAAAAAAAAAAAAAAAAAAAGAATTCTCAGTACCTTGTTCTCTAATGCTTTAAGCAAGATATTTTTCTTTTGTAACCCACTAAACTGGCTTTTCTAGTTAAGTCTGATTACGCAGTCTACCTTAGCTACAGGTCTCAGCTCTCCACTCTCTTCAGTGTACAGCAACCGATTTTTTTCTTGTGTTCACATTTACATGTTTTTTTATTTCATTTGTTTATTTTGGTTTTTAGTATGTATATATATAGCCTTGGCAGATCTGGAACTTGCTATGTAGACTGGCTAATCTCAGACTCAGAGATGCTCCAGTCTCTGCTTCCTGAGTGCTGATACCAAAGGTCTTACACCACCATGTCCAGCTCATTTGACTTTTTGTAATAGATAATACTGTTGTATCACTGATCATTTTAAATATCTAAAATCTTTGCTTTGGGCTATTAAATTGGTTTTCCTTTAATTTTTGTTCATTACTGATTTTTGTTAACTGGTTTCTTTGGGGTTTTGTTTGTTTGTCTGTTTTTTGGGGGTTTTTTTGGTTTTTTTTACTTCATGTTTAGGCACCTCTAAAATTAGGAATTGTAGAATTTTACTTTCCTCCACATTTTTTCTCTCTCCCTTCAGGGTAGTTTTCTTGCTTCTACAGTGTGAACCCTAGCAGCCCTTTCCACATAAGGATCAGGTGTAAAACAGTTGATTGGACCAAAGATATCACATTGTTGTAAAGATATTATAGTATTACAATATTACATATTGACTGTAGAAGTTAATTAGTTTCCTGGGTTTTTTGTTTTTTTGGGGTTTTTTTTGACATTTTCTTACATATAAACAATGTATCTTTTGGTTTTTCGAGAGAAGGTTTCTCTGTATAATGGTCCTATCTGTCCTGAAACTAGCTCTTGTAGACCAGGCTGTCCTCAAACTCACAGAGATTCCGCGTGCTGTGATTAAAGGTGTGCTTTACCACCACCCGGCTTTCTTCTGCTTTTTGCATCTTGGTCGTGTTATACACCTCCCGCTCCCCCAGGCACCTCCAGTACATTCCCTCCCTCTTCACATCTTTTGTAACCAGCTGAGCACTGCCTATTGGAATGTTGACTGTTATTGTTGGCTTGATTTTTGCAGGTTGCCATAGCTGTGATGAGGTCCTAGGTTGGGATGGTCATGTCATGTCCAGAGGACAGCATTTCATGATACCCCTCCCATTGGCTCTCACATTTTTCCCCGCCTCCTCTTCCCCAGTGTTTCCTAAATTTATAGATCAAGGGTTGATAGAGATGTCCAATTTAGGGCTAAGCAATCAGTAGTCACTTATTCTCACTTGACCACTTAAGAGTCTCTGCTCTTGACCAGGGCAGAGACAAGCTTCTCTGGCCAAGGAAGGGCAGCCCTATGTGTTTAAACACAAATGTTTAGAAGGTAGTGTACAACGTATGTATTTAGCAAAGCCAACAGTATCAGGTGTGTGTCCAACACACACACACCCCCCCACACACACACACACACACACCCGCCTTTGATCTGACTAGTCATGGGCTTTTAACATGTACCAGACACTAATTCCTTCCTGTGTAGCAGGCCTCTAAGGCCTCTAATCCAATCAAAAAGTGATTGCTTACTTTTTACCATTATTATTGGGTGCATCTTGCCTGGCAGGTTATTATTGTAGCATGCAAAGGTCACTGCTGGGTAAAAGCACTGATGGGTTCCCCTCCCCCACCCCCAACCCCACCTCCACCCCCATGGCCTGCATAATATCTTGTGGCACAGAAGCTAGCTAGCAGGGGAAGTTTTTAAGTCAGTTCCAGCTTGACTTCTACATAGTCAGCAACCAAAGTGTGCTGCTCTTCAGCACTACGGTTTTGCTTTCTAGCTCTTGAAGGCAACCAAGAATAATGGCAATAGCCTGTTTTGTTCTGAAAAGATATGTAACTTCCTTTAAAAAAATGGTTGACAGCAAATTGTGTGGTCTCTTTCATTGGCACCAAGGGCCTGACTCTTGACCTCAGTGAACTAGTTGCACTTGAGTAGAGCAGTTCGTTTGTTATTTCCAGTTTCCTGACTCACCCTGTGATTCCTGAAGTCAGGCCTGTAGCATCAGCCTCCAGCACACTGTGTTGTGTTTGTGTTTTGTCTCCTAAGTGTTAAGTTAAATGCATCAACTTTTCTCCTATGCTTTTACTTTAAGGCAGAACTGTTTTGTCAGAGCGTAAATGCGCAGTTTGCTATTTGGCCCTTCTCAAGTTTTGTTTCCTTTTTGAAATGTTGGATTCAGTTATGTTTGTTTGGTTTGGGGAAGGGGCTTTTTTTTAACAATCATTTTATTTTACATACCAATATCAGTTCTCTCTCCCTGCCTCCTCCTGTTCTCCCTTTCTCTCACCCCCCCCCCCCCCCGCTCCAATACACTTGGTATCCACTCCTCAGAGAGGGTGAGGCTTCCCATGGGGAGTCAACAAAGTCTGTCACATCACTTGAGGCAGGACCAAAGCCCTCCCCCCAGTATCCCCCCCAGGCTGAACAACTTATCCCTCCATGGGAAATGTGCTTCAAAAAGCCAGTTAATACACTAGGGATAAATACTGGTTCCACTGCCAATGGCCCCACAAACTGCCCAAGCCACTCAACTGTCACCCACATTCAGGGCCTAGTTTAGTCCTATGCAGGTTCCCCTGCTATCAGTCCAGAGTCAGTGATCCCCCGCTGGCTTGGGTCAGCTGCTTCTGTGGGTTTCCCCATCATGGTCTTGACCCCTTGTTCATATTATCTTTCCTCTCTTTCTTCAACTGGACTTTGGGAGCTCAGTCCAGTGCTTTAGCTGTGGAACTCTGCATCTGCACCCATCAGCTGTTGGATGGAGGCTCTATGATGACAGTTAAGGTCGTCATCAATCTGATTACAGGGGAAGGCCACTTCAGGCCCCCTCTCCAATATTGCTTAGGGTCTTAGCTGGCGTCATCTTTGTGGGTTCCTGGGAATTTGCCTAGTGCCAGGTTTTTCACTAATCCCATAATGGCTCCCTCAATCAAGATCTCTCTTTCCTTGCTCTACCTCTCTGTCCTTCCCCCAACTCCCCCTTCCCAATCCCTCATGTTCTCCTCCCCTTCTTCCCTCATCACTTCCCTTCCACCCTCCACTTTCCCCCTCCCCCAAAAGCTCCCAATTAACTTAGGAGGTCTTGTCTATTTCCCCTTCCCAGGGGGATTCATGTATGTCTCTCTTAGGGTTCTCCTCCTTTCCTGGCTTCTCTGGGGTTGTGGACTGTAGACTGATTATCCTATGTTTTATGTTTAATATCCACTTATGAGTGAGTACATACCATGTTCGTCTTTCTGGGTCTGGGTTACCTCACTCAGGATTTTTTTTTCCTAGTTCCACCCATTTGCCTGCAAATTTCAAGATATCGTTGTTTTTACTGTTGAGTAGTACTCCATTGTGTAAATGTACCACATTTTCTTTATCCATTCTTCAGCTGATGGGCATATACATTGTTCCCAGGTTCTGAAGGCTTTTACGAATAATGCTGCTATGAACACAGTTGAGCAAATGTCCTTGTGGTATGAGTGTACATCCTTTGGGTATATGCCTGAGAGTGGTATTGCTGGGTCCTGAGGTGGATTGATTCCCAATTTTCTGACAGACCACCATACTGATTTTCAAAGTGGTTGTACAAGTTTGCACTCCCACCAGAAATGGAGGAGTGTTCCCTTTACCCCATGTCCTCTCCAGCATAAGCTATCATTGGTGGTTTTGATCTTAGCAATTCTGACAGATGTAAGATGGAATCTCAGTGTTGTTTTGATTTACATTCCCTGATGGCTAAGGAGCATTTCCTTAAGTGTCTTTCAGACATTTTAGATTCCTCTGTTAACAGTTCTCTGTTTACACCTGTATCCCATTTTTTAATTGGATTATTTGGTATTTTGATGTCTAGTTTCTTGAATTCTTTGTATATTTTGAAGATCAATGTGCTGTCAGATGTGGAGTTGATGATCTTTTCCCATTCTGCAGGCTGCCTTCTTGTCTTGTTGACCGTGTCCTTTGCCTTACAGAAGCTTCTCCGTTTCAGGAGGTCCCATTTATTAACTGTCTCAGTGTCTGTGCTACCAGGGTTATATTTAGTATATAGTATATATTTATAGTATAAAGTGGTTTCCTGGGCCAATACATTCAAGGATACTTCCCACTTTCTCTTTTGTGAGATTCAGTGTGGATGGATTAATGTTGAAGTATTTGATCCATTTGGACTTGAGTTTTGTGCATGGGGATAAATATGAATCTATTTGCATTCTTCTACATGTTGACATCCAGTTATTCTAGAACCATTTGTTGAAGATACTTTCTTTTAGTGTCTTTGTCAAAAATCAGGTGTTCATAGGTATGTGGATTAATGTCCAGGTCTTTGATTCGATTCCATTGGTCCATCTGTCTGCTTTTATGCCAATCCCAGGCTGGTTTCAGTACTGTAGCTGGAAATCAAGGATGGCGATGTCTCCGGGAGTTCGTTTATTGTACAGGATTATTTTGACTCTATGAATTGAGTATTGTTCTTTCAAGGTCTGTGAAGAATTGTGTTGGGATTGTGATGCAGATTGCATTGAATCTATAGATTGCTTTTGGTAGGATTGCCATTTTTATTATGTTGATCCTTCCAGGAGCATGGGAGATCTTTCCATTTTCTGGTATCTCCTTCAATTTCTTTCCTCAAAAACTTAAAGTACTTGTCGAACATGTCTTTCACTTCTTTGGTTAGTGTTACCCCAAGATATTTTATGTTATTTTTGGCTATTGTGAAGGGTGATGCTTCTCTGATTTCTTTCTTGGCCCATTTATCATCTGTATATATAGGAGGGCTACTGAATTTTTTTTTGAGTTAATCTTGTATCCTGCCACATTACTAAACGTGTTTTTCAGCTGTAGGATTTTGGGGGTCACTTATGTGTACTATCATCATCTGCAAATAGCAAAAGTTTGACTTCTTTCTTTCCAATTTGTATCCCCTTGGTCTCCTTTTGTTGTCTTATTGCTCTAGCTAGAACTTCGAGTACATATTGAATAGATATGGAGAATATGGACAGCCTTGTCTTATTCTTGATTTTAGTGGAATCACTTTGAGTTTCTCTCAATTTAGTTTGATGTTGGCTGTTGGCTTGCTGTGTATTGCCTTTATTATGTTTAGGTGTGTTTCTTGTATCCCTGATCTCTCCAAGACCTTTATCATGAAGGGGTGTTAGATTTTGTTGAAAGCTTATTCAGCATCTAATGAGATGATCGTGTGGGTTTTTTTTTCCTTTCAGTTTGTTTATATTGTGGATTACACTGACAGATTTTCGTATGTTGAACCATCCTGGCATCTCTGGGATGAAGCCTGCTTGATCATGGATGATTTTTCAGACCATAAAGAGTTGGGTATTGAAGTCTCCCACTGTTAGTGTGTGGGGTTTGATGTGTGATTTAAGCTTTAGTAATGTTTCTTTTACAAATGTGGGTTGCCTTGTATTTTGGGGCATAGATGTTCAAAATTGAGACTTCATCTTGATGGATTTTTCCTGTGACAAATATGAAATGTCCTTCTTATCTCTTTTGATTAATTTCATTTGAACTCTGTTTTGTTAGATACTAGGATATCTACAGCAGCTTGTTTCTTAGGTCCATTTGATTGGAAAGTCTTTTTCCAACCCTTTACTCACTGATAATGTCTGTCTTTGAAGTTGAGGTGTGTTTCTTGTATGCAGCAGACGGATGGATTCTGTTTTTGTATCCATTCTGTTAGCCTGCGTCTTTTTATAGGCGAATTGAGGTTATTGATATTAAGAGATATTAATGATCAGTGGTTGTTAGTTCCTGTTATTTTTTATTTTGTTGTTGTTGTTGGTATTGTGTGTATGTTTCCCTTCTTTGGATTTTGCTGGTGTGAGGTTATCTATTACCTGTGTTTTTGTGGTATATAACCAACTTCCTTGGGTTGAAGTTTTTCTTCTAGTACTTTCTGCAGAGCTGGATAGGTATTGTTTAGATCTGGTTCTGTCATGGAATATCTTGTTTTCTCCATCGATGCAATTGAAAGCTTTGCTGGTATCATCTGGGCTGGCATCCGTAGTCTCTTAGTGTTTGAAGAACATCTATCCAAGACCTTCTGACTTTCGGGGTTTACATTGAGAAGTCAGGTGTAATTCTGATAGGTCTGCCCTTATGTTACTTGATTTTTTTTCCATTGTAGCTCTTAATATTCTTTCTTTATTCTGTATGTTTAGTGTTTTGATTATTCTGTGATGAGGGGACTTTTTTTTTAGTCCAGTCTATTTGGTGTTCTGTAAGCTTCTTGTACTTTCACAGGCCTGCCCTTTAGGTTGAGAAATTTTTCTTCTATGATTTTGTTAAATATATTTTCTGTGCCTTTGAGCTGGACTTCTTATTCTATCCCTATTATTCTTAGATTTGATCTTTTCATGGTAGCCCAGATTTCCTGGATATTTTGTGTTAAGAGTTTGTTGGATTTTGCTGGATTTAAGCGGTGGTGGCACACGCCTTTAAATCCCAGCACTCGGGAGGCAGAGGCAGGTGGATCTCTGTGAGTTCTAGGCCAGCCTGGTCTACAAGAGCTAGTTCCAGAACAGACTCCAAAGTAACACAGAGAAACACTGTCTCAAAAAACAAACAAACAAAAAAAGAATTTGTTGGATTTAACATTTTCTTTTATTGAAGAATCTATTTCCTCTATCGTTTCTTCAACACCTGAGATTCTCTCTTCCATCGCCTGCATTCTGTTGTTTATGTTTGCATCTGTAGTTCCTGATTGTTTTTCATTTCCAGAATTCCCTCAGTTTGTATTTTCTTTATTGTCTCTATTTCAGTTTTCAAGTCTTGAACCATTTCCTTCACCTGTTTAATAATCTTTTTTCTTGGCTTTCATTGCTTTCTTTAAGGAATTTGTTGATTTCTTCCAATTTTTTGTTTGTCTTTTCCTCTAATTCTTTTTTATATTAAAAATATTTATTTATTATGTATACAATATTCTGTCTGTGTATGTCTGCAGGCCAGAAGAGGGCACCAGACCCCATTACAGATGGTTGTGAGCCACCATGTGGTTGCTGGGAATTGAACTCAGGACCTTTGGAAGAGCAGGCAATGCTCTTAACCTCTGAGCCATCTCTCCAGCCCCTCCTCTAATTCTTTAAAGGAATTTTTCATTTCTTCTTTAAGGGCCTCTATTATCTTCATAAAGTTATTTTTAAGGTTGTTTTCTTCTACTTCATCTGTGTTGGGATGTTGAGGCCTTGCTGGTGTAGAACCACCAGTTTCTATTGGTGCCATGTTGCTCTTTATGTCGTGGAATGTGTTCTTAACTGTCATCTACCCCTCTCTTCCTCCAGTGGGTGCAGGTGGGGCCTGTGGAGTAAGTAGTTGCTCTTCCTCTCCAGGTGCAAGCGGGGCTGTGCCTCTGGTCATCACTGATGCAACTCTAGGGCTCCTCCAGGTACAGGCAGGCCAAGGCTCTGGTGGTCACTCCTCCAGGCGTAGGCAAGGGCCAAGGCTCAGTCGCTCCTCCGGGTATAGGTGGATACTGGTGGTCACAGTCATGGTAGGGAATGGTTGGGGGGTATGTGATTTTGGTAGGGGAGCACAGCATGTGTCTCCAAGGACTAGGGCCTAGAATGCAGCACCCTCCAGCTGGGAACCAGACACTCACATCTCCAGGTGCAGTCAGGGCCAAGCTGTTAGTTTTTTAAGTAAGATTTGGTGTTACTTGTTTATAATGTTGAGTTAAAGCTTTATCCTGGCATCAGATATTACTGTTTTGTAATTAAATGTGAAATATTTGATATAAATAAGGATCATGTGTGGTGAGGAAACACACATCCAAGCCACATGTGTGAAAACCAGAGTATTACTTTTGGGAGTCAGTTTTCTTCTCCCACATAGTCGTAGGGATCTAACTGACATCATCAAGTCTGCAAGGCAGCATTTCTATGCACTGAGCTATCTTGCCAGCCCTGATTGTCCTACTTTAGAATAGAATGGAAAGAAAAAGTCAAATGCAATCTGTAAACTAATTAAATTTTGTATTCAAAATCCAGTTTTAAAAGACATTTCAGGGGAGCTGGAGAGATAGCCCAGCACTTAGTAGCACTTGCTGCTTTTGCAGAGAAGCGAGGCTTGTTGCCCGGCTCCCACATGGCAGGTCATAAGCCTCTGTAACTCCAGCTTCAAGGGCTTCAACACCTTCTTCTGGCCACTGTGGGCACTGGCTGCATGTAATACATATACAGACAGACAGACAAAACATCCTTCACATAAAGTACAAATATATTTTTAAAGACATTTTGACTCTTCAAACACAATGATAAAGATAAATACTAAAAAGACAGTGATTACACTCATTTCATTGTGAAGAAAGTGAGTTGATAAGGAAGCTTTGTGGGTGAAAACGTCTGTCATCAGGCCTGATGACTGCAGCCACACCCGGGACCCACATGTGAAAGAGGACATAATGCCCCCTCTGACCTCCATGTGCACAATGTGCCATGTGCCTAGTCCCCATATTCACACACAAAAAAGAAAGAATAAAAAATTCAAGTGATGAAAGTATGTAGCTGATTCTACATACTTTTATGTAGAATGGTAAGATTTTAAAGTGCCCTAAAGGAAATAAAAAGATACTTAATATTATTACCCTTCAGGTATAATGTGCAGGTGCAGACCACAGTGAAACTGGCTGCAGTGGCATGTGCCTATAGTCCCAGCACTTACGAGGTTGAAGCAAAATAAGTTCAGGGGCATCCCTGGTTTTGTATCAAGTTTGAGACCAGCCTGGGCTACATGAGACCCTGTTTCAAAACAAACAAAAGGACCACAGTGAGATGTCATTCTTCAGCCATTATGTTAAATACTTAAAAATACCATTAACAAGAATGTGGGGAATCCATAATCTCAAACACTGTTGGTGGGAATGTAAAGTTACAGTATGCTTTGGAAACTAGTCTGCCACTTCCTACAAAAGTAAAATATAATATTTAGTATACAAGCCAACAATTCACTATAAGTATTGACCCATGAAATATAAAAATGTCTTACAAATCTTGTATATAAGTCTTCATTAGTGGCATTACTAAAAGTAATCAAAGCATGGAAACAGTCCAGATGTCCCCAAACTGATAAATATGAATAAATATACTTTGTCTGTAATGAGTAATGAATATTCCAAAATCTGAAACTTCATGAGGAATGACATAATGCCACAAGTAAAAAGAAAACAATTACCACCAATACCAGGTGATAAGCTGAGGTTAAATGTAGCATATAGCTGTAATTCAAGCACTTGGGAGGCTGAAACAGAGGGAGCATGAGTTTGAAGTAGACAAGTTCTAAGCTAGCCTGTAGTAAGTAGTGAAATCTTGTCTCAAAAAATAAATGTATTAAAAATTAAATAGTTATACTCAGAGCAGAGGAATGCCATGAGTTCATGACCAGCCTGGGCTGTATAACCAGGTCAAAGCCAACCAGCATTGCAACAATTTGTCTCCGAAACAGACAAAAACTACAGGCATACTGTGAACACATGCCCATCTCATATTCTGTTTAGTTCTGTCTAACATGAGGGCCTGCTTGTTGTCGGGGTTTCTGTCCCACCTGGTTCCCGCAGTTGTTAAGTCCCAGTGAAATCACACAGAGGTCTACAAAGTTGTAAACTGATTGACCCATTATTATTATCCGTATTAGCCATGTGGCTCAGTACCCTATTCAGCGGGGCAGGTCATATCATGCTTTTTCGGTGTCTGGGTAGGACTGCAGAAAGAGCTTCCTTCTTCCCAGAATTCTCCTGTTCTATTGACCCGCCTGTACTTCCTGTCTGGTTGTCCTGCCTGGCTGGACAATCAGCGTTTATTTAAAACATAATTGACAGAATACCGAATTGCCCCGCACCAGTTCCTGGGGTTTTCAAAGTACCAGATTGATTTCACTGTTTAAAATGACTCCCAAGTGTAGTTCTATCTAATATTCCAAAATAGAAGGTGGTTATGATGGGCTTTACTAAAGAAAAAGTATGTGAATTAGATTTGTTATTGTGCTGTGACCATGAGTTATTGATACATTACCAATATAACAGAAATGCACATATAGCAAGTATATGCACTAATTGGTTGATGACAATATGACTTGAACAGCAGGCATGGTGGCATATGCATTTAGTCCTTGTACTAGAGAGGCTAGCAGCTATACAAAGAGTTATAGGCCAGGATGGGCTATCTCAAACTGACCTGAGGCTACAGGAACCTAAACCTTTGTATTTTTTTAAAGAGACACGAAGGCTAGCTACACTCATTTAATCATTATTATATCATATCAAATTATCATTTTTTTCCTCATAAACACATAATTAAAACCATAGCAAAAGGGTATTTCTCAGTACATCAGTCCATGCTGGAGAGCTAGTTCATGGAGAACAGAGGGCAATTTTTGCCCATAGTATGCTGAGGATAAGCTTCAGTGTCTACTCAAAACCAAAGATAAGAGCCAGAACTTGTATAGAATATGAATATGTACTCTCTAAAATTCCTGAGGAAGTGAAAGTGTAGTGCAGTCACGAAAGATTATGAGCAAAGTCCAGAGATAATCAAAGTAATGTTTTCTGATAGGAATTACCCTCATTTAATTTTGTTAATTAAAGAAAATACTCTGACCAAAGACAATTTGTGGTGGGAAGGGGTAAAACCTTGTATTACTCCCAGGAGTAATATTGGTACAGTTCTAAATCTTTTCAAGAAATACCTGCCTCAGTAACTAGAGTCAACTCTCTATGAAATATCTGGAGTAGAAAAGGTTGTAGAGACAAAGTGAGCTGTGTTAGCAAAGGTTAGGAGTAGGAAAGAAACTGAAGTGACTGCCAGTGAGCACAGACTGTTTTAAAACTAACTTGGCATAACCAGCAATAGGTTTCATTATGTTGTTCCCACATATGTTGTTATGATTCCTCCTCATTCTCATTGCCCTCCCTGTGAATTTAGGATATCTTTTGGGGTGTAATGAAAGTGTTGCAAAATAAAATATAATCATAGTACAACTGGGAATATTTAAAAACACACATATCGAATTTGAGTTGATGGTAACTAAATTTTATTTCAAAGCTGTTTACTAAACATTTCTGGGAAATGGATTAGTTTTTAATATTAATTGAAGTATAGATTGTATAAAACAGTTTTCAGCAATGGGTTCGTGGCATGATTTGGTCTAAAACAGATTTTTCTTGAGAGATGTATTCTGAGATATTTAGGGGTAATTTATTAAGTTTAGAAGTTAATTTCAGGTGTTTCAAGAACTTGTGGACAAGAGGAAAAGTAAATACAAGATGATAGTAGTTATTGAATCTACTTTAAAAATATGTATGTATTCTGCTAGGTTTTTTTCCTGTTTAAATTTTTTCAAAAGAAAAGGTTGAGCAGAGAACAGTAAACACAGCATTGGAAACTACCGTGTGTCCTTCTGTCCTAGGCTTGCTTAGTCTCCTTTACTATTCTGATCATATCAGAAAACAAACAGTGTGCTGTGGACACTAGATGCATTTAAGCATGTCACATAGAGAAGCATTAAACTTGGTGTCCATGGAGGCCAGAGAGGGTGTTGAGCCCCTGTGACTCCAGTTATTAGAGTTACAGACAGTTACGAACTGCCATATGGTATTGGAAATCAAATCTGCTCCTGTGGAAAAGCAGCTGGTACTCTTAGCTGCTGAGCCGTCTCTCCAGCACCCAGCATACAGACTTTAAGTCATTAAACTTAATACAGTAAAGACAGTTTTTTAAATAAAAAAAATACATTTTAAAAGGAATTTTCAAAGCATTTTATATACAGTTAAAAGAAATGGGAATTCTAATACAAACAGAAAAATACAGTAGTCATAATTAAAACTTATTTATTGAACAAAGGATTTATTTTGTGCTTAAGTAACTCATAATATTTTGTGTGTTTTAGATCTGCTGATCTGGGCCCTACTTTATTGACAAGACCTGGACAACCAACACTTACCAGAGTGCCCCCACCTATTCTTCCCAGGCCATCCCAGCAAACGGGGAGCAGCAACATAAACACTTTCAGACCTGCTTACAGTTCGTTTTCTTCTGGATACGGAGCCTATGGAAATTCATTTTATGGAAGCTATAGCCCTTACAGTTATGGATATAATGGTTTGGGCTTTAACCGCCTCCGTGTAGATGACCTTCCGCCCAGTAGATTTGTTCAGCAAGCTGAAGAAAGCAGTAGAGGTGCATTTCAGTCCATTGAGAGTATTGTGCATGCGTTCGCCTCTGTCAGCATGATGATGGATGCTACCTTTTCAGCTGTCTATAACAGTTTCAGGGCTGTGTTGGATGTAGCAAATCACTTTTCCCGGTTAAAAATACACTTTACAAAGGTTTTTTCTGCCTTCGCATTAGTTAGGACTATAAGATACCTGTATAGACGGTTGCAGTGGATGATGGGTTTAAGAAGAGGCTCAGAGGATGAGGACCTTTGGGCAGAAAGTGAAAGAACTGTGGCTTGTCTTGGTGCCGAGGACCAAGCAGCTAACTCAGCAAAATCCTGGCCAATCTTCCTGTTCTTTGCTGTTATCCTTGGTGGTCCTTATCTTATCTGGAAACTTCTGTCTACACACAGTGATGAAGTAGCAGGTAAGAATAATTAAATGAACCGGGTATAATTGTGCACATCTTCAATCCCCAACATTCAGGAAGCAGAGGCAGGCAGATCTCTGTGAGTTCAAGGCCAGCCTGGTCTACAAAGCAAGTTCTGGGACAGCCAGGGCTACACAAAGGGACCTTGTCTCAAAAAACAAACAAACAAAAACCCAGAATAATTAAACAGCTTCAAAACTATGTAACCGTCTCAAACTTCAAGAATGGATTTGTTAAATTAGCATTCCTGGTATTCATTTGCATTTACTATTTTAATGCAATTATACTTGTAGTTAAGAACTTCAAAACTAGACAAGGAATACTTTAGTAACAAGACAGGCTTGCTGATGAATTTACTCAGTTTAATAGTACATATTAACCTAACTTGTTTACAGAGTACTGAACTTGGTGTTGGGAATTACATAAAGATCCAAAGAGTATAATCCCTAATTTTCTAAAATATTATTGAAGGAGAGTCATTAAGACAATATCGGGCAGTTTTAAGAAGGCCAAAAAAAGGGTATAGTAAGGCAGAAATAAATTCAGATCTAACAACTGATTGTTAAACCCATAGTCTGTCAGCTGGCAAAGAATTCTAGAAAGGTGAAGCCAATATTTTTTACCATGGTAACTAGAAAAAAATGGTATCTGAATTAGCTTTGTGAAAGCTTTTTATTGTAGGGATGTAGCTCATAGTATGTATGAAGCCTAGGGTCCAGTCTGTATACCACCATAAAAGGAAAGGGAGAAAGGGACCATCGACAAATGCAAGCAGGTAGAACAGCTTGAACAAAATACGTGAGCAAAAAATGTGAGACCTGGCCAGCAGCTGTGTTTATACACAGAATAAAAGGATAATTAGAATTATATTAAAGACCAATGGTGAAAGATCTTAATTGCTGTTATGACACTTAATTTTCATTTAGTAAAGAATTGTTGTTTTTTTATTGGTAGTTTTTGTGTTAAGCATTTATAGCATAGTTTTTTAAAGAGTTCAGACTAAGGATTGGAGGTATAAGTCACTGCTAAAGTCTTTACTTGCCTACATGTATATGTAAGGCCTAGGTCTGTTGCCCAGCATATGAGAAGGAGAGCAATTAATAATTTTTCCAAAGTGTTTGAGATAGATCCATGTAACATGAGAGCCGGTTTATTGAGGTATCTATCCCACCCAGTACCCCACAGCTGGCAAGCCCCAAAGAAAATTACACACAGGACTCCTTAAGATTATAAACTGATTGGCCCATTAGGTCAGGCTACTTATTAGTCCTTGTATTTTATATTAATCCATTATCATTATCTATGTTAGCCACACGGCTCAGTACCTTTCTCAGTGTGTCAGCTTACATGTTGCCTCTTCGGTGGTCTGCACAGGAATGGCAGAAGGAGCTTCCTAGAATACTCCCAGTCTCTTTGCTCCACCTCTACTTCCTGTCTGGCTTTCCCGCCTATACTGCCTGCCTGGCCAATCAGTGTTTTATTAAAATATGATTGACAGAATACAGACAATTCTGGGTATTATTTTCCTTTGTTTTAAAAAAAAAAAAAGAGGGAAATGGTGCGGGAGAATTATCTGTATTCTGTCAATCGTGTATTTTAATAAAACGCTGATTGGCCAGGCAGGAAGTATAGGTGGGTCAACCAGACAGGAAGTAGAGGTGATGCAATGAGAACAGGAGAATTCTGGGAAGCAGGAAGCTTCCTCTGCCACTCCTGCGCAGACCACTGAAGAGGCAACATGTAACTTGCCCAGCTGAGAAAGGTACTGAGCCATGTGGCTAATGTAGATAAGGATAATGGGGTAACATAAGTTTTAAGAGCTAATAAGTAGCCTGACCTAATGGACCAATCAGCTTTATAACTTACAGAGATCTCTGTGTGATTGATTTTCTCTGGAACTTGCCAGCTGTGGGGTACTGGGCAGGGCAGATACCCCAACAAGCTGGCCCTCATGTTACAGATCCAGATTGAAGTGGATTGCAGTTAAATAATGGTAAGATCATAAAGGGCTGGATTATATTCAGTATCTAGTGACCTGTTTGGCACATTTTTTAAAAGGGCTTAATACTTACTAATTTGAGACGTTCAATTAGATTTGATGAAAGAGATTGAAAACCTGAATCAGAATATGTGAAACAGGACAAATATAGTGGGTTCAGTTGCTGATTGGATGTGGTTTATAAGAGCAAAGAAGGAATCAAAATGCCGTGGACATTTAAACTTGGGTTATTGTGGATATTTCATTAATTAAACAAGTATTTGCTGAATGCCTAATACAGGTCAATTATAGTTGTAAAAGACAGGGCAATGAAACACGTTTTGTGGCAGTCTAGTGGGAGGCAATCAGCAAAACATGCAGGAAGTAGGAAAATAGTAAGTGCTGTAGGAAAGAGAAATAATCAGGGATGTTGGGGAGTCATGGATGAAAGAAAAGGGGAGAGGGTTATAGTGCTGCAAATATTCAAGAAGGGCCATCTTGAAAGAGGTGGCAAAGAAGCACTCTAGCTACTGGAGAAAAGTTTGAAAGAGTAAAGCCTCAAGGTGTTTAAGTGGCAATATCTAACATGATAGATAAACAGCAAGGAGGTCAGTGTGGTTGTGGCATGTAAGAGTAACAGGACATGAAGAGCAAGAAAACACTGGCTAGGCTTTTGTTGAGTTGATGTACCACTGGGACATTCTGTGGGTGTATTTGAGTCAGATTCTCATTCTGTAGCCCAGACTTTAAACTTGCAACAATCCTCCTGGCTCAACCTAACAAGTGCTTAGATTACTGATAGGAGTCACTGTGTTGAGTTTCAAAAAGTACTTTTAAAGGCAGGCAGGGTTGGGTGGACCACACACACACACACACACACACACACACACACACACACGGGTTGGGGGCGGGGAGACAGACAGAAAGCTTTTTAGGTAAAAAAGTTTTTTTTTTTTTAGGTAAAAGTGCTTACCTCCAAGCCTGGCAACTTGACTTTGACTTCTTGTACCTACCTTCATGTAGAAGGAGAGAAGGAAGGCAGTCTTAGGAAATAAATAAGATTATGAGTCATTCACACAGAAGTGGTAGTTGAAGTAGTACATGGGTATCACTGTACTAGAGAAACCAAGAAGAGAACACAAGAAATCATCTTGAACGGGAAGCGCCGTGTTATTGCTGCTGCATGTAGAAACAACAGTGAGGACAGGAACCTTAAGGGAGGTTGGTGAATGCTGCTCCACAGTAAGATGAAGGGCTGAGTAGAGATGAGATTTGCCCATTAGAACACCTCGAGCTCCAGAGAATGCTTCTGGTAAAGTGGAAAAGACAAACTCTTGAGGTGGGGAAGGTGTGCAGTGAACAGGAGAGGGAAAAGCAGAATAGGATCAGTGTAGTTGTTTTTTGGTTTTCATTCACATGCAGGCTGAACTCAAGGCCTTGCATGCGCTTACAGTGGTCATTCCTTGAGCTACATTCTTAGCCCTGCTTTGTCTGTTAAGAAATTAGATCTCCGGGGGCTGTGCTGGTACATACCTTTAGTCCCAGTACCCTGAAGATAAAGGCAGGCAAATCTATGCAACTAGTTCCAGGATAGCCAAGGAGCTATGTTAAGATTCTGACTCAAAAAAAGAAAAGGAAGGAAGATTTAAAAAAAAGAAAGAGAGAAAAGGAAGTTAGATCTCATGCTGGTTTTCGGGCAAAGGAAAGAGGTAGAACAGCATGGGGATGCCCATGCCACACAATCTCAGCACTGGGAGGGAGGTGGAAGGTTGATAGCAGTTTGAGACCAACGTGGCATACATAGCAAGTTCCATGACATCCATAGCTACACACTAAGTCTCAAAAAGGAATACTAGGGAAAAAAAGAAAAGAAAATAGGAAGAAAGGAGTAGATAGGAAAAGCGTGATTATAGATTAGGGATCGGTGGAGGAATTGAGTAATGAAGCCTTTTTATAGAAAAGAAGAGAAAAATGTGGCACAGAGAACCAGATAAAAGAAGGTAGGTGTCTCTATCTGAGGTAGATAGTAGGTCAGATTTACTTCTGAGAAGCAAAACTGAGGAAATTTGGTTCTTAAAATTCGCTTTCCTACTGCATAGAGCAGACTTCCACAAATAGGCCTCTGCTGACCCTGCAAGGTTCCCACTGCTGTTGGCATATGATATAAGACTACTGTTCATACTTTTCAGTTATCAGAAAAACGAATATTTTTAAAATCAGGAGAGAGGCTGGGAGATGTCTGAGTCAGTAACATGTCTGCTAGACAAACAGAAGGACTTGCTTAAGTTTGGATCCCCACCACCCATGTAGGAGCCTTGTGTGTGTGGCTCTAGCATGGGTGAACAGACAAGGCTAGATTCCTGACCCAATCCCAGCCAGCCTATCCACCCTATCCACTATACAGTCTGAGCTCCAAGTTCAACTAATAGACACTGTGTCAGCAGTGATCTGGGAAGGTAGCCAGCATCAATCTTTGACTCTCTCTCTCTCTCTCTCTCTTTCTCTCTTTCTCTCTCCCTCTCTCTCTCTCTCTCCCTCTCTCTCTCTTTCTCTCTCCCTCTCTCTCCCACTCTCCCTACTTATCTCCTCTCTCCCTCTCATGAACACATATACAACACACACACACAAAAAAAAAAAAACAGAAGAATTTTGGCATGTAAAGATTATAGGAAACTCAGATGTCAATATCTATTAATAAAGTTTTATTGAAACAGCCCTACTTGCACATTGCTGTGACTGATTTTATGTTGAAACTGTATGTGGCACTGGAAACTGTATGTGACACTGTAATTGCGTCACACCTCTGGTCTCCATACTACAAAAGCTCAGTTACACTTTGGCAACATATAGAGTGCCCCATTGTTACACTATTATGATGATTTGAATGAGAATGGCCCCCAGAGTCTCATAGATTTAAATACTTAGTCACCAGGGAGTGGCACTATTTGAAAGGATTAGGAAGTGTGGCCTTGTTGGAGGAAGTATATCACTAGGTTTGGGCTTTGAGGCTTCCGAAGCCCAAGCCAGGCCCAGTAGCTCTCTCTCTTTTGGTTGCCTGTGGATCCATATGTAGAACTCTGAGTTACCATGTCTGCCTGCGTGCTGCCATACTCCGCACCATGGGAATAATGGACTAAGCCATTATTATTATCTAAGCCAGCCCAGTTAAATGCTTTTCTTTATAAGAGTTGCCATGGTCCACAGTGTCTCTTCATACCAATAGACCTAAAACAGCTGTAGTATTTTTTGGTGGTGGTGTTGCTGCTACTAGGAATTAAACCTAGAACCTTAAGCGTGCTAGGCTGGTACTCTCCGTCTGAGTGATATCTCATACTACGTTCATGATGGGTTCATATATAACACACAGAACTGAAAAGGCAGAGTAAACTGGAGAGTTAGTTACACTTTAAAGACACAGTAGGCGAGTGTTGATGAAATATTGTTTTTGTTATGCAGTGGCAGAATGGCTGTGTTGAATGAGTACAGTTACCAGACTGAACAGTGTTGGTAGAAATCAACACTGGGAGAACTGAAGTTGAAAATCTTACCAGAGAATTTTCTTAACCCCCCCTCAAAAAAAAGGAAAAAGAAGCTACAACCAGGGTTTTCTTTGCTAGTCAATGGAGTGGAGGAAATCTTTATTGATAATAATTATTGCAACAGCCAAAGAAATTTATTCAGAAGCAGTAATGAGAGCAGTTTCTAAACTTTCAGAATGACATCTCATCTGAAAACAAGACAAATGAAGGCTGGTGGGTATGGTTTAGTATCAAAGCATGTGCTTAGCTTGCACAGGGACTTGGTGTTAGACCCCAAAAGAAGAAAAGGGTAAATTATTTGAGTAGCTTTCTCTGGCTTGTGATAACCTAGTAGTTCCTGATACTTATCAGTTACTGAAGCAGCAATGGTAAATTTGAGGTAATGATGTAGTTGGCAGCTGTGAGTATCTATATAATATGACTATTTTTAAAATTGAAAGCACTAATTTATTACAAACTGGGTAGACCCCGCTAAGATATATTGCAACTGATGATAAAAATGTAAGTGGAGTCTAAAAATGTTTAGTTGAAATTTACAATCTTTCAAAAGGAAGTTTTTAAGTCTATGATTATTTGTTGTTTTACTCAGCAGGAGATTATGTGTCAGATATTAAGCCAGTAGTTTTGTTTACTCTTATGTCATACAGCTGTTGTCAGTTATATTAAGTAGTGTCAAAAGCTGAAGTGGGGACAGGAGAGATGGTGCAGCAGTTAAGAACACATACTGTGTGATTCAGAGATTCACAGATCACTGAATCATTTCTCAGCCATACAGTGGTGGCTCACAGGGCCTCTCTTTTGACATTGTTGGAACCACAGATGTGTGGCACACACATACACACGTGCATATAAATAAAACTTTTAAAAAATATTAAGTTGAAGTTGGAAATACTGACTTTGTCTTGTTTGGTTTTTTTGTCTTTTGTTTTGGTATTTGTCAGGGTCTCATGTATATAATAAAAGTAGAAGACAGATTAGTTGGAAAAACAAGGGGGTCAGCAGGAATGGGAGGGGACAAGAAGGTAAGGGGAACATTTATGATCAAAATTCATTATAGCAATTTCTGAAAATGTCATAATGAAATCCATTATTATGTCTGATTAGTATATGCTAATAAAAATGTTAAAGTGAGATTTCCCCTCCCATCTAGGTTTCAAAGTTCAAACTGCAGTGCCAGAACTAGTTCTGAACTTTAAAATGCAAAGGAAATATCCGTATTTCAGCACTTCTTTAACACTAGTTTGTCACTTGGAAGTGACTGATCAGCAGTGCACTAACGTGGTGCACAGCACAATCAATAGATGAGCCGTCTGTTCATCCCCCAAGTAATGAATATGCTTAGTCAAACTTGGATGCCCATGAATTGTGCCTCAAATCTTACTACCAGTTAGCATCTATTAATGAATATTTGCAGTTGAACCAAAAATAAATTAAATACTATTATCCTCCTCCCCAAGTATTCCTTTCTTCTTGGTAAACATGCACCAATTAAAAAAAAAAAATCTTTGAATTTTTGTCCCCAAAACATGAAACTCCTTTTTCTTTCTTGTTATATAAACTTTCATTCTGGACTTTAAGATCTAAAATGTATACTACTAGCCCTCTACCTCTGACTGTAAGAGAGTTTAAGGAAAGGGGGAAGTTTAGCTTGGGGTGTGTTTTGGGATTTACATGGGAAGAGAGACCTGTCCACTTGGCAAATGAATTTATACAGTTTACAAGTCATAGCCAATGAATATCTGTATTTTACAAACTTTATTAACCGAATCTTAATTTTGTTTATAGACAACATCAACTGGGCAAGTGGTGAGGATGACCATGTAGTTGCTAGAGCAGAGTACGATTTTAATGGCGTGTCTGATGAAGAAATTTCTTTCCGTGCTGGTGATATGCTAAATTTAGCTCTCAAAGGTAACAAATCATGAATAAGTTGTAATTATCTTGACTTTTTAATACTTGTGAAGGTAGTATTGGAAACTGGAACACAGGACCTTGCTAGTTAACTTGTGAGTGGTTGCTAAAGCTTCACTTTTGTCTGAGTGTGTATGTGTGTTTGTCTGTCTGTCTTTTGATTGGTTGATTGATTTTTTTGCAGAGAAGGGATTGAGCCATACTGTAGCCCAGGCCGGTCTGGAACTCACTATTTAGCCCAGGCTGGCCTCAAACTGATGTCAGTCCTCCTCCCTCCACCTTCCAAGGGCTAGGACCACAAGTGTTAACCTCCTCTTGTCCCTCCCACCCCTGCTCACCCACCTTGCTCTTCCAATTAGTCCCCTCCTAATGGTGTGTAAATGAGACCCTCTGTCAGCAACAGTTAAGTCAGAGAAGATAGCTGTAAATGGAGACTGCGCTTTAGTTTCCTGGCCACCCAGACCAAATAACCACACAAAATATATATTAATTACACCACCATTTGGCTGATAGCTCAGGCATATTTCTAGCTAGCTCTTAAATTAACCTATTTCTATTAATCTGTGTATCACCACGAGATTGTGGTCAACCAGTAAAGTTCTGGCATCTTTTTCTTTTGGTAACTATATGGCCTCTCTGACTCCACCTTCTTCCTCCCTGCATTCAGTTTAGTTTTCCCACCTAGCTCTATTCTGCCAAAGCAGCTTCTTCTTTATTAACCAATGGTAATAAAACATATTCATAGCATACAAAGGAGAATCCCACATCAAATACCCCATAGTGGTGTCTCAGCAATTCTTCCCTATAGATTCTCTTCTAAATCAAAACCCCTAAGTTACAAACTCTGTTCATCCCTACACAGTATACGGTACTAAAGTATTAGTTTCTCAGACTCTTGGAAAGACACTGATAGGTTTTTGTTGATTTGTTTGTTTCAAGCAAAGTCTGAGTTCAGACTGTCAAACTTGTCATCCCCCTGCCTCACCCTCTTGAGCATTTACAGATGTTTAGCAATGTCAACATTGATGTTAATTTTCAGCTTTTTGTTTTGTTTTGGTTTGGTTTTTCAAGACAGGGTTTCTCTGTAGCTTTGGAGCCTGTCCTGGAACTAACTCTTGTAGAACAGGCTGGTTTCAAACTCACAGAGATCCACCTGACTCTGCCTCCCAAGTGTTGGGATTAAAGACATGCACCACCACCACCACCCAGCTAATTTTCAGCTTTTGAAAGAAGTGAGTCTCCTTACCCACTAAATAAACCAACAGATTAAAAACTTCATGGTCTTCAAGCTATTTAGTAAGTATAACGTATACTTTATAACACTTTGTTTTTACTGCTTAGTATACTTTTATTACTTTACTAAACTATAAATTTAAGGGTGAAACTGAAGCTAGGCACACTGGCACACACCTATTGTTCCTGCTACTTGGGAGGCTAAAGCAGGAGGATTGCCAACCTGGGCAGCTATGAGATTCCATCTCTTGTTTAAAAGAAAAACGGATCTAGAACAGTTAAGTGTGCTAGAGTTTGCTTTTGAGTGTGTGTGCACAAACTACTTGTTTACATATCTCACTGTGAGACTTGAGTTTTGCTTAGCATACTTTATCATTTCTATTCTGTTGGGCTCCAGAGCACAGTTTCAAAGCTCTCTTTCTCTTTCTTCAGAACAACAGCCCAAAGTGCGTGGTTGGCTTCTGGCTAGTCTTGATGGCCAGACAACAGGACTGATCCCTGCAAATTATGTCAAAATTTTGGGTAAAAGAAGAGGCAGAAAAACAGTAGAATCGAGTAAAATTCTCAAGCAACAACAGTCTTTTACCAGCCCTACATTAATTAACGGAGTTACTACTGCCAGCTCTTTGGATGAACAGGAAGCTGCCTTTGAATCTGTTTTCGTCGAAACTAATAAGGCTCCAGGTGCACCTGATTCTACAGGGAAAAACGGAGAGAAACAAGATCTTTGATATCTTTCACGTTTGTGTGCAGGTGAATAATAGAGCACTTTTAAAAATTATTTCTTACAGAGAAATTAATTTGCAGTTGAATGAAAGCGTTTGCTCATGGCTGTCCCAGGCAGTTTGCTGCTAGAAGTTACTTAGTCAACACTAGTATGCCAGTCTAGTGATCTGGCTGCATTGACCCTTGCTTGGACCATGAGGACTTTGTTTCACCTAGCTTTTAGATTATGGAGATTGTTGTAGTTTTATCTTATCTAAATCTCTAGGCTTATTGGAACAGTAGGATACACAAGTTGCCTCAGAAGGGATCATTAATGCTTTTTAAAGTTCTGAGTTAATTGATTTGAAGTCTTCAAAAATTGAGTGATAACATCTACTTACAAGAACAGGCAAAAGGGCTGAATTTTTATAACCTTTTAAGTAAACTAAATAATAAAAATTTCTGATCTGTATTATGTCCAGTGTTAATTTCCTTAGGTGATAGGTTTCTACCTGCAAACAATTGATACTATTTGATTGTATTTATAAAATTTATTGTTAAAGGTCCCTGGGAGCACTATGAAGGAGATGTTTCTAGAATGGGAGTTTCTTAATCTCTTTAGAATATAACTAGTTTTCATCCTGAGTAAATCAGAATACATAGATCTTATTTCTTTTCCTCCAGCTAACATGTAAGTCCTTTGAGATTTGCACTTAAATGATACAATCAGTTCTGGCCTTGACAATTTTTAATCTTCATGAATTTTCTTCTTCAACATAGGAAGATTACTTTTATAAATTTCATAATCAAGATATACTTTACACATAGAGAATGTGTTACATTGGTTATATTTCTTTTAGATTTAGTTTTCATTACTGAAACTATAAGTAATTCAATTCCTATTTCAAATATATTATTTGACTTTTTTGGCTTAATGACTTTTAATGTGTGTCAGTACAGGTTCCCACAGAATTGGGAACATGCTGTCAAATATACACAAGAACACATTTACAGATCCTGCTAAAACCTTTTTATAAGTGATCTGTGTTTATCAAATAAGTAATTGTAGTGCAGTTCATGTTAAGCCATATCTAACCCGGTATATACTAGATACAGAAAAACTAAAGACTTCTCGGGAAGGCCCGTTTGAAATGATAGTATAATTAGTAACCTGTCCTTTTATCTTAAGATGGAGGTAAATACTTATGGTACTTGTTTATGTTAGGCCTGTTTTCTAACACTGAGGTAGTAGCCTTCTAGTTGAGAAAGCAAATTAAATACTCTACCACTGAGCTGTGTGTGTCTCGAGCCCTCAAAACAAGTTGTTGACAAACATGAACTTCAGTCTTGACATGTTTAACTGCTCGCATGTCTGTTACTCTAGACATCTAGATTAAATAATAGTAGTAAAATAGAAAGGAAATGTTGAGTCAGTACTATTTAGATATTTCGCTTTTGTTTCTTTTAGGAGCTGAACTTTAAGATAGAATCTGTGACTATATAAGAAGAGCTTAGGCAGATAAATGACACAGCTGTTTCTTTTAGGGTCTTTATTGTTTGGCTGACTATGCTAGGTTACAGTATTAACCTGACAGCTACTTGCATCCAATTTTTTATCAAAATTTCAGAAAAGCAACTGTAGGACTAGAAAGGCAGAGACGTTTTGCAGCTTTTTTATTTTAGTCCCACAGACTTAGAGTGATTTTAGAGGAGAGGGGTGTACTGGCCACAGCTTCGACATTATTATTTTATAGTGCTACCTCACGGAAAACTACATTTTCAATGAAATAAATCATAAGGTACACTAAGAAAATCAGCTTCAATTTTTTTAAACTGTATTTTGTCAGCTTGGAAAGAAAATGAGACAAATATATCTGTTTTCATGATCTAATATCTTATTCAGGGACTTGACCCTGTCTGGTGTATCGCAGATATCACTTCCTGAGTACAGCTAATGTTTATCTTATGCTTTCTTTAATGGAAAAAGGAACAAATTACAGTTAAAATTTTATTTTTAATATACTGTGAAAATATTTTACTGGAGAAATAAAAATATTTTAAACTTGATTTTGTTTTTCGAGATAAATGTTAACTTGAAAATATAGTCTACAGGGTTTTTGTACATTGTATATAGTTATATTACTACAAGCCAATGAGTCTTATTCTATTTCTTTTTGATTTAAAGAAAAATAGTAGATTTTCATCTGTAGAAAAATTTAACAGATGAGTTAAATTTTAAAAAAAAAAATCTCGAATTTAAATGTTGGGAGACTTGAGCCAGTGGAAAAATGTCTCAGTGGGTAAAAGCATCCTTACCATGAAGCCTGACTTGTTGAGTTCAGTCCCAGAACCACGTGGTAGGAGTGAGCCAGCCAGTGCAAGCTGCCCTCTGACCTCCACAGTTGTACTGTATCACAAACATGCACACATACAATAAATAAAAAATGTCATTGAATTTGAAGACCTACATTCCAGATTGAAACCTACTCACTTTAAGTTTTAAGTTTTCATTATTTTTCAATTTCTTCATTGCTAACATTGAAGATAGCTGTCTCATCTGCCTCTTACTGGAGCTTCCTTTCTTAAGGACATTAAAAACTAAAATGGTGTGAATTTTATGTTTTACAAGTTTTTCCTTATGCACTTAAACATTTTAAATCCTTTGTAAATGTTACAGAATATACTAGCCCAAAACTCAAATTCACGTGTATTTAGTTAAGAATTAAAATTAGGGCCAAGAGAGGTGACTCAGCAGACAAGTGTTTACTGTTGCAGATCATCTCTAGGCTCAGTTCCTAACATCTACATCCATCTAAAATTCCAGTTTCAGGGAGCCCGGTGCCCCCTTCTGGCCTCCACAGGTACTGCACACATGTGGTGCACATAAACTCATGCCAACACACAAACATACACATAAATAATGAAAAAGAACAATTAAAATTAGTGGTGGGCATGGTAATACAAAATTTAACTTTTTTTTAACAAGTTGAAACTGAACATGATGGCACACATCTTTAATCACAGCAGAGGCAGGCACATCTGTGCCTTCAAAGGCAACCGGGCTTGCTTAGTGAGCTCCAGGACAGCCAAGATTACAAGTCTTTAAAGTGTTTCTCATGTAAAATAAGCTTTGGGTTTTGCTCATAATTTATTGGTTATATTCGTCATTAGTGACACCAGTTTCACCCCTGCTTCTTATTCTCACCTGCATTTAGTGCTTGTCTTTTATAAAATTGGGTTTTCAAATCTCATGAGTTGCTTTTGGCTAGCAGGTGCTCCTTTATTTTGTCTGCATACCCTAGTTCACCTTCTCCTCTAGTCACAGACACTTGTGTCCCGTCTCTTCCTACTCTGCAGATTTGTCTTCAGTGAGTTTACTTGGCCACTTCTGTTTGTCTTAAAGTTACTGAGATCTTTCATGTGTGCATATTTAATTTAGAAGCTATACCTATACGCTCTGGAAAGGTTGTTCCAGTTTTCCCATCCACCAGCAAGACATGAGCATTTCTCATTGCTCTTACATTTCCCTGGTACTTGATTTTTTTTATGATTTTTTTTTGTTACTCTAATCCATGTAAATTGTTTTTTTCGTAATCTGCATTGTCTGGCTACTGCTAACTAGTGTGAGTTAATTTCCTCACACTGTGATAATCTTACAGAAACAGCCTACTGCAAGAGCCTCTGTTGGGGTCCCTGCAAGCATCACAGCTAACAGGGAAACCATCCTCCTGAGGCTAAGAATGAAACCTGGGTCACAACTTTAGCCCATACTGTATCAAAAACTTCTAGAGTCTGACCAAGCTTTAAACATAGTAAAACTTCAGGGAAAGGTTTCCGTGTGACAGTTACAACAACAAAACTATAATCATGGCTACATAGAAACTCCCTTGCAAGGTCCATCTCTTTAGCAAAGCACCCGTGGTCTTTACCGTAAGACTGGTTTTCATTAACAGAGAAACAGAGTTCAGGATGAGGACCTCTGTGTTCAGGATAAGGACCTGAGGGGAAAGAATTTGTAGTAAGCATAAAGATGGGTTTTATTAATTAAGAATATAAAGTACCTAGGACCTTTGTCATAGGATGGGTTCTAACACTGAGAGACAAAGCTCAGGATTTGGGGGATTTGGTTGAAGGCTTCAACATAGAATAGTAAAAGATGACCAGTGTTTTTGTCCCACATCCACTCTAGCCTTCCCAGTGGACAGACATTTCCTTCCCTTGAAGAAAAAACCTGGCTGTTTAACAATTCTGTAAGCTGTGCCTCCTACAGGTTTTTTTTTTATTTTTTGCTCCTTTATTATTATGTTTGAAAAATGTCAGTCCATCATGGCAGCCGAGCAGGTCCTATCCAGAAAGCAGAGTGGATACAGGACAGGGCCAGGGTAAGCTGTAGCCAAGGACATGCCCCAATTATCTACCTGCTCTAAGTAACCCCCCCTCTTCACCGCCTCCACTAATGCTGTCATATTTCAGTCCATCAAAGGCTTAGCCCACTTATTTGACTGGAGACCTCTAAATCTAATCGTCTCTGGACTTGCCATCCTGGACACTCAGAGTACGCTTTACTAACCTAGGCATTTCTCAGTCCAGTTGCTAACAAGATTAACCATCACAGGGGAAGTGTATACTATTTTTTTCAGTCTAGTTTTCCACTTGTGGGCTATACTTTTCAGTGTAAGGTACTGTGTATTTCTAGTATCATTTGTCTATCAGGTGGAGAAGTTGGAGATAACTTACTCTTGTTGTCATTTATTAATTCTTATCGTTGCTATCTTTAATGGGATGGAAATTCTCCCTAGCAGTTTGTTTTACATCTTCCTTTTTCTTATTTTATAGTTTTGCCATTTACATTTTATTGGAGTTGAATTTCTTAGCTGTCCTTTGAGGTTTGAATCCAACTTAAGTCCTCTGCTCATGTAGGAAAAAGAGTTAGCCAAAACCCTTCCTCTATTTATAAGAGGGGGAAAAAAATAGAAGCAAGGCATAGTGGTACAAGTCTGTGGTCCTAACACTTGAAAAGTAGAGGCAGAAAGATCAGGAGTTCAGAGTCATCCTGTGCTGCAGAGTTGGAGGCCAGCCTGGGCTGCAGGAGTCCCTGTCTCAAACCTGTTGTTCCTTGTAGGAAGTTAGGTCTTACCTCCGGGGATTTTTCTTACTTCGTGCTTCCTGTGCACAGGAGGTTTACCTAAAAGATGCTCCCTCTGCCATGCCATTTTTTTTTAATATCCTGTACCTTTCTATAAACTTAAATGCCCTCACTGCCTGGTTGTATCATTTTGAGTCGTATCTGAGTGTTGTCTTTGTCTACTGAAAAGAACTGTAATCAGCTTCCCTCACTATCTACTAACCAACAACATTTACATTTTCCTCATTTTGCTCTGTACCAAATCCTTAGAGGTGTGAAGATATTCTATCAGTATATACAGGACAATACATTTTAATCTTTGTACGACGTGTATGCGCAGGTTCCTGCATACTGAAGCACCCATGTGGAGCTCAGAGAACAACCTCAAGGGTAGTCCTCAGCTATGGGGTCTTTTGTCTTTTTTCCACTGCTTGTTCCAGGTTAGCTAGCCTGCAGGCTTCCAGGGCTCCCTCCTGTCTCCACCCTCCACCTTCCTACAGGAATGCTGGTATTACAGGTACACACACTACTACACCCATCTGTACATGGGTTCTGGGGTTCAAACTTAGCTTCACACTTGCATCACAAGCAATTCGTTCATTGAGCTGCTTCCCCAGCTGACAGAATTGTCTTACCACCACTCCATAGCATGCCTTCTTGTCTAGTAGGGGAGTACCTAAAAATAACTACTTAGAGAATTTTATTCTTCTGTATAGGTTTTAGCATTAGTTTATCAATTCCCTAAAACAAACTGATGACATTCACATTGGAATTTAGTTGAATTTGTAGATGAATTTAAAAAGAATTGACATATTTACAGTGTAAAAAAAATCCCTTTGTTACTCTGATCTGTTTATTTAGAACATTTATTTGGCTCATTTCTTGGTGTTTTACAATTCTTATTACCGTTGAAAATTATAGCCTGCTATTTCTGACACAGAGAAGTATATTGAATTTGATGTATTGATATATTGTAGCTTTGAGTGCTAAATCCCAATGTTAATGATGTCTTTGGGTTCTGTGTCCAAATATAAATGCAGATAATGGTAGTTTTCCCTCCTCTGTCCTTATCCTTCTCATTCCCTTTCGTTGGCATGGGTAGGTTTGTCAGTCAGTCTGTGTTTCATAGTAATTGTAATGAGCAGGCCTTTTTATCTTCCAACTGAAGAGTCTGCAGCTGCTCAATTTAGTGCTAAGCTTGCATAAGCTTTCTTCTAGTTAGTCATTATCAGAAATCTCCTTTAATTGCTAATTTAAATCTTCATTTCCTTCGGTAGTCTATCGTAAATCATACTAATTTATTTTTATTAGCCAGCAGCTATGCTACATGTTTGAAATCCCAGCACTCAGGAAGATGAGGTAGAAAATCATTGTGTTCAAAGTCAGCCTGAGCTACAGAGTAAGGATGGCTCTCAAAGCCAAAGCAAGTAGATAGACATTGGTTTATTGATACTAACCCATTTTTGCATTGTTATTTGACAAAACTTTTAAGCAAAATAGTTTAATCAGATCTGTATAGTCTAAGTGAGCATGCAGGTGACAGGAGGAGGCAGCACGGAGGTGCTTAACCCAGAGGGAACAGTGTCGGCATTTCCCAGGGGAGAGCCAGGGAGGCGCTAGGCAAAGTTTGACTTTGTTTTTTCTGATAATTTACAGCTATCTTTTCTAGGAAAGTCATTGGGCAAGACCCTGAGCAATAAGTGCATTTTGGGAAGAAGAAGAAAAAAACCACAAAGCCTCTAGCTATTAGAACTGGCTATCTGCCTGTAGTATAGTTGGGAAGATTGGGTGGGCTGGGCTGCAGGAGGAACAGGCTTGGAGAGGCGGACTAAATCATCCTTCAGACAGAGGGTTTATTAGAGTGGGACAAAATAAAAGGCTTGGGGCACCCAGGAAGAGCAGAGCCTGTTCTTTTAAGGTCCCTTGTGAGAGAGTAGGGTGCAAGAGGGTAGCGTGCTGAGTGGAAATGGATCCAGGGTCAGCTGACATGGCCTAACTGGACGAAGAGATACTATTTTCTTGTATTTCTGGCTGAGACAGGTGTCTGAAAAGCCCAAGAACAACGGGCCTACTTAATGACAAAGATAACCTGTCCTGCTGTAGCCTTTTTCTGTTTAGGGCCTTGCTGTTGGGAAGGGTCAGTTCCAGATGGGGACAGAGAGAGTTCTGGCCTATGTGACATGACAAGCTATTTAAATAAACATTTCTTTCAGGCTCTCTGTAGCACCTACTAGGAGTAGATCAAGAGAAATACCTCTGATTTCCAAGTGATCTGTGGAGCAATGCTGGAAAAAGAGCAAGGACTTCATTCAGCATGTGCTCCAGCAAACCAAGTCCAGGTACAAAGGAGGCTGGCCCAAGCATCAGCAGACTAAGACATGCTACCATAGAGGACAGGGTGTCAAAGACAGCTCTGTCTCATTTCGTCAGCACAGCTGGACCTGCTCATTCTTTGATGCGGTTATCCTGGGGTCTCCACCCTTTAACTTCCGGGCTCCTTTGACCTTTCCTTACTCCAGAAAACACGTTTTCTAGAAGTGCTGGGAAACTTGCAGTGTGCTGTATAAAGTGAGGCCTTGAACTTGAATGTCTAAAGTGTCTGATTTTGCTCTCGATTGGAATCAGTTTCAGTATTGAATTCCAAGTTGACTTTATTACTTTAAAAAGATGGAAGGACTTCTCTGTTGTCCTTTAACTTCTATTGTACTCCATGAGAAATGTGTCTGAAGCTATCCTGATTTCTTTTGTTTATGTTCTTTCTCTCTGGAAGCAGGTAGGGTCCTTTTTGCCTTCAGCATTTGAAAGCTTTGCAGTGTACTGTAGTGGACATACATTATACCTGTTCAGATCGGAAGTTCATAGACTTCGAATCCGGAAACTTTCTCCTCTCTGAACACTTTTCTTATAACAGTTTTTGCTAGTCTACATACCTTCTTTTGTCTATCTGGAGTTATAAATAATTGTGAATTATTTTGCTCAACTTTCATTTTCCTATAAACCCATCCCCCTTTGGTCACCTCTGTGTGTTCTGTGTGACTTTGATGATGAGTGGTGCTTTCTGCTGGTCTTACTTCCTGCTTGGGTTTGGAGGCCGGACAGCTGACTGAAGCCTTTGTTACTTCCTGCTTGGGTTTGGGGGCCGGACAGCTGACTGAAGCCTTTGTTACTTCCTGCTTGGGTTTGGAGGCCGGACAGCTGACTGAAGCCTTGGTGCATACAGGTGGGCTTGCTGCCCGTGAACTTACTGTTAAATCTAATTTGAAAGGCATGGTAGAGTTTGCTAATGTTTTCTTTAAGTTACCCTTCCAATCTCAGACATACAGACTAACCAGGACAGCAGACCAGATCCCTTAAGTACAGGTGGGCAGATACGGCGAGGGGTGGTAAAGAATTGAAATTTTTCCTCCCAAACTTGCCAAAGCTGCCTTGCTCTTCAGAAGTACAGTCATCGAGGGGGAGAAAGAAGCAGGAGGGTGTTGATATAGGAAATACTTCTCTGTGGAAACATGGAATAGAGAATTCGCATAGACTGAATCATGTTAGCTTGGATGTATGTTTTCCAGTTTGTCTTTATATTTGCTTGTGTTTTAAGTTTTATTTTGTTTACCTCTTTCCGGTTGTAAAGAGGAATGTATTTCAAAGTTAATACTTGCTAACAGTTATTCATGGTTTTGCCAGTAGTTACTTCAGATAATTCTGCCACTTTCAAAGCAATTCTGTGCTTTGATTTACTAGCTGTATTAGGGAAACTAGGAATGGAATTCATAGAATGAAGTGTGTGTGTGTGTGTGTGTGTGTGTAAGTATGTAAGTAAGTACACACACACACGATGGTTTACAGTCCAGCTAGTCCAATAGTGGCTGTCTACGAACAGAAGATTCAAGAATCCAGTAGTTGTTCAGTCCGTGAGCATAGGTACTTCAGCTGATCTTCAGTATACACCATAGTCCCAAAGACAGAGGTTAATGCTAGTGAAGGAATGGACTTGCTTAGCAAGAGCAAGCAAAGAGAGAGGCTTCCTTCTTCCGTGTCCATTTTATAGACTACCAGGAGAAGTTGTGGCCTAGATCAAAGATCCAGTTTAGAAGTGGTTCTTCCCACTTCGAATGATTTAATTAAGCAAAAGTCCTTCACAGGCATTCCCAGCCATTTGCGTTTTAGTTAATTCCAGATGTAGTCAATTTGACAACCAAGACTAGCTGTCAAACAGCCTTCTGCTGCCTCCAGTTTTCTTCTTTGGATCTGCAAGCTGCACATGTCTTCTTTATTCGTGTAATAATTGCTTCTGATCCATAGTTACATTTTTTTTCATCTCTGCTAGCATTTAAACACAGGAGTCTTAGAACAACACAAAGGTACTAGCCTGCTGTTATCCTCCCTGCCTTCTCCTCAGAGCCAACCCTTATCCTGCCGCCGTTGGTTATCATTTCTAGTTTTTCTTTTGGATTGTTACAGCTAATTTTAAAACTTCTATTTGAGCAAACATATTCTCTGGCATTCTTACTCTGTTTTTATACATTCACTTACTATATTTAACTGTCAAAATAGTACAGTGTCGGTCTCTAAAAAGTAAATTTGTGGGTTTTTTTAAGCATATAAGGATGCAAGTTCTCAGAGTTCTGATCCCCAAGGCAATCGTATTTAACCTTTTCATTGTTTCATGCGTGTGTATGATATGCATGTGAATGTGTGCACATGTGTGCAAGTGTGTGTTCACATGTGCCTGTGCATGTACAGATGGAGGCCAGACACTGACAAGCGGCTTCCCCAGTCACCCTACACCCTTTTTATTGTGACATGGTCTCTCATTGAACCTGGAACTCACTAATTGGCTAGACTGGCTGGCCAACGAGCTCCAGAGATCAGCCTCCCTGTGTCCAACATCCCTACCTCCAGTGCTGGAGTTCTAGACACTGGGGATCAAACTCAAACAAGAACTTTCCCAGCTGAACATTCTCCCCAGACTGGTTTCTTCTGTTTGCTTGTTTCTTTATGAATAGTGTTCTTCTCATTAGGTCTTGATTTAGCAGTTTAAGACTAGTAATCAATCACATTCCCTCAAGGAGAATTTGCCTGCATTATACAATTACCCACTTAACCTTACTCATCTTCCCAATTTAATCTTTTAGCTTTCCGTTAAGTCAATAAAAATGTCTCCTGGGGATTATGTAAATACGGTTTCCTCACTCGGTTGATCATTTCTTTTTTTTTTAATTTATTTATTTATTATCTATACATGTTCTGTCTGCATGTACGCCTGCCTGCCAGAAGAGGGCACCAGATCTCATAGGTGGTTATGAGCCACCATGTGGTTGCTGGGAATTGAATTCAGGACCTCTGGAAGAGCAGCTAGTGCTCTTAATCTCTGAGCCATCTCTCCAGCCCCCTCTGTTGATCATTTCTTATACAAAAGCCTAGCATTCTTAACTAATGTTGCCCAGTCCCTTCATTTGTCCTGTTTCTCTGTACTGATGTAGCGTGTGAGGATAGAACTTGGTGTTTGCAAATCTTGAGCCTTTCCAGGGACCTAATGTGTTCGCGGTTGTCAGAATCCCTGTCGCAGTAGTTCCATCTGCTCCACTGAAGTTCATGCCCTTACATCCCTTTCTCACTTAGTAAAAGTTTCATCTTTATCTAATATGTTACTTCATTCTTTATCATTTAGCGATATTTGTGGGGAGATTTGGACAGAGAGGAGATAAAGGTGAATAATAGTCAGTCTCCTGTATTAAACTGGAGGTGAGTCTTTTCTTGCAGGCATGTACCCTTGAGAGTTGTGGGTAGTGCTGCCTGGGCCAGCTCACATTGTTTTTCTAACCCACTTCAGCAGGCTTTTGTCCCCACCAGAGGCCTCTTGTTGAGGTCACCCCACTCTGCGGAGCATTAGACTGTTCTCGGCTTCGCTCTACTTGACCTTTTCTGGTGCAGTTAGTCACTCATTCGCTCCTGGAAATCATTTTTCACTTTGCTTTCAGAAGACCGCACTTCGTTGCTAACCCTACTCTCTGTTTCATTGCTGGCTTCTCTTCATATCAGCCTTTAGCATTGTCCAGCCTTTGGACTGAAGCTTTACTCCATTTCTTCATGGTCTTATCTGTACTGATGGCTTAGAATAGCATGTGTCCTCACTGTGAAATTGTTATCTGAGGTTTTAGTCCTTTATATGAACTTCATAATCAACCATCTACCCCTTCATTATCTCTTCAGTAGCTAATAGGCGTCTCACACTAGATACAATTAAAATTATTTCCTGGTTTTCCCTTCAAAGTCCCTCCCCCATTCTCTTCCTATATGAATAGATAATAGCTGTAGCTCTTTACCTGTCTGTCTGTACCAGAGACCTAGAACCCTGATTTCTTGTTACATTGCTTCATATTAGATAATATGAACATGTCCATTCACGTGGGTGATTGTTAGATGTGCACTTTCCTGCCTGCACAGCTGTGTCTTAACTGTTCTTTCACTGAAGTCTTTGAAATTTCTATAATGTTGATTTTTAATAATTATATTTCATTCACTTGTCATTTTAGCCTCCCATGCAGTCCTGTAATTTATTCCTCCCAGTCTGTAGCACACCGTGAGGAGCTCCAGGACCTGCAGTCCCTGGAGCAAAGTCCTGTTGTTCTTCCTGACTCAGTGTCTGCCTCTTCATACAGACTGCAGTCTTTAGGAGCTCTTTGCTTGTTAACCTGTGTGAATTCTGCAGGCCACTGATGGAGAAAATTTAACTCCACACAGGATTTACTTCACTCTGTTTGTAGGTATGAATAGTGTTTGGGTGTTACCATTTTGAAACCACCTCACTCCTCTCTTGAAGGTCTTTCATAATAGTGGGAAACCAGAATGGCCTTCCAACCCACTCTGCCTACTGGCTCAAAGCCCGGTGTCCTGACCTCATTGCATCCCTCCCTAAACGTACTCTGATTGTTGTCCCTCCCATTCCCTGTAAGGCCATCAGTGCTTTGAATGTGTGTCTCAGCCAGAAGCAGAAATTCCTTCCAGTTCCCAGGATCTATTATGCAATTGCTTAGAATAAGTTTTACCTCGTGGAAAATAATATATAGTGAGTTTGCTTCTTTGGGTTGTTAGGGTTTTTAAATACTAAAAATATTTAATTTCTAAAAACTTGTCCTTAATTAGAAACTAACTAGAAATATGTTCTTGAAGGGATATGGGGGAAACAGGATGAAAAGATATTAATGCTACAAAAATAGAGAGGGTTCTAATTCTGGGAAAAATAGTGTTAGCAAGTGTTTTTGTCACAGATTTTACACAGCCTTAAACTGAAACTAGCATTTGAAAACCTGTGCCTTAAGACCTGGGAAATATCCTAAACATTTTATAACTCATCAGAGAAAAGGAAAATGCTTTTATAATGTGTGGTACATGTATATTTTGTAACCTATTGTAATGTTCTTTGGAATCCTTGAAAATAACTCTATTATGTAAGATCCATGGCAACTAAATCATAGTTCATTGGAAAAAACATACACCTCAACCAACCATTGTATTAAGTAGTTTTTGTGTGTTTTTCCATGTGTATGTGAAAACACAAACTTTGAAAAAGCAACATGCAGTTGGGAGTGGTGAAATAGCCCAGGGGTAAAAAGGCACTTGCCACACTTGCCATGCAAACCAGGTGATCTGAGTTCAGTCCCCAGAACTCGTATCAGGGTGGGAGAGAGCTGACCCTACAGAAAATTGCCCTCTGACAGCCACACATAGGCCATGGCATACACATACACAAATTTTTAAAAAGAGAGAGAGAAAAAGAGAGAGGTAACTCAGTTTTCAGGGTGCTTGTCTGGCATTCACAAAGTCCCGGGCTTAATCCACAGCACAACCAGGTAAAATGGCATATGCCTATTTATAATCCCAGCACTCTGGAATTGGAGGCAGAAGGATTAGAAATTCAAGATCATCCTTACCCACCCCTAGTAAATTCTTAATACAAATGGCCAACATATTTTCCTTCTGGGTTTTTAAGTACTATAAATATTAAATTCCTAAAAACTACTATTTAATTTGAAAATAGCATATTCTATTCATTGAAAGTTAATCAAGTTCTTTTTTGTTGTTGCAATGAAAGATGAGAAGACGAAGATGTTTGACAAATCAATAAAAGTTAATGTGAACATCTGATTGAGGAGTCTTTGTGTGTTTTCTTTACCTTGACTACTAACTACATTTTCAAGGGCAGAATATTTCACTCCTAATCCTTTTTTTTCAATGTTTAGTCAAACCCGTGTTTGTATTCCAGCCTGCCATTTTTCTAGGAGAATTTACCCTCTGAACCTCATTTTCCTCATATATAAAGTAGGAATAAAAGTCATACTTTGTGAATTGTTAAAAAGACTAAAGGCTGCTTTGTGCTGTATACTTAGCCAAGCACTGGGCATAAGCTTTTCCATCTTATTTTTTGATATGTTATATGCATGGGTGTGTTGCCTTCACATATGTCTGTGTACCATATGCATGCTTGGGCCCACCAAGGTCAGTAGCCGGCAACAGATCTCCTGGGACTGGTGTTACAGGTGGTTGTGAGCCACCACATAGGTGTGGAGAATCAAATCCAGGTCCTCTTGAAGAGCAAACAGTGCTCTTAACCACTAAGCCACCCCCCACCCCAGTGCCAATGGAGTTCCTTTCTACTCTCACATTTAACTGTAGATAAAAAGATCGCAGAGACTCTAACCAGGGAAGTAAGCAGGCTAACTACAGATCTTACCTCTCCTCAGCTCCTCCAAAACCAACCCCCAGGCTTACCCCAAGTTCTGTAGCAGATCACCTGTTGTGATCTGTTTGTCACTCTTTGCCCCCATTTCCAGGGAACTAAGCAGAGCCTGGTGGAACACCTGCTTTCCTCCTTCCTGTGGCCCCCTTAGCCCTCCTCCAGCCCATTCCTCTCCCTAAATGTCTGCTTCCAATTTCTAGAAACACATTTTACCTAGAATCCCCATCTATCGGAATCTCAGAAGAATTTTCTACCAGGCTACACACTACACACAGACATCACACACTCATAAGAACCAGAGAGGGCAACAAAGACCAACGACCAAATCACCCACTCAACAAGGACAAGACCAGGTATCAGTACTTAGAATTATAGTCTTCCCAAGCCCAGATGTCTAGATTCTAGTGTAAAACACGAACAGCCAGAGAAATCCGTCTTCAATAGATCCAGTAATTCTATAATAGCAGTCCCTAAGTATTGCAACATAGCTGAAACTCCAGAAAAAGACCTTAAAATAGCCTTTAAAAAATGATAGAGGTTCTTAAAGAGGACATTAATAAATCTCTTAAAGAAGTCTTAAATAAATCCACAAACAGTGGAAGGAAATTAATAAAACAGTTCAAGACCTGAAAGTGGAAATAGAATCAATATAGAAAATCAAACTAATAAATATAGAAATGAAAAGTTTAGAAACTCAAACTGAAGCAAGCCACAGTATATAAAAGATAGATAAACCTCAGACATTGAAGACACAATAGAAGAAATGGATTCCTCAGTCAAAGGAAGTGTTAAATCTGAAATGATAGCACCAGGAAATTTGAGACACTGAAAAGACCAAACCTTAAGTAAAGAATCCTAATAAAAGAAGAACTCCTTGTCAATGGCACAGAAAATATTTTCAACAAAATCATGGAAAAAAATTCCATAACTTAGAAAAGGAGATGCTTATCAAGGTACAAAAACACACGGAACACCAAATAAACTATCAGTCATCACATCATAAAATGCTAAATGTACAAAACAAAGAATATTAAAAGCTGCAAAGGTAAAAGACAAAATATAAAGGCAGACCTATTACAATAACAACTGATTTCTCAACAGAGACTGTAAAAGCCAGAAGTGGACAGAGTGATACAGATTTTTAAGAGACCACAGATGCTAACCCAGATTGCTATAACCAGCAAAACTTTTAATCACCATAGATGGAAAAAATAAGCATTTTGTGATTAAAAATTAAGTTTAAGCAATATCTAGCTACAAATCCAGTCCTATAGAACATGCTAGGAGAACTCCAACCTAAAGAGATTAACCACACCCAAGAAAACAAAGAATAAATAATCCCAAACCAGGAAATCAAAAAGGGGAGTCACATCACTGTCACATCAACAAAAGCAGGAACCTGAATAAATATTGCTCATTGATGCCTATCAACATCAGTGGTCTCAATTTCCCAGAAAAAGACACATTAACAGTATGGATGTGAAATCAGGATCAGTCTGCTACATCCAAGAAACACACCTTAACATCACCTCAGGACAAAAAGATGAAAAGAGATATTCCAAGCCAATGGACCTGAGAAACAAGCTGGTGCAGCCATTTTAATATCTGATGAAATAGACTTCAAAACTAATCAGAAGAGATGGGGAAGGATACTACCTACTCATCAAAGAAAAAACCCACCATGAAGACATTGCAATTTTAACATTTATGCATCAAACACTAGGACACCCAAGTTCGTTCATAAAAGGAACACTACTACAGCTTAAATCACATATTGATCCTTACTCCTAGTGGGAGACGATACTCCATTCTTGCCAATAGACAGGTCATCTAAGCAGAAACTAAACAGAAATGCTGGAGCTTACTGATGTTATAAAAAACCAAATGGACCCAACAGATATTTACAGAACAGTTCACACAAACACACATTCACTTCTCAGTACCTCATGGAACTTTCTCAAATTGACTACGTACTTGGTTGGACACAAAGCAAGTCTCAACAGATAGAAGAAAACTGACAACACCCTGCATCCTGTCTGACCACAGTGTCAATGGGACCTGGGAGAATGAAGCCAATTAATGAGGCAGACTATAGTCTCATGCATTAACCATCTTTATTCAGAGCATCGGACAATTTAAACTCTGGGGACTAAGAAAGATCACATGAGCTGAGCAGTGGTGATACATATCTTCAATCCCAGCACTAGGAAGGCATAAGCAGGTGGATCTCTGAGTTCAAGGCCAGTCAGGTCTATAGAGCAAGTTTCAGGGCAGCCAGGTTGACTCAGAGAAAGCTTGTCTCAAAATAAAACAAAAAAAAAAAAAGTGGGAAAAGAGTAATATATTCAAAAAAGAAAAAGTTCACGTGAGTAAAGTTCTAATGAGTTGCACAAGGATAAACTGCATGTGGCAAAAACATGTTTTTCCATATAGGCATTTAAAGGATATTAAAACATTGAATAACAACAGAAAGCAATAGTGAGTAATCTGAAGTAAACACATTCCTATCCCCCTACCCCTGGAAGGAGCACAAAAACACATTCCAAGAACAAATTTCTTGTTTTTGAAAAGTCTGAAGTCACAAAACTCTTAGAGTTTCCTCAAAAGCACCCACATTTTATTCCTGGTCTGTGTTCTGACAGACCACCACAAATTTTAATCTGCATATCAACAACACACTCATGGAAACTGAATAATGCACAACTGGATGAAATGGGTCAAGACAGAAATTAAGGACTTTCTAGAATTGACTGAAAATAAATGCACAACATACCCAAACTTATGGGACACAATGAAGGCGATTCTAAGAGGCAAGTTCATAGCACTAAATGCCTTCATTTAAAAAAAAAATTACAGAGATCTCATGCTGGTAACTTAACAGCACACCTGAAAGTTCTTGAACAAAAAAAACTCACACCCAAAAGGAGTAGACATCAAGAAATAAACTCAGGGCTGAGATCAGTAAAAATAGAAACAGACAAATAAATGAGAGTAAATGAGAAAATCAGTAAGACTGACAAACCCTTTTCCAAATTAACTAAAAGGTAGAGAATATGCTGACTAACAAAATTAGAATAAAAAGGAACATCACAATAGACACCAAGGAAATTCAAAGAACATTAAGGACATGTTTTAAAAACTTGTACTCTACCCAACTGAAAAATAATTCTAAAAAAGGACAATTCTCTTGATATGTTTCAATTGCCAATTCAATTCAACCAAAGTTGAATCAAGATGAAATAAGCACTTTAAAAAAACCTATAACCACTATTGAAATAGAACCAGTAATTAGAAAGTTTCCCAACTAAACAAAGTCCAGGGCCAAATGGTTTTAGCACCAAACTCTACCAGACTTTCAAAGAAGACTTAATGCCAGTACTCCAAAGTATTTCACAAAATAGAACCAGAAGGAACATTGTCCAATTTGTTTTATGAGACTAGAGTTACCCTGATACTCAAACCATATAAAGACCCAGGAAAAATAATTATAGACCAGTTTCTCTTGTGAACATAGGTGCAAAATTCTCAATAAAATATCTGCAAATCAAATCCAAGAATACATCAAAAAGATCACCCACCATTGCTAGTATCCTGGCGCCCCTATGGAACCTGGCACAGTCACCCCTTTGTGCATGGCAAGCAGGTCCTAATTTGTACACAGGTACAAAGGTTCCTTTGGTAAGCCAGTCTTAGCCTCTCTCTCCCTCTTCTCCCTCCCTCTCTTTCTCTCTGACTCTCGTTTTCTTTTCCCTTCCTATTCCCTTTATCTCAAATAAATTCCACACTCAAGCTCTCTCTGCATGTCATATTCTGTCAACTACTGTGGTCCTCACTGGACTCACCAAGGTCCTCATTCATGCCATATCTTAATAATAGTGCTGTGAAAAACTTGGCAGGCTCTCTCTTGCAACTGAGGAGGACAAGGGATCCTGGAACCCTTCTATCTATCCGGTCGCTTTTCCAACTCAGAATTACTGGAATTATACATCCAACACCAGCAAAATCGAAAGTAATGGTACACCCCTTCCTTCCCCATCTCTGGCCATGCTTCCATGAGTGAGGATTTGTCTTGGCTGTGGTTCCTCACTCACAAAGTCCAGTACAAAGCAGCCACATTTCTCTCAGGCTTAAAGCCCTATGGCCTCTGGCCTCACATGATAACATAGGGGTATGGCTTGTGCCCACCCATTCCCTACAGCCCCTGGACCTTGTAGGTGATGACCCAAGGCCAACTTGAGCCATTGTCCATGCTGAACCTCTGGGACACTGGAGTTCAGTCTCTTGGACTTTTTCTTTTCTACTTCACTCACAAAAACTGTGCCCCCCCCCCACCTTCAAAAATCAAGCCACATAGCTGCTTATTATCAGTCTACATTCTGCCAGTCATCTGGTAGTTAGAAGTGCGGCCTCTGCTCTTAGTTCCTGTAATGGTTGTTCTGTCTCTTTAAGAGACAAGCCATGCCCACTCCCTCCCCCATCTGCTGAGGCAGGCAGGTCTTCCTTCCTGCTTACAGCCCTAGTCTTTCTCTCTTTTCCAGATCCCCCTTGGAGAGGCAGCTTTCGTCTCTCCCTTCTCTCTTCTCTCTTCTCTCTCTCTCTCTCTCTCTCTCTCTCTCTCTCTCTCTCTCCACCCCTCTCTCTGCTCTTCTCCCCTTCTCCCCTCCTTTCCATAACCACTAAATAAATATCTAACCTCACTCTGCATGGCATGCCTATCCGTCTGTCTCTCACCAGCCACCGCCTTTGGAGACCTGCAGAATGGTCTCATGTGCAGTCCCTGCCTTGGACTGGCTGCTCTCGGGACTGGCTGCCCGCTGCCTGCCACCACTTGGGGACCTCCAGCGTTTCTGCTGCCTGTCACTGCTTCATTCCAGAAATGCAGGAATGTTTCAGCATATGTAAAACAAACTGAATGACAAAACCATATAATCATCATGCAGAAAAGGCCTTTGAGGATAAAAGTCTTGAAGAGATTAGGGATACAAGGGGTATACCTCAACATACTAAAGGTGGTTTACAGCAAACCTATAGCCTATATCAATTTAAATGGACACTCAAAGAAGTTCCACTAAAATCAGGAGCAAGACAAGGTTGTCCACTCTCTTCCTATCTATTTAATATAGTACTTGAAGTCTCCTCTAGAACAGTAAGACAACTAAAAGAGATCAAGGGGATACAAATTGGAAAGGAAAAAATCAAACTATATTTGCAGATGATATCGTAATGACCTTAAAACTCCATAAGGAACTCCTACAGCTGATAAAGACTTTCAGCAAAGTAGCTGGATACTGAAGTGACTCACAAAAGTTAGTGGCTCTCCTATACACAAATGACAAACAGCCTGAGAAAGAAATCAGGGAAACAATATTTTTCACAATTGCCTCAAATAATATAAAATGCCTTGGGATAATTCTAATGAATCAAATAAAAGATGTGTCTAATAAAAAAATTTTAAGATTTGAAAAAAATTCAAGATATGAGAAGAGGGAAAGATCTCCCATGCTCATAGATTGGTAGGATTAATATAGTAAAAATGGCCATTCTACGAAAAGCAACCTACAGATTCAATGAAATCTCCATCAAAATGCCAACAAACTTCTTCACAGATCCCAGTAGGACAAATTTCAGCTTCATACTGAAAACATAAAAAACCCAGAATAACTAAAACCATCTAAGAGGTTTTCTCCCTTCTCCCACTTCCCTCCTTCACAGATGCAGTAAGACAGTTCAAGTCAAACTGAAGAAGTATAACAACAGGTATATTTGAACTATGCAATTCCCAGAGATTGGGGCCAGGGGAGTCACACCCCCAAATGAAGGCAAGGGGATTTTATGGGTTGTAGGCAAGGGACAATGATATGTCTGCCACAAGCTGGATTTGTGTTCAAGTCTGGTCAAAAGCTGAGCTGAGCACTTAGGTGGGGGTTTGAGTGACTGGCAACCTCAGGGGAGGAAGCTGCAATAGCCACCAGGAATTAGGAACTGAACTTTTTGATACCTTTGCTTTGTTCAAAGACTCTCTGAATCAGTGGAGTTTGGAGAGATAGAGAGACAAGAATGGGGCTTCCCAGACTGTGCAGGAGTTAGCTGGAGGTTCCAACTGACCACCATCCTGAATAATAAAAGAATTCTGGAGGTATCACCATTCTGGATTTCAAGTTGTATTACAGTGATATAGTAATAAAAAACAGCATGGTATTGACTAAAGGCAGGCACATTGATCAATGGAATCAAACTAAAGACCCAGACATAAATCCACATACCTATGGACGTATGACTTTTTGACAAGCCAGAAATACATACTGAAAAAAAGGACAGCTGGAAACAGAGACTGTTCTTGCTTTTCCTGACCTCCCAGATCCAAACAATCACACAGAAAGTATATTAATTACAACACTACTTGGCCAATAGTTTGGACATATTCTTAGCTAGCTCTTACATCTTAAATTAACCCATTTCTATTAGTCTGTGTATCACTATGAGACTGTGGCATTCTGGTAAAGTTCCAAGCATCCTTCTCCTTCAACAGCTATCTGGCATCTTCTTGACTCCACCTACTCTCTCTATCTCTGTCTGAATTTTCCACCTGGCTTTACTCTGCTAAGCCATTGGCTGAAACAGCTTTATTCATCAACCAATAAAAGGAACACATACAAAAGGACATCCCACAGACAGCATCTTCAAGAAATGGTGCAGGACAAACTGGACAGCTACTTGTAGAAGAATGTAAATAGATACTTATCACCCTGTATAAAACTCAACTCCAAATGTATCAATCAATGACCTACAACAGAAAACCAGATACACTGACTCTGAGGAAAGCAGGAAATAGCCTTGAACCCATTGGCACAAGAAAAGCCTTTCTGAACAGAACACCATTAGCACAGCTACTAAGATTAACAATTAATAATGTGACCCTAATAAAACTGAAAAGCTTCTGTGAGGCAAAGGACATCATCTTTCAGACAAAGTGGCAGCATACAAAATGGGAATTGATTTTTACAAACTCCACACCAAAAGAGGGTTAATATCTAAAATATATAAGAAACTAAAAAGCACTAGATACCAAGAAAACAACACAATTAAAAATGGGTTACAAATCTAAACAAAATCCCTAAGGAGAGGAAACTCAAATAGCTGAGAAACACTTAAATAAGTGTTCAACGTCCTTAGCCACCAAGGATATGCAAATCAAAACTACTTTGGGTTTTATCTTAACCATTAAAGTGACTAAGGCCAACAAAGCAAGTGACAGCTCATGCTGTGGAGGATGTGGAGCAAGGGGAACACTCATCAGTAGCTTGTGGAAGTGTACACATGTACAGTCACTTGGAAATCAGGGAGGCAGGGTTCAGGAATATGGGATTCCAGGTTGTAGTAGCACATGCCTTTAATCTCAGCACTCAGTTTTAGTCCCTTGCAGTACAGATAGCTAACTGCGCCCTCTCCCACACACCCTACTTCTCTAGTAGCTATAATGACAGATTCCAATCCCTCGAGGTAGGAAAGTAGTCAGGCCTCACCCTACATTTAAAAAAAAAAGCCCAAGATCCAGTCACAAAACCCTACCAACCCCTGAGTTTATCCCAAGATCAGTATTGGGCCAAAATTATCTCAGGACCTGTACGTGGAGGCCTGTAGGACAGAGAAAAGTCTGGCTCAAGTTTGAACAACAGTCTCAAAGCTACTGAGTGAGGATGAGACAGCAAAATCTAGATAGACACCTCTCCAGCTAGGGGAGGGGTTGACTGACTCTCATTGGCTGAAGGTACCCCCACATTACATTAGCCCATATGATGTCACACTATTTAAGCTGACACTCACAGTAATAACCTGAGTTCCTGCTTTGACTTGACTCGCTATTGCATCTGATTGTCCTGCATTGTGGGGCTGCAGAACGGGAGGATAGAGCACTCACCTTTCCCTGGCGAATAAGGCTAAGGAGGCCTGGCAACTGGTGCCTGAACAGGGACATGATTGTGCCAGGGCAAGCAGTCAGTCAAGGTGACTGAGACCCCACTATGGGTAATGCAACTTCACACAAAAATGATGTAGTTCTTAAGGATCTGAGGTATGTACTACTCTCCCGAGGCCTGGAATTGTCACAATGCGATCCAGGTGTGGGAGCATATAATTACCCTGCCCCCTAGGTACCCACCAGGAATCTTTTCTCATAGGACACATGGAACCGGGTAGAGACTCTGACCAGAGAAAGGGAAATAGTTTTCCAACTATTACGGCCCTCATGGCATGTTTTCACCCCGCTGCTCTGCCTCTCCCAATGGCAGGTAAGGAAAAGGTCATAGACCAGAAGAGGTCCAAAGAATCCGAAAATAACCAACTGACTAGAAGGGCTGGGGTGGGGGTGAGGGATTGGGACATCAAGGAGCAGGAAAAAGCCAAAGATGGAGAGAGGTCTGAAGTATCCAAAAGTAATCAACTAACCAAAAGAACAGGAGAAAAGGAGACAGACAAGGAGGAAGGACAAAAATGGGTGCAATTTACTGAAGAGCAGTCCCAGGGAGAAGGAATATGGCAGGCAGAGGCAAAGACAAAGAGGAAAGTAGATACTGTCTGTGGTGAGGGGCAACCGCCTCCTTATGCCCCAGCTGCCCTAGAAGGGATAAAATTGGAGAGGAGGAGGGGACAAATAAGGGGGCTCCATCCTTGCCAGGAGAAAGTGAATATACCAACCTCTGGGAGGAACTGTAAAGCTGGGACTCTCACACAGAGGAACGTGTGATGGAGCCTCTGGGGATCCTAACCCTACAGATGCTGAGGCCTATAGGGCTAATGCTTATTGACCCCAAGCCTTCCTGGTCAGTGTTGCCCCCAGCCCTAATCTCTCTCTAGCCTGGCATCCTTGGGAAGCTAAGGACCTGAAAGAATTGATAAAGGCAGTGGCCAACGATGGCCCCAACAACCCATGGGCCATGACCCTCCTTCAGAAGGTAGCCTACCATCCTTGTGTTCCCAAGGACTGGTATGATCTGGCTAAGGCCACCCTGGGGGGATCCTAATATGTTAAATGGTTGGCCTTCTTTAAGGAGGCCTGTCGCACTAGGGCAGATTTTAATAGAGCGGCCAACCCCCCAATTCCCATCACTTATTCGATGCTAACTGGTAAAAGGGAAGGCTCTTCCACTGGGGTCCAACGCGGCTCCGTACTGGTACCAAGTTAGACAAGCAGGCCTGGAGGCCTGGGCCAAGCTAGAGGAGGGACCCACTGAATCACCTAGAGCTGACACGATGCAAAAACCAGAGGAGCCACTTCTGGACTTTATTGTCTGTGTGCAGACCAGTCTTGAGAGGAAATTGCCCTCCAGTGGACTTAGAGACCAATTTACTAAGCTCCTAGTCTGGGAAGGTAAGAACCAAGATGCTAGAATGACTTGTGCTGGCCTTAGGGAAGGGTCCATGAGTCAATGGGTTTTGTGGCATTGCAGAATGTTGGGACCCAGTCACATGCCAACCAGACTCTTGTGTGGCCCTTCAGGCCCAGACCCAAACTCTAGCTTCTTCTATTACTCAAGCCCTGACAGCTGGACAGCAAAAGCAAACACCTGGGACATGTTTCTAATGTGGGCTACTGGGGCATTTTAAGAGGAAATGCCCACAAAAGGGCTCCAAATTTGATAAAAGGGAAACCTATCTCAAATTAACCTTTAAACTAGACGGGGGCAACTTCCAACCTCCTTAACCAAAGGAAGGAAAGACACACCTTCAGTTAACTGGACCATTCTAATGATAGAGGGGTTCTGACCAAATATGACTATAATCTTTGGGATACAAAGATTCCAATGCCTGATAGATATGGGAGCTGACAGGACAGTCCTCAGAGAGGAAGAGGTTCTGAACGGCTGGGATCTCATAATCGGGTCTATGTCCCATGAAACGGCCAGTCCCATAACTTGGGTGGGGCCAGATGGAGATAAAGGAAAGTTCAGGCCTCTGATTCTCCCGGGGTTGTCTACAAACCTCCTGGGACAAGATTTGTCAGAACAAATGGATGCCGTTATTACCACTGACCACCTAGCCTTTTATGACAATAAAACTGAGCAAGGTGTCCTCAGGTAGACCCCCAAAACCTGTATTCACCCCCAAAAGTAGAGGCCACTGCCCCCAGGATAACCCCCATTAGATGGACACCTAGTAAGCTGGTATGGGTGGAGCAGTGACCATTACCTGAAACTTAAGATGCTCAAGGAAATTGCCAGAAATCTGCTTAAAGGACGGTAAGGCCCTCGATGAGCCCCTGGAACAGCCCTGTGTTTGTGATTCATAAGCCTAATGGGACCTCGAGAATGTTACAGGAGCAACCAATGCTCATTTGGAGCAAGTGGGGGCCCCTTTAAGGGGCTTACCTTGGGTCCCAGCAATCTCCTCCAGTTTCACCTCACTGTAATTGATCTAAAGAACTGCTTCTCAATCCCTCTTCATGAGGAAGATTACAAAACGTTTGTTTTTTCCATCCCTACAGTTAACTCCTCTTGGTCTGACGAGAGATACGAATGGGCTGCTATCCCACAGGGGATGGCCAGTAGTCCAGCCTTTTGCCAACAATATTTGTAGAGTATCCTCTCTCCTTATTTGACAAAGACAATACCCTTCTATATATTTATATGAATGATCTAATCATTGGGCATTTGGAGGAATCAGGGCTAGCTCCCTGGGTAACCACTATTGTTAATATCGTCCAACAACATGGCTTTAAAACGTCCCAGACAAAATACAAAAGGCACCCCCATTTCATATATTGGGGTCCCAATTAACACTCACTCAAGCCAAAGTGAATGAACCCCAATTAATCCTCCCTGAGCCTCTCACTTTATAGGGGTTACAAAAGATACTGGGAGAAATGCACTGGGTAAGGTCCTGGTTGCCTGTAGAGACTGGGAAACTAGATGTGTTATATGATCCCCTAAAAGGAGGGCAACCTTATGAGATCATTTCCTTGCCCCCTGAGGGCCATCAGGCACCCAGTGAATTCATCAACGAGCTCCATCAGGCTTCTTTGGAGAGATAGAATCCTAACATTCCAATCCAAGGCTGGATATTATTAGGGGAAAAGGTCATGCTGGCTGCCATTGTTCAGCGGTCACAACCACTAGAATGGGTACACACCACCCTGGGGGCACTCCCAGAGTGTACTCTCTAGTCAGTCAAATAGCTGATATGATCAGAAAAATCAGGGACATGTCCCTCTGACATTATGGAAAAGATCCCTCTAAATTAATAATCCATTCAAAATTAAGGATTTAGAATGGGTGACCAGACATTGCTCTTGATTGAGCCTCATCCTGAAGGGATTTCTGGGGACCCTGGATTTGGGGGGTTCCAGTTAGTGAAGCTATATCAAGAACGACACTGGAAAGTCCCCTTAGTCTTTTCTTCTAGGCCCCGCCACAAGCATTCACTGTTTGCACAGATGGCGGGAAGAATGGGGCCACCTTTGAAGTTTTTCCTGCAGGGGATCCAAGACAAAAATTACCAAAATTCTCCCTTGTGGGGAATCTGCTCAATATAAGGAAATGATGGCCATATATACTGCCCTACAAGATGTCCCAGAACCCTGCAACCTCTATTCAGACAGCTCTTATGTGGTGAACCTACTGTCACACTTACCCTATGCCTATATCAGATTGGATTCTAATCCTATTTCTGCCTTGGTGATACAACTTGAATCACTCTTATAAGGTAGAAAAAACCTCATATATATTCAGCATCTCAGAGGACACCAAAACCTCCCTGGCCTCATTTCCCAAGGGAATGCTGTTGCGGATGCTGCAGCTTCAGAGGCCTGTCTCATAAAGGTCTCAACTCTGCCCATATAAAATGCTACCCAAATGCCTGACTTAACTCATGTCAACTGGAGAGGCCTTAAATACCTATACCCCCTGGTTCCCACAACAGAATTAAAGAGAATTGTTCATACATGTAAGACTTGCCAACAGTCCAGGAAGCAAACCCCCACCAACCACAGAAGGTGACGTGAATCTTGTCGACGCTGGCACTGGAGGGATCCTAAACCAGACTTCTCAGATGATGACACCCTGGACATGGTGGCCTGACCAGATGTTGGCCTCTGTGATTTGGTGCGTAGAAGCTGGGACGTGGGAGACTGGATTCTGGGGATCAAAGGGAGACCTGAGGCTCTTGGGGGTGGATCCTACCCCAGGCACCTTACCCTAATGAGCCTGGGTGTTCTCATGTCCTTAGGAGACATGCCCTCCTGAAGACACCCTTTTATGTATGCCCAGGAAGCAACGCTATTAGAAACTGCAGGGGAGGGGCTCCTGATTGCTATTGTTCCTCCTGGGGATGTGAGCAGACTGGGACTGGACATTGGATAAAACAACATGGAGATATGATGATCTCCAGGATCTCCCAGGTACCCCTATCCCATAACCCCCTATATGGATCAATTTAGATGTAACCCTCTGATATTAAGGTTTACAGGGGAGAAAAGGGACCTATCCTGGTTATCTGAGAAGATGTGGGGATTAAGGCTATATCGAAAGGAATATAATCATGGCCTTATACTCATGCTTCGAATGGAGATACTACCTGAGGACCCACCTTGGATGCTGGGGCCTGCTTCCAAGCTAATGCCCATGGAGAACATGCCTGTATTTACCTCAACTTTACATACCTCACCCACCCCCATCATCTACCCCTAAGGTATCCTTCACCAAGCTGCCTAGAGATGTAGGGGGATTAGAAGCCTCACCTTATTTGATGGAGACCATTGAGATGACCTTCATGGCTTTAAACCTTACCCACCCTGCAGCCACTGAGTCCTGTTGGCTTTGCCTGCAGCCACTACCTCCCTCCTTTGAAGCCTTTGGGGTAAATGGCTCTTATGAAATACTAGATAAAGCTGATATTTGTAAATGGGAAAACTCCGAGATGGGGGAGATGTCAGGACTGACTATCCCCCTTTGGCAGATGTTGAACACAACCTGTGTCTCATACACCAGACACCCTCTTCTTAACCTCACTTGTGATGTGGATAATGTGTCTATAGCTTCATGGAGGGTGCCCAAAGATCATGGGTATTTTTGAATCTGCCACGAGACCGAGTTATTCCCTGCCTATCTGACCCACAGATCATTCAGCATAATGATACTTGCCTGCTTGCATTAATTTTCCTTCATGTGCTTTACCGCACACAAGAAGAATTCCTAGCCTGAAGGCATAAGAGAGAACCCCTAATGACCCTGGCCATCACCACATTGATGGGACTAGGGGTGGCCTGGACTGCCCTGGGCACCTCATCCCTGGTGATTTTACAAGAAACGGGAATAATTCGCTCACAAATGACAGTGATCTTAGAAAAGACAGAGACTGTATTATGTTATTTACAAAAGTCTTTGGATTCCTTAGCAAGGGTAGCCTTACAAAATAGGAGGGGCTTGGACTTGCTGTTTATGGAACAGGGAGGAATTTGCAGGGCACTTGGGGAAGAATGTTTCTTTTATGCGAACCATTCCGGGACAGTCACGAGAGCTCTAGATGAGTTAAGAAAAGATATTGATTCATTTAAGTCAAAGACCCCCTATGAGACCTAATTTAATTGGTACATATGGCTTATCAAACTCATCTCTTCCCTAATTGGGCCAATAACCATTAGTTTATTGATCTATCTCTTTGGCCCATGCATTCTCCAAAGGCTGAAGCAAACATTCCAAAAACAGATACAACAGGTACAACTCGTGACCCTTTGAGTACATTATGATAGGTTTGCTACATCTCATGCCATGGATGAACTCTCAATTTGAGAGTATCCAGGCCAAAACTCTGGATAGGGGTGGCCCTGATCCATATTCTCTCCCTGATGGGCTATTCTGACTTGGTGACCAGGGTAGGGGGTGAGATATAAAACAAAAAGGGGGAGATGTTGGGCCAAAATTATCTCAGGGCCTGTACCTCAAAACCTGTAGAACAGAGAAGAGCCTGGCTCGAGTTTGAAGGATAGTCTCAAAGCTACCGAGTGAGGATGAGACAGCAAAATCTAAGTAGACACCCCTCCAATCAGAGGGAGGGCTTGGTTGTCTCTCACTGACTGGAGGTACCCCCACATCACATCAGCCTGTATGATTTCACTTAACCTATATAAGCTGACACTGACAGTAATAAACTGAGTTCCTGCTTTGACTTGACTCCCTATTGTGTCTGATTGTCCTGCCTTGAGGGGAATAAGGCTAAGGAGGCCTGGCAGATCAGGCCACAGAATTCCTCCAATCCCAGGTCACCTTGGGTAGCTCTACCCCTCCCACTCCAAGAAACCTTATATAAAGTCTGCCTTCTGCTCAGTTCTTTGCTGCTTCCTCTAGAGCTGAGGCAGCCACCTCTAACGTCTCTCATAATCAATCTCTTGTGTGAGGTTTGTGTGCAGTGTAACTTTGTGGTACTCTTTGGCTCCCATCAGCAAGGATACCTTTCCCTTCAGAGCTGTAACATTGTAGGAGCCCATAGAAATGGCTCTGCTCTATCTTGACACAAGGTATCATAAGGTGTCTTAAGGAATTCAAGCCTATTATTGCTCCTACAAGGTCAAACAGCAAGATTTTTAGCCTAAAATGAAGTTGTTGTATATCTTGCCTAGATAACATGATGTTTTGTTCCAAACAACAGGATGTTTGTCTTAGGGAAGAGCTATTAGATGTTTTGAATATTAAGGAAGTAATCACTCTTATTTGCTTCTTGTATCATGATTTTGGAAAAAAAAATCCTTTTGCCCTCCCCTTTGCCTTGGGGTATAAAAGGGCCAGGAAAAAGAGACTTGGGGCAGACTCAGTATTCACTGTAATGCCCTCCCTACTCTATCTTTAATCTCTCATCTATTGTTTCTTTAATCCACACCCCCCCCCTTCTGAAGAATGTATGGACAAGTCACCTGGACAGACACATAACCCTTCCATTATGGAAGCCTTTCCCCTCAGAGCTGTAACACTTACACTCAGGAGGCAGAGGCTGGCAGTTCTCTGAGTGTGGGGCCAGCCTGGTCTACAGTGCAGATCAGACTGCATATCCTTAAAATTAGGCTGTTGAGGTTGTGTTGACTCTTTCAAAATTTATAAGTGAAATTGCAACATTTTAGTTGGCTACACAGCTGCTCAAACAGTCTACATTTTCTAACCACTTCTTAATTCTAGTCAAGACTTTTGAATCATGCCCTTAAATACACAGATACCAAAAAAAAAAAAGGAAAGTGGTCAAAACTTATGTCAGGAAAATACAAATCAAGACCAAATGATACATTACATCACATATGGTAGAAATGACTTTTACCGAAAAGTCCCTGGAAAGGTAACAAGTGTTGGCAAGGATTTTGTGGAGTCCTATACACTATTGGAAGGCATGTAAATTAGTATAGATATTATGGAAAACTATTATAAAAGTCCTTAAGAATTAGAAGCAAACTGTATGATACAGCAATCTTACCACTAGGTCAATAATGAAGAATTAATATGTCAAATAGATGTGTTGGCTGCATGTGTTAACACACACCTGTAATTTTGGCATTTGGGAAACAGAGACAGGATTAGCTCAAGTTTGAGTCCAGCTTGATTTACATATCAGGTTTCAGGCCAACTAGAGTTACATCAAGACGTTGTCTCAGAAAGGTGGGTCAGTCAGAACATCCAACAGTAAAGGCACATGGCACCAACCCTGACAATCTAGTTCAACCCTCAAGTCCCACTGAGATTTTCTTGGCATAAATGTGTAAATATTACCCAAATAAGTGTGTAGAAGCAATATATATGCTTACTAGTTTGGTTTAGCCATGCTACAGTACATTTTTAAGATGTTTGGGGGGATTTTGTTTGTTTGCTTGTTTGTTTTGAGACAGAGTTATTCTCTGCATCCTTGACTGTCCTGGAGCTTGCTCTGTAGACCATGCTGGTCTCAAACTCACAGAGATCCACTTGCCTCTGCCTCCCAAGTGCTGGGATTAAAGTAGGACACCACCATCTCTGGGCTTAAAGTGTGTGTGTGTGTGCGTGCGCACACGCACATACGTATGTGAGAACACATGGCTCTTAAGTGGGGTCAATTCTTTCCAACTTTACTTGGGTTACAGTGATCAAATTCAGGCCACTAGACTTGACAAGCACCTTACCTGATCAGCCATCTAGCCCACCCTGGAGCTGTATTTAAGACAGTCTATTGTACACTATAAGGTATGTAATTTTTGACAAATGAAGTAGATTTTTTTTCCAAAGCTACATGTTCCTCACCCTGTGTTTCATTCCATGTAGCACTGTGAGGAAGGAAGAGAGAGATCCTCAACCATACCAGAAGCAAGGAAGACAAGTGACCCTACCGGCCCAAGACTATCCATAAAATTTGAAATTTTACTATGTCATGGATGATAGGACCTGCCCTTTGTTTAGTTTGGTTTTTTTGTTTGTTTGTTTTCCTTAAGATAAGGTCTCAGCTGGGTGGTAGTGGCACATGCCTTTAATCCCAACACTTGGGAGGCAGGGGTAAATCTCTGTGAGTTTGAGGCCAGCCTGCTCTACAAGAGCTAGTTCCAGGACAGGCTCCAAAGCTACAGGAAAACCAAAAACCACAAAAAAAAAAAAAGATAGGGTCTCATTGTACCTCTGGTTGGCCTCAGACTCAGAGATCCCCCTGACTCTGCCTCCTGAGGGCTACAGTTAAAAATGTACACCATGCGTGGCTTTTTTTATTTGTTTTTGTTTTAAATGTATGATTGTTTTGTTTGCATGCATATAAGTTATCATGTTTGCCTAAGAATGGCAGAAGAAGATGTCAAATCTTGCACGTGTGGATATTTGCAACAACTCAGGTGCTCTGTAAGAGCAGCAGATGCTGAGCCTTCTCTTCAGCACCTAATAATGCCCTTCTTTATAAAAGACAACAGTTTTCTGTTATGGACATACACCACATTTTTTAACCCAGTCATCCATAACTGGACACTTAAGGCAATTCCTTAGCTATTGTAAATAATGCGGGAATGCAGGGGTGCACAAGAGAGCAGAGATACCTCTTTGATGTATTGTTTCATTTTCTTTGAGATTTATGCCTAGTAGCAGCATTTCTGGGATTACATGGTAGTTTTTCATTTTTTTCTTTTTGGGGGGAGGGGCAGATTTCACACATATAGTTTTCTATGACTGCTGTGGGAGCTCCATCAGCCAATAGCCTTTCGGATACCAGCCCACTTGGGCACGGCCTCTTATACCACAAGTGCAGCTATAAAGCATGTGCTCAACGCTCTTACTTCCGGCTCTTGCTTTCAGCTACTGGATTTGGTTCCTGTTCCCCATTAGTGCAGAGGACTGTGATCTAGGATTGTGATCTCTGAGTCTACCCCTAAATAAAAAGCCCTTTATTATACATAATTCTGAACTAGTGTGGGATTATTTTGTAACTTCTTTCATTTTCTTAGTTTTTGAATCCTGTCTCAAGCATTTAAGGCTGCTTTGTGGCATAGGGACAAGATTTGCTCCTCATAAAGAGCTTGAGCCTATGGGTCAGCATAAGTGCCTTTATCAAGAATTTGTTCTTGGGAAGTCTCAAGGCCTTTTGTTTCTCCCTGTTGTTCCAAAATTTTTGCCTCTATCCTGAAATAAATTCTAAACATCAACTGCGGCCCATCATCCAGGACTGCTGAAACTAACTGAAGCCAGTCATGTGATGTTGCCTTGATGTTAGAAGCCCAAGTCTTTATTATCTCCCTAACAAAGGCAGAATGCAAGCCAGAAGTTACAACAGCTTGCTTAATTTCATTTATATCACTCATGCCTATAGCTACCCATCTACCTTCTTTGGATCCTTTTAGGTCTTTCGAACTTGATGCTTTGTCAGAGCAGATTACAGGGTAAGAAGCTAAAACCCTGGGTAAGTCATCTCTGACAGGTGTTAGTGATGTTGAATCCTGCCCTTGTGCCTTCTTTCCCTGTTCGTCAGCTCCAATAATTTCCTCAATCATTTCAAATCTTTCTATTATTGGCTTTTGTAAAGCCTGGCCTGTATATATTTCCAGTGATTTCACTGAGGCACCTCGCCCCCGGTCCTCATTCTGCACGTGTAATTCCAAGGTCTGAAGTTTCTCCTTTAAAGATAACACCTCACGACTAGCTCATGCTTCCTACAGGGGTTGGAGGTCAGGGCAAGCGTCTCCCGGGCCCAAGGAGAAAGATGGCGGTGGAAGCGCGCATTATCCAGGAGGAGATTAAGAAGGAGCCCGAGAAGCCGATGGACCACGAGAAGACCTGCCCGCTCCTGCTCCTGTCGCAGGTCTTCGCCACCAACAAGGGCCACCATCACCAAATGGACGAGTTCTCCCGCAGGAATGTGCCCTCGAGCGAGCTGCAGATCTACACCTGGATGGATGCAACCCTGAAAGAACTGACTAGTTTAGTAAAGGAAGTCTACCCAGAAGCCAGAAAGAAGGGCACACACTTCAATTTTGCAATTGTTTTTATGGATCTTAAAAGACCTGGATATCGAGTTAAGGAGATTGGCAGCACCATGTCTGGCAGGAAGGGCACTGATGACTCCAGGACCCTGCAGTCACAGAAGTTTCAAACAGGGATTATCTGGACATAGCCATCACTGCTCCAAATCCGGCACCTCCTTCGGGACGGATGACACCGTACTAAATTCTATTGACTTTCTTGAAGTTGTTTTTCAGCCAGTCTGTAAAATAAACTTACTTAATCTTTTCCTCCCTTGGAAAAAATAATAAAGATAACACCTCATCCTAGGACATGGATAGCATGCAGCTTGCTATCCTGGAGAGGTACTCTATCTGCTAACCTATCATAACTTTTTAACAAATTTTGACTGTCAAATTCAACAGTATAAATTCTTTCAGATAATTTCTCATTACCCTTAAATATGGATTCAATTTTGTCTGTCAAATTAATGTTATCCTTTTTAATAGTATTATTTTTTAAGTAATTTTTAATTTTCGATGGTATTAATCCTATCAACTAGCTGTTCAATATTAATCTGCAAAGACTGTATCATTCCTAAAAGTGCCACATTCTTTTTAATGATATAATATGAAGAAAAAACTGAGTCCCAATATTCAATAAATTAAAGTATCACCATAACCATATAAGCCTCACAGAATACCATCCAAAGTATTAGCAAAACAGTTTCTAAAAGTTTCAATATTAATGTAGTCTGCCATATTGATTTATTAATTACCTGTTATGTGAGCTGGTAAACTGTAATCTTTATTGTCCAGAGGATGTCATGATTGCAGAGTTGCGACTGAAAGCAATGCAACCGGTGGTGACAGGAACGGTCCTGAGCTGCTTTAGTTTCCCGCCTTGGTACTCATTAAATATTGAGAAATATGCTTTGCTTGACAAATTAAAAGCAATTACATGAAACAAGAAACCCAGAATTCATGGGCAGGGAGCACAAACCGGAAGTTGCAAGAGTTGCCACATGGCCAGGAACCACACCAGGGAATGCAGCAGTAATGCATGCGCTTGGGAAATTTCCAAGTTGTCACATGCAGTAAGCTCAGCTGTGGCGGATGTTCTACAAAAGAACCACTTAGGTAAAAGCAAGCCGAGCGGGTAGGGTTGGGAGACTTTCTGGGCCATCAACCGACTAGGCCTTTAGGCCATCCACCCGGTAGGTGTGGAGTCCGAATTCATATGGGCACCAGGCGAAGAAGAATACTTAAAAGAAATCCTACACCAGCTCAGAATTGAGAATAATAAACAGTTATTTATTTAGGGAAGACTCGCAAATCAGAATCCTCTGCTGGAACAGAGAACAGAAACCGTATCCCGCAGCTGGAAAAGAGGCCAGATGCGCGCTTTACTTTTCATAAACGGTATAAGAAGTCATACCCCAGTGGGCAGTTAACTTAAAGGCTCCTGGCTGTATGATTTCCTACAGCATATGCTGGTTGTAATTCTAATCTTATACTCGATATCTCTTCCTAGTGTATATAGTTTTGTATTGGTTTTGGAACTCTCTTATTTAAACAAAAGGGGGAGGTGCTGTGGGGGCTACTTCAGCCAATAGCCTTTAAGATACCAGCTCACTTGGGCATGGTCTCTTATACTATAAATGCAGCTTTAAAGCGTGAGCTCACTCTCTCGCTTCTGGCTCTTGCTTTCATTTGTACAAAGGACTATGGTTTAGGGCTGTGATCTGTGAGCCTTTCCCTAAATAAAAAACCCTTTATTAGATGCAATTCTGAACTAGTGTGGGATTACTTTGTAACTTCCATCATCACATAACGACTGTATTAATTTAAATCCCCACCCTTTTGACATTGCAACACAACTTTGTCATCTATCTACAAAGCAGATGGTCAAAAACTTTGAAACCAAGTTACAAAAGATATTCCATGATTTTGTGATGAGCAGCATTCATAGGTGTCCTGGAACCCATGTGGTTTTAGACTGCTTTCTCTGGTTTTTAGAGCTGGGGAGCAAAGATGGGACATCCTGTGTGTTAGGGAGCATTCTACCAACTGATCTACATCCCTGGGTCCTAAACTTTAGTTATTTGAGGTTTAAATCGAAAAGACTAAATAAATTATCCTCTCAAGGACCCTGTCTGTAAAAGTATGGTTTAGAAAAGATATAAGTGGGCTGGAGAGATGGCTCAGCGGTTAAGAGCATTGACTGCTCTTCCAGAGGTCCAGAGTTCAAACAGGCAGGATACTGCATAAGTAAGTAAGTAAGTAAATAAATAAATAAATAAATAAATAAATAAATAAATAAATAAATAAATAAATAAATAAATGAATAAATAAATATCTTTAAAAAAGAAAAGAAAAGACGTAAGTAAGCTGTATGGTGTTAAATACCTCTAGTCCCAGCATTTGCAACTGCAAGGTGGAGGCAGGAGGATCAGGATGTACCTAAAAGAGAAAAAGAAAAAGCTAGAGTTCAAAATCACCAGCTACATAAGGAGTTGAGACTGGACTGTCCCCGAAAGAATGAAAATATTAAAGTGATGGTGGAAAAGTTTCCAACACTATCTAAAGTGATATCGCATGTTTATTACGGTGTGAAGCAACAGAAACTGTTCTCATATGGGGTCCCCAACAGTAAAGCTCGGTTCTCTTAAATCTGTGCTTATAAGGACACCGTTTGGAATCTTGCCAAAACCGCGGAGTGGTAGTCAGCATAAACTCACATTCTGGCGTCAGTGCTCTAAGATTGACAATCAGCCTTCCGACTTAATAACTATGTCATTTTCCACAATATATCGGAGCAATCACTAGCTTTCCAGTTACAGTATGTTTCTAACTGCCAAGCTAGTCAACGCCCTATCAGATTATAGAATTTCGTTTTACCTATAAACAGCTTATACCAAAGTGACTGACAGGGAAATATTTTTTTAACTCTATTCTTTTAACTCGAGCTCCCTTTATCTCCCACACATCCCTCTTGTGCACTTCGCGTTGGTCATCTAAAATCAATCACTGAGGATCTAGTTGCTAAGAGACAGGACGCTGAGAGGGCGGAGACGCTGCAATGCGACAGGCTTGAGAGGAAAAGCCAGAGCGGGCAGGCTAAGTAGCAGTGGGCGGAGCCGTGGGCTGCGCTCCGGACCGCACCCTCCGGCCCGCAGGAGCTCGTCGTTCATTGGCTCCTCGGCTGCGGCGCTAGCCTGCGATTGGCCGGGCCGGTCGACTGGCGCCCCGCCCCTCGGGACCCTGCAAGGCTGCCAGCTAGCGGGTGCAGGCGGGTGCGGTCGCGGCGCGTGAGGCCGCCTGAGCCGGGCTTGGTCGCCGGGTCGCGCCGTTCCGGGCACGAGCGCGGGCGGTGCCGGCCGCTGCTGGTAACACGGGCGCAGTGAGGGCCGCCGCGGCCTTGTGGAGGTGAGAGAGACGCCGAGAGGCTGGGGCATCCAGGCGGGAGCTGGAAGTGGGGCGAGGGCCGGGAGCACGGCAGCCCCATCCCGCCCGGGCGGGCGGATCGTGCGGGCCTCGCTGCCTGGCAGCCCGCGGACGCCCGGGCACAGCCCGCTGCCCCGTCCCGCCGCCGCCCAGCAGCCCGTCCCGCCCGCGCGCCTGACGACGGAGCCCTGCTTCGGCGCCGGACTCCGGCCCTCGTCGTCCCGGCCTGGCTCCTGTCCTACGTCTTTGTCTGCCTCTCTCCAGCCCGCGCCCCGAGTCGGCGTCCGCGCCGCGGAATCCGGGCCCGGAGGACGCACCGCGCAGGGAGCCTCGGACCCGGGTGGGAGGCGATGCTACCCTACGCCCTTCAGAATCAGAGCCAACCGCCTCGGTTCTCAGGTCTCGACCAGGGTCAGGAAATCTGTTCTCCTTGTTTGGGATGAGTCAGTGTTAACAGCCTCCCTCTGTTGTGCCAGAGGCCTCCCACCTGTCCCTGTGCCCCCTTCCTTCCACTGCCACCTCTGCCTGGGGGGAAAAAAATCAAGAACCCCTTTTTCATTGAAACATGAAAAACAGGTGCTTATCATGGACAGAAAAAGCGACTTAGATAGCCATGTTTATGCAAGTGAATAAGCCAAAATAAGGAAATAAGTTATGTTCTTTAAAAGTGTAATGTGTTAAACAATAGAACTTTCAATTTAGGGTAAGTAATTTGTGATGCCTTAAACACTTTTAACATATGGCATTTTATCATGTATGAGAGGATAATTTTGAGCTTCAGATATTCTTTTGATCAAACTTTTCCATGTGTTTATACCTTGTTCCTGAATGAGATGCATGTGCCAGCTGTTCCATGAGACTATGTGCTTTATTAAAAACTACTCGTCAATGCTTTACCTTTCATACTTACATTCAGACCCGAAAGGAAATTTTCTAATAGATTAATTTAACTAGAATATACAATAGTTTTACCCTTGTTTGAAAAGATTCACTTGTGTCTACAGAAAAAAAATCATACCTAAATTATGTAAATCATCCATAAGCACAAATACATGAGAATAATATTTGAAATATACACGATTTTAAGAATTTGATAGAGACAGCATTCTTGAAATTTTAATGACTGGAGATTTAGCTCAGTGGTAGAGTACAATGCCTCATTCCCATCACCAAGAATAGAAAAAAAATTGATTTTTTTTCTGGAAATTAAAACCAAAAAAAAAAAAACCCCAGCATACAAGGGGTCTTTGTACTTTAGACTGTTTTCTTTTTTTTTTTTTTTAAGTGCTGGGCATCAAACTGAGGGCCCCACATATTAGGCAAAAACTCATCTACATTCCTGGATCCTAAATGTCTACTAAAGTCCCAACAAATTATAAACACCCCTTTCCAAATCATGTGCTCAGAAAAGGGATCCATGTATTACCCATACAAGTAGAGAGGAGTGTGCTCAGAAAAGGGATCCATGTATTACCCATGTAAGTAGAGAGCAGTGTTCACTGAAAGTTAAGATTGCCACATTTATTATAGATACTTACATATTCTCATAGAGTATGGCTTTTCAACTCAACGTGGGTTCCAAAAGATACATTGTTTCTTTAAAGTTTGGTGACTTTATTAACTCAGCAAACATTTTCGGCACTATCTGCTCTGCTGGTCCTTCTGAGGAATCAAAAGATAAAAGGCCCAACCTATGAGCTGAGTTTGTCAGTACAGACCTGTAATCCCTGTGCTCTGGAGGCTGAGGCAGGAGGATCAAGAGGTAGAAGCTAGCCTGAACTACAAAGCAAGATAAAACTGAAATTCTGTCCTGGGCAGTTCTTTCTAAGTGACTCAACTAATTCTTGAAAAAAATATTATTTCACCAATGGCCAAAGTAGAATAAGAACAAATAATGGTTGTGATAAATTGTGGTACCCATTTTGAATCCAGATGCTGTGCTGGGTGCTTTAATGGTATGATTGAATTCTCAAAATAATCTTAAAGGCTGTTGTTGTTTTCCTTATAGCTGAAACAATTGAAGCCCCAAGATGCACTGCTGGAAATGGTAAAGCTGGGTAAGTATCAAGAGCCCACTTTATTCCTTTATCGGCAGCATACTTCATTGTTAATCTTTATGAATCTGTTTGATCCAGGGATCTCAGAAATGCTAACACTACTGCTACAAGCATCCAGTCCTCACACTGGACCTGTAAGAGGTCCCACTTAAAGCCTCCTGGAAATCCAGAAGCTACCTACTGTTTTACCTTTGTATTGCAGATGAAGAAATTGAAATCCAGATTATTTGAACTAGATACTATCTTAATGGTGGAACCAGGGTACGCAGTTGGACGTTGACGGCGTCACTTCAGAATCTATACTTGTGTCTACTACGTTGTACAGATCCTTCAATAAGGTACATCCCTAGAAGCCATGATTTTAGAGTGTTTGTGCTTTGTGTCTCTTTTGTGTTTTACATGTGTTCATTTTTATTTATGTGTGTTTGCTTGCATGTATCTGTGTGCATCATGTACATGCTTAGTGCCCATAAATGCCAGAAGAGGGCGCTATAGCCCCTGTAACTGGAGCAATGAACAGGTGTAAGAAACCAGTTGGGTGCTGGGAACCAAACCCAGGTCTTGCTCAGTAACAGCAAGTACTGCTGGCTGTCTCTCAGGCCCCTGTTGCTTTTTAATGCTTATGCAAACACATAGATTGTTACCTGGCTGCCGTTTCATGTCCTAAGGCAGTGATTTATGTAACCCATACCTCGTTCTTGCTCCTGACTTGCTTCCACACTTCTACTTTAGAGCACTCAAAATACCGCAGTCCTAGGAAGCATATGCTGTCTCTGTAGGCCATGTCTTGAGATGTCACGGTCCTAGGAAGCATATGCTGTCTCTGTAGGCCACTTCTCGAGATGTCACGGTCCTAGGAAGCATATGCCATCTCTGTGGGCCACGTCTCAAGATATCATGTTCCTAGGAAGCATGTACTGTCTCTGTATGCCACTTCTCGAGATGTCATGGTCCTAGGAAGCATATACTGTCTCTGTACACCACGTCTCGAGATGTCACGGTCCTAGGAAGCATATGCTGTCTCTGTAGGCCACATCTCACCTGGAGGTGCAGTGGTTGTCTTCAGAGTACCTTCCCAGAGTGAGCCCTTTTGTTCTCTTGCACTGTCAGTCATGGCTTTTAATCTAATTTCTCTGCTGCAGTGCGGCAAGTTTAGGTGGCGTCTATCTGTCAGTGATCTTCGCTCTACATTATGCCATATTTTTCTTAGAGCAGCTTATATTTCAGGTGGAATTCTCAACCTAGAAACTAGCAACAGTTAAACTGTAAGCATGACTAGCCATAAGCTCTCACCTCTGTTTTTCTCTAATTTTGTATTCCAACTTCAGCTGCAATGCCTGAAACATGATGGAATTGGTAAATGCTTGGATAAAACAGTGTGTCTTACACTGGCTGACATAAAGAGCTTTTTAAAACATTTTAACTTTGGATGGGTAGTTCTGTTTCTGTTTCTTTTCTTTCTTTTTGTTTTTTTTTAAAGATTTATTTATTTATTTATTTATTCATACAGTATCCTGTATGAGGGGGGCCTGCTAGAAGGGCTTGCTAGTAAGCCATCTGTAACATGAGGGCCGGCTTGTTGGGGTTTCTGTCCTGCCCGGTAGGTACCCCACAACCAGCAAGTTCCAAAGAAAATCACACGGAGTCTACATTAGGTTATAAACTGATTGGCCCATTAGGTCAGGCTACTTATTAGCTCTTATAACTTATGTTACCCTATTATCCTTATCTATGTTAGCCATATGGCTTGGTACCTTTTTCAGCTGTCAGCTCACATGTTACTTCTTCAGTGGTCTGGGCAGGAATGGCAGAGGGAGCTTCCTGCTTCCCAGAATATTCCTGTTCTCATCGCCCCACCTCTACTTCCTGTCTGGTTGACCCATCTATACTTCCTGCCTGGCCAATCAGCATTTTATTAAAATACATGATTGACAGAATACAGATAATTCTCCCGCACACCAGATCTCATTACAGATGGTTATGAGCCACAATGTGGTTGCTGGTAATTGAACTCAGGACCTCTGGAAGAGCAGTCAGTGCTCTTAACCGCTGAGCCATCTCTCCAGCCTCCTTTTCTTTCTTTTTGTAATATCCCCAGTCTACTTCAGGAACCAAAGCTTTGGCAGTTGTTTCACTGAAGCACAACCAGCTTTACAAGCTATTAGAGTCTGTCCTTTCCCATCCTAAACCATCACCTCTGTCACTACCTCTTCATTCCATGCTCTTATATAGGATGGAAAGAATTATCTTAATAGATTGATGGCATTGTGGAAATTATTTAGCTGCTCCGAACCTGTTTCCTTACATTTTAAAGTTAGTGAGAGCTCCTCTGCCTCCCCATGGTGTGGCTCCATTTCGGCTCTTGCCCAGATAGCGTCACTATGATGCTTACGTTAGTCGTTTTTCTGCCAGTATCCCTTGCCAGATCACATTGCTTCAGAAAACAAGGACTGCAAAGAACTTTCCAAGGAGAAGTTGTTTCGAACATATAAAAATAACAGCACTTAATAGTTATTACTACAGTTATAATAAGTACAAGCACATTAGCTACTCTGCTCGGTTACCAGGCTAAGGCTTATCTATGTCTATACAAGTTCAGGTTGTTCAGCCATCAGTATTTGTACCGTGAACATTCACTCAGCGAAAAACAGGAGGGAGGTTTATTTAGGAACAGAATAAATCTTTTTTTTTTTTAAGCAAGGTATATGTTTCAATTTCTTCACAGTTTGATTAAATGAATTCTCAATAGTCATTGTATAAATCAGGCATGCTTAGTGAGTTTTTAGAAAAAGAAATTATTCTCAACTTTCCCTGGACATTTGATTATAAAAAATTGACATATAGCAGAGTCAGAAAAAATTTTATAGTAAACACTCAAATGCCTGCCACCGGGAATCTGTCATTAAGATTCTTTTTATTGCATCTTTCATCCGTCTATCCATCCGTATATGTACCCATCTTTTAAGTCATGATATCATAAAGCTTTTGTGTCTGAAGAGATTTTGGATAGATATTCTGTGTTTGTTTTTTAAGTCAGTTTTACTTTTTCTTTATATAATGACAGGTGATTTTTAGGAATGACTATATAACTAGTGTACAATGTTCTGGAAACATCTGAATTTCAGATGTTAATAAGACTGTGTTTTTCCTGTTTCTAGCTCCAAAATATGAGTCGTGGGTATCCAGAAAACAATAATTTCCTGAATAATAATAACCAAATGGTATTAGATATGATCCTTTATCCATTAATTGGAGTCCCTCAGACCATCAACTGGGAAGCTGTGGCAAGACTTGTACCTGGACTAACATCCAAAGAGGTGAGTAACAACCCCCAAGATGCCGCCTGAAGAGCAAAACCAACGGCGACACCAAAAACAGAGCCCCCAAGATGTGAGATTTAAAGAAACAGCTAAGTGAAAAATTTAGTTTTTTATTTCGTTTTACATTTATTTTATTGTATTTATGAGTGTTTTGTCTGCATGTATGCCTATGCACCACATTCACATAGTGCCCAAGGAGAACAGAAGAGGACATTCCAGGACAGCCAGAGCTACACATAGAAATCCTGTCTTCTAAGATAATTTTAAGATAAAGTCTCTTTAAATAGAAGGCAAGAAAATAACTTTTTCCTATTAATCTTTTTATTGTGCCGTACATATAGTTACATAACCTTAATGATTGAAGTTGATTATTCAGAACTATGAATAAATATATCTTCTCCCCTATAAGTTAGATCATTCAAAAATATTTCATTAAATTTTATTTGCTGAAGATTATCATTCTTGATTACTTAATGATTACTCTTATAATATTACTCAATGATGATATCATGTGTTACGGTAGCAAGCGTATATAAAACCATTATGTGCTTTTTTAAACTTTTTTGGTTAGCACAGGAAGTACCACCATTCTGGCATTTTCATTCACAGGGAGTTTTGTAATGTAACCTCCATTTTTACCATTTTTATCTTTGCAGTGTGCAAAAAGGTTTGATGAGCTGAAGAGCAGCGGAAGCTCACCTGTTGACAACCAGTACAACCCCTTAATGGCGGCTGGGGAGGGTCCTGTGGAGTCTTTAGCCACTTACATTAAATCTTCACTTCTGGAAACACAAGGAGATTTTCAAGAGACTCCAGTTGATCAAGATACAGTTTCCAAAGCAGGTAAGGTTGTAGAGTAAAATATAGCACCTGTCCTTATGAAAGTTCTTCACTTATACAGTGTAGTCAGCCTTCCTTTCTGCCTTTAAAGGCTAATTCAAATACTTGTGTGCAAATCTGTTAGGATTTTTATCTTTGTGAATATTAAAAATTTTCATTGTCTTTGCTGTTTTTCAGAAACCTTAACTGTAAATATGTAGGTCAAGTAATTTTTTAAAACAAAATGTTAATTGTATCAAAATGATTTACTCTAGTTTCTAGCGTTTTACATATTGTTTATTTGCTGTAATTTTGTTTTTTGAAAAAGGGTGTCATGTACCACAGGCTGGCCTTGAACTCAGTATGTAGCTGAGAAAGACCTTAAACTTCTGAGTTTCCTGCCTCCCATCTCCCAAGTACTGAGAGATGACTGTATCTCTGTACTGAGAGATGACTGTATCTCTGTACTGAGAGATGACTGTATCGCTGTACTGAGAGATGACTGTATCTCTGTACTGAGAGATGACTGTATCTCTGTACTGAGAGATGACTGTATCGCTGTACTGAGAGATGACTGTATCTCTGTACTGAGAGATGACTGTATCGCTGTACTGAGAGATGACTGTATCTCTGTACTGAGAGATGACTGTATCTCTGTACTGAGAGATGACTGTATCTCTGTACTGAGAGATGACTGTATCGCTGTACTGAGAGATGACTGTATCTCTGTACTGAGAGATGACTGTATCGCTGTACTGAGAGATGACTGTATCTCTGTACTGAGAGATGACTGTATCTCTGTACTGAGAGATGACTGTATCTCTGTACTGAGAGATGACTGTATCGCTGTACTGAGAGATGACTGTATCTCTGTACTGAGAGATGACTGTATCTCTGTACTGAGAGATGACTGTATCTCTGTACTGAGAGATGACTGTATCTCTGTACTGAGAGATGACTGTATCGCTGTACTGAGAGATGACTGTATCTCTGTACTGAGAGATGACTGTATCGCTGTACTGAGAGATGACTGTATCTCTGTACTGAGAGATGACTGTATCGCTGTACTGAGAGATGACTGTATCGCTGTACTGAGAGATGACTGTATCGCTGTACTGAGAGATGGAGTATATCACCACACCAGCTTACCCAGTGCTGGGGTTAATCTCAGTCGTGCTAGATAAGTCTTCAGCCAGCTTAACTGTATTCATTTCCTTATTTAACATGAATTTAACATGGATGCTTCATAGCAAATTTATATTTCATTTTCTCTCCTGTGCTCATAGTTTATTTGTAGATATTCCACTTAAAAAATAATAAAATTTTCTTCTCCCGGAACTAAATCAAAGTTAAGTTTTAAGTTCAGCTGTACTCTGACCTGTTTTTTACTTTTACGTTTTCATATAGCTCAGGTTGGCTCAAACTTGTTATGTAGCTAAGGATGACCTTGTATGCCTGATCTTTCCGAGTGCAGGGATAAAGGCATGTACCATCATGCTTGGACACTTTTTAAACTCTTTATTAATTAGTTAATTTATTTCATTTGTTTGTTTTTGAGACAGAATCTCTCTGTGTAGCCCTAGCTGTCCCAGGCTGGTCTAGAGCTCACTGAGCTCTACCAACTGTTGGGATCATAGCATATGCTACTATCCAGGCTACTTTAAAAAAAAAAAAAAGAGCATCTTGCTCATCGTAGTCTCTTTTTACAGCCATGTTTACTGCAGTTGGCAGAAATTCAGGTGGCACAGTGGTAGGGTTGAGGAGGTGTTTTCTGGAGTTGCACTTGGAAGTCATTGGTTTAGGGGTCCTCAGAAGGAGCCACTTTACTTTCAGCTGCAGTCAGAATATGGAAATGGGAATGACCTTTGGGAAGAGGAGCCTGGGCTGTGCTTTTGAGCCATTGGCTTGGTTTGGAATACCACATATTCTGAGAATGTTCACTAGAACGTTAGCAGTTCGTACTGCCCTTAAGATATGAGTATTAAGGTGAGAAATGCCACCTGACAAATGCCAAATACCATAGCTGGCCTTGGGAACCATGTGTTTACCTTGTTACCATTCCATAAGTAAAACCCATTCTCAGCTAGAAATGCTAACCCACCCCCCTTTTTTGTATGTGTCTGTTTCTGTATTTAAGGGAGACATAGCATAGCTTCCACAAGGAATTGTTCTTCAGAAAGTGAAAATTGCGCTACTCGTAACGCTGGAGAAATGACTGAAGAACCTGGAGGGTAGGAGGCCGGTTGTTTGCTAGATAAGATGTAATATCACTATTTCTGTTAGCCGGACACATATATGAGCAGTCACCATACTGTAGGAAGTTTACATTACTGCATTGCTAAAACATTGGAATCAGATTCATCTATGCTGAACAACAAAAAGTAGCTTAATATCTAAGCATATTGCTTGCTTGCGTTACTTATAAGTTGTGGAGGTTTTTCATTCTTAAAAATTAATTTGCCTATCTTTAAAAATTAGAAATAACATAATTATTAACATAATTTTGAAAGTAAATTTTAATGTCCAAAGAAAAACCTCTAAGTAATTAGTTCTTTAACTTTATTAATGAGTTAGATATGCATTTTAGAACTGTTTAATACAGTTGCTTTACAAATATATAAAAATCAGAATGTGTTTCAGTATGCTTAAAGTTTTGATATTTTGTTTTGCTCTGTGTGTTTCTTATACAATAAATTGCATGCATAGTAAATGTTTACTTTGTTTTGACAAGTAATACACTATCTCACCTAATGAATGTGGAAATATCTTTGTCATCTATAAAATTTCTTTCCTGCACCTCTAATTTTTGTAGATTTATAATAACAGTTTTATTAATGTGAAGTTCACATATCACAGAACTCGTGTCCCTGCTGACTTCCTCCTCTCCCTCTTCTCCCTTTCCTTGTGTGGGGGATGGAGCCTAGGGCACTGCACATGCCAGGGTAGCAAGCCCTCAGCCACTGAGCCCGTCAGAGTCCAGCCAGGTTTCCCAGGCAGCCTTGAACTTGCGCTCTTCCTCTCCACAGGCCAGAGTGTGTGTGGTGAGCATGTGTGAGCAAAGGATATTGGTGGGAATCCATGCTTCCCGCCTACCGCGTGGGTCTCCAGGATTAAAGCGAGGCCATCAGGCTTGGCAGCAAACACCCTTCCTACTGAGCCATCTTGTTAGTCCTCTTTTGATTTTAATAGAACATTGATTATAATACTTCTTCTTATATCCCAACTTTATATAAAACACTTATTTTGTATTTGGAATTTGTGAAATTGAACTAAGCACAAAGTAATTCATACTTTTAGTACACTGTATTTCTTCCTATTTATTCCCTTTTTGTAATGACATGAGACAGTGCATCACACTGTTGGGGGTTTTGGTTTTCTGTTTGTTTGTGTATGTGAAGGTGCATGTGTGGAAGTGAAAAGATTTTCTCTGTCCTGGAACGTTCCAGGTTGGCTAGGCTGGATGCAGCCAAGTACTAAGGATCTGTCTGATCTGCCCAACACACTGTGCTTTTTAAAATGGGTTCTAGGAATTCAGCTCCATCTCAACTCATCACCAGCTGAGCTACACCCCTACTCCTACTTTTTCTTTTTTAGTTGACTTTTGCATTTTTGAGACAGGGTCTCACTCTATGGCCCAGGTTGGCCTGGTACCTACTATATAGTACAGAAAACCCCCAGCTGATGGTAATCAATCCTACCACTTCAGATTCTCATGCCCCAGGATTACACATGTGAGCTGCCATCCCTAGCAAAATACATCACTTTCAAGGAAGGTAAATTCAAGGAGTATGTAGTTTTTGAAGCAAACTTTCAGATGTATTTACTAAATTATTTTATGTAAATAAGCACAGTCTTAATTCTTTATTATAAGTAATCTTTTTATTATTATTACTTTAATAAGTCTTATTCCACACAGTATCCCTGTTCTGACCCCCTTCCCCCATACTCCACCCTTCTCCCTACCCCCATTCATTCCCCAGAAAGGGTAAGCCCCCCATGGAGAGTCAACAAAGTCTAACATCAGTTTGATGTAGAATCAAGGCCCTCCCCCCCATATCTAGGTTGAGCAAGGTATCCCTCCATAGAGAATGCCAGATCAAGCACTAGGGATAAATCGTGATCCCACTGCCAGTGGCCCCACAGAGCACCCAAGCCTCACAACTGTCCCCCACGTTCTGTGGGCCATCTTGTAACTGTACTCATTAACATGTATTTCATGAATGCCTGGAGCCAAACATTGCTGATACCAAAGTAAGCGTACAGGTTTTTAATTTGATTGTTCAAGGAATCATTTTAGATAGTTTTCCTTTTTTAAAAGTATAAAGTTGTTCGTTATTATACAAGAATCAAAGTCTATTATTTAATTTTTCTTTGAGAACTGAAACTTGAACAATAAAGTTGAAGCCATGTAAAGTATTAGTTCTCTAGAAACAATATTTTTATTTCTTTATGAAGTGGGTAGCTTACTGAAGCTAATCATAATCTAAGGTATAATCAGATAAACAAGAAGTGAGAAATTTTGAAATCAGACCCTATAAAACAGATTTTTGTGGTCGAAACCTGCAAGAGCACCTTGTTCTCTTACGGCCACTACATGTCAGTGGTCTCGCCGCACCTTCGCGCTCTAATCGTCTCTTTTCTGTGTAACGTTTTTCATGAAGGCCAAACATGGTGATCCACGTATGTGATGAAGCAAAAAGCTTGAAAGAAGATTTTATTTGTCCACGAGATCTTTTAATATCAGAAATGAAGTACTTTGCTGAATATTTATCTATGGATGCCCAGCGCTGGGAAGAGGTGGACATTTCTGTTCATTGTGATGTTCATATTTTCAACTGGCTGATAAAATATGTCAAAAGGAACACTAAGGAGAATAAGGATTGTGAGATTCCCACTTTAGGTAAAAAAACAAAAACAAAAAACCAATCCATTGCTTATTTTGTGCTGAAATCTGTGTCACCAGTAGCTGCTTCAGGTTCAAACTGAGGCATAGAAGCTTATGAGAGTCCTGCTCAGACCACAGGAACTCCTGCTCTGTCCTTCCTGGGACGGTTAACATGACAGGTTACATGACAATACCAAGATGTTACCCACTTTCTCCGTCCTGCAAGGTTTGTTCAGAGTGTGAAAAGACAGCGTGTACAAGATAGTCGAGCTTTATAGCCCGAATCAAAGCAGCCAAAGGAGCCGTTGCATTGGTTTTCTCCAGTACCATGCACTCATAGTTAAAAAGGAAAGGGGAAGACGTAGGTTCACTTGTCCTTGATGAAGCAGTAAAAATGACTTTATTACCTCTTAACCCCCGGTATACATCCTTTTCTGGACTCTCATAATGGCCCTCAGCAGTTTGGATGCATACCAGTATGGCTGTCTTGGCACGGCTGAGTTAGCTCACAACTCAGCTAACTAACTAAAAACGTGTTTACTTGAGAAAGCAGCTTACAGAACTTGTGATTATTTAGACAGCTAGTCGCATAAAGGAAAATAGTTGATAGTGGTGTTGTTAGTGATAAAAGCCAAGTTCTCACGTGAGAAGTCGAGTTTTGGAAAGTGTCCCTGCTCCAGTGTAACCAACAACTTCTCCATACACAAAAACTTTTCTTTTGAAATTCTGTTGGTCTTACTGTCAAATCTGACTTTTAAACCCCTCTTTCCAATGAGGCGTCTGAACATTTGGAACATGCATAACTCTTTCCCACATGAGCCCTGTGCAGTGTCTAAAACATTTCTAGAGTGGGTTAACGCTGCGCCCACAGTGCAAGATGGCCACTGAACCCAGGAGAAGTTTGCTGATGTGATTTCTGATTCTGCACCACTCCACCTTCACGACAATGCCGCTTGTCAAGTTTTGGCTTCACAAAAGCAGCCTACCCCGACACTAAGTGCAAAGCTGATTGGAAGCCAGGTGTGCTGGCTCTTGCTTGTAATTCCAGCACTTTGGGAAGCTGAGGCAAGAGTATTGCTATAAGTTGAAGACAAGCCTGAGCTAAGAGTGAGATCCTGTCTCAGAAGAAAGAAACAGATACGAGTTTCTGGCAGTCAGTTAAGTTAGACATTGAAGAGATTTATAGAAAATGTGCCACTCACTAATTCTTTATTTGAAGATATTTTTCACAAAACTATGTTTATATGTAATAGAATTATTGCATTTTAAAACTGACTTCTAAAAATTTCTCTGCTGACATTATTTCTAATATGGTAAATTATGGTAAATACTGACATATGTCCCACATAAACAAAATCTGTTTAGGATTCTGTTTCTAAGATTGTAAAGGAGTTCTGAGACTAAAAATTTTAGAACCAGTGCTTTGTTTTGTTTTGGTTTGGTTTGTTTTGGTTTGGTTTGGTTTTTCAAGGCAGGGTTTACTCTGTAGCTTTGGAACCTGTCCTGGAACTAGCTCTTACAGATCATGCTGGCCTTGAACTCACAGAAATCAACCTGTCTCTGCCTCCCGAGTGCTGGGGTTAAAAGTGTGAGCCACCACCACCCATTCCAGAACCAGTGTTCTTAATGATAATAAGATAACCATTAAGGAACATGTGTATATGAAAATGTCAAAGTGAAACCCATTAGTTTAATGTTAAAATATTATTTAAAAAATAACTAATAAGTAATCTTTTAATGGACATAGATTTAGATAAGAAATAAGAAGTCTATGTACTAGAATAACAATATCAGAGTACTTTAAAGCACGTAATGAGAGGTTGGGAGTATGGCTCAGTGGTAGAGTGCTCACCCAGCATTTCTGAGGACGGAGATCCAGTCCCTAGCACTGACAGCAAACAAAAAAACTCCTGTTAATGTTTATAGTATTAAAAAGTTTAAAGTTTATGAAATTATAGTGTCCAAACAAATGGGAGAGATTTCTAAATAAATATGTTTAAAATAAATATTCAAATCCTCAGGTTGTTAAATTAAACTTTGAGCTAGGGCTGGAAAGATGATCAGTGATTAAGGACTAGGTGGGTTCCTCGCACCCACGGTGGCTCACAGCTGTCCATGACAGCAGCTTTAGGAGATCCTGTGCCCTCTTCTCTCCTCCGCAGGCACTGCATGCACATGGTGCAGCCATACATGCAGGCAAAACACCCAATGCATAAAATAAATATTTTTTAAATTTTAAATTGTCTTCTAAAAAATTTAAGCCAGAGACCATATTTCAGATTATCTAGTTATGAATACATGTGTGCATATATTCATATATGTGCATACATATGTACACTATACCTTTTGTGGTGAGCAGTAGCCTATTGTGAGAAAATGGAAAGTTTAAAAATCCATAGATAATGGGAATTTGTTTACTGACGCATTTCACGTGCATATAGGAAGAGCGAAAGAAAGAGAAAAACTGCTTATTCTGCTTATCTTTGGCTTATGTCTCTGCTATAAATATAAACTTCTTTTAGAAGAAGCCCTTATCCTAACCAAGAAAAGTATGAGGATTCTTAATTAAATCTCATAATTAAGCCACTAGTCCTTAACTGAATGGTGCATCCTCGGGTACAATTTCCCAAGAAGCTTTTCCACTAGCTTGAGAACCTTCAACTAGAACTGTTATTTGGGAAGGTTGAAGTTACTTACCCATTGCTTAGTCTAAAAAGGATTTCTACTACAAAGGGTTCAGAATGATTGTTACCAGGGTGGTGGGAAATGGCTGGGTTTCTTCTTCAATATATTTTACGGAGATGACATATTTACTGAAATTGCAGTGTGAGGCATCACCTTCTTTCTCTGTGTGTGCCTGGAGACCCACTCAGTGTGTTAGTCATGTGCAGCTCCCTCCCTGTGTGCCTGGAGACCCACTCAGGTGCAGCTCCCTCCCTGTGTGCCTGGAGACTCACTCTGTGTGGCCATCTTGTGCACCATTAGCATTTTGTCGGTAGTTCATTTCTGTTACATTTGAGAATCTTTAACTGTTTGTCAGCACCAATGCCTTTCTGAAATACTTCCCTGATTAATGCTCTCGTCCATCACTGTTTAGCTTTTCTCACTGTTACTTTTCATGCCATTATCTTTAGCTAGAGTTTTGTACTTAACGTGAATCTAATTCAAAGACAGTTTACCATGTTTGTCTACACCCTATGATTTAGCGTTAAATTTTCTTTCTTATATCCAATCTAAGTGATATAAGTAAGGGTATATCAATTTTTTAAATTAAAGTAACATCCTCTTTTAAGATGAAAAGAGAAAATTGAGTTAAAAATTAAAAGGAAATTTCATTTTTTCTTTTTATTAGAGCCAGGAAATGTCATTTCAATTCTCATTTCTTCAGAATTCCTGAAGATGGATTCATTAGTAAGTATTCATTTTAAAAATCTAAGCCCTTTATTGACATAATCCTTTCCCTCTTTTGGATGTATAGAAAGCAAAATAGTTAGCTTCAGAGAATAATTGTAACAGTACTTTGTTCTTGTGAGAAGGGGTTAAGACCACTGGGTATCATTTGTATGTTATGTCTATAATTGGAACAACCATGTAATTTGATACTTGATAGAATAAACTTTATTCTGAAAGATTTTTGTTCTATCACTAACAAGGAAAATTAATTGAATTATGTTGTTTTACTATTTAAATAATTTCTTTAGGCATGTTTTTATTCTGTGTGTCTCTCACTTATAGTTCAATGAGCAAAAACCAAATGCCCAGCTACTAGACAGTGTAGCTTTGTGTCTACATCACAGTTTGTATCTATTGCCTAAGGACAGCAGGTCAAATATAAAACTGTAATATGTACACATCTATTTCAAGCTATGATATTAAGTATAATTATTTTCTTATTTATTTAATAAATATCTGGGCAAGCCTAGGATGCATAGTCAGGCTTGATCTCACACAAAACCGAAAGCAAAAAAATCTTTGTAATTCATGGTTTTCTGTTCCCACGGCTGACATTTTGTAGCTGTTATTTAAACTCTTTCTGGGTCTGCCCCCATCCGGCAGTACAGAGCAGGGCGCTACCCCAATCCAGTAGTACAGAGCTTCGAGCAAGGCCTACAGAAAGAACAGTCAGTGTTCTCACACTTTGAGTTTCAGACCCTAAGCCCTGAACAATACTTTTATATCATCAGAACAGTATGTGGAGAAATATGAGACGGCTCTCTCTTTACATTTACACTGAGTAAATCCACCTCAGGTTAGAGAAAGCAAATAAAACAGTACTGAGAAAGTCCTTGCATGTCTGAACTTTTGTTTCTCTTCCCTGGAGCATTGGAGATACCTTAATAACTAAGTTTATCCTTGAGAAGTCAGTTGAATATGCACGGTAGTGTGCAGAGTAAGATTTATGCCTGCTACATCCACTTAAAATACATTATTGTAAATAAAAGGGCTTGGAAATGATTTCTCTATATGTGTTTTAAATTTTACCTATTTAACAGTGCAGATGAACACATGGCAGGTCCAGTTACTAGCAATGTATATGTGGGCTTGACTTTTCATGATTTTTATGTTTGAAATTACTCTGACTATCATTTACGTTACTATTTTCAACATTAATTTTCTCTTCTGTGCTTTTCAGGTTGAACAATGTATTCAGTATTGCCACAGAAATATGAATGCCATAGTAGCTGCCCCATGTAACATGAATTGTATCAATGCAAACCTCCTCACACGCATAGCTGATCTGTTCACACACAATGAAATTGATGACTTAAAGGACAAAAAAGATAAATTTAGGAGGTAACTCTTTAAACTTTAGTTCTAAACCTAATAAGGTTTGTTAAGTATATTTCTATTTAATTTTAGTGAAATTCTATTTTAAAATATATATGAAATATATTTCTATTTTACTTTAAATACAAAACTAGTAGCTTACAATAAATGTTAACAATTTAAAATTTTTTATTACATTGAATTTTATTTTGTGTGTGTATGTGCACGTGGGCACCAAAGCACACATGAAATCAGCTTTCTCCTTCTCCAGGATGGATTCTGGGGGTGCTCAGGTTTGATGTCAGATGCCCTTATCTGACGAAGTGTCTTGCTAGGTCCTAGGAATCATTATGTGTAATGAACATATGAACATATGATGGTAATGAGCTGTGTTAAGATTAAGGCTTCATCTTAAGGGGGCAAAGTGGTATGATGTGAGACAAGCAACATCTTGCAGGGGCCATTGAGGTCAGAGCACTGACTCTAAAAAACTTATTTTTATTATTTTTTAATTGTATGTCTTCCTCTGCATGGTGGGGGTGCACATGAGTGCAGGTAACTGTGGAAATCAGGGGCATTGGCTCCTCTGAATCTGGAGACATGTGCTGTTGCAAGCTGCCCAGAATGTGTGCTTGGAACCAAATGCAGGTCCTTTATAGGAACAGTATGCATTCTAAACCACTGAGCCATCTCCAGCTCAAGTGCACCTAGTCTAAATTAAGGCAGGGTTGTAATAATTTGGTATTTAGTAACCCAAGTTCTCCAGCTTTACCTTCAAGATTGCAGCCTAGCTATTTTGGAATCCTTGCATTGCCCTACAGATTTTTCCAGCGAGGAGACTAAGATCTAACTGGGATCTGTTGCACAAATTCTAATTCGTCATTTATTTATTTATTAAAAAATCTTTTCTCATTTTACATACCAATCCTAGTTTCCAGTCCCTCCCCTCCTCCCTCTCCCTCTACTTTCTCTCCCTCCCACCCCCCAGTCCACTCCTCAGAGAGGGTAAGGCTTCCCATGGGAAGTGAACAAGTCTAGCACATTGCTTTGAGGAAGAACAAAGGCCCTCCTCACTATATCTAGGTTGAGCAAGGTATCCCTTCAAAGAGAACAGGTTCCAAAAAGCCAGTACAAGCAGTAGGGATAAATCGTGGTCTCACTGCCAGTGGCCCCACAGTCTGCCCCAGCCTAGTTTGGTCCTTTGCTGGATCCGCTGCTGTCAGTCTGGAGTCAGTGAGCTCCCAGTAATCCGGTCAGCTGTTCCAGAGGGTATCATTCCTCCCCCTCTTCGACTGGACTTTGGTAGCTCAGCCCAGTGCTCCACTGTGGATCTCTGTATCTGCTCCCATGAGTTGCTGGATGAAGGTTCTATGGTGACATTTAAGATACTGATCAATCTGACAACAGGGCAAGGCCAGTTCAGTCACCATCTCTACTATCGCTTAGGGTCTTACCTGGGGTCACTGTGGCTTCCTGGGAATTTCTCTAGTGCCAAGATTCTTGCTAGCCCCATAATGGCTCCCTCAATCATGATATCTCTTTCCTTGCTCTCCCTCTTTGTCCTTCCCCCAGCTCGACCCTCCCATTCCTTCAAGTTCTCCTTCCCTGTCCCCTTCACCCCTCCTCCCCTTCCTTCCCACCCCCCATGCTTCCAATTTTCTCAGGAGATCTTGTCTATTTCTCCTTCCTAGGGGAATCCATGTATGTCTCTCTTAGGATTCTCCTTGTAACCAAGCTTTACTGGGGTCATGGACTATATAGGCTGGTTATCCTTTGCTTTATGTCTAATATCCACTTATGAGTGGCTACATACCATGTTTGCCACCAAGGTTTGTAACCAAGGTCTGGGTTACCTCATTCAGGATGTTTTTTTTTTTCTAGTTCCATCCATTTGCATGCAAATTTCAAGATGTTATTTTTTTTTAAACCACTGAGTAGTACTCCATTGTATAAATGTACCACATTTTTTTTTTATCCTTTTTTTGGTTGAGGGGCATGTAGGTGGTTTCCAGGTTCTGGCTATTACAAATAATGCTGCTGTGAGCATAGTTGAGCAAATGTCCTTATAGTATGATTGTGCATCCTTTGGGCATATACCCAAGAGTGATATTACTGAATCTTGAGGTAAACTGATTCCCATTTTTTTTTTTGAGAAACTGTCATATTGATTTACAAAGTGGCTGTACAAGTTTTCACTCCTACCAGCAATGGAAGAGTGTTCCCTTTACTCTGCATCCTCTCTAGCATAAGCTGTCATTGGTGTTTTTGATCTTAACCATTCTGACTAGTATCTGAGAGTCATTTTGATTTGCATTTCCCTGATGTCTAGGGATGTTGAACATTTCTTTCAGCCATTTGAGAGTCTTCTGTTAAAAATTCTCTGTTTAGATCTGTACCCTATTTTTTAATTAGATTATTTGGTATTTTGATGTCTAGTTTCTTGAGTTCTTTATGTATTTTGATGATCAGTCCTCTGTCTGATACGGGGTTGGTGAAGATCTTTTCCCATTTAGTAGGCTGCCTTTTTGTCTTATTGACTATGTCCTTTGCTTTTTTTTTTATACACTGACTCCTTGTTTGAGTGAGAGGGTTTTATTTATTTTTATATTCTTTTTTTGATATTTATTGAACTCCACATTTTTCTCTACTCCCCTCCCTGCCTCTCCCCTCTCCTTTCAACCCTCTGCCAAGGTCCCCATACTCCCAATTTACTCAGGAGATCTTGTCTTTTTCTACTTTCTACTTCCCATGTAGATTAGATCTATGTAAGTCACTCTTAGTGTCCTCATTGTTGTCTAAGTTCTCTGGGATTGTGGTTTGAAGGCTGGCTTTCTTTTCTTTATGTTTAAAAACCACCTATGAATGAGTATATGTGATAATTGTCTTTCTGTGTCTGGGTTACCTCACTCAAAATAATGTTTTCTAGCTCTATCCATTTTCCTGCAAAATTCAAGATGTCGTTATTTTTTTTCTGTTGTTTCTCCATTGTGTAAATGTACCACATTTTCCTTATCTATTCTTCGGTCAAGGAGCATTTAGGTTGTTTCCACGTTCTGGCTATGACAAAGAAAGCGGCTATGAACATAGCTGAGCACATGTCCTTGTGGCTCCATTGAGCATCCTTTGTATATATATCCAAAAGTGGTATTACTGGGTCTTGAGGAAGGTTGTTTCCTAATTTTCTGAGAAATCACCACACTGACATCCAAAGGGGCTGTACCAGCTTGCACTCCCACCAGCAATGCAGAAGTGTTCCTATGTCCTTTGCTTTACAGAAGGTCTTATTTATTTATTGTTGCTCTTGGTGTTTGTGCTACTGGTGTTATATTTAGGAAGTGGTCTCCTGTGCCAATGTGTTGAAGGCTACTTCCCACTTTCTCTTCTATCAGGTTCAGTGTGGCTGGATTTATATTGAGGTCTTTGACCCATTTGGACTTGAGTTTTGTGCATGGGGATAAATATGGATCTATTTGCGTTCTTCTACATGCTGACATCCAGTTATATGAGGACCATTTGTTGAAGATGCTTTCTTTTTTCTATTTTATAATTTTAGCTTCTTTGTCAAAAATCAGGTGTTCTTAGGTTTATTAATTAATATCCAGGTCTTAATTCAACTCCATTGGTCCACCTGTCTGTTTTTATGCCAATACCAAGCTGTTTTCGTTACTATAGCTCTATAGTAGAGTTTGAAGTCAGGGATGGTGATGCCTCCAGAAGTTTCTTTATTGTACAAGATTGTTTTGGCTATTCTGGGTTTTTTGTTTTTTCATATGAAGTTAAGTATTGTTCTTTCAAGGTCTGTGAATAATTGTATTGGGATTTTGATGGGGATTGCATTGAATCTGTAGATTGTTTTTGCTAAGATTGCCTTTTTAATATGTTGATCCTGCCTATCCACGAACATGGAAAATCTCTTCTTTTCTGATATCTTCAGTTTCTTTCTTCAAAGTCTTAAAGTTCTTGTCAAATAGGCCTTTCACGTCTTTAGTTAGTGTTACCCCAAAATAGTTTATGTTATTTGTGGCTATTGTAAAGGGTGACGTTTCTCTGATTTCTTTCTCAGCCTCTTTATCATTTGTATATAGAGGGCTATTGCTTTCTTTTTAGTTAGCCTTGTACCTGCCCCATCACTGAAGGTGTTTATCAGCTGTAAGAGCTCCCTCGTTGAATTTTTGGAGTCACTTATGTATGCTATCATATCATCTGCAAATAGTGAGAGTTTGACTTTTTTCTTTCCAGTTTGTATCCCCTTGATTTCCTTTTGTTGTCTTACTGCTCTAGCTAGAACTTCAAGTACTATATTGAATAGATATGGAGAGTGTACACAGCCTTGTCTTAGTTGTGATTTTAGTAGAATCGCTTTGAGTTTCTCTCCATTTTGTTTGACGTTGACTGTCGGCTTGCTGTGTATTGTTTTTATTATGTTTAGATATGTTCCTTGTATCCTTGATCTCTCTAAGACCTTTATTATAAAGGGGTGTTTGATTTTGTCGAATGCTTCTTTAGCATCTAATGAGATGATCATATGTTTTTTCTTTGTTTATATAGTGGATTACTTTGATAGATTTTCATGTATTGAACCATCCCTGCATCTCTGGGATGAAGCCAACTTGATCATGGTAGATGACTTTTTTTTTTGATGTATTCTTGGGTTTGGGTTGCCAGTATTTTATTGAATATTTTTGCATGAATGTTCATGAGGGAGATTGGTTTGTAATTCTCTTTTTTGGTTAAGTCTGTGTGGTTTCAGTATCAGGGTAATTGTAGCCTCATAGAAAGAGTTTGACAATGTTCCTTCTGTTTCTATTATGCAGAACAATTTGAGGAGTATAGGTATTAGCTCTTCTTTGAAGTTCTAGTAGAATTCTGTACTGAAGCCATTGGACCCTGGGCTTTTTTGGTTGGACGGCTTTTGATGACTGCTTCTATTTCCTTATGGTTATAGGTCTATTTAAATTGTTCACCTGGTCTTGATTTAATTTTGGTATATGGTACCTATCCAGAAAATTATCCGTTTCTTATACATTTTCCAATTTTGTGGAGTACAGGTTTTCAAAGTATGACCTAATGATTCTCTGGATTTCCTCAGTGTCTGTTTTTATGTCCCCCTTTTTATTTCTGGTTTTGTTAATTTGGATGTTCTCTCTCTACCTTTTGATTAGTTTTGAAAGAAGTTTGTCTGTCTTGTTGATTTTCTCAAAGAACCAGCTCTTTGTTTCATTGATTCTTTGTATTGTTTTCTTTGTTTCTATTTTATTGATTTCAGCCCTCAATTTGATTATTTTCTGTCGTCTGTTCCTCTGGGTGACTCTGCTTCTTTTTATTGTAGAGCTTTCAGGTTTGCTGTTAAGTTGCTAGTTGGAGATTTCTCCATTTTATTAGTTGCTCTGAACTTTTCTCTTAGCACTGCTTTCATAGTGTCCCATAGGTTTCAGTATGTTGTGCCTACATTTCATTGAATTCTAGGAAGTCTTTCTTTATTTCTTTCTTGACCCTGGGGTGATTCAGTTGAGCACTGTTCAGTTTCCATGTGTTTGTGGGCTTTCTGCAATTAGTGTTGTGGTTGAATTCTAACTTGAAGCCATGGTAGTCCAGTAAGATTCAGGGAGTCGTTCCAATTTTTTGTATCTGTTGATATTTGCTTTGTGACCAAATATGTGGTCAGTTTTAGAAAAGTTCCATGAGGTGCTAAGAAGAAGGTATATTCTTGTATTTGGGTGGAATGTTCTGTAGATGTCTATTAAGTCCATTTGAGTCATGACATCTGTTAGTTCTCTTATTTCTCTGTTAAGTTACTATCTGGTTGACCTATCCATTAGGGTAGTGTAGGGTGTTGATGTCCCTACTATCACACAGAGGTCCTTCCCAAGTGCAGTATGCACATCTCTCCAGCCATGATTTTAGCATCTTAATAATACCTAATCTTATGATTTGCAAACACAATATAACTTTCTACTTATTTATTCCTAGGTATTTAATTTCTCATTGCTATTATAAATGCTATTCTGGTTTGTTTGCTGTTAGTAAGAGAATATTAACAAAGGCTGCCCTTTACTTAAAGGGTTGACAGAGAAGTAGCAGTCAGGCACTTTTTAAGACCCCTGGAGTGGAAAGGAAGGTAAAATCAAGCAAGTTTTGGAAGGGGAAGCGATGACAAAACGTGAGCACACTGCTCTGTGTAGAGGGCGGAAGTGGGGCCCAGATGTAGAAACGTGAGCACACTGCTCTGTGTAGAGGGCGGAAGTGGGGCCCGGATGTAGAAACGTGAGCACACTGCTCTGTGTAGAAGGCGGAAGTGGGGCCCGGATGTAGAAACGTGAGCACACTGCTCTGTGTAGAAGGCGGAAGTGGGGCCCGGATGTAGAAACGTGAGCACACTGCTCTGTGTAGAAGGCGGAAGTGGGGCCCGGATGTAGAAAGTTTTCCAGACCTTTGCTCTGAATGATTGCTTAGGAAAAGAAAACAGAGCAGAAGTTTGTTACGGTAAGTTAGTAAGGCGATACTAGGTTTTTAATGTGCTAATCAGAATGAGCCATTAAAAGAAAGAAATTGATAATGAAGAGTATTATCCAAGAATTCAGCCCTTAAGTGGAATGATGTATAATGAAATTACCTAGAATAAAATACCTGGAAATGGGAATGGAATCCAAAATCCATATTTGGCCTTTAGGACCAACAAATAATACATTAAGGAAATGGTGGTAGGAAGGACATACATGGGAGACTTCAAGCTCAGTTAGACTATGTTTAATAAGTACTTAACATTTATTCCCTAACACTGTATCTGGCATTATTTAAAAACATATAATTTAATCTTCATTGACCTTATGAGCTTATAATTATTAGCCATACTTTATTATCTTTTAATTGATTTTTGTTTGATTTACCATTACAGTGAGTAGGGCACCTGGCACTTCACCAGTGAAGGTCAGAGAATTACCTTTGAGAGTCCGTCCTTTTCTTCTTTTGCTTTTATCTTCTCAGCGCCTTGCTGGCCCCATTAGCCATATGTTATAGACAAGAAAATAAAGTTCAAAAAGCAGGCTGCTAAAAATTATATTCATAGTTTTTGGTAGACCTGGGTTGTTAAATTCCCAAATTTTTAAATCTTGAATATTCCAGTAACAAAGGCCTGAAGGAAAGACAGTTAACTGCTTCTTTTCTAGCAAAAAAAAAAAAATTCTTGACAGATATGGCGGCATATTCCTATAACTCTTGCACTCAAGAGGCTAATGCAGGATTTCTCCAAGTCAGAGGCCATCATGAGCTATGTAGTGAAATCGGTTTTCAGAAAAACAACACAAAATGTGAGCAAAAGCAGTGTCACAGTGCATGAGCCTCTAACAGCGTTTGGGGTGGAGGAGGCAAGTACTCAGGATTTAAAGATCAACTCCAGCTACAGAGTGAGTTTGGGGTCATAAGAGACCCTGTCTTAAAAAAAAAAAAAAAAGACAAGATTGCTCAGTGGCTAAATGCACTTACCACCAAGACTGGTGGCCTGAATCCAGTCCTCAGGACCCACATGGGGAAAGGAAAGAACTGACATCCGAAAACCATTCCCTCATCTCCATGTATGTACTGTCGCACATGAGTATGTACACACACACTAAAAATAAATAAATCATTAATAAATGCGTAATAAGAAAAAGAGAATTTTGATCAGCAGTAGGTTTATTTACTAGAATAGCAGAAATTAAATACCCAAAAGGAGCTTCCTAGGAAGCATTAATCTCAGTTTTTACATGTATGAGGACAACACTTATTTTATTACTGTAAACTAACTTTAGAGCTCGGAAGATGGCTCCATACATAAAGTGGCTGCTGTGTATGCTTGAAAGTCCCCAGGACCCACAAAAAGTCAGACTTAATGGCATCTTTCTGTGTAACCCTAGACTGGAGCAGTAGAGACAGGAAGATCCCAAGGACTCACTGGACAAGTCAGTCTAAAAAAATGGCAGCTTCTACATTGAGTTAGAGATCCATGTTTTAAAACTAAAGTGGAAGGACCAGAGAGAGGCTTCAGTTTGAGAGCACAAAGAGCACACACTGCTCTTACAGAGGACCTGAGTTCAGTTTCCAGCACCAGTGTCCAGCGGCTCCACCTGCCTGCAACTCCAGCTCCAGGGGCCTTGATGCCCTCTCCGGGCACTTGCGCTTATGCGCACACCCCCATAGAGACGCATACCCTTAATTTAAAAGGAAGGCAGGGAAGACGGAAAGGAGGGAGGGAAAACAGACCACTAACTTTAAGATGCTAAATATAGATGTTTAATTTATTGGCCATTTGTTTTTAATAGTAAACTTTTTTGTAAGAAGATTGAAAGACTGTTTGATCCTGAGTACGTCAATCCAGATTCTCGAAACAATGCAGCAACATTATACAGGTAACATATTTTTCTTGGTATGCTATGTAATATAGCTCCATTATATTTTTGGTATGCTATGTAATATAGCTCCATTATATTCTTGGTATGCTATGTAATATAGCTACATTATATTCTTGGTATGCTACGTAATATAGCTACATTATATTCTTGGTATGCTATGAAATATAGCTACGTTGTTTAATTTACTGCATTCATTCTTTTCTTGAGTGTTTTTGATATCTTTTTGTTGTAGGTGTTGTTTGTGTAAGAAACTGTTAACCAGAGAAACGGAGAGGAGAATCCCTTGCATCCCTGGAAAAATCAATGTGGACCGACATGGAAATATTATCTATGTCCACATAAGGTGCAGTGAAGATAATCTACAGTTTTCATGTGTGAATTTCAAGAATACTTATAAACATATAACTTAATTTTCTGGTTTGTTTCTTGTTTGCTGTATAGTCTAAACTAGCTTTGAACTTACCCTCTCCTACCTCAGCTCCCAAGTGTCAGAGTTGTGTGCAAGCACCGCACGCATCCTATGTAAATACTTCTATAAGGACTAGGACAGCACTGACTGTATTTCTGACTCTGACTTAGGAAAACGCTGCTTCAAAACAGAGTTGTTCCAAAAACCACCTTGGATTTACTGGGTGTGTTTCATAATGTCCTAAAAACTTCAAAATGTTGCAAGTTATTATATATTAGTCTTAAAAGATTTTAGTCAGTACCATTAAGGTAATTTATCACTAATGTTTTTATTATTTATTAAGTATGATATTGAATTTTACAAGAGAACTAAATTTATTTTCAGTTAATTCTTGATGAATGAAAAAAATAAGGGTGGAGTTTCTCTATCTATTCTTCATACTTTGGCATACTTTATTAGCATATAATACATATTCATGCTTATATTTAACACAAGATTTCATTCTACGTTGGTGAACTGTCTCAGAAGAACAGAAACTTTAAGATGAGTGCATTCTTTGATAGCATTCTATTGCTAGGAAGTTTTACACAGAGGTATTGTTGAGTCTATGAAAGCATTTAACAAGGTCATTCATTGCCGTATTAAGTATACTAACTGGCTTCCTTTCTTCCACAAACTTCTAGTGAGTGAGTGGGCTAAAATATAGTCATATAGTGGTACATGCACACGGTGCATGGGTGTGAATGCCGACGAGGAACCATGCACAAAATAATTTTTAGTATTAAAATAAAATGTAATATATAATGCTATATAAAATGTAGCAAATCAGTTCTTTTTTAAAATGTATGTTTAGTTCTCTGAATGGGGGCATATGTGTGTGGGTGCCCTGAAAGGCCAGAGGCATCAGATCCCCTGGAGCTGGCATTGTAGGTGGTAGTTAGCTGTCTGACATGAGTACTGAGGATCAAACTTGAGTCCTCTCCAAGGACAGTATACTCTGTTAACCGGCAAGCCTTAACTCCAGCCTCTCAGATCAGTTCTTAGTGCATACCCTTCAAGGACAATGTTTAAACTGGGTGTGGTAATGTTTTCCTATAATCCAAGCACTCAGAACGCAGAGCCAAAGGATGGAGAGTTTGGTGTTAGCCTGAACTATATAGCAAATTTGAGACCAGCTTCAGAAAACTCTTGACTGGGGCTGGAGAGATGGCTCGGCAGTTTCAAGAGCACTAGATACTCTTTCAGAGAACCCAGTTCAATTCTCAGCAGCCACATGGTGGCTCACAGTCAACTCTAACTTCAGTTCAAGGAGATTTGATGACCTATTGTGGGCTTCAAGGGTATCAGGATGCACATGGTGCACAGATATGCATGCAGGCAAAGAACCATACAAAAAAATTTAAGATTAAAATAAGCTTTTGCCTGGGGCTGATGAGATGACTCAGAGGGTTATGTCCTTGCCACAATGCCCGACGACCTGAGTTTAATCCCCAGGACCCTCATAGTGGACGGAGAAAATGGACTTTCGTAAGCTGTCCTCTTGACCTCTACTGGCACTCACAATAAATAAATGTAATTAAAAATGTTAATTGTAATTTAAAAATATAAAAGGGCTGGTACTGGTGAAATGACTTAGCTAGTAAAAGAACTTTTCTAAGAAGCCTGATGACATGAGTTTGATTCCCAGAACCTACCTAATATGGGAGGGGACATATGACCTCACAAAGTTGTCCTCTGACCCGCATACACACCCATACCCATACACACACAAAAACAGAAATAAATTATTTTAGAAAAACCAAGAGCTGAGGATGTAGCTCAGAGGTAGAGTGCTTGATTAACATGCACAAGGCACTAAGTTTGATCCTTAGCATACCTGAAAGAAAGAAAGTAAGGGAGGTGGAAAATGTCCTTATAGAAGAATATATACTTACAAAGAAAGTTGTTAACAACCTTTAATATGTGTAATGCATAAAACAAAACTAAAAGTCTGGGGACGTAATCCAGTTGGAAGAGTGCTTGCTTAGCTTGCATAATATAGTCCAAGGTTTGATCCTCAGTGCTGCAAAACTCAGGCATGGTAGCACCTACCTGTAATCTCAGTACCCGAGACGATCATAGAAAATCAGAGTCATCATGGCCTACACAATGTTCAAGACCAGCCTGGAATTAAGAAATATATATCCCATTTTAAAGAGCATATTCTCTAAAATATTCTGGATGGTTCTTTTTACGTATTAAAAATGTGTAAGTGGGCTGGAGAGATGGCTCAGTTCATAAGTGCTTGCTGTACAAGCAGATCTGAGCTTGGATTCCCAGGATCCACATAACAAGCTGGATGTGGCAGCCTATGCTTGTAACACAAAGGCTGGGGTGGAGGGTCCTGGAAGCGCTGTGGTGAGCCAGTGCGGCCATAACGGTGAGCTCCGGCTTCAGCGATGCCCCGTCTCAGAACAGTTAGGTGGCAAGTGACAGAGGAAGACATCTGATCTCATCCTCTGGCCTCCACACACATGCATGGCCAAGTGTACCAATATACATGCTCAAACATGCAGTTACCACACATACAAAGTAATTTTAAAAATCCATAACCTGCGTGTATGCACACATACATGAAAGCATGCATCCACTCTGCAAATACACATACTCACACACCTATAACCGTAGTCAAGTGTGGTTTATTGTATGTAATCCATGAACTTGAAAAGTGAAGGCAGGGAGCTGGAGAGATGGCTCGGCATTTCAGAGCACTGGAGCTCTTCAGAGGACCCGAGTTCACTTCTCAGCACCCACACAGCAGTCCACATCCCTCTGCAGCTCCAGTTCTGGAGCATCTGATGCCCTCTCTGACCTCTGTGGGCTCTGCATACACCTGATGCACAGACATACATGCAGACAGGTGCATAAGATAAAAAATAGAGTATTTTTATTTACTTAATAATATTGTTATTTGGGGGGGGGGGTTCAAGATAGAGTTTCTCTGTGTAGCTTTGGAGCTCGTAGACGAGGCTGGCCTCGAACTCACAGAGATCCGCCTGCCTCTACCTCCCGAGTGCTGGGATTAAAGGAGTATGCCACCACCATCTGGCAAGAGTATTTTTTAAATAAACAAACTGTTTTTAAAGCCGGACATGACTTCTCCAGGCCTGTGATTCCATCCTTGGGAAGGATGATATAGGAGGGTCAGTGCAGATTCAAGGCTAAGCTAGGCTATAACATGCCATCCTGTGTTGTTAATTTTTAAAAATTGTCTCTAAATAATTTTTAAGACAGATGTACCTGTATGATTTGTAATATCATATTCATACTTCATTATTTGCTGAACTAAGCTAGATGTGGTAGCCTACTCCTAGTATTCCAGCATCCCAGAGACTCAGGCAGTAGGAACTCAGTTTTTGAGGCCCACAGAGCTGTGTAGCAAGTTCCTGGCCAGCCTGGGCTATCTAGTAAGAACTTGTCTCAAATAAATAATACTACAGTTACATGTGGCCATAATAAATATGGTTTATGCCTTTGACGGTTGCTAAAATGTATATAACTAAGGAAGACTGGTTGTCTAACACCGTATTGCTCAAGTAGAAGATGCTGTTGAAGAGTAATGTAATAAGCCGTCACATTATTGAAGTATTTAGAAGCACTAACAGCACACCTTACAACACGTACAGTTCAAGTAAAGGTCTCAGACATCCATCACCAAGCCTACTGACCTGAATTTGACCCCTGGGACACCCCTAATATGAAGGAGCAAACTGATTCCCTCAGATTGTCCTGTGACCCCCACACACATACTCACATGCACTCACACACATCCACGTACATAAGCAGTAAACAACTTTTAAAAAGTAAAAATGAAATAAAGATCCTTTAAACCAACACTACATGCTTCTTAAGTGTTGACCTATTCAAACTGTTTAATAATATTCAGGTCAACAAAATAAGTGTGTTCAGCCTTTTCATACCTTCTTCTGTTGTCTAAAGAATAAAGAAATTGTACCTGTTTTTCAGTGTAGTCCATGCCACACTCTTAGTTGAAGAGTATTCTTGGAAACAAGCCACAAATGTTAAGACATTTGGTTAAAACAAATGTATTTCTCACTTAAAATAATTGAGACTTTTTCTCCAGAGATAAAACCTGGGACGTACATGAGTATTTGAACAGTCTTTTTGAAGAATTAAAATCTTGGAGAGATGTGTATTGGCGCTTGTGGGGAACGCTCAACTGGCTGACTTGTTCCAGGTGTTGCCAGGTGAGGTTTAAAGAGAGCGGGGCAGGAAGAGCTTTCTGTTCAAATTGTCTGCATCTGCCTCTCTTTCTTTTGCTATTTTGTCCTTTCTTCCCCTCGTGTTTATTGCTCAAACAATTCTTGTCGGACTTTCAGAAAAGCAACAGATTCTTTGTTGTCTAATCCAGTTTTTCAGTGTAAAACATATAGAATCTTTATTGCTTTTATTTCCAGCCAAACTGTTTCTCCACTGGGCCATGAATTTCCTTAGAGATTCAGAGGCATTCGGCCTTTTGTTGTCTTGGGTTTCAAGACAAGGTGTTACCGTGCAACATGCACTGGCCTGGAGCTTGTGATCCTGTCAGCTCCCTGCTGCTGCTGCTGCTGTTGCAGGTGTGTGCAGGTATGCACCACCACACCTGGCTGCTTCTTAGTGTTGTTGCATTCCCCAGAATGCTTTGTTCCCTCCCTTAACCCCAGTACCAGGGCTCCGGAGTTGGATCTCAAGCTGTAGCACTGAGCTGTGTTCCCAGCTTTAATAATTTAAATTTATAACAAGCACAAGCAGGTTAGTTCTTGAAGGCACATTGTGATGGCTTTTTATAGAGTCATCATTGTTCCTAGTTAGTCTTATGTAAATCCAAGGATTTTTAACTCAAATCTCATATGAATGCCCTTGCTTTAGATTTCTCTCTGACTTGATTTTTCAGTAGAGGGAAGAAAGAACAGGTCATCGAAACCATCAGAGTCGACATGTGTACATCCTGCTCGCTGGGCTAGCCCTGAGAGAGCACTACTCATCCGTTTGGTGAGGCTGATACATACAGCAGTGTTACCACCAGCAGGGCATAAACATTTTCATTGTTATGTGTGCTCTTTTTTTAAATCAGCTTCTTCATGGTTGACAGTCACTATCAAACCTGTGTGTTTGATTGATTGTTTCTCCTTTTTCAGAATGTCATTAGATAGAATCATACAATATTTAGTTACTTGAGTGGAATTCTTTCACTGAATAGAATGAATTTGAAATTTAAACATGTTGTTGCCCATAACCATTTTCCCCTTTTATTGCAGAGGAGCCTTCTGTCATACGAATTACAGTGTGTTTCTTTTACACAGCTGACACACATTTGTACCGGTTCAAGTTTAGAGCCATTGTGAAGACAGTGACTATAAAGATTCCCATATAGGTTTTCTCATAAAAATGGACTTTTAGATCTCTTAAGTGGTTATCCAGAATTAGAACTACAGTATAATAATCTAAGTTACCATTTTCTAAATTTCCTGAGTCCTTCTGCATTCCTTTAGCCAAGTATGAGCATGGTAATTGTTCCATGTCTTGTGAACACATTTGAATATTTGTCATTATTGTTAAACTAAGTGTTAATTTTACTCTTCCCTTTGAGTTTTTTATGAACTTACATATGGATTGGGAACCCATTTCATAACCAAAACATGTCAAGTTATTTTTTTTTAATGACTGGAAGTTAGGCCACAGTTTTCATTACTACCAATACTAAGTATCAAGAAAATCAAAGAATAACCAAGTGAGGTAAAATAATTTGATATTTCACTGGAGTTAAAAAAAATTGGTGAGTTTTAAAATTAGGTGTATATACTAGGATCAGATTTTCTCGTCTGGGTTTTCAGTAAAGCACTTTTGGTTTTGTTTTTTAGAAACTTCTTTGGAGTATAGCTGCATACTATAAAATTCATTGTTACGTAATTCACCCATTTTCTCAGCTCGCACAGCTGGTACCGCTTACTGCGTGCCGTCGCTTCAGTGCAGTCCCGTCACCTCACAAGGGCCTGTGCCATCTGCTCCCGCTCAGATTTCTTGCCTCAAGTCCCAGCAAGTGTTCATCTCCTTTGAGTCTCTGTCGACAGATCATTTTTGTGTGTTTCGTATAAATGAGACACGCGATATATGATCTTCAGAAGTGATTGAGACATGTTTCATTGTGGGGTGATTGCTGATTTGTATGTCTTTCTTTCACCCAGGCTTTTCTCTGCACTGAGTTCTCCCACTGTCAGTACCACTCGGAAGTAGTGGTTTATTCCACCACCTTGAGCCCCCTGAGCTCGGTGGGCACGGGCGTCTACCCCTGCTGTAACCAGAAGGTTCTTCGGTTCGATCCCACTCAGCTCACAAAGGTGAGAGTTTCTGTTTTAATCTTCGATTGAAGTTTGGGAGTTTCCTATATCTATACAGTGACTGTTGCTCATACTCACCCACCTCTCTCTCCCTCCAGCTCCCCTTAGTACCCCCACCCCGTCTTCCTCCCACCTTCATAGCTTTTGCTGTTATTAATAACCCTCTGAATCCAGTTATCTCTGCCAGAGGAACTAAAGGTAAGTTTTGAATATTTCCTTTTATAGTCCAGCTGCCCCTAACGTTTTTATGTCAAATCTTTTTTTTTTTTAATATTTACTTATTTATTTATTATGTATACAATATTCTGTCTGTGTGTATGCTGCAGGCCAGAAGAGGGCACCAGACCCTGTTACAGATGGTTGTGAGCCACCATGTGGTTGCTGGGAATTGAACTCAGGACCTTTGGAAGAGCAGGCAATGCTCTTAACCTCTGAGCCATCTCTCCAGCCCCTATGTCAAATCTTTTTAAGTGTAACTACATCAACATTCAAAACAAGAACTTCAGAGGGTACCTACAGAAGTAAAGAAAGAAATAGCACCCCTCTTCCCATACCCCGGCTTCTTAGAAGTAGCAACTCTTACCAGTTTGCTTCCAGATTTTTTTGTTCAGGCAAAAGACATGAAAGGGGGCTGAGGGCTTCCTGGCAGGAAGGGTGGCGAGACAGTAGAGAGAGGAGACAGGAAGAGAGTGAGCAGGAAGGAGTGCAGTCAGATAAATTATACACGCGTGAAACTGTCATGTCTTTTTGTGTGTGACACACTGGGTATGACCAGGCTCACTCACATAGGCTTTGTTTGGAAACTGTCTCCAGAGCATGGATGAGTCATGAGTGACCCCATCATTGAAGACAGTGACTTCCTCTCCTCCATCAGCCCTCAACTACCATAAGTCCTCTCCGCCCCCCCCCATGCTGAATATTGACTACAAGTTTAGTCCTGTGCCAGCCCTGCAGGCAGCCACAGCTGCTGTGAGCCGGTGAGCACCACAGCCTTGTCAGACCCACAATCCGGGCTTTCGTGGTCCTCCCTCACTATCATCCTTTCTGGCTCCTCTCTGTGATGTTCCCTGAGCCTTAGAAGGTAGTGTCTGTTCACTGCTCTAGAGGTGAATAGACCTGAGAGAGCGGAGCCCAAAAGTGAGACAGACTAGTCTCATCCAGTGGCCAGCTTTAGTCAAAGCAGAAGACAGTTTATACCACGAGGGTTAAGAAAGATCACCTGAGTAAAGTTCTTGTGAGTTCAAGCTGTACATAATCACAACGGCAAAAACATGTTTTCCATAGAGGCATGTAAACACATAACAATAGCCAGTTGTAATGAATCATCTAAAGCACATTCACTCTATCTGCTACACCGGGAAGGGGCACAAAAGCACATTCCAAGAACAATACCACAGTTTTGAAGAAAGCGAGGTCAGAAAACTCTTGTTTTCTTGGAGTTTTCTCATAAGCACTCAGAATTCCCCTCGAATGATTCCATTCTTGGACTGTGTTCCGACAGTGTGGCTCTCCCAATTAAGCTAATCACTCAGCAGTCACGTGTTCTCTGAACTGTGCCGGCCACGAGTCTTTGCATTGACCTTATTGTGTTGCCAAAAGAAGTTTCCTTGGTTAAGGTCCTGGACCAGCCCCAGCGCGCTCCAGCCTCAGCGCTCCTGCTTCCATAGTCTCCGCACCATGTGTTCCGGATCTTTTTTCTTTCCTTTCTTCTTTCTTTTTCTCTTCTTTTCTTTTTCTTTTTTTTAAGGATTATATGAACCAGGCTCACACCTGTAATTCTAGCACTCAGAAGGCTAAAGTGGGAAGATTGCCAAGAGTTCAAAGCTAGTCCAAATTACATGGTGAATTTCAAGCTAGACTGGGCTACAGAATAGGACCCTAACATAAGAAATAAAACAAATACATTTTAGACACAAATTATTGGTAGGGTTTTGTTGATGTTTTGTGTTTGCTTTTTTGGGTGTTTCTTTGGGGGTGGGTACTGGATATGTTATACTCCACATTGCTCCTTTTTTTAAAAAAGGTGTGTGTGTGTGTGTGTGTGTGTGTGTGTGTGTGTGTGTGTGTGTATTTTGTCTGCTTGTATGTATGTGCACCATGTGTCCTAGTGCAAAGGAGAGAAGAGGGCATTAGGTCTCCTGAAACTGATTTATGATTGGTTGTAAGCCACCATTTGGGATCTGGGAACTGAACTTAGATCATTTGCAAGAGAAACAAGTGCTCTGAATAGCTAAGCTGTGTAGTGAGGGGCTGCAGGCAGGCCTGCTTTTTGCCTCACCCAGCTCCCGCACGGCTAGCTTAGTCCCAGAAATAACAACACACAAATTGTATTCATTTAAGCACTACCTGGCCCATTATCTGTAGAGAGTTAGTTACTAACTAACTCTCACATCTTGATTAACCCATTTCTAATAATCTGTGTAGCACCACGAGGTGTGGCTTACCGGGAAAGATTCAGCATGTCTGACCTGATGGCTGGCTCCATGGCGTCTGCCCCATTGCCCTCTTCCCAGCATTCTGTTCTGTTTACTCCGCCTACCTAATTTTATGTCCTATCAAAGGGCCAAGGCAGTCTCTTTATTGACCAATGAAAATAACACAATAGACAGATAACCCTCCTCCATCAAAGCTGTCTTTCCAGTCCATTTTTGAATTCTCCCATATATTACATCCTGACTTTAGTTTTTCCCTCTCCTTCCAGTCCCTCCTCCCCATCATCCACTCCTCCTCATTTCCCTTCAGAAACGGGCAGGCCTCCCAGGGACAGCAGCCAAACATGGTGTATCAAGTTATAGTAAAATTAGGTTGGATAAGGCAACCCAGTAGGAGGAAAGGGGCCCCAAAAGCAGGCAAAAGAGTCAGAGGCGGACCCTACTCCCCCTGCTAATGGCCCCACAGGAACACCAGGATACACAGCCATAACATCCATGCAGAGGACAGGTCAGATCCATACAGGCTTCTGATCTGTGGGCCCTGGTTAGCTGATTCTGTCAGAGCAGTGCTTGCCTTAACCACCTAGCCCAGTTTTTCTTATGTGACTGGTGATCAACTCAGGTATTTGTTCATGTGTACATTTATGTTTCAATTTCTTTTCTGTATTTTTTAAGGGAAAAGTATAAAATATGATGATTTGGCTGAAGAAAGATAAGTATGATTTGTAAAATATTTTTCTTCATTCTTGAGAATTTAATACAGGTATGAAATGAAATATGATCATATCAACCTTCATTTCTCCCCTCCAGCTCTCCCCATATGCCCACAAGGGGTTCTCCTCCTAAGTTCATGTTTTTTCTTTCTTTTTTATAAACCTCTAAGTTCAGTTAGTGCTGCACATGTGTATATGCATAGCCATCCGCTGGAGCACAGGGCTCCTACCAGTGGCCACATTCTTTCACATCACCCCCCAGTAATTGTCAGCTGCAGCAGCTCCTCAGTAAAAGGTGGAGCCTAAGTTCATCTAACCTGTCTGTGCCACAATTTAGATTGGTTTGATTTTACACAGTGTCTTAGTCAGTGTTCTGTTGCTGTGAAGAGACTATGGCCACAGCATCTATTAAAAAGGAAAGCACTTAATTGGGATTGCATAGAGTTTCAGTGGTTTAATTCATTATCATGGCAGGGAACATGGCAACACACGGGCAGACATAGTGCTGGAGAAGTAGCTGAGAGTTTTACATCCAGATCTATAGGCAACAGAAGGGGAGACAGCCACACCAGGTCTAGCTTGAGCATATGAGACCTCAAAGCCCATGCCCAGTGACACACTTCCTCCAGCAAAGCCACACCTCCTAACCCCTCCAAGTAGTGCCACTCCCAGTGACTAGATTTCAGACATATGAGCCTATGGGATCTGTGCTCATTCACACCGCCACAACCAGATAACCACATCTGCTGTGAGTTCATGAGTATAGCATCCATGTCATCCCCAGAAGACAGCATCTCACAGCACGTCTTTTGAACTTACACTCCTCCTACTCTGTGATGGGCGTGAGCTTTGGTGTGTGTGTGACCTGTCCCATTGGTGCCCCACTTATGGCTGAGCGCTGCATCTCCTGAACGATAGTTTTTATAGTGAGCCTGCCTCTAACAGTGTCTCTCCTGTCTGACAGGGCTGTAAGGTGAGGGACCACATGGTTATTCTTCATGATCAAGGAGAAAGTGATGATGCATCGTCTTGTCCGACTACTAGAATACTGGACGATCTATACAAGCACAGGGATGTCATTCTTGTGCCTTTTCTTAAAGATGCGGCTAGGTGAGGAGAAAACACTACTTTTCCATTTTATTCAGTGCTTTCCAGTTCATGATCCCTCCCCCACAGTTTCCCCATCTCAATGGTGTCAGTCCTCCTGCAGCTGCCATTTCAGAGAGTTGAACTGTTGATGCTACAACATCCCAGCATTGCAGTGTGTGCATGTGCACGCGCTTACACATGTGTGCATGCTGGGAAGGGGGGATGTCTTAGTTAGTGTTTGTATTTCTGTAATGAAACACCATGACCTAAAGCAAGTTGAGGAGGAAAGGGTTATTTGGCTTACACTTCCACACTGTAGCATATCACTTGAAGGAAGCCAGGACAGAAACTCAGACTGGAGCTGATGCAGAGACCCTGGAGGAGTGCAGCTTATTGTATTGTTCTTTGTGGTCCTTATAGAGCCCGGGACTACCAGCCCAATGGGAGCCCCACCCACAGTGGACTTGTCCCCCACCCTCCACCCAAGTCAGTCGTTAATTAAGGAAATGTCCCACAGGCTTGGCTACAACCTGATCTTTGGGAGGTATTTTCTCATTGCGCTCCCTTCTCAAATGTAACTTGTGTTAAGTTGACATAAAAGTAGACAGGAGGGGGATGTGGAGAGAGGACAGAGCTTCGTTGAATTTATGGTGATTTTCAACACCAAGAACAGAGTTATTTGACAGATAAAATAGAAAAATACAGGAAGTTCAAGGGGAGAGAAAACTAACAAAAAGGACTTGGTAACTAAAAATGTTGAGATTTTAAATCCAGTGTTTGGAAATTTTGAGTTCCACATCTTCTTACCCCACCCCCACCCCATCTCACAGCATCATCCTGGGATCAGATCTCAGGCCTCAAACTGGACACACCTTGTGCCAGTGAGCTGTCCCCAGTGACACAAGCCGGGAAGAAGCTGACAGTTGAGATCGTCTTTCCATAACTTTGAACTCCTAAATGTAGTTATGTCTGCAATCCCTTTTGTGGTTTTGTAGCTGCAGCAGGCTGTTGGCTGGACTCTTTGGAGCGCGATGCCTTACCACCTGCTTCTGGCAGACAGGACTCGCCTCTAGGGGATGCTCTCTCTCCTAAAGCAAGTGCTGTACATTAAACGTGGAAATGTTTCCAGGCATAGTTTCTCACACCTGTAATCCTAGCACTTGGGAGGCAGAGGTGAATGATCTCTGAGTTCAAGACCAGCCTGGTCTACAGAGTAGGACAGTTCCAGAACAGCCAGGGCCACACAGAGAAACCCTGCCTCAAAAAGCAGGGGAAGGTACATACTGAAGTGACAGCCTCACAGTCGAAAACGAAAATTTCGGTTTTGTAGAGATAAGGATCAGGACTGAGGCCACCGTAAGAATGTGTGTCTCTTAAGCCATACGCAGCATCTGTAAGAACAAGGTAGTCTGCATGCATATATGAGCACAGTGTGTGCAGTGCCTGGGGAGCCAGAAAGGGGTCACATTCCCCTGCAGCTGAGCCTTCTCTCCAGCCCTCCTGTAAGTGGTAAGAAATTGAATGTTTCTCTACAAAAAGAATGTTCTTATCTTTCAAGTGATCCTGGGGCTGGCTCCTGTGATGAGAAGGGCCTGGAATATGATGTTTTACTGGAACCAAATACACCATGGGGCCCCAAAATGGGGGAGCTCAATGCTGTGAGTAACTTTTCTGTTAAATGTGTATATAAAACAACTGGTGGCATCTTGTCTCTGACAGGAGCCTGGTCTGTTGAAATTAAAATTGAACTGGTTATCCAATTATAACATGATGCTGTGCTGAGTGAGCAAAAGTGTGGAGAGTGACAAGGAATAGACTATTTGACTCCAGGGGACTGACGGCTGATAAAAGTTTAGGAAAAAACCCTTGTTTTCAGGCTTTCTATTAAGGAAAAATAATGAGCTGAGAAATAAAGGAAATGTAAATGTGTGTTTTGTTCCCTTCTTGTTCTTTAATATATTGGTATGAAATTTTGTGTTTTATTCAAAAACATGTTTTATTTTTCCAAAAGTTTTAAAATTGAAAAAATTTAAAGGTGACCAGATGTAATAAGAGGCTGCTTATTCATTTCCCAGCTGCCCAAACTCCCAAAATAACCACACAGAAACTGTACTAATTAAATCACTGCTTGGCCCATTAGCTCTGGCCTTTTATTGGCTAACTCTTGCATATTAATTTAACCCATCTCCATTAATCTGTATTACCACGTGTCTGTGGCTTACCAGGTAAAGTTATGGCCTCTGTCTCTGGCGGGGCTACATGGCTTCCCTCTGACTCAGCCTTCATCCTCCCAGCATTCCATTTAGTTCCCCCTCCCCTGCCTAGCTCTGTTCTGCCCTGCGCAGGCCTAAGATGGTGTCTTTATTAACCAGTGGTAGTCACAGGATACAGGGGAATCCCACATCAACCAGAAGAGCTTGGATTCCGTTTATTCTGCTGAGTTTTGTTATTAAGACCCGGGAATCTATTAACTTGTTGGCTTTCTTGGTGGATGTAGAATTTACTTGAGAAAGTGAAAAACTCCAGAAAGCTACATAAATAGATAGTAATTAGTTATTTAAGAATTATGTACAAGCTATATAGTTACGTGGTTTCTTAACTTAAAATAAATGCAAACTTGAAGGCATTACAGAAATAGAGACAGTTCACAGAGAGAGGAAAGAGAAAGAGGGAGCAGAGTGAGGGGACAGGAGAGAGAGCAGGGAGAGAGCACACCCACTGTGAGAGCCCAGAGAAAGCAGCAGAAGGAGGGGGCAGAGAGGGGAGAGAGACTGGGGAGAGAGAAGGAAGGGCAAGAGCAAGAGGGAGATGAGCAATTAATCATTTTGTACACTGCTGTAAGCACAGAAACGATTCCCAGTGATGAAGATAGGATTACCCTCAACAGTGCAGAAGAAGAAAAAGAGAAAGAGAGAGAGGGGGGTAAAGAGAAAGTGAGAGGAGAGATGGGGCATGTGAGACAGTAGGAAAGAGAGATGGGGAGAGAGCAGGGAAAGTAGGGGAGAGGGGGAGAGAGAATGAGAGCAGAGAGAGTAGGGGAGAGGGGGAGAGAGAATGAGAGCAGAGAGAGTAGAGGAGAGGGAGGAGAGACAGAATGAGAGCAGAGAGAGTAGGGGTAGAGGGAGGAGAGACAGAATGAGAGCAGAGAGAGTAGAGGAGAGGGAGGAGAGACAGAATGAGAGCAGAGAGAGTAGGGGAGAGGGGGAGAGAGACAGAATGAGAGCAGAGAGAGTAGAGGAGATGGAGGAGAGACAGAATAAGAACAGAGAGTAGAGGAGATGGAGGAGAGACAGAATGAGAGCAAAGAGAGTAGGGGAGAGGGGGAGAGAGGATGAGAGCAGAGAGAGTAGAGGAGAGGGGGGGAGATAGAATGAGAGCCGAGAGGAGGGGGAGAGAGGGAGAGACAACAGAAAGGAGGAGATAGGAGATAAGGAGACAGCAAGAAGAGAGAGGACAAAGACGGTTGAAAGGGAAGGGGACAGTGAGGAGATGGTGGGGAGCAGTAGACAGGAGGGCAGGATGGCATATCCACCACAGTGCTGTAAGAGCACAGGATCGGGGCCTAGTTAGGTGCAGGGAAATTCTCTCAGGAAGATGAATTCTCCACCTTCAACATAGTGTTGCCATTTCCAGCTCTGTGACCTACGGACTGCCATATAAATACACATACATGTGCATCTATATGCAAGTGTACATATATACATACGTTCATACATGCCTACATATAGAATCTGAAACCTAGGCTCTCCATATAAAGGAAAACAGGTAATATTTCTCTTTCTAAGTTTGATTTATTTCACTTAATATGGTGATTTCCAGTTGTGTTCATTTTCCTGCAGATGTCATTTTTATAGTACATTAAATCCCATATTTTATTTATCCATTCATTTGTTGGTCGACATCTAATCTTGATCTGTATCTTGGCTTTATTACTACAGTAAGCACGAATATGCAGAATCTCTGTAAGGTGCTGAGTTGAAGTCAATTGGGCCTGTGCACAGAGTGCTGTTGCTGGGTTGTGTGGCCATTCTAGTTTTATGTGTTCAGCCCCCATACTGATTTCCACAGGGGCTTCACAAGTGTAAGCCCTGCTCTCCCTGTATCCTCACTGGCGGTTGTTGTCATCTGTTTTCTTGATGCTGGCCTCTCTGGGCGGGGAGGGGGGTGGTTAAAAATGGTTTTAAATTATTTAAGCCTGAAAGTTAGCCACGCTGGTAGCCATGTAGGTTTGTTGACTGTTGCTCCTCTGCCTTTCAGTTCTTATCACTGAAAAACTGGACGCTGCAGTTGGTAAGTGAGCCGCTGGATTCCGTTTCTGTGAACTTCTTGCTTCCATATTGAAGTTTGATAATAAAATGTTAGCATGTTATTTTATAAACCTTGGTTAAATGTTTGTCATCTTGACCACCTTTCCAGTTTTGCACTCACTAAGAAAAGACAGAGCCTGATGTGCTGACTCAGGCCTGCAGTCCCACCAGCTGGGAAGCTGAGACAGGATTCTAGTTACAAGACATTTTTAAATGTATGCGTGTCACCAGTGTCAGGGTGCCCTTGGAGGCCAGAAAAGGGTATCAGAACCCCTGGACCACTGAGCCATCTCTCCAGGCCCTGGTTAAAGTCATATTTAAATCACATTTAGGGACTTGTTGGATGACTCAGCAGTTAAGGGTGCTTGCCAGCAAGTCTCAAGATTTGAGTTCAATCCCTGGGGCCCCCCATACGACAGGAGAGAACAAACTCCTGCAAGTTTTCTTCTGACCTCTACACATGTCCACAGACTAAATAATCAAATAGACAAGTGTGATTACATCACATTTATATTAAGAAAACTCTATTAAGTTATTGTTATTGTTGTTGTTGTTGTTGGGTGTTTTGGTTTTGGTTTGGCTTCTCAGATAATTTCATGTTGCCCAGACTGGCCTGGAATGACTCTGAATTCGTGATCCTCTTGCCTCTGCCTCCCCAGTGCTGGGATCACTAGCATGGATTGTGTTTGTTTGTTTATTTTGAGGCATATTCTCCATGTATAGAACAAGCTAGCTTCAAATTTACCATCCTTCTGCTTGGCCTCCCAAGAACCTGTATGTGTGTTTGTGTGTGCACACACATGCATTTGAGCATCCACAGAGGCCAGAGGGATTGTGGAGCTTAGATTATAGGTGCTTGTGAGCCATGTGATGCGGGTGCTAAGAATTCAGTGTGTGTCCTTGAGAAGAAAAGAACACACAGCTACTGAGCCATCTCTGCAGGCCCTTCTTGGCTCATCCAAGAAATTAGGGAAATGTGTCCTCAGGAATTCGCTCCTGACACAGTAGTGTGGAGTTGGTCAGGTGTGCTTTTCTCTCCATCTAGAAACAGCAGTCGCTGTTCTCAGAAGAGGAAGAGTACACCACTGGATCCGAGGTCACTGAGGATGAAGTTGGTGATGAAGAAGAAGTGACCAAGAAACAAAGTAATGGTTTCTAAGTTAAAATCAACCCTCACTATTTGTGGAGAGGTATTTTCTGAATCTTCAAATGCAAGGCGTGGGTGGTTGGAGTTCGATGTCTACATGTAAAGTTGCACTGAGGAAAAGAAACAGAAAGGAAGCTCTTACCCATTAAGATTCCCCAGCCCAAGCTGGCCCAGGGCTCAGCAGCTACAGGCACTTGCTGCCAAACCAATACCTGGAACCCATGTGGGGGAAAGAGCCAGGTGCTGTAAGTTGTCCCTCTGACCTCCACAAGTGCATGTGTGCCATAGTGCTCACACGTGCACACAAACACGGAGAGAGTAAGTGAGCCCTGGTGCTCTGCTCAGTGTGTATTGTCTTTAATCTTAAAAAAAGAGCTGGAAAGATGTTTAGCAGCCCCTTGCTCTTCCAGAAGACCCAGTTTGATTCTCAGTCCATCAGACACTATAAACCTCCTGTCTTTAGCCACTCAATTTTAACATTAATTACTGACTTATATGAATGCCTTTCTTGGTTGAAAAAACCCATTTCTATTTCTGTATTCTAGTTTTTTTTGTAGTGAATGGATGTTCTAATTTATCAAATGCTCTTTTCTTTTTTTTAAAAAAAAGCAGCATTTTTAATTAATTAATTAATTAGTTATGTATACAATGTTCTGTCTGCATGTGTGCCTGACCGCCAGAAGAGGGCACCAGATCTCATAGATGGTTGTGAGCCACCATGTGGTTGCTGGGAATTGAACTCAGGACCTCTGAGCCAGTGCTCTTAACCTCTGAGCCACCTCTTCAGCCCCACTCTTTCCTTTTTTTGACGGTTAAAATCGTATAGGTCTCCCTCATTATGTCAGTATAGTAATGATGACTTTTCAAGTGGTCCATTGCCCTTCTGGGGTGAGCTCCATTTGTTAAGAGATGTTCTGTTTATGTTTTATACCATTTGACCTGCTTATATATTACTAATAAATTTTTCATGGTGCCTATTGGAATATTTTCAGTTTTCTTAGGATTCTTTTTTCTTTTTTGAGTTTTGATATCAAGTTAGTTATAACCTTCTAAATTAGGAAATGCACTGTTCACTTTTTTGTAGGGGAAGAGAGGCGGCGCGGGACCAAGCACAGGGTCTCGGGCTGCCCAGCAAGTGCTCCATCGCTGAGCAGTGACCCCAGCCTGTGCCTCTTTTCCATAGCAGCACTTTGCGTATTCCCTTCCACAAACCCTGATAAAATTCAGCAGTGAAGCTATCTGGACCTGGAATTTTCTTCATGGAGGGTTTTAAATTTCTTTGTTGTAGTGTTGCTCAAGTTTTTAATTTCTTATCTGTTTTAATAATGCATATAGCTGAAGAAATTGTATCCATCTTACCTAATTTGCTGGTATAAAGTTGTGTTCCTTTTGTGTCTTGAGAATCTCTACATGGCCCTTTGGTTTGGAGTCACTAATCTAAGAATCGGATGTGGATGTCAGATAGTTTCCATAGCTGGTTTTGGCATTGCTCTCGTCGTATCTCATTCTTTATGGTTACTTGGAGCTGAGGTTTTTGTTGTTTTTAATTCTTTTTTAGTATCTAAAATGTGTTTATTGGGATGGTTCCCATTCATCATGAGCTAAAGTGCTTTCAGGGGTGCTTCCTCTTGAAGCAGAATCCTGTCAGTTTGCTTTTTCTGTGTGGGCTGACAGATCAGCAGAGCAGCCAACACACAAGACTGCTGTTTGTGCGTGGGTAGAGATTCAGGAAGGTTATAGCATCCAGGCCTGCGGCATCTGTGAAGTAGGAATTGGGGCTCTCAGCAGATACGCCTCTGGTGCTTCCTCTCCTCTTTTGTAGAGATGAAGCCAGTTCTTGTCAAAAGCATGTTCTCTCAGGGAAGTCCTCACTGCTAGAAAGGTATGTTTTTAATTCTTAAAGTAGAAGCTTGGCTCATTGGTGTGGCTGTGATTACAGGTGTGCACCATCACGCCCAACTAGAATTTTAGTTTCTTTTTACTTTAAAGAAATCTGGATATATTTAAAACTGTTTTACCCTGAGCTACTGTGATATATTTCACAGATTTTGACATATTTTATTTTGATGTTTCACATACACACACACACACACACACACACACACACACACACACACTGGGGTTGAGAGGAGTTGTTTGCTTTGTTTTGAGACAGGGTCCCATATATCCTCAGTTAATTATAATTTGCTGTGTAGCCAAAGCCCTTGAACTTCTGGTCCTCCTTTTCTACCCTCTTTGTGCAAGCTAGGCAAGCATCCTATCAACTAAGCTACACCCTAAGCCTGTTTTGTTTTCATTTTTCCTTTTTGAGATCAGACCTGTACTTGATATGTAACCCAGGCTGGCCTTAAGCCCAAGGCAGTCCTGCCTCAGCCTCCCAAGTGCTAGGATTATAGATGTGTACACCATGCCCAGTTTGGGTTATAGTTAGTCAGGTATTTTCTAATTTTCCTTATGATTATATGTGCATGATGTTCATGGAGGCCAAAAGAGAGTATTAGAGCCCCTAGAACTGATGTCACAGACAGTTGTGAGCTGCCATGTGGGTGCTGGGAATTGAACCCAGTTCTCCTGGAAGAACAGTCAGTGCTCTTAACCACTGAGCCATGTCTTCAGCTCCTAGATGACTTTCTTTTTTAGTATAGGACCTTGCTGGTAAACAAAGCTAGCCTTCAGCTCACAGTCCTCCTTTCCCTTCTCCCACTGTTGAGACTATGAACACACATCTGTGTGTCTTGTATGCTCGCTGAATTCACCGTAGACTATGAACACATCTACTTTATTTCTCACCTCCTTTCATTTTCTAACTTAAAAAGACACATTGTAGCCGGGCGCACACCTTTAATCCCAGCACTTGGGAGGCAGAGGCAGGCGGATCTCTGTGAGTTCTAGGCCAGCCTGGTCTACAAGAGCTAGTTTCAGGACAGCCTGGTCTACAAGAGCTAGTTTCAGGACAGCCAGGGCTACACAGAGAAACCCTGTCTTGGAAAAAAAAAAAGCAAGGATATATTACATAAATTGCATGCTGTTGGTAAGTGTGTGTGTGTGTGTGTGTGTGTGTGTGTGTGTGTGGTTTGTTGAGATAGGGTTTTCTATGTAATCTTGACTGTCCTAGAACTTGATATATAGACCAGGCTAGCCTTGAAATCACAGAGATCCTCCTGCCTCTGTCTCCCAAGTGCTGGAACTAAAGACATGTGCCATCATGTCCAGTAGCAATTGCTTTCTTAAGAACGGTTTTGCAATCTCAACCTTTAATTGGAACTTTTGTTTCTATTTTATTTATTTATTAATAAGGTTATATAGTCTGCCATTTTACTGTGTTGTATTTACCCTACATGGTTCTTGTCCCCCCCACCCCCCGCCCATGTGTATTGTGTGTGTGTCCTCTGAGACAGGGTTTCTCTGTTTAATATATGTGATTGTCCTGGAACTCAGAGATCCACCTACCTCTGCCCCTCTCTCTGCCTTCCAAGTGCTAGGATTAAAGGTGTGTGCCACCAATGCCTGACCTCTTTTTTTCTACATTTTTTACATTCATTTATTTAGGTGGGTGGTATAAATGCCATAGCACATGTGTGGCAGTCTGAGGACAATTCTGGAAGTTGGCTCCTTCTTTCTACCATGTATATACTGGCTATTGAACTCTTATCAGGCTCAGCAGTGAGCACCTGTACCCACTGGACCATTTTACCAACCCAAACTTTTTCATTTATTTATTATTATTTGTGTGTTTTTCTGCTTTCTTTGTGTGATAAGAAAATAGTATTAGTTTATCATTTTAATAATCTTATTTCATTTTTATTTTTATTTGCTTTTTGCTATTCTGAGGTTTGTAACACACATCTTTAATCCAATATAGCTAAATAGGATTTACTTTAAACATAAGGGCTTTCTAATAGTCTTAATTCTGCATGACTTCCCCTGCTGTCTGCTGCTGTTATCATACACATCAGTACTGTTCTGTTTTCATGGACGATTGCTTCCAGAACACCACACATGCTCTTCAGACGCTCCAGCCCCTTATAAAATGACATTATTCTATCTGTGGTTAACCTCTCTGGCCTCCTGTATACTCTAAGTCATCTCTAGATTACTTGTAAACAGTATAACTAATTACTATACTTTATTATGTAGGGAGTCATGATGTTTTAAAGTCCTTATTTTCAATTCAGACAAAAATTTTAAGTGGACTTTTTTAAACTATAGGCAATTTTGAATCAACACATGTGGAAACATGGATATATAGGTTGGCTTTGTTTATGATGACATCATAAACTCAAGTGCTGATTTTTTTTTTGCTTTAAACTTTTTTATGTTGCTGAGTGTGGTGCTGCGCACCTCTAACCCCAGCACACAGGAAGCAGAAGAAGGCAGAGCTCTATGGCTTAAGGCTAGCCTGGTCTACAGAGCAAGTTCCAGACCAGCCAGGACTACACAGTGAGGCCCTATATCAAAAATACACACGCACACACACACACACACACAGTGTGTGTGTATGTGTATATATATATATGTATATATATATATACAGATAGATAGATAGATAGATAGATAGCTATAGCTGTAGTCAATTAACAAAGAGAGAATAAGAAAAATAATCTTTTGTGTTTGCCCATATACCAGTCATTTTCCTTCTCAGCGACGCTATCATCTAACACTGTCTTTCATTGTGTGCGGCTGCCTTTATTTCCTGTAGTGCAGGTCTATTAGCAAGGAATTGCTCCCTTTTATTTATCTAAAAAAGAGAAAAAGAAAGTGACTTACTTATTTTTTTAGATGGCGTTGCCTGCTGTGGAACTGAGGTTGCTGGGTATGTTTCTCTCAGCACTGGATACCACAGTCTTCACAGAATTTGGGAGGCATAGTCATCTTCTTTCTCTTTAATTCATCTGTGGAATTCTAGGTACATATGCTAAATCTTCTGATGATGTTCCGCACATCTTGAGGATTTTTTTTCCCTTTGGTCTTTTCTTTATGCTTATAGTTTGCTTTTGTTGTCTTCTGTTGTTGTTTTTGGTTTTTTAAGACAGGGTTCCACTGAGTAGCGCTGGCTGTGCTGGGACTCACTCTGTAGACCAGGCTGCCCTCAAACTCACAGAGACCCACCTGCCTCTGCCTCCTGAGTGCTAGGATGAAAGGCATGCGCCACCACTGCCTTGCTTAGTTTGGTCATTTCTGATGTCCTGTTTGTGAGGTCACTGATTTCTTCTTCTGTCTCCCAATCCCCTGAGCTGTTTGCTTTCTATTTCACCCTTTGGGGTTCCTAAAGAACACTTTTCTTTTAGAGACTAACTAGTCCTTGGGGTGATGCTGCCCACATTCGGGTTGGTCTTCCCTACTCACTGAGGGCCCTTAGAGGTCCTCTCGCAGATGCCCAGCCAGACGTGTGTGTCCTAAGTGCCTCTAGGTCCACAGCCAAGTTGACAAGGGAGAGTGACTGCTAAACCAGAGCTGTCTTTAGACACCAGGGTTCACCGCTCATTGTCTCCTACTTCAGAGGTTCTGCTTTTCCAGACACAAATCTGCCCTCTGGCACTTTAACCCCGCTCTCTGCAGCTTGAAGTGTGTGCAGTTTGGAGAGCTGATTCAGTCCAAGGCAGAGATTCCCCTGTCTCACAAGCATAGGTGGCCTGTTAGGGGCTAGGGTTTGTCACCCTGGCGGGGTTAAGGCTCAGCTCAGTATTTGGACAGAGTTGTACTCTACATTCTTCTGTTGGACTCTGTCACCCCCGGAGTTGGTCAGGCTTAGCTTCTGGCTTCAGGCTAGAGGACCCCAAACTCACAGTTCTTACCTCACTAAGTTTTCAGTATAAATTGCCTAACTCTGTGCCTAACTTTGATTATTTTCCAGTACTTTGAATAGCTTTGGTAAAATTTCTGTTGTTTTTGTATCAAAGGACTGGCCCATCCCTTCTCCACTCCATTACCATATATCCTGTTCTTATGTCTTCTAGCAAAGTTATAACCCTTGATCGGTATTATTAATTTTGCTGCTGTCTACTGTGATATCTCCAAGTTCATCGTATATACATCATATGTTACAGGTTCCCCATGCTCAGTAGTGACACGGTTCCCCTTGAGAAAGGACAGAGCAAACTTGGAACATAAGAGCTGTGAGAGACAGCGAGTCCATCCTTCTTGCCTTGAGCCTTTGTTTCCAGATGCCGCCTATGCCCCTTCTCTTCCCATACCCACATTCCACTTCACTCTTGGCCAGAACAGACCCAGGGTATTGACTTAAGAAGGCCACTGTCCAGAACATGACATGTCCCAGTCCTGCCTCCCAAGATCATTCCTACTTTGTGTCCTTCCTGAGCAAACTTCATCGTGAAGTTTTCCATGTGTAGTGATGTCCCTTATCCTCAAAGTGTATTTTCTCTAGGTGATACTAATTTGTTAAATAAAAATCTTGAACTTAGAGGGCAATTCCACTGTCAAATTAGATTGGGAAAAATAATTATGTATCTTTCCATGACATTTTAAGTTAACATACAAAGTAGTAGTTTTATTATGCACTCATTATTTTCCTTGGAAGATTTACCAAGTACAGAGAAGAGCTGTGATTCCAATGGCCCCGTGGAGCAGCTTCAGCTTCACTTCCTCGTGTATTCGAGTTTTGTGCAGACATCAGCATTTTTTTTTCTTAAAGATATAATTGTTGGCTCAACGTTGTTCAGTTTGGACACAGGAGTGACACTGGCAGGGACGGCACTCATCTTATGTCGTCCTTTCTTTCCAGGGAAAAGGGAAAAGCCGAAGAAGTTCACTAAGCAGCCAAAAAAGCAGCTGTCTTCACCCTGCTCTCAAAAGAAAGAAAAGGCGCTGGAGAAGGTAACTGGACAACCTGATGCAGTTTCAGAGTTCATTTAAGAAGTAGACAAGCATGTGTAGCCTACACAAGTCCAAATAGAGAGTGAATAACAGGGACACTAGCAATGTAAGTGGATGAGGATCTGGGAGATACAGGGACCATTGGAAGGTGAGAAGCAGTGCCTGGCTTAGTGTGCGTCCCTCATGTAAAAGGATGGGATGGACACAGGTTTTCCTCCATGTGCATAAACCATCTGTATAGAGCTGCACACACAATTGGTAAGATTAATTGGCACTTTTCATTACACGTGCTGTAGTGCATATTTATAAACAGTAAATCGACCTTTAAAATCAAAGTATCTTTTTATGACCTAAAGCTTTGCTCTTATTTTCCTGCACCGTAGAAGAGATAAAGTTCCAGAGCTGACAGAACAGTAGTAGCTGCAGGTGCCTCGGGAGAAGCCCTGAGCTACACGGCTGTGTGACAGGCTCGGTCTGTGACCGGATGGACCACACATCCATCTTAGCTAACTACGACCTGCGGATGGGTGGGTGGGTTAAGTTTTTAAGAGTTCCAACTTAATAAGCTTAAAGTTCCAAGCTCAGCAGATAGACATTCAGTCTAATTTTTTTCTTGAAGAAGTTTCTTCTCTAGCCTGTTTTACAATGAAGGTCAGATGGAGCTTGTTTCACTATTATAGACCTTGTTGCTGCAAGGCTTGTTTTTATTTATTTATTTATTAAGATGAGGTCTTACTATGTAGCCCTGGCTGGCCTGAAACTTATGGTGTTGGCCAGGCCTTCATCTCATGGAGCCCTGCCTGGGATTAAAGGTGGGCACCACCACTCCCAGCTGTTGCTGCGAGGCTTAAATGAAATAATAGTTTTGGATGCTCGTGGTATAGTGTCTTGTACTCAATAAATGTACATTGTTCTTATAATTAGTTAGAGCACTAATCAATGAATATTCTCTAACTAGATAATGTTTTCTTCTTTTTCTTTTAGTCAACTTCTAGAGATGTGTCTCCTTTCGTGTGAGTATTGGTTCCTTGGTCCAATTGGAAACCCGTCCTTGCTTTGGTTTTGAGACAAGGTCTGTATTGGCTGCACCCTTAAAGCAGCGTCAGTGGTTGTTTCTGTTCATTTGTCCAACAGTGTGAGCATGCAGAAGAATAAGTGGGACGCCACAAGATCCTTGAGGTTCAACCAGGACGCACAAAGAGAAGATGGTAAATTTTGTTATCTGAGTAATATAAAGTTAGGTATAAATACCAATGTTTTTATTGTTATGTCTATATTTTGGGGGTGGTAGGTGCAGGTGAGTGCAGCAACCATTAGAGGCCAGAGAGGGGCATGAGATATTCTGGGGCTAGCGTTATAGGCAGTTGTCAGCTGCTTCATGTGGGCTTGATGCAGATGCTGGGAACCAGACTTGGCTCCTCTTGGAGAAGAGTCTGTGTTCCTAATCCCTAAGCCGTCTCTCCAGCACTGAGTAGTGGTAAAGGCTCCAAAACAAGAACTCAGTGTGCACGGGCTCCAGCCCCAGGCAGAGTGGCATCACTAGGCCATCCAGTTGGTCGCGTGTTGTCTCTGCATCTGTGATTGAGGTCTCTTAGACTTGTTTGTATGTAGAATTTATACTGTAAAAATGACCAAATATGTTTTAAGCTGTCATAGCCTCGTATTCTTACAATAAAATACTAAAAGCTGAGTATTTTATAAAGAACAGTTTATTTAGCTTACAGCTTGTGTGTGTGTGTGTGTGTGTGTGTGTGTGTGTGTGTGTGTGTTTGTGTTTGTGTTTGTGTTTTCAAGATAGGGTTCCTATATGTAGCTTTGGAGCCTGTTCGGGAACTTGCTCTGTAGACCAGGCTGACCTCAAACCCACAGAGGTCCTGCCTCTGCCTCCTGAGTGCTGGGATTAAAGGCGTGCACCACCACCTGAATAGCTTACAGTTTTACAGTACCAGTAAGTATCTCTTTGGCTCTGGTGAAAGCTTCTGGCTTCTGACTACAGTCCCAGTGTGGTGGATGACATTACAGGAAGCATGTTTAGGAGGAAGTAGTTACATGCCAAAAAAGGAAGCAAAAAAGTTTATTTTTGTATCAATGTGACCTTACAGGAATTAAACAGAGTCACATAGTAACTACATTGGTCTCTTCTAGGGCTGGTTTCCCCAATCAGATATCTACCAGGCCCTAGCTCCTAAAGTTCCATCACAGCTGGGATCAGACATGTACCACTTGATCCTCTGGGGACATATTAACCATATCCAGGAATCTGAAAGACAATACAACTGTCTGTATATTAATCAGTTGCTACATGCTACCTTAAATTCTTTACTGATATGTAGAGGTGTGTACCTGAAATGAAGAACAAAATACATTTTCATAAACCTTTGTTGATTATAGTATTTCTAGAAAAATAGGAACTGTGTGATTTTCATGAAAAATAATGGTGTATTTTTTTGCCTACAGATCAGCGGCGGATGTCTGAAATTACAGGGCATCTAATAAAAATGAGATTGGGTGACTTGGACCGAGTCAAATCAAAGGAATCAAAAGAAGTAAGAACTATTTACCAGTGTGTATATTTAAGTAAAATTTTTCTTCCTGGTTTTATTTCATATGAAAAATAGTTAACTGTTGTCTTAGTTAGGGTTTCTATTGCTGTGAAGAGACACCATGACCACAGCAACTCTTATAAGGAAGACATTTAACTGGGGCTCAATTCAGAGGTTTAGCCCATTATCATCATGGTGGGAAGCAGATGTGGTGCTGGAGAGGTAGCTGAGAGTTCTACATCTGGATCTGCAGGAAACAGGAAGAGAGAGTGACATTGGGCCTGAGATTACGTGATAAAGCAAATTATCCTTAAAGTATAGTGTCACACCAAGAGTAGGTTAACTGTGCATTGTTGGTCAAAGTGACTGAAAAAAGTGCTGGATCTGTTCACCTTTGTTTGTCATACCTGGATGTTGTCTCTAAGATAAATGCATCTTGCTGAAAATCAGGACTGCACTGCACGGAATTCTCACAAGAGTTACTGTCAGTCACAGCATTATGTGGCATCGGCGTCTGCATTATAAATGCACCATAGCTCCTAAATAATCCATTTTGTATGTTTTTACTTCCTCATTGGGGTTGTAGCTCATTGGTAGAGTTTATGCATTCTAAATCCAATCTCCAGCAGCAAAAGTAAAATGAAATAAATGGGAACAAATAAGAGGATAGGACAGGATGGAGCAAAAGAAAGGAAATTCACTTACCCATAGAATTTACAAAGGAAAGCAAGCTGTGACCTTCAGTTAGATAAAAATTCCTTAGCAAAAGGGCCTATAGACTTGTGTGCATATATGCACACATACATATGTGCACTACTAAATTAAATGTTCAAAAAATTTTAATTTCTTAGCTTCAACACTGAAGCATGATCCACAAAAGAAAAATTAATCAGAATCCATCAGAACTTAAAGTTCTTCTTTAAAACCACTGTAAAGGAAATGAAAAGACAGCTGGGCTGGGTGATGCGATAGCCAGAGCTGTTCAGTGACACCCTGTCCCCCCCCCAAAAAAAAGAAAGAATAAAAGATTCATAATTGAATGCCAGCCTGGTCCACAAAGTGAGTTCCAGGACAGCCAGGACTGTTACGCAGAGAAACCCTGTCTCAAAAAACAAACAAACAAACAAACAGTTCATATGCAATGACAAACCAAGTGTAAAATGTTTGTCTGATGAATAGGTTTGTGGAAAACAAAGGGGAGAGAAATGATATTGTAATTAAATTATCTCAAAAAAGCTTAGCTCCTCAATAATAAATAAACCAATAAATAGGCAAACTGACCATGGTGGCTCGTACCTTTATCCCAGTACTTGGGAGGCAGAGGCAGGTGGGTCCCTGTGAGTTCCAGGCCAGCCATGGTAACATGTGAGACAGTCTCAAAATAATAGAGGCTGGAGAGATGGCACAGCACTTAAAGGCACTGGCTGCTCTTGTAGAGGACTCTTAAGGACCCATAATCAATTCCCAGCACCCATATGCTATTCACAAACCTCTGTAACCCCAGTTCCAGGGGATGCAAGCCCCTCTTCTGGTCTCCCAGGGCACACTGCACATCTGGTATGCAGGCATGCATGCAAAACACCCATACATAGAAATTGATAAAGTAATTTAAAGTAATAATGAATAAATAAATCAGGCAGAGGGTTAGCCAAACATCCCAAAGGAAGGGATGCAGGTAGCAAGAAAACATGAAAATGCAGCATCATTAGTCATTAGAGAAATACAAAATAGCATCTCTATCAAATGCTGCTTCTCTCTGAACTTTTGTTTAGGTGCTCATGAGGTTGTGAAGCAAATGGACTTCTGTTTAGCTTGTAGGAGCTGTGGAAAATAGTTCAGGAATTTTTTATAAATGCCATTCATTTATAATGTCATTATTCATAATTGTGAAAAATTAGAAAGTCTACAAAATGGTAATGTGACAAGAAAAATTCTGAGATTTCCTGAATTTAATAGGGCTAGAAAAGAGATAGGAGAAGCTTAACTCATAACAAGGTGTATGGTGCATGCCTGTAGTCTCAGCACTCAGGAAGATGAGGGTGGATGGCAGATAGTCACACTGAATAGTCCTAATCGCCAGGCTCAGTGGGCAGTTGTGCCCCAGGACCTGCCCTTTCTTTTTCTCTAATTTCTGTGGCAGCTCAATAAAACCATCTTTCAAAGAACCCTCAGGCTTAAGGGGTTTTGATTGCTAGGGATGTAACTGAGTTTATAGAATGCTCACCCAACATGCTTAAGGCTCTGGGTTTGCTCCCCAGCCCACATAAACCAGATGGGTGGTGCAGTCCCCATACTCAAAAGATGGAGTAGAAGGATCACAAGCTTAAGGTTGTCTTTGGTTGCATAGTAAGTTTAAGACCAACCTAGTCTACATGGGACCCTCCCTAAAGGGCAAGAGGAGTTCAGAGTTTAGCAAATAAACTATACATGTTGTTTTTTTTAATTATACATGTTGTTTTTTTTAATTATAAACTGATTGACCTAGTAGCTCAGACTTCTTATTAACTCTTATAACTTATATTAGCCCATTATTCTTGTCTATGTTAACCACATGTCTCAGTACCTCTTTTGGCAAGACAGTGACATCTTGCTTCCTCTATGTCTGGGTCACAACTACAGACTGAACTTTCCTATTCCCAGAATTCTCCTGTTCTCGTTGCCCTGCCTCTACTTCCTGCCTGGCTACTGGCCAATCAGCATTTTATTAAAATACGATTGACAAGATACAAACCATTGTCCCACAGCACTCCGCCCCAAATCCAATCTCCTTTGTTTAGCTTTTCTCCTGACCATTATCCATAATAACTTGTAACCTACATTCTAAACAAAGGAAAATACCCATAGTTCATTTGTTGGGAATGTGGTGTAGTTTTCCAGGATACTTCCTGCTGGTTGGGGGTGTTGATAATCTTATGGGTACCTAAAGAAAATTTTGAATTATAAAAAAGTCCTGACTGGAGTATCCAGTGAGGCTTGATCATCTCAGGCAGCAGTTTTGAATCTGTTCTGGATGTAGAACTCAGACATCTGGGTCATTCACTCCTATTGGAGATTTCTCGGGTGGGGGTCTTCCTAAATCAAACCTGAGTTTTCTTAATCTGGAATGAATCCATAGCCTCTCATTTCCTGTGGAAATAAAAGCAAAACCTCTTCTCCAAAGTAACATACCTTTTGACTTCAATTTTGAAGTCAAGATATTTTAAAAATACTTATCTTGGATTGATTCAGCAGCATTTATAAACAAATATCTTTTAGTAGCTGTTTTGCTCCTTCCTCAGCATTCAAACAATTCAAAGAGAGCATAATAACATACAGTATCCAGACACTCTGTGTGTTTTCCATCTTTATGCGGCTTTTTTTTAACTCTATTTCTTTTATTTCTGTTTTTAATTTTTGGCTTTTTGAGACAGGGCTTCTCTGTGTATCTTTGTCCTGGAACTCACTCTGTAGACCAGGCTGTCCTTGAACTCACAGAGATTTGTCTGCCTCTGCCTCCCAGTGCTGTGATTAAAAGCATCAGGGTTTAGCAAATAAACTACATTTTTTAAAAAAATAAAAATGGAGGCTGGAGAAACCACATAGCGGCTAAGAACTGCATGAGTGCTGGAGCTCAGAGTCCAGCCCCAGACAAGAGCCACTGTGTCCCTGTGCATTTGTCAAAACCCAGAACCCTGTACTAAATGGTGTCTTACTATATGTACTACTTCAGAAGCCTGAGCTTATAGACCAAAAATAAATCACTTCCTAAATTTAGAAGTGTGTTTTGTTATGGGGCAGTCTTTCCTTCCTTGAAGGTAACTCAACTTTGCTTCTTTACCCCACAGTTTGCAGGAGGTATCTACTCTAGGCTTGAAGCTCAAGTCAAAGCCTCCGCGCCTGGCAGTGCCCGGCAGAACAGCGCAGACAAAAACCCCAGGTAAATCAGCAGGAGCAGCAGGAGGCCTCTGGCTCCGCAGAGTAAACCCTGTGAGCACTAAAGCACATAGTATGACTTCCGTTCCTTATTTCAGCAAATCAGAACGCTTTTTAACAAGTCGTGAACACAAATTTTCATGAACATAAAAGGCTTAGTTTTCTTTAAGTTTTCTATTTATTGAGCCAGCTACATTCGAGTTGGCCATTCTTGTCCACAGTCTGGAGGTAAAAAGCTCTCCTAGTAAGCTCGCCACATGTGCTCTCCAACACCAAGTGACGGCGATAATGCGCTAGGAGCAGCTACAGTGCAGCTGTGGGCTGGCGAAATTGTCATACTGTGTAGATTGTGTTAGGGTTACTGTAGGAAGTCACTGAACCTTTCCTGTCCCCTCCCCCACCTCCTTTCTCTGTCCCCTGTAGTGTGGAAGTAGGCAGAGTGTGCTGCAGAGTGGAGGGTCGATTATTCTCTGGCTGTGACGTGGTCAGTGGCCTCTACGTCTGACATAGGCTTTGTTATCCCGAAAGTCTCTTGAGCATCAGTCCTAAGCCTTTATCCTGCCCGAGGGGACAGAGCTGCCTAGGTCGGCCCTTTCTTTACCAGAAAGTCCCCGAGTGCAGTCACATCTTCTCTCTTGTGCCATTGGCCATCACTGACTCTCTGTTAGGACTTAAGGTGCTGAGGCGTGAACACAAGTATTAGAGACGCTGTGAGCCTAGATCTGCACAGCTGGACTCGGCCCCAGTCGCTGTGCTGGGTTCACCCAGAGCAGCCGTGCCTACAGCTGCAGTTCTCACGGCTCTCATTCCAAGTGTCCGCCTGTTTCCCCGGAGAAACGCTGCTGTGTTTCCTCACAGTGCTGCGCCTGGCCTGTACTGTGCAGTTCACATACGAGATTCTCTCTCAAAGTAATTTTTAGGTTTGAATTCCAATTGCGTCTCACTGATGAGCGGCACACAGTGTCGCTGAGTGTTGGTATTGTCAAGCGGACAGACTCAGGCAACAACCACCACCGTCTGTTCCCGAGGAGCCTGACTTTCTTTTCTGTTTAAACAATCCAGGTCTAAAAGTCGTTTTGGCCAAGGGCGTCCTGCATAAAGCACCCTTAAACATAAAAAGACAGAAGGCACACTCCTGGACATCCGAAATTGTTCATTTCCTGAAGACCTTCAAAACCATGACTTCTAGGTGTTTTATTGGTTATTCCTGCAAACCGCGTAAATCATGCCGAGACAGATATATAGTTAGGCTTCATTAAAACCTAACTGTAAATATAAATTTTTATATACATTTTTCCTTGTATAATTCTAGGCTGTGTAGAAAATAATTACAAATTTTACATAGTTAAGATTCCTAATATTTGTTACCCTTTGTTTATTTGAAAGAGAAAAGACCTAAATTGTCAAATGACTGAGTTTTGGAAAGACCTTAAGAAATGAAGGGTTGCAGTTGGTAGTGTTACCGTGCATGTGTGCTGATCGCCATTGTGTGGACTTAAGTCTTAGGAATAGCATTGAAAGTGAGTTCTGTTTGATGATATCCAGTGATGTGAAAGTAGGTCTATGTGAATATGAAGCATGACAGAGCTTGACGCCGCATTGAGTTTCAAGATGAGGTTTTTTCAGTATCATGTTGGTCCAGACGCATCCATCTTTCAAGGCTTACTATGTGGAAAGTGCAGTGTTAATTTGTTTCTTTCAGTTCTTCATGCTTCTGTGTTGGTCATCTGAGCCTGAATTCTGGTCATTAGTTTCTCTTCTGTGAAGCTAGTGGCATCCCAAATTTCCAAGAATAGCCTGTGATGGTTTAGGGCAGAATTGTTTCGGTTCTGTAACATTTGCTTGTATGGTTCTCTGACCCAACAATTACAATCGCTGGTTACCTAGGAGTGTCTTAAAATTCCCAGATAGATTAGATGCCTGGAAATTTCATACATTCAAGAAAAATAAAATCAACTATTTTGTAGATCATGTTTTAATTTTTTCTAGCCAGGTACATAGCATACCCAGGAAATTTTGTTCAGACTGTAAGCATGCACTAATCAGGTGTTTGGAGATTATTCAGAGAGCAGGCCTTGGTGATATGGGACAGAACAGTTCAGGTCACACTCAGTTCACACAAAAAGAAATTAGAATTGTTAGTGTACCGTTTGGTTGTTATATGAAGTTCAATTATTTGATAATTATGTTTTTAATGTCTGATTTTGTTATATATATATTTCAGTCATCTGATACTGTGGAAATAGCTTATACCATATTTATTTTTAAAAAGTATTTTTTAATACACGATGTGTGGGTCTCATTATTCGTCAGCTTTGCATTTGGCTGCTGGTCTCTGATAGCAGGGTTTGGATGTGTGTGTGAACAGGCCTATTGTGATCAGCGTGATTCGAAGGGAGCCTGCTTTGGGATTTTCACTGATGATAAAGTCCCGAGGGGACTGTTGCTAACAAACCAGACTTTATTATAGTCTGACTCTATACAAAATATGTCTGTGATACATGGACAGGCATCTCCTCTGCCAAGGATTTTAAGGATTTCTTTACATTAATTCTGAGTTTATACTTCTTTAATCGAAATAAATGGCAATGACAAAAACCGTGTAGAAAGTCCCTTGATCTGCCTGGTTCTACTCTCTGAGAAGTCTGGAGTGCTCTGTAGTCTACATATTGCCTGGAAAATGAGCGGTGTACGAGGTGAGAGGCTGAGGTTTCACAGTTATCATTGGGGTGTGATGGCAAACCCCGTCACTCTGGAAACTGAAGTAGGAAAATCCCACACTCAAGACCTGTCTCAGAACATTTAGTCAAACATTTAAGGCCTGAAATACCACAGAGGGTCTGGGCGTGCAGCTCAGCAGCAGAACACTTGCCTACAGTAGAACAGGTACACAGGAGCCTGGTTTGCGCCCCACTAACAGGCGTGAGTGGAAACAGCGCATGAGTGATCTGGCCACAGTGCCAACTGCATTGCATGAACCAGTAGACTTCACTGTACTCGTTCCTTTTCTTCTGAATGTTTAGTTGGGAACTGTGAGCTATATAATTATTTTAGAAGCTGAGGCTGAAGCTGTCATATTTTTTGCTGATGGCATATTTAAATAAGCATTAAAAAGCCTTTTTTCTCCAAACTGGGCAATAATTCTTCGGCCAACCTCTAGCTAGCATTCAGCAATGGTTCTGCCTCTCCCAGGCCAGAGGCGCTGTGTTATCTGGCTAGTACAATTCTGATGGCTTAGTTCCTCCAGTCTCCCTAAAATGTGGTTGGTAGAGGAAGCTAATCCTGGGATAATGTTACAGAATTATTGGGAGCGAGCAAGTTAATAGGTGTAAATTATTAATCCAGTAATTTCTGACTTATAGAAATCGTTCCATAAATATCATCTATTGTTGCATTGATATTGTTATTTGTTTGGAAGAAATTTTCAAATTCTTTAAGGCAAAAGTTAATTGTACCTCTTTCTATAATTTGAGTTTCTATGGGGGAAGTTTTTCAATTACTGGCCCCACTCTGCTCTTGGCTGTAACTTCCTGTCTGCCAGGCTGTGTTCAGAATTGAGCCCAGTTTCTCCATGGCGCTGGTCTCTGTGCTGTCACTGTGGCCCTGGGTAGTGTCTTCGCGCTGTGCTCTAACAAGGACCACTGATGTTTTCTCTAACAGTGTACTCGCGTTTGGACCTAGAAAGGAAGCTCCTGAATCTGTTTCTCTCCATCTCACCACCCCACCTGTCATATCTGAGTTCTACAAAAGTTTTGTCTCTCCTGGCTGCCACCCTAACTTTGTGTAATCTGTTACCCAGGGCCTTATGTATGAGTAACTGTGTGTTCACACCTTACTTTTCACAGTTGTCACTATGCTTTAATCCACCCAGCCACCCAGGATGAACACAGCCTCATTGCCTAGATTTGCAAGTTCCTACTTTCCCACCTTCTCCTCTTACTGGCCACATCCCAGCTACCTGTTCTTCCCAATGAGTAAGTGCATTTTCACTTCTATGTGAGCTATTCCCGCAGTCTGCAAGGCTGTCTGAGAACCACATTTGGGTTAGATGTCACTGTCTCGTGGGGATCCTTTCCACTGCCAGTGTAAACAACACTCCCATCCTGTCAGAGTTTGCTTCTGCCGGTGTCTGACATGTGTGTGGCGTCTCCCAGTGTAAAGCCTGAGCCCCAGTCTGACTACCTTAGTGTGTCACAGTGTACAGTGATTAGAAGATGACACCAAGCTGCGTCTCTCTGGAGGTCACCGTGGTCGTCCCAACATGGCAGCAATGTCCTTCGCCTCATCTAGATTCTCATCATCTCAGGATGGGTCACTCAGAGTTCCCTGTAGACCCACACTGAGTTCTGCTAGAACCTGCCAAAATCAGCTTAAGTTATAAGCAGAGTGGCTGTCCACATAAGCCACAGTTGTGACCATGTGACCTCTCAACAGCTTCTACACGTGGGTGCTTGTGTGATGAATAGACAGGCGCCGTGGCATTTTCAAGGAAGAGGCCGTGAACCTATAGGCCTCTCTCAGTCTCACCACAGTGATTATTTATGGAGCTTCCGTCTTCCTCCTTTGAGATGGAGTCGCTCACTCACTTGGAGCTTGCCATCTTTCTGGTCTATGAGAGACCCAGCACTACAATTCCAGGTAGACACAGCCATATTCAGATGTTTATATGGGTTCCGGGGATCTGAACTCAGGTCCTTGTGATTGCTAAACAAGCCGTCGAGCTAATCCACCAAAGTGAGCCTCATGTGACTTTTTCAGACAGAGTTTCTCTGTGTAGCCCTAGCTGTCCTGGAACTAGCTCTGTAGACCAGGCTGGCCTTGAACTCACAGAGATCTGACTGCCTCTGCCTCCTGATTGCTGAGATTAAAGGTGTGCTCCACAACCACCTAGCACATACAATCATTTTCTACCCTTATATTTCATCCACCTTTTTTTCTTACATTTTTATAAAAATAATATGTAAAGTTTGGGAAGTGGGTCAGTTGGTACTTGATGCATAAGAAAAAAGATCAGAGTTCAATCCCCAGAATCTGTGTAGAAAAACTAGGTATGATGTCGGGCTTGTGTTTGTAATCTCAGCAACTGGGGAGACAGGGAAAGGCAATTCCCCGGGACTCAATAGCCAGTCAAGCCAGCCTTCTATTGAGAGACTTTGTCTTGAAAAACAAGGTGGATGGAGCCTAACTTCCACACATCTGCACACGTGTATGCTGTCACACACCCGTGCAACACACACATATACTCATATTTAAAATGAACAAGCAGAATCTTGGAGGTGATGCCTTTGAGTCCAACCAGGTTCAGGTAACGAATGTGGGAAAGGAAAGATCGGAGTGGAAAGCGGCCAAAAAGCACAGCTAAGAAGTCCCACAGGCATTAGCACGTACATGCATGCACAAACAAGTATACTAACACTGCTGACAGTCTTGAGAAGGGTGGCCCATCACTCATGAGGAACCCCTCCCCCAAGACCCGCCCAGGAGCCCAGGAGCCCTGAGGGCAAAGATGGTGCTCAGCCAGCCAGACACTGCAGCAAATTGTCTTCCAAAGGTCAGAATAGACAAAAGAATATGGGTGTGTGTGAGTGTGAGTGAGTGTGAACAAAGTGCTCATGCGCATCACCATCGTGCACAGGACAATATTCTTACCTACTTCTTTATGGGTAAACAGACCCACAGATGGCAGCTTGTCTAAGGGCAGTAATACATACACATGATTTTGCAGCGTACTCGGTGACACTGTTACTAGCCATCAGTGTGTGTAGCACACGTGGATATGCAGCCTGACACGTAGTAAGTGTTAAGTTTTTCTGGCCGACAAACCTCTCCGCCAACGCAATAATCCAAGTTAGACCAAATCAAACAATTAGAAGAAGCCCAGGCTTAGTGGATGCCAGCACTCTCGGAAAAACACAAAGAGGGGGAAAGGAGAACCAGAAGGACCGTGTGTTCCTTCTCTGCTGGGGGGCAGTTAAAATAGTCTGTGGGAGGGAGTGGTCTGGACCCTCCCGGGGAGGGGCCACCTTTTGGCGGGCTTTCTTAGAGGTGGAGTTTGGATTGAGGCAACTCCCAGGGGAGGGGCTGAGGTGACCTTCCGACCAACAGTGAGCCCTCAGAAAGACTGCTTCTTCAGACTGCAGAGATTTGGTCCTGCCAGTTCTGGAGGGTGGTGCTGTGCTCTAGGCCTGCCTTGCTTACCTCCCGGTTCTGTGCCAGGACACTGAGGCAGGCTAGCGGCCTCCAGCTCTGTCAGAACTGTTCTGTATGTGTAAGAAACAGCCCAAACAAACATGGCAGTTTACATATTAATTTTGAGTGAAATTGTTGATTGTTTGAAACTCTATTCCTATCTATGATTAATATATTTCCTCTAATTTAATAAATTAACAAAATTAATTCTTTAGTAAGAAATGTAGTCAATCACCTGTCTGAATTTTACTTTACATCAGGAATAAATTTGTGGGAGAAATCTTTATCGTGTACCGCCTTAGCCGCAGTCAGTACTGGACCTAAGTTTGTGGTGGTTTGCATTGCTTTTTAAATTAGGCCTCATTTTGTCTGGCAGGTAGGTGCTGGGACTCTTCTAACAGTGGCTCTGGAACTGGGGGTGACATTGTATTTTAAAGCTCACAGAAGGTTCTTGTTCAGGTGGAGTCAGAAGCACACTGATGTTTGACGTGGTCATGTTTAAATGACAAGCACTCACCTCCACCACAAACGTGCTCAGGAGCATAAGATCTCAGGAAATCGTGGACCCTGCTGCCAGAGCCTCGCCTTGAGGGACTGTGGCCTGGGTTATGTGCACATTCAGTTTTCAGGGTTGGCTTTACGCAAGTGTGCATGTGTGAACTGTCTGTAGCAGGAAGCAGAGTTCTGTGGATGTAACTGGTGAGAGAGAAATTGCCAGGACACACAGAGAAGTCTAGAAGGAAAGCAGAAGAGAGCAAGGGAGGCTACTTAACCACATTGCCATTACAGTCTGAGCCCTTCTGACGTCAGACTCGCCCACTATGAGACTGGTGGCTCTGCATGTGTCTATTACAGGTTCTGTAAGCATATTCTCTAATCATCTTAAACAATAAAGGATAAAATACTTAAATTGTTCAGATTAATTGAAATAAGTCATAGCAGACAAATCAGTTCAAACACTTTAAAAACCAAATGTTCTTTCTTTCAGCGAACACTTGTATTAACTTAGAAAAGCCATAACCTCTAATGTATAAAACTGAGTTCCAGCTTACCTAGCCTTCCAGTCTGCTTTCGAACCTGCTGGTTGCCTGACTTCCATCCTCATTCTGTCCACCAAGGTGGGAAAGACACACAAATGTGGGAAACGCAGGGCCGATTTACCCCAGGATGTCCATAGACGCTGTTTCAGAGATGGGACGAAGGGAGAGTTATGGGAGAACACAGCCTCAATGCACCCACCAGCTAGTAACCCAGCAGAACAGCATTAGAGATTATAGTAGAAATAAAAACATCCCCACACACCCATCCTGTTGCAGATAATCTTTTACCTCTTCCCTCCCCCAAGTAAACCTTTCACTGAATTTTCTATTTACTGCGCTGACGCCTGTCATTATGTGCCTCCATAGTTTGCATCCACAACAGAATGGTGTGTGCAACCTTCATGTAATGACTCATATTGCACACATCCTTACACAGATCCGAAAGTATACTTTTAGAGGAATACATCTTGATACAGGTAGCTGAAACTTATTCACTCAGTAGTATTCTAGTTTAGCAATCTCCCAAAATACATGTATCTGTTTCTTGTTAGTAAATGTTGATGTTATGTTTCAGGCTTGGTTTTGGTTTTATTTTTTTTTAAGTAATGTCTTATTATGTGGCCCAGGCTGGCCTCAAGCTTGCTACCTGGCCCAGGCTGGCTTCTAACCCACGCTCCTCCTGTCTCAGTGTCTGGGGTGCTGGGGTTACAGACATGTGCCGCCACACCTAGCTTCAGTTTCTTCCCCTTAACATTCCAGTAAAAACCTCTAAAAATTCTTTTTGTGAATATATTGGTTAATGGATTTGCATGTCAGCAGTTTGTCAAGTTTTCCTCCTGAGTTGTTCCAGCATGGGTGCCTACCAGCAGCACCTGATGCCCCTGTTCGCCAGCCACAGCAGTTCTGCCAGTCAGGATGGTCCTGTTGCAGTAATAACACAGAATCTCAGCAGTGTAGTGCAGAGTCCTAGGCTCTGCTCGTCATGGTCACTAAGGGGCAGGGATGAAGGCTCCCTCCGACACTGACCTACTGAAGCAGGGGAAAGACACTTACCAGGCTCAGCTGCAGCCCATGAAGTCCCTGCATAGAAATACACTTTGATTTTAACTGAGCCAAACCAGGCCCATTGCCGGTCTTAACTTCTTAGTCCCCATTCCTCCCCTCAGGGTGCTACTATTTGTAAGTTTTATTACAAATATCACAGGTCCTGACAAACTGCAGTTCTCACTAGTCCAGAGAAAATGAGTGTCATCGTTGTTTGGTGACTTACTTAGGGGGGTTAAGTGTATGCTTGTATGTTTATTGGTCACTTGGGTTTCTTCTAATTCTTAATCCATTTGTGCAGCTCATAACAATTAAATAAGCTAATTTATTAAGAGATTTATTTCTCTTAGCACTAGAAACCAAACTCTAAGATAAGCTCGTGCTGTCTAGTGAGGGCCCCTGAACTGCATCCTCGTGCAGGAGAATGTGGAAGACAGGCTCAGCCAGTACTAGGTCATGTCTCTGTTAGGACCAGAAAGCTGAGTGAGGTAGCGCGTACCTCTAATCTCAGCATTTACGCAGGAGGATGGCAAATTTGAAGCCAGCCTGGGCTATGCAGTAAGACTCTACCTTAAAAAAAATCAAAACAAAAACATTTCTTAATACTATCAAATTGATAGCAGCTAGGTTTAGTATGGGACAGATGTGTTAGGGTCTAAAGAGCATCTGCTTTCCTGCTGAGCCTTAAGGCTCACTATATGCCTACGAGTGGTCTGTGTGCATGCCGACCCTTTATTAGTAACATGGATCATGCATACCTAGACCTTTCAGAATGCGGTATCTCTTTGCATTTTGTTTAAGGTTGTTAACGATTCATAGAAGGTTTTTTCCTCTGTTTTTGTTTAGTTTTCCGTGTTATGAGATGGTATCCCAGGATAAGCCCAGAACTTACAGCAGCTCTCCTGTTTGTTCATTTGTTTGTTTGTTTGTTTTCGAGGCGGAATCTCACTGTGTAGCCCTGGCTATTCTGGAACTTACTCTGTAGACCAGCCAGCCTCAAACTCAAACATCTACCTGCTTCTGCCTCTCGAATGCTGGGACTAAAGGTATGCACCACTCCACCTGGCAATGGGTCTTGACCTTCAAAATCATTTTTATAGGCATGAGCCAACATACCTGGAGGAAGTTAATTTAGACTATAATTAAATATATTAACTTTTCCTCTTTATGATTCCATCTCTTTAAGAAGCCATTTTTGTTCCTGATATTTACTGTAATGTTTGCTTTCAGAAGTTTTGAGATTTATCTTTTTCATATTTAGGTGTAATGCTGTCAGGAGGCTGTCACTAGACTTGATGAGATTATCCTGGGTCTTGAATTGTGTTTGGTGTGAAATAGAGACCTAATTCTTTCCTCTGTTTATAGAGCTGTTCTGGCACCATCCCTGACTCCCTTCACAGTGACTAGCAGACAGCTGCCCGACACAGGATATGTCTGTGCACGTGTGCGCTCTGTCAGGGTTCTTTGGTTGGATTCCTTTCTCTGTCCAGGCCTGTGGTAGTTTCATTAGGATGTATTTCTTTGTGTGTGCGAGTGTATGCATGTGTGTGCAGTACCCACAGAGGCAAGAAAAGGGCATGTGATTCCCTAGAGCTGGAGTTACAGGAAGCTGTGAGTCCCTGACTTAAGAGCTGGGAGGGAATCAGATTCCAGTTCCCTGCAAGGACAGCAAGTGCTCGTGACCAGTGAGCGGTCTATTTAGTTCTGGATTCCCGACACTATAAATGCCTTTCAGCTTATCTGTGTTAGTAGTCCATCTTCTTCTCAGTAGTTTACGTTGTTTATATAATAGAGTGTGAACAGACCATAGTAGGGAAGCAAAAACTATTCTAGGATTCTCAAGAGAGGTTTTACTGTAAAAGGAACTGGCTGAAAGGACTTAAAGAAATGTTAAACTAAAGGAGATGGTAAGGCAAAAGCTGAACTAACAAAAGAAAGCAGTTAGAATCATTAGAACCTAGAAGCTCAGAGGAGGAACTTCCAGAGGTGTGATTCTGATAAATTCCGAATTTTTCAGACCTGCGAGATGGCTCAGTGGGTAAAGGCTCCTGGCACCAAGCCTGACGGCCTGAGTCGACCCCAAGAACTGACTCCACGTTGTCCTCTGGCCTCGACTTCTGTGCCATGACATACACACATACACACACCAAATAAAAATGTAATTTAACACTTTAAAAATAAGTTCTCATTTTCTTCTGGTACCTAAATGAATACTTTATACATTCACATAGAAAAAATAATTTGTTAGAACGGTTAAAGAAAATTCAGTTTGGTGACGAGGTACAGACTAGCCCGGTAGGGGTGAATATATAATATCTGAGTCTGCACCTCTGGGAGGCTGGGACAAGGATTACTACAAGGCCAGCCTCAGCTACACAGTAAGTTGCAGGGCAGCCTGGGCTAGAGTGAACCCCGTCTAAAGAAAGAGAACGCTGCACAGTCTAAACTGAATGGCGACTGGTGACAGAGACATGGTCGGGGCTTGTGCTCAAGTCTAGCAAAGGGAAACATGATGTCTTCCTCCTGACTGCAGGCCTGCAGCGGGGAAGCGGTGCCTGAGTTCTGTCCTGCTGACAGGCCAGTCCATGCTCAGGGACATCTATCGGGAGCCTTTCCTGAATTCTCGCTCCAGGTCAGAATGAGAGCACAGCACGTGAGTGCGGTGTATCCCAGGCTTGTGACTGTCTGGGGACTGTCTGCTCCGTGAGCGTCAGGGAGTCTTTCCATTGAGTTCAGTCTCACCCGAGCCCTGGCTTAAACATCAGAGGTTAGCCCCCAGTGTCGTGCTCCCACCAGGAAACTCCAGATTAACTCTACAAAGGGGGATAGAGAATGAGGGGTCCCTGTGGGGAAACAACCTGGGGGAGGAAAACCTCCATCAGAGATGGACAATTGGGACCCCAGCCGCGTCAGGTGGGAACCATTGTTCCTTTGTTGGGCTGTGTCATTTTCTTTGGTCTTAAGTGGAGGAACCAAGGTATAACTTTAGACTTAAGACTGTCTTACTAAGCACACAGCTCCTCGAGGATGGCACTACCCTGGGAAGCTGGAGAGATGCCGTGGTGCTATTGTGTACCTCTCTAATGTTCTTAGGACAGCTGTGCTCTGCCGCACACATAAGCCTCTGGGTGATAAGAAGAAGATTTCTCAAAATTCTAAAATTTTCATGAAAATAATTTTTAAATGGAATTTTGAATATCTGAAAAAGAAAGCAAAGTCAAACACAACCTGTATGACTGACAGATCCCTGAGACAAGCTCGAGAACGTAATGTAGTGTGTTACAGAGTCGGCATCTCACCCCAGGACAGCTTCTAATGAGCAGCACCAGAACAGCTGAATTCGGCATTCGGGAAAGATGCGGGTCATGGCAGACTCCGTGTGCTTTGCTAAGTAGGATAAAGTCCACCTGGGCCAGAGAACCGTACATAGCGGACGAGTGCTGGGTGAAAGCACTGCTCTTTTCACTACAGAAGACAAGCAGGCGGTAAGTGAAAAATACCAGAAGAGACAAAGCCTAATGGAAAACTGCTCCGGCACACCTGTAATCCCGGCTGCTCCAGCACGCCTGTAATCCCGGCTGCTCCGGCACGCCTGTAATCCCAGCTGTGCTGGCACTCCTGTAATCTCTGCTGCTCCGGCACGCCTGTAATCCCGGCTGCGCCGGCATGCCTGTAATCCCGGCTGCTCCGGCACGCCTGTAATCCCAGCTGTGCTGGCACTCCTGTAATCTCTGCTGCTCCGGCACGCCTGTAATCCCAGCTGCTCCGGCACGCCTGTAATCCCAGCTGAAGCAGAAGAACTGTGGAGTCAGAGGCCACCCTGGTCCATACTGAGTTCTGCACCGGCTTGGCCACAGTGACCACCCTCTCAAAAATCAGGAAGGTAAGACAGTTCACAGGAGAGCACAGGTCCAAAAGAAACAGGATGCAGGTTAAGGACCCTGAAATACCTGCTCTCGCCTGCTTTAGCATTTATTGCTGTGATAAACATGACGATAAACACGGGGAGGACATGGTTTCTGCCCTCCCACAGCTCACAGGGCACACTCCTCAGGGAAGTCGGGGCCGGAACTCTAGGCAGGAACCTGGAGGCAGAAGTGGTTTGGCCTAATTAATTCTGGCCAGAATTGTAAATCCTAGTGGAAACATTTTTTTCTCTTTTAACTTTTATTGATTCTTCTTGGATTTCACTTCATGCATTTTGATCCCACTCAGCTCCCCTCGCATCTGCCCTCTGCCCTTGCGACCCACCCAAAACAAAACCAAATTTAGGAGAAAAACTAGGCAAAACAAAGAAAACGTGTCCGTGTGTGTGTGTGTGTGTGTGTGTGTGTGTGTGTGTGTAGCTGCGGTGTGCCCGTTGAGTGGCACAGCTTACCCTTTAGTCCGCTCATCTTGCAAATGCTCATTTTCTCGAGTCTTGATCAGGTTGGAGGCCTCTGGCCTCGGCTCCCCCACCAATAATGAGCTCTCACTGGGGCTTCTCTTGGATATCCTGCTGTCCTGTGTCGTGGAAACCCTGTAGTGTTGGATCTCTAAGTCCATCTCCTTCACATGCTCCAACAGTTCATAGATGAGGTGGATGTTGGGGTGGGCCAGCTCATAGCCTGGTTCTGGGCCTGGGATCTGGGTGGTAGCTGGACTGGTCAGCTCGCTAGCTCTCCCTCCTCTGCACTTCCTGGATGAGCTCCCCAGCTCGCTAGCTCTCCCAGTGCTGCCTGCCTCAAGGGGCGGAGCCAGTTCTGCTCTCTGGCCCTCGGGTCCAGCCCACCTGCCCTCACACCACCAGGGCCGGCTCCACTGTCTTTGCCCAGGCTAGGTGCAGGGCCAGCGGGGGTGGGACCAGCTCTCCTGCCCCTGTGCCCTCAGGGCTGGCTCACCTGTGCGTGCACCCAGGTCAGGTACAGAACCTGCTCTCCTGCGTGCTGCAGACGGTAGGGGCAGGGCTAGTTCTCCCACTCTTGTGACCCCAGGGCTAGTTCTCTCTCCTGCCGCGGGTAGCAAGGGTGGAATCTTTCCTTCACCCGTGCCACCTCATGGCAGATGAGGGGTAGGGGTGACTTAATCTCACTCCCTCAGGGCTTGCTCACCTCCATTCCTCACTCTAGTGTGCTGCTGCCAGTGAGGGTCAGGGCTAGCTGTCCCCCTCTTGTGACCCCAGGGCCAGCTGCAGGTGGTACCAGGTGAAGCCGGGAGGGCATCTCTCACCCATGCCACTATATGGCAGACAAGGAAGATTCATCTGCATCCCTGACCCAGAGCTCAGCTCTTGTGTGCTGCCCTGGTGTGGTCCACGCCTGTGGTGATGGGTGGGGCCTGTGGTGATGGGTGGGACCATCTTTCCTGAGTGAGACCGGGTCTAGCTCTTTTGCCTCAGTAGACATACAGCAAAGGGCAGGGTAGCTATCCCAGGGTTGGTGAAGGCAGAGCTTGCTTGAAGGTTGGTGAAGCGGATCATGGTTCCAATGATCCCCTCTGCTAACACAGGCCACAGACATCACAGAACCACTGATCCAGACATGGCCCTAGGCGGCAGCCCAGGCTCGGGTGTCTGCTCGAATGTCTGAGTGACCAGCCACCTGGATCAGTGTGGCCCTGGCAGCAGCATTGGCCTTAGACACTGACACGGTCTCAGGTGGCTGACCAGACCCCAGTCATCTGCACAACCCTCCGTGGTAATAAGAGCCATGGACACCAACTCAGACCCGGACTGCTGCAGGACCGCGGACCCAGGCATGGCCTTTGGCAGCAGCCCTGGTCTAGATAATACCATGGCCTCGTGTGACAGCACTGGCCACCCAAATAGGCTTTGCCCCAGCAGCGGCACAGCCCTTGAATACCAACATGGTCACAGGTTGTGGCCTATGCCATGGGCATCCATGTGGTCTTTGGTGGCAACATGGGCCAGGGACATCAACACAGACCACAGACCCAGACATGGTTCTTAGCAGTGGCCTGGGCCAGGATGTCCCTGCGCTGGTGACATCTGAGTGGCAGTGTAGGCCACTGGGATTGACGTGGCCCCTGCAGCAGCATGGCCCTTGGATGTCAACATGGCTCCAGGTGGCGGCCAATTCTTCAGGCCCTCAGTGGTGACAGTAGCCACAGGCGTCAACACAGCCCCCTTGGCTGCTCCAGGGCCTCAGGACCGAAACTAAGCCCTGGCCCTGGTAAGCAGACATTCCCATTAATCTGTTCCTCCCACCTTCAGCTCTTCAGATCCTCCTCTCTCCCCAGCCCATGGACCTTTCTGCTTCTCTCTCTTCCATTTCCCCAACCTGTACTTGCTCACCATGATGATGCCCGATCATCCCGGGCCGGGATCTAGTCGGTGGAGTCCTGCCCACCCCAGCCTAATGGCTTTTCTTCTCTCTCATGCCAGTGTCTAGAAACCTAGGGCAGCACCTACTATGATGGTGTCTAACTGCCTGGTGCCAGAGGTGTCAGGCGGGTTTCTGATTGATTGTGTGCCCCCAAAAAGATGGGGGGAGAGCCATCTGTGTCCTCCACCAGCTCAGCCCTGGAAATGGCTGAGCCCCTAGTGGTAATGTTTTTGAAGGGTTATTTCTGTCGCTCCAGGAGATGGCTCTGCAGTCAAGGGAGCACACTGCTTTTGCAGAGGACTGTTCGAACCCCAGTGCCCACGTCGGGTGGATCACAATTGCCTGTAACTCCAGCCAGGGCTCTGTAGTGCCTCTGGCCTCTGTGGTTCCTGCACTCACGCACATACTGACATACTGACCCCCACACAAAGCCAGGCACAGCAGTGTGTGCCACTAACTCATGTACTTAGGAGGCAGAGGCAAGTGGATCACTGATCTCTGTGAGTTTGAGGGGTACCAGGGCTATGTAGAGAGATCCTGCCTCAAAATTATTTATTAACTAATTTAAAATAAAGCTTTAAAAAAAAAGATCTTCTAAACTTTCAGAAAAGTTGCAGAAATAGTTGTGGAAAAACTGCCACACATGCCCAGAAGCCACAGCTGAGTTGTATGTCCTGTGCCAGCGATGTTCATAACGGGAAGGACCCAGCTTTGCTAGGACCGTACCGCCATGCCGCTCCAGTCTCTCTCACCCTGCACAGCTTGGATGCCTCAGTGACCTCCCGCCTTTGAGTGTTTTTATGCGGCGCGCTTCCTGGCCAGCAGGAATGAATGCCACTAAAAACGAGAATTCCTTCTCTGTCACGTCTTTATTCGGAGCCCCTGGTTGAGGAAAATTGGGGGAAGGGAAGAGAGAGTGCAGGGACAAGAGAAAGCTTAGAGAGAGGAAGTAGAGTCCAGAGGCAGCTGCTTTTAAACGGTGGAGAGGCTTGAATGCTGTCCTGATGGTTAATGCCATTCTGCTGGTCTGCGCAAGTGCAGGCAAGGGTGCTCAGCCCCACGTGGCTAAGCCAGGTATGGGCTTGTATACCTCCAAACTGCAGGACCACCTGTGCCTCCAGGTGGCTCCCTACATTTTTACATCAGGTTGGGGTTTCTTGAGACACGGCTGCACTGTGACGCCCAGGGTGACCTACACCTGAGTGTCCTGCCTCTACCACCCAAGTGTGCACCACCCCAGCACCTCATAAAATACAGTCTGGGGCACACTCTCTGTTGAGAGATTCTTCAGCGCCACGAGGTATCACCGCAGTAAATTGGATCACGTGGTTATGTTGCCTTCCACTTGTCTCCACTGTCATATTATTTTTTTTCTTTTTTGTTGTTTGTGTTTTGTTTTGTTTGGAGACAGAGTCTCTCCATGTAGCCCTGGCTGTCCTGGAACTTGCTGTGTAAACCAGGCTGACCTTGAACTCACAGGGACCCATCTGCTCTGCCTCCTGTGATGACATCATGCCTGGCTTCCTCTTTCCTTTGTGATGAATATCTTACGTGGAGACGGTTCGACTATCCATACTTTCTTCATAATCCCAGTTTCAGGCACTAGGACAAGTGTCAGTGGCTGGTCCCTCTTTGGTCATTAATGTGAGAGCTGCTAAGAAGCCTTTCTTCCAGGTCTCTCCTACTATAAAACATTTAATTCATTAATGTCTCTATAACATAGGGCTCATTTAATTCAAAGAATTATAATGTATAAATCTCATTATTTCTATGCTTAAGTTATCCCCAACTTGGACACGGGGTACATGTCTCCATCTTTGGTTCTGGTTCATTTGTTTGGACACTTCCATCCTGGCTGGCACAGGGTGCTCTGGGCTCAGCGAGTTCTCCCCGTTTCTCTCTGGAACCAACTCCCCACAGAACACTGGTTCCTAAAGCTGTCTTATATTGCCATGTTTCAGCTTCCAAACTCACACTGTGGACTCAAAGAGGAGGTGTAAGTATGTAGCCCTATTTCTCCAAACAACTCACCTATCCCATGACCCAGGGATATATGCTGATGATTCTAGCCCAGTCCTATCCCATGATGCAGTGATATATGGCGATTCTAAGCCCAGTCCTGTCTCATGATGCAGTGATATATGATGATGATTCTAAACCCAGTCCTGTCCCATGATGCAGTGATACACGCTGACGATTCTAAACCCAGTCCTGTCCCATGATGCAGTGATATATGATGATGATTCTAAGCCCAGTCCTGTCCCATGACCCAGTGATACACGCTGATGATTCTAAGCCCAGTCCCACACAAATGGGTTCACTCTAACTCTCCATTTTTTAAATGTTTACTCTTCTCTTAGTGAGAATTTGGCTGTAATTATCTGAAATACAGTGACGTATTTGCTGACTGTCTGGTGTGAGTCAGTCTTCTGTCCCCATCATGCCAGCCCTGCCCTTCTCGCCAGTGCCATCCTCATTACAAAGCGTCAGCCCTACCATCCACGGACTACCGTGGATGACACAGCTCTTGTGAGGCATCGTTGTATCTCGTTGGTTCACACAGTAGATTTTGAAGATGCAGGGCCTCCAACCTGTTTATTCACCAGTAAACAGATACTGTGTAAAACTGAAGAATGACTGTTGACTTAACTTTTATATTGAAATACCAAGATTTTAAAAATATCTACTCTAAGATCACTATTAGATTTAAGAGTAGATTTTAAAATCCCAGATCTACACAGTGTAGCACTGACATGTAGACACACGACACGGTCTAAAATGAACCCTCAATTATGCACCCAAGTGATTTCTGACAAAGGTGCCAGGCCATTCAGTGCAGAAGGATGGCTTTTTCTGAAAAAAAGAAAGGGAAGTCCATGTATTCACGTGCCTAAAAATGGATTCGGATCGCTTAGCACATGTTGTACACAAACTTTGCTCATCTTTTGGCATACGGCATACACCTGTACTCTGGAAGAGCACAGGAGAGCCGTGAGTTTGAGGAGAAAGTGACAGGGTAAGTCAGTCTGAGCTACACAGTAAGATGCTGTCTCAAAATGCCAAAACAAACATTAAACCAAATCACCATCAAATCATAAAAACATCAAAATCACCAAAGACCGAAAACTATAAAAATCTTTTGAAGGAAATAGATCAAAGCTTCACAATGCTGGATTTGACAATAATTTCTTGAATATGACAACAGAGGCCCACATAATAAAAAATAGACAAATTGGATTCCATGAGATTTTTTTAATGTGCATTGAAAGGCTCAGCTGGATATGACAGCTTATGCTTATAACCCCAACAGTCCAGAGGAGAAGCAGAAGGACCACAAGTTCAAAACCATCCTGGGTCACACAGCAAGACCCTGTTTCAAAGCAAAATTAATATGGGCCAAGGAAAAAGGCAACCAAAGAATAGGAGAAAACATTTGCATATCTTATATCTGAAAGCCATTGAGTCCAGGACAGAAAACACCCATGAGTTCAACAGCAAAATAAACAGCCTGTTCAAACTGGGCAGAAGGTTTGCTGTGATCTGAAAGCTTGTGTCCTCCATCCCCTGGATTCATGTTAAAACTTGGTCACCAGTGGGAAGAACAGCTATTGCCCGGAGGTGAGAAAGTGGGTTATTTCATAGGTAGACTGTAGCTGGAGGAGGCGCTTTCATGTACCGACTGCATGGTCCCAACTTACGTTAATTACAAACTGTTTGGCCTATTACCTCAGGCGTATTATTAACTAGCGCTTACATCTTTTTTTTTAAAGCTTTATTTATTCATTTATTTATTTATTTATTTATTATATATACAACATTCCTTCCATGTATGCTTGCATGCCAGAAGAGGGCACCAGATCTCATTATAGATGGTTGTGAGCCACAATGTGGTTGCTGGGAATTGAACTCAGGACCTCTGGAAGAGCAGTCAATGCTCTTAACCTCTGAGCCACCTCTCCAGCCCCCTAGCGCTTACATCTTAAATTAACCCATCTCTATTATTCAATATTTTACCACGTGGCCATGGCATTACCTCACATCTTGCTTCCGTGGCAGCTACCGGCGTCTCCCTGACTCCACCATCTCTTTCCCTATATCTTTGCTTGGATCTCCCACTTGGCTCTATTCTGCTTGACTATTGGCCAAATCAGCTTCTTTATTAGCCAAGGATAATAAAACATATTCACAGCATACAGAAGGGCACCCCACATCAGTAAACCATTTCATTTTTGTAGATGGATGGCAGTGTTGATGGTATACAACCTGAGCACACTGCTATGACTTAAATATGACCAACACGGGCTGTGGATGTAGCTCAGTTGGTAGAGGACCTTGTAGCATACATGAAGTCCTGAGTTTCGTCTACAGCACCACATAAAGCGGGTGGTGGCGCATGCCTATAATCCCAGCACTCCAGAGACAGAGGCAGGGGATCAGAAGTTCTGAATCATCCTCATCCATATAGTGAATCTGAGGTCAACGTGGACTACATGAGATTTGTCTACAAATAGTATAAATGGTAGATTTTTTGTTTATTTTACAATAATAGAAAATGGAATGTAACTAGATAAAGCTTCTTCCAGAAGCCTCGGGTTATTAAATGAAAATCCTAGGGCCAAGAGTAGGCTGCCCTCTATGAGCTGTTGGTCAAGAAGACCTTTGACCCCCTCCAAAAGAACACAGATCACTGCTCTTGGCTACCCACCAGAACTACATGGTGAGACCATGGAAGACATATGCTTTAACCATAGGACACACAGAAGTTAAACTAGAACTACATTGGGAACTTCTTCCCTGCTTGCTAGCCCCGGTAGTGCCAAACGTTCCTATGCAAGATGTTGGGGGGAGACTTGTCATCAGCAGTCAGCTGTCGGGCTCAGCTGTAGACCCCGCGCACAACGATACTGACCAGCAGGCCAGATGGCCCCCGCTGCTGCAGTAGTGGGCTGTTAGGGGGTACACAGCTGCTTTCTGGATTTAACATCTGCTTCATCCGAAGGAATTTCTCTAAGAGTTTCCATTGCTGTGACGAAGCACCGTGATCAGAAGGCAACTTGGGGAGGAAGAGGTTTGTTTGGCTTATACGTTCACATCACTGTTCATCGTTGAAGAAAGTCAGGACAGGAACTCACACCAGAGCAGGAACCTGGAGGCAGGAGCTGATGCAGAGGCCATGGAGGGTGCTGCTTACTGGCTTGTTCCACGTGGCTTGCTCACCCTGCTTCCTATAGAACCCAGGACCATCAGCCCAGGGATGGCACCACCCACATGGGCTGGGACCTCCCCTATCAGTCACTAATTAAGAAAATGCCTTCCAGCTGGGTCTTATAGCAGCATTTCCTCAGCCGAGGTCCCTCATTCAGATAACTCTAGCTTGGGTCAAGCTGACATGTGACGAGCCAGCACAGAATTCAGTCTGATGCTGTAAACCAAGTCAGACGTTCATGGTTGTTGATGTCATGTGACCTAGTGGAGAAGCCATTCCTGTTGTTTTGCCAAATGGACCAATGTGTCTTTCAAGTCGTTTTCTAAATAACTGTGGCTATGTCTATAAAATAGTGTAGCCAGAGAGGCTTCTTGCCATGGTCAGAAGTGACTGCAGAGACTCCTAGCTGGTCAGAACAAAGAGAATGAAAGACTGGAATGTCCAGCCACAGGTGGACACTGTCACCTCTCAAAGGCTCAGGGAAGGAGTAAAGCTAATGTAAGAACCAGAGGAAAGGTGGCCGTAGGGATGCTAACTTCCAGGCACTGCCGTGGGTGGATGTTGTGGCCAAACTCACAGCAGCTGTGATTACATGCACGCGATTTGTAGGTCAAGACTCTGTCACTGGAGGGGAAGGTCTTATGGGGCTCTGTCTCTTTAGAGGATTTATACAAAGTTAGTGATTAATGGGAAAGGGAGAGACTGTTTTTCAGTGGCGTGGCTACCAGTGAGGTGCCCATGTTCCTGTTAGCAGACTCTCACCCATGATTCTGTAATAACACCCCCCTCACACGCATTCACACACATGAAAGTATACATGGGCCAATTAGAGAGGACACGGGTTAATGGGGGCGGGAGGGGAATGAGAACAGGTAATGGGAGATAAATATAATAGAAATACATGCGTGACATTATGTATAATTCATGTGTACTAATAAAACAGTTTTACAGATTAAGAATTGGAAAAGATCAGCACTTGAGAGCACTGGCTACTTTTCCAGGGAACTCTGATTCAATCCCAGCATCCACATGGTCGCCCACACCGTCTGTAACTCCAGTTCCAATGGATCTGATGCCCTCTTCTGGCCTCCACTGGTACCAGGCACACATGTAGTACACAGACATACATGCAGGTAAAACACTCATAAAATAAAAAGAAAAGAAAAGGGGCTGGAGAGATGGCTCAGTGGTTAAGAGCATTGCCTGCTCTTCCAAAGGTCTTGAGTTCAATTCCCAGCAACCATATGGTGGCTCACAACCATCTGTAATGAGATCTGGTGCCCTCTCTGGCCTACAGGCACACATGTAGGCAGATGTTGAATGCATAATAAATGAATAAATAAAAAAAAGAAAAGAAAAGAAAAAATTCTAATTAAAATATGGAAAAACTGTACTTTGAGCATGAAATAACAGTCATGAATCAAAAAACCGCTGTCCCTTCTACCTTCCCAACACACACACACACACACACACACACACACACACACACAGGAGAAGAGAGAAAGAGAGAGAGAGAGAGAGAGAGAGAGAGCACCTAAAAGATCTTTAAAACCTTTTTCATGTTGTGTTTGTTTTGGCAGCACAAATAGTAATTGCAACACTGGTAAAGATTAGCATGGCATTTGTGCCAGGAGAGCGCACCAATGTATGTAGTTCTCCATATTTTTATTATACATATCTTACCATGACCAAAAATATAGTAAGATACATCCTGTGCATGAGATTTAATGAAACTAAAATACGCAAAACTCTTTGTAGCCGTAGCAAGTCCATCTATGGCTGGGAATGGGGGCGGGGAATTGATACAAAAGAAAGAGAACTACAGAGGAAATAGAAAGCCCATTTTGGTCAGGTGGTGGTGGCGCACACTTGCAATCCTAGCATTTGGGAGGCAGAGGCAGGTGGATCTCTGTGAGTTCGAAGCCAGCCTGGTCTACAAGAGCTAGTTCCAGGACAGGCTCTAAAGCTACAGAGAACCCTGTCTCGAAAAACAAACAAACAAACAAACAAAAACCAGAAAGCCCATTTTGGGGTGATGAGAATACTCGATAATTTACATAGAAGTTGCCAAGACAGCTTGGAACTGAGCGCTTAAAATGGATGCATTTGATTTGTGTAAATAGCACTTCTATATTTGTTTGTTTTTCAATATGGCAGTAATTCTACAGAACTGGGAAGGACCGCGATGATTCTTTGGTTTTGTTTTCAGATGAGGACATCGAAGTGCAGAGAGGCCAATGGCAGTTGTAGCTGTCTCTGCAAAGCCGGCTTAGACTCAAGTGTCAAAACCTCAACAAGTTCAAAGTCTCTTCATTTTTGAACAACAGGCTTAAAAATCAACTTCCTCCTCAACGGAGATGGGAAGTGAAGCCCCTGGTTTAGACGCGGTTTGCAGACCCTGTCCGGAGCTCCGCTGGGTAGGCAGCATGCTCCGCTTGGAGACTGCGCGAAGGGCTTTGTTCTCAAGTCGTCCTCCAGCTTAGAAGTGTTTTCAGCAGTAGTCAGCAGCCGGGGGCCACAAGACCACACCCACCTGCCATTCTTTGTGGAAAGCGGTCCGCGAAGGCAGGTTTGTGAGCATGCGCAACATGCTTTTATTTCCTAATAGGTGCAATAGCACCTTTCAACGTGCGTGAACAATCGCGTGAGCATGCGCATCAGGTAGTCGGCGCTGCGGGAGCATCCACCACTGGAGTCGTTTGGGTGGGTTCCAGACTCCTGGAAGGAGGGTTGGGGCGTTTCTACACACAGCGTCAGCATCTTTTATCCTCAATTACAGAGAAGAACTGCGGATTCACTGAAAGGACGGAACCAACCTCGAAGCGAGTGACGACAGCCTCTCGCCCAATCTCTGTCCTGTTTAACTCACTGCTTTTATTATGACGTATTGCTTTTCAATCACGTGACTTGTCCATTAAAATGAAACCACGGTAATGCGTAGTGTATAAAAACTAAATAATCTTCCACAAATTCTCTCTCTCTCTCTCTCTCTCTCTCTCTCTCTCTCTCTCTCTCTCTCTCTCTCACACACACACACACACACACACACACACACACACACCCGTCTTTTCTTTAAAAGTCAGGATGTATATTCTAGGCTGACCTCACACTCCTATGTAGGCTGAGGGGGCAGAGGCGATCAGGAGACCTTCATCTGAGGATCCAGGCATTGCCTACCACCTCTGACGTGGAACTCTGCCCTAATTGCATGTGGATTTAGGAGGAGCTGGAGTATACAACCCGGGGAACACTAGGAGAGGGGGTTCTCATCCCTGATGAGTAAAAGCCTTCCAGGTGGGGTCTCTTGGGGGTGAAATGCCCACATCCCTGTAAGTAATCGTAACCTGTGAGTAAACCTACAGGCTTGCCTACAGTCCAGTCTGAGGGTGGTATTTTCTCAATAAAGGCTCTTGCCTCTCAGATGATTACAGACATAAAACTAGCCAGCACATTCTCCCAGCGCCTGGAACCCTAGGGCTTTGGCCAAAGGTTTCAAATTCTCTGCCTCGTTACATTCATGAAGATTCATGACATCAAATGTCTTTTGTGCAAACAAATCTTAAAATTTTTTATTGATTTTTATTGAGTTCTACATTTTTCTCTGCTGCACTCTCCGCCTCTCTCCTCCAGCCCTCCCCCAAGGTCCACATGCTCCCAATTTACTTAGGAGATCTTGTCTTTTTCTACTTCCTATGTAGGTTAGATCTATGTATGTCTCTCTTAGTGTCCTCACTGTTGTCTGGGATTTCTGGAATTGTGATTTGTAGGCTGGTTTTATTTGCTTTATGTTTAAAAACCACTTATGAGTGAGTACATGTGATAATTGTCTTTCTGTGTGTGGGTTACCTCACTCAAAATGATGTTTTCTATTTTTTCTGCTGTGTAGTACTCCATTGTGTAAATGTACCACATTTTCCTTATCCATTCTTCAGTCAAGGGGCATTTAGATTGTTTCCAGGTTCTGGCTATGACAAACAATGCTGCTATGAACATAGCTGAGCACCTGTCCTTTTGGGTCGACTGAGCATCCTTTGGATTTATACCCAAAAGTGGTATTACTGGGTCTTGAAGAAGGTTGTTTCCTAATTTTCTGAGAAATCGCCACACTGACATCCAAAGGGATTGTACCAGCTTGCATTCCCACCAGCAATGCAGGAGTGTTCCCTTTTCCCCACAACCTCTCCAGCATAAGTTGTCAACAGTGTTTTTGATCTTGGCCATTCTTACAGGTGTAAGATGGAATCTCAGAGTTGTTTTGATTTGCATTTCTGTGATGGCTAAGGATATTGAAGATTTCCTTAAGTGTCTTTCAGCCATTTTAGATTCCTCTGTTGAGAGTTCTCTGTTTAGGTCTGTACTCCATTTTTTTTTAATTGGATTTTGTTCTTTTGATGACCAGTTTCTTTTTTTTAAAGATTTATTTATTTATTATGTATACAACATTCTGCCTCCATGTGTGCCTGCATGCCAGAAGAGGGCACCAGATCTCATTACAAATGGTTGTGAGCCATGTGGTTGCTGGGAATTGAACTTAGGACCTCTGGAAGAGCAGTCAATGCTTTTAACCTCTGAACCATCTCTCCAGCCCAATGATGATCAGTTTCTTGAGTTCTTTTATTTATTTATTTATTTTTATTTTATGTGCATTGGTGTTTTGCCATGAGTTTTGGGTCCCCTGGAACTGGAATCACAGACAGTTGTGAGCTGTCATGTGAGTGCTGGGAATTGAACCTGGGTCCTCTGGAAGAGCAGTCAATGTTCTTAACCACTGAGCCATCTCTCCAGCCCTCTCTTGAGTTCTTTGTACATTTTGGAGATCAGACCTCTGTCTGATGTGGGGTTGGTGAAAATCTTTTCCCATTCTGTAGACTGTCGTTTTGTCTTGTTGACTATGTCCTTTGCTTTATAGAAGCTTCTCAGTTTCAGGAGGTCCCATTTATTAACTGTTTCTCTCAGTGCCTGTGCTGCTGGGGTTATATTTAGGAAGTGGTTCCCTGTGTGTTCAAGTGTACTTCCCACTTTCTCTTCTATGAGATTCAGTGTGGCTGGCTTTATGTTGAGGTCTTTGATCCATTTGGACTTGAGTTTTATGCATGGTGATAGATATGGGTCTATTTTCATTCTTCTACATGTTAGTATCCAGTTATGTCAGCACCATTTGTTAAATATGCTTTTTTGCCCATTTGATATTTTTTGCTTCTTTGTCAAAAATCAGGTGTTCAAAGGTGTGTGGATTAATATCCGGGTCTTCTATTTGGTTCCATTGGTCCTCCTCTCTGTTCTTATGCCAGTACCAGGCTGTTTTCAGTGCTGTAGCTCTGTAGTAGAGTTTGAAGTCAGGGATTGTGATGCCTCCAGAAGTTATTTTATTGTACAGGATTGTTTTGGCTATCCTGGGTTTTTTGCTTTTCCATATGAAGTTGAGTACCGTTCTTTTGAGGTCTGTGAAGAGTTCTTCTGGGCTTTACATTTAGTCTGTAGCTTGCTTTTGGTAAGATTGCCATTTTTACTATGTTAATTCTACCTAGCCAAAAGCATGGGAGATCTTTCCACTTTCTGGTGTCTTCTTCAATTTCTTTCTTCAAAGATTTAAAGTTCCTGTCATACAGGTCTTTCACTTGTTTGATTAGAGTTACTCCAAGATATTTTATGCTATTTGTGGCTATTGTGAAGGATGTTTGTGTCTCTGATTTCTTCCCCAGCCCTTTTATCATCTGTGTACAAAAGGGCTACTGATTTTTTGAGTTAATATTGTATCCTGATACATTAGTGAAAGTGTTCATGAGTTGTAGAAGTTTCTTGGTAGAATTTTTGGGGTCACTTATGTAAACTATCATATCATCAGCAAACAGTGAGAGTTTGACTTCTTTTCCAAATTGTATCCCCTTGATCTCCTTTTGGTATCTTATTGCTCTAGTTAGGACCTCAAGAACTATATTGAATACATACAGGGAGAGTGGACAACCTTGTCTTGTTCCTGATTTCAGTGGGATTGTTGAGAATTTCTCTCCATTTAGTTTGATGTTGGCTGTTGGCTTGCTATATATTACCTTTATTGTGTTTAGACATGTTCCTTGTATCCCTGCTCTCTCCAAGACCTTTATCATGAAGGGATGTTGTATTTTGTTGAAAGCTTTTTCGGCATCTAATGAGATGATCATGTGGTTTTTATTTTTCAGTTTGTTTATATGGTGGATTACGTTGGCAGATTTTCATATGTTGAACCATCCCTGCATCTCTGGGATGAAGCCGACTTGATCATGGTGGATAATGGTTCTGAATGTGTTCTTGGATTCAATTTGCCAGGACTTTTTTTTTAGTCTTTTTGCATCAATGGTCATGAGTGAGATTGGTCTGTAATTCTCTCTCTTAGTAATGTCTTTCTGTGGTTTGAGTATCAGGGTAATTGTAGCCTCATAAAAAGAGTTTGGCAGTCTTCCTTCCGTTCCTATTGTGTGGAATAATTTGGGGAGTATTGGTATTAGTTCTTTAAAATCCTGTAGAATTCTGTTCCTGGGCTTTTTTTGGTTGGAAGACTTTTGATGACTGTTTCTATTTCTTCAGCTGTTATAGGTCTGTTTAATTTGCTTATCTGGTCTTGATTTAATTTTGGTAAGTGATATTTATCTAGAAAGTTGTCCATTTCCTTTAAGTTTTCCAATTTTGTGGAGTACAGGTTTTCAAAATATGACCTGATGATTCTCTATATTTCCTCCATGTCTGTTGTTAATTTCATTCCTGATTTTGTTAATTTGGATATTCTCTGCCTTTTGTTTCATTTGGATGAAGGTTTGTCTATTTTGTTGATTTTCTCGAAGAACCAACTCTTTGTCTCTGATTCTTTGTATTGTTTTCTTTGTTTCTATTTTGTTGATTTTAGCTCTCAATTTATTTCCTGCCATCTAGTTCTCTTAGGTGAGTTTGCTTCTTTTTGTTCTAAAGTTTTCAAATGATCTGTTAATTCACTAGTTTGGGATTTTTCCAACTTTGTGTAGACATTTAGTGCTATGAACTTTCCCCTTAACACTGCTTTCATTGTGTCCCATAAATTTGGGTATGTTGTGTGGTCCTTTTCATTGAATTTTAGGAAGTCTTTAATTTCTCATTTTATTTCTTCCTTGACTCATTGATGATTCAGGTGAGCATTTTTAATTTCCATGTGTTTGTGGACTTTCTGGAATTGGTATTACTGTTGATTTCTAGTTTTAATCCATGGTAATCTGATAAGATACATTGGGTTATTCCAATTTTTTTTTTTTTTTGGTTTTTTGAGACAGGGTTTCTCTGTAGTTTTAGAGCCTGTCCTGGAACTAGCTCTTGTAGACCAGGCTGGCCTCGAACTCACAGAGATCCGCCTGCCTCTGCTTCCCGATTACTGGGATTAAAGGCGTGCTCCACCACCACCCAGTGGTTATTCCAATTTTTTGTATTTGTTGAGGTTTGTTTTGTTACTGAGTATGTGGTCAATTTTTGAGATGTTCCATGAGGTGCTGAGAAGAAGGTGTTTCTTTTCAGAAGGTGTTTGGATAGAATATTCTATAAATGTCTATTAAATCTGTTTGAGTCATAATATCTTTAGTTCCCTTATTTCTTCATTTTTTTGTCTGATTGGCCTGTTCAGTGGTGAAAGGGGAGTGTTGAAGCCTCCCGTTATTAGTGTGTGGGGTTTAATGTATGATTTAAGCTTTAGAAGTTTTCTTTTACATATGAGGGTGCCCTTGTACTTGGGGCATAGATGTTCAGTACTGAGATTTCCTCTTGATGGATTTTTCCTGTGACCAATATGAAATGTCCTTCTTTGTCTCTTTTGATTGTAAATCTTATATTTTTATCTCCAGTCCAGATACTTTTCTAGAGGCCCCAGACTTGAAAATGCCAGTGTTTCCTTTTAATCTTAAAACTTACTTCTCTTTACCTTTCCACAGGCTGGAAAGATCCATTTTGATCTCACATGAGACGCTGTCCTGGGGTACACGGACTTCATACTTGGGGTTTTCTTACAGATTCTAAAATCCATTAAGAATTAAAATATATATCTAAGAGGAAGGAAGTGTTCCAAAGCTCTGAAGTTAACTGAAGTCATCAGTAATAAAGGAAACTATAATAGTTCAGTTTTTCGGAAAATACTGAGCCTTTTTATGCATAATCCTGTCTTCAGGGTACCTGTGGATCATTGGATCATTAGCAATTTATGGGACAAAGAAGCATACACACACACACACACAGAGAGAGAGAGAGAGAGAGAGAGAGAGAGAGAGAGAGAGAGAGAGACTTATTGTGTATCTGTACTAGCAGGACAAACAGTATCTCCCATGCTGGCCACAATGCTCCTAAGCCACAATGCTCTAGTGTTGAGTCCATCAGAGGATCTTGCCTTTCCGTTCTTGCTGTTCAGGGTGGCCCTGGACCCAGAGTGCATCCCCTGGGAGCCGCTTCATTGCCGCTGTGTAGCTGGTTAATCCCACTGCTCGGCAGCTAAACTTTAGCAGCTCAGACTAATTCCACCTATTACCTCGTGGTCTTCATGAGCCAGGGAGCTGGATACAGCTTAGCCATCGATCTCAAGGAACTGAAATCCCGGTACTGGTCCAGATCTGTGGCTTTCTGTGAAGACTTACCTGCTACCAGCCCCAGGAACAACCAGCAGTCTGCGGAGAGGTGAGTTATTGTTTTATCCGTCGTACTCAGGCTGGTCCGCAGACTCCTTGATGAGAGCATTTTCTGGCGCACTGGCTTGCAGTTTGCCCAGCCCTGTTCTCCTTGGGACCTTTATTACTTTCTTCTCTGTGCTCCAGGTCATGCGAGCAACTCCTCTTCATTCTTTGCTGCGTGTGAAAATGGGCCCAGCACTTACAATTCTACTTTTCTCTTAGCAATGCCCAGGACCTGACGCTTGGGTTCATTTGTTTATTAGCATTATGGGATATCAGAGGGGTGGGCAGCATCTGACACCCGAGACCCAGTTAAGATGCTTCTGGGCTCCCACACAATGAAGCAAGGCCACTGAGGCACAGTCAGGGTGGGGGAGGATCTTGCTGTGGAATATTTGTACTGTGTGAAAATGTCTTACTGTGATTGGTGTAATAAAAAGCTCAAGGGCCTATAGCCAAGCAGGAGGTATAGGCGGGACTTCCGGACAGAGAGGTCAAGTGAGAGGTGGAGGAATCTAGGTGTGCAAGAGAGGCTGGTGGAACCCTAGAGAAGTCAGACATACATACAGATCGGAGGTAACCAAGCCACTCGATAGAATGTAGGTTACAGTAAATGGGTATAAGACTGAGGGACAAGCCCCAGCTAAGGCTGGACTTTCATAATTAATAAGAAATCTCTGTGTCATTATTTGGGAGCTGGCTGGAGGGAAAGAAAAAGACTTCATTACAGGATCCCTTGTTCCTTAGTTTCCTTTCTGAGACTGTGATAGAATCTGAAAGGATTTCTGTGGCTCATGCTTCTAGGCCACAGACCTGGGAGGAAGTCAGGGACCCAAGCAGAAACCACAGAGGATACTGCTTCCTGGCTTGCTGGCTGGCTCATGCTAGGTCCTGTCCACAGTGGACTGAGCCACAGAACAATCAAGACAATCTCCAATAGACGTGCCCACAGGCCAATCCGATCTAGGTAATGCCTTCATACAGAGTCTCTCAGACAAATCTAGGTTGTGTCAAGTTCACAATGCTAAATAGGATGCCCCTCCCCTTTATTGGCTTTCTGTTATTTGGTTGGATTTTTAAATTTTTCCTCTATCACTTGAAAGTTTTGCATTCTGTATTTTCTACCCATCCTGAAGCTCATGGTCTTGAGTATTTTGTCCTAAAACCCATGGAAGGTAGCAACACTGCCGGAGAGGCCCCTGAGGCCATGCTAATAGCTCTGAGCACTGACATCACACGCGCTGGTGTGCGCCACTCTCCGGCTCTGGGTATGAAATGCTGGGTGCTGCCAGGCTTGGCGCTTGCACTTGTAATCCTATGCTAGCCCTTGGAAGGTTGAGGCAGGAGGAATGCTCCGAGACCAAGATCAGCCTAGACTATATGTGAGTTCCAGATCAATCTGAAGCTACAGAGTGAGGCCTTGTCTCAGAAAACACAGAACACAAAAGGAGGAGGAAGCGAGGCTGTGTCAGAGGCTGGAGAGGTGCACGGAAATGTCACCAGTGGGTAGCATCCTGGTACAGTCACAGGAAAGGGCTATTGATGGTGAGGCCTGGTGCTGTGTGATTCTCTTTCTTCTGGACTGAAACACTCCCTCTAGGAGGAGGGGTAAGGGAGGAGGGGTAAAGGAGGAGGGAGGCTCTAAGACCCAGGGAACTCAGAAAACTCCAACACTCCAGAAACTTCCCAGGATCGCCTAAGTGCAGAGCTGCTGCGGGGAACAGTGGCTGCTGTGGATCAGGGAGTTCCCAGACACAGCCTTTTTGGGACACCGGGGTGAAATTTTTGGGTGTTATAGCTGCCCTTGTCACCCACACTTTTGTCAGTAACGCCCATAAACTTATTGGTTCATCAAGTTGGACCTGGATGGAATCATTTCTTCAGTCTGTGTCCTGCCTCGGGGAATAGGTGTTTGCTCCCGTCTCCCCAGGGAAAGCTGTGTGATACCCAGTTGGAGGAAGCAGATCCCTGGGGTGTGCCCTGCCTCAGCACCCTCCTGTCTGTCTCTGCTTCCTGGCCACCATGACGTGAGCAGCCCTCCTCAGCTTCGTGTTCTTGCTGCCATGCCGCTAAGCCTCGGGCTTTGCACAGTAGAGCCAGCTGGGCCCTCGCTGGAACTTCTGAAGCTGTGAGCCCAGCTACCCCTCCCCTCTGAGCTTTCTCTTGGGTATTCATTCCAGTGGCAACATTGCTATCTAATTCTGAGAAGGAAGAGAGGGAGGAGAACAAAACACTCGCTTCCTGGTGCTTTTTCCTTGACCAGCGCCCAGCTCATCGGTTTGTGAGGACTGAATGCTCCCACTCATGTACAGCACCGAGTAACAAGCGATAGAACTGATGTTTCCTGCTAGTGCATTCATTTTTACCTTTGAGGAAAAAAAAAGCGATAAATGAATTTTTTGGTTTAGGTGCAAGTGCAGACAGGAAATGAAGAGAAGAGCTAAGCCACTGTCTAAATCTGGGGCATTTTTCTTGCATAGGATTCTAGTATTCTGTCTGGAAATTGCTTTTGTCTAAATGAAAGTTAATAAATTTGAGTCTAAGAAATTAGAAATAAACTAAAAAAAATGAAGAAAAGGGATTATGTAGTGGCATTGCAACAGTATTTTAATAAAGACCGCCTGAAGATCTGAGGATAAAACAGTCCCACTGGTCAGCCTTACAGACCAGGTTATGGTAACCTGCACCTTAAATCTCAGTGACCACACTAGTTGCCATAGAACCTGGGCAGCACACGCCTTTAATGACGGTGATGCACGCCTTCAGTCTCAGCCCTGGAGAGGAATATAAGACAATATAATATAATATAAGGGAGGAGACAGCTCTCAGAGGCAGTCTCCTTCTGAGATTCCAGGAAGCAGGATCGCCATCTCAGACTGAGTTTTTATTAATTGTGCTTCAGGATTAGAGGTTAAAAATAAAAAAAAACAGGCTGGGAGCAGCCGCCGCGGAGGTCTCTGGCCAGTATTGCTTCCACCTGTCCACAAGCATGGGGAATATCTTTGCAAACCTCTTCAAGGGCCTTTTTGGCAAAAAAGAAATGTGCATTCTTATGGTGGGCCTGGATGCTGCAGGAAAGACAACAATTCTATACAAACTGAAGCTGGGTGAAATTGTGACCACCATTCCCACTATTGGTTTCAACGTGGAGACAGTTGAGTACAAGAATATCAGCTTTACTGTGTGGGATGTGGGCGGCCAGGACAAGATCCGGCCACTATGGCGCCACTACTTCCAGAACACCCAAGGCTTGATCTTCGTGGTGGACAGCAATGACAGAGAGCGTGTGAATGAGGCCCGTGAAGAGCTCATGAGGATGCTAGCTGAAGATGAGCTCCGGGATGCCGTTCTCTTGGTGTTTGCCAATAAGCAGGACCTTCCCAATGCCATGAATGCGGCCGAAATCACAGACAAGCTGGGGCTGCACTCTCTACGCCACAGGAACTGGTACATTCAGGCCACCTGTGCAACCAGCGGGGACGGGCTCTATGAAGGACTAGACTGGCTGTCCAATCAGCTCCGGAACCAGAAGTGAACCAGACCCCTCCCTCCCCCTCACTTCCTCTTCTCCGCCCTCCGCTTTCCTCTCATGTGGCAAACGTGCGACTCTGTGGTCCTGAGTGCCAGAAGCTGTCTCCATGGGTTGGTCACAGTGTGCATCGCACCGTGCTGTACATGTGCAGACGTAGCCTGCAGCCAGGTTTTATTTAATGTAAATAGTTTCTGTTTCCACTGAGGCAGTTTCTGATACTCCTATGCAATATTACTTAGCTTTTTTATTGTAAAAAGAGAATCAACTCACTGTCAGTACTGAGAAGGGATTTGGGTGTAGGGGCACCTGGCCTCCGGGAGCCATTGGGCTGTAGACTGGTGTCAGTATCCATTTGGTGGTTGGTTTTTACCCAAACTCAGTGCATTTTTTAAAATAGTTTAAAAAAAAATACAGGACAAGAACACTTGAACACACACAACGGAGACTATGCCTAGTGTAGGTTTTGCAGTAATGGCCTGAATGCTAGTCCATTGGATCACCTGTTTCCCCTGTGGGAACAGAGAGAAGGTGGACACACCACCATCCGCTGCATGGTCACAGTAGAGCCCCCGTGACTCGCCTGTCTTGGGTCACCTGCATTCCATAGCATTGTGCTTGTACTTGTGCTCACATGCTCACCTAGGGGTGGGCTGGGAGCCATTGTGGGGTGCAGGGCCCGGCTTGTATTTGGTGTGTGGCCAGGCCAGGTGGCAGTCTACATACCCAGCTTACTCTTGGGCCCACTTGGACGCGCTGGCAGGAGGCCTGGGTCTCACCAGCAGGAGCGCATACAAGCCGGGAGGGTGGATCCATTCCAGACCCACATCCTGGAGCACCCCCATCTCCATGTGTGAAGTAGCTTTCTCCCTCAGCCTGCAAGGGTCCGATTTGCCATCGAAAGACGACCTCTACTTTCTTCTTTTGTATTTTGATAAACACTGAAGAAGCTGGAGCTGTTAAATTTATCTTGGGGAAATCTCAGAACGGGTTTATTTGGTGTCATGGAACCTCTTACTGCTTTCAATACACAATTAGTAACCAACGGTTTTGTATACTTGTTTTCAGTTTTCATTTCGACAAGCACTGTAATTATAGCTATTAGAATAAAGTCTCTTAACTATTAAAAAAAATAAAAAAAAATAAAAAAAAACATTGGCTATTTGAAGCCAAGGGACTGGAGCTCTCCCTTCAGTGACAGAATGCTTGCTGCAGGAGAGACCCTGGACTCCGTTCCCAGCAGATCTCCACCCAGCTTCAAACCCGGTGTGCGGCACAGCACACTCCTGCCGCACAAGCGTGTGGGAAGTGGAGGCCTAGAGATCAGGAGCTCGAGGTTCTTTTCAACCACAGAGCTGAGTTCAAGTCCAGCCTGGGTACACTAGGTGGGCTGTCCCAAACACCACACACACACACACACACACACAAATGAGGGGAGGGGAAGGGAGAGAGAAAGAACAAAAAGAACCAACAAAATGGATATTTCAAATGAAAGAGTCACAATCTAAGAATCTTTTAAAATAAAAGTTTTGAAACATTGAAACATTTTTTGAAGCAAGTTCTTACCAGGCTGTCCTCATAGCCTCAGATGGCCCCTCCTCCCGAGTGCTGGGGTTCCAGACAGCTACACCCGGCTACGGTCCATACTTTAATGTCAGAGTTACACTCAGATCTGTGCACAATGTCCATCCATGCTCTTGCCCAGTTCCTCCTTCCCCAGGACCCAGCTGTGTGAGTCTGAATCTACCAGATACCTCATGGAAGTGGAGTCCTTTCGTGTCTGGCTTACTAACGTCTTCTGGATTCATCCACACTGTACCATGTTTCAGGATTTCAGTTTTAAGTTTGAAGAGTAATTTCATTTTTATATGCAAATCGTGCATTATCTGAACTTCCATCAACGTATGTTGAGTTGTACCCCGGGTAGGTTTTTGTCAAACTGACACAAGCTATGTTGGAACTTAAGGTTGCAGTTCACACATCCGGATGGCTCTCTGAGCTCAGCGCCCTTTCTGCCTGACTTTATTTGGAGAGTGTCTATCTCTAGACTCCGATGTGACTCCGCACAGAGCACCCTACGAACACCGTGTGACTTAGTGCGTGTTTGCCGCTCTCTTCCCGCGCACTCTAGAGTTTGAACTGGTACATGGCTGACATTTGTCTTCAATCGAGTCTGCACCGCATAGTGGCTGTGACCCCTCCCTTGTTCTCCGTCCTGCCCTCCCCTGTGACTAGCTGTGTGAGCTAGCCCCGTGGCTGCAGCAAACTGAGCTGCCTCACTGACGCTGACTCCCATAAGTTTTTTCACATTGCCCACAGCTGCTTCTGCTCCCTTTGTCCTCCTCGGCTGATGACCAATGATCCTCGAGGAAAAGGGAGACCCCACAAAGCCAGAGTTACAGGGAAAGAAGCTGCTCTGTTGAGAAAAGTACTTCGGATCACTTGTAGGCAAATCTGTGGGGGTATTTTCTTTATTACTTATTGATTTGGGAGGGTCCAGATCACTGGGGTGGTACCACCCATGGGCAGGTGGTCCTGGGGTATAAGATAGCAAGCTGAATACGCCAGGGGAAGTGAGCCAGTAAGCAATGTTCGTTCATGGCCTCTGCTTCAGCTCCTGCCCTGACTTCTCTTCATGCCGTCTTATCTAGCTTTGGCATTGAGGACAGAAAGGACAGCCAATATTTTAGGCCTTGACCTCCAAGGTCAGCCAGGACCCAGGAAACAATGACATCCCCACAAATCACCTTACTTCTCTGATAAGACACCTAGTGTCCTAGTCAGAGAGACACTGAGCTGCCCAGGAGAACTCTAAGCAGGGATGAGAGTCTATGGGAAGGGACCCGGTTCCTGGACTTCCAAGGAAAGCCACGTGTTCAGCAAGACCCTGGGGATGGCAAAACTGGTAGGATGACACTAAGCAGTAATGACACGCACCTTTACTGGCAGGGGTTGGGCAGGGAGGTCTCTGCAAGTTCAAGGCAAACCTGGACTGCGTGTGAGTTCCAGGCCTAGGGCTGCAGTGAGACCTGTTGTCAAAGATTAGCTTCAGCAAAACTCGTACACTCCAGGGTAGGTGCGTGAGGGTTAGAATTATTAAGCAAAAGGAACAGAGGTGTGAGAGAAATAAGACACAGCGGCACAGAGTAGCATCAGGAGGGACAGTCACAGAATAGCATCAGGAGGGACAGTCTGAATCTGCCTCGTTTATTTTCCACACGCTTGTATACTTTACTCCAAAAGGGACAGAGGTGCAACGGGCTTCATTCCCAGGATATAAGAAATAGACTTGAATTCTCCGACCTCTGGTCCAGGTGGATCCACCTCTATATCCAAAACACTGACCAACCACACCCTAGGTCAGAATCTCTCGTTTGAAGCCACAACTTGGAGGGAACAAAAATTAGCTCAAACTCTCTCTGACCTCCAGTCAAGGTGGAACAGGCTCACAACTGTGGGCCCTCACACCCTGTCTCAAAACAAAACAATGATAAAAACCAAATGTGAGTTAAAATATTAGGGTTAAAACAGATCAAAGACACTGAAGGGGCCGGGTCTTGCAGCTAATACCACAGCCTAGCTAATCTGCAAAGCCTTAGCAGAAAACTCATTCTTGCTTTTAATTCTAATTTTTTTTTTTAAACAACAGAGCTAGAGAGATGGCTTAGCAGTTAAGAGCAGTTGCCACTCTTTCAGAGGACCCAGAACCAGGTTCACTTCCCAGCACCCACTATCAGGCAGCTCACAACCGCTGTAACACCAGTTTCAGGGGATCTGCTGCCTCTTCTGGCTGTTGTGGGTACTGCATGCTTGTGAAGCACACACATACAGGCAAACAAACACTCACACGTACAAAATAAAACAAATAGGGGCTAGAGTATTCATTTAGTGGTTAAGAGCACACACTGTTCTTCCAGAGGAGCACAGAAGACTAGGCTTCAAATCCTGGCACCTACATCAGATGGCCCATGACTGCTTGTAACTCCAACTCCAGGGGATCCAACTCCCCTGGGCTACACACACACACACACACACACACACACACACACACACACAGAGAGAGAGAGAGAGAGAGAGAGAGAGAGAGAGAGAAAGAGAGAGAACTAAAAATAGTAAAAGTTTTAAAAAATAAATCTCTTAAAAACTTATGAACCAACCTAATAGGTATTTTTTAATGTTCTATAGCAAAACATAAACAATACAATCTAAATTACATTTGTGAATTGCCTGTGCTTACCAGAACTGGGATTAAGGACGGCCCTCTTCTCCCAGGCTTTAGCATGTTTACTTCAGATGTCCAAGAGAAAAGGAGAGTAGCTGAGGGTATTGAAAACATCGCACCTTTGGGAAGAACTGGAAGGAAAGTCATTTCTGGCAGTGCAGCCAGTGTTTATCTCTTGGTATTAAAATGTCTGCATTGAGAATGGGAAGCCAGCTTTCCCATCGCTCTGCCCAGGACTCCGGCTCAACTGTCTGTGGCCTTCCCCGTCAGCCCTGCTGGATGTTGCAAATGCCTGCTTTGGTGATGTCTGTTGGTCTGTCTACTACTTCTAGCTGCTGCCTTCTATTTTTCTTTTACTTTTGCTTGCTATGCAATTAATAAGCTCACTCACTCAAGAAGGAAGAGCGAGTATTGCTGACCATCCTCCATACAGAGCACAAAACAATGCCAGTCTCACAGAATTGTGTCCTCTCTGATTCTTGCAGATGCTGTGAGGAGGATTTGGTAGAATTCCCAAGTGAAGCTATGCCATTGAACCATCTTTGTGGGGACGTTTTCTGCTGCTGATTTAGTCTCACTGTAGATTTACCCAGATTTTCTGATCCTTCATGATTTAGAGATAAAAGCTTTTGTGTTCTTGGAATTTTCTTATTCCATCCAAGATAGCCAATTTTTTAGCATTAAGTTTTATGCTATTCTCTTTTTTAAAATTCAATTTTTTTTTCAAGACAGAGGTTCTCTGTGTAGCCCTGGCTGTCCTGGAACTCACTCTGTAGACCAGGCTGGCCGTGAACTCACAGAGATCCACCTGCCTCTGCCTCCCGTGTGCTGGGATTAAAGGTGTACGCCACCACCCCCCGACTTTTTATTGTCTTAAGTGTACGTATGTGTGTGTGTGTTTGTGTGGGTGCAGAATAGACAGTGGGATTCCTTGGAGCTGGGCTGCCTGATGTGGGTGCTGGAAACGGAACTCTAGTCCTCAGAAAAGAGCAGCCAGTGCCCTCAACACTGCCATCTCTCCGGCTAGTGCTCCCTCAACACCGCTATCTCTCCGGCTAGTGCTCCCTCAACACCGCCATCTCTCCGGCTAGTGCTCCCTCAACACTGCCATCTCTCCGGCTAGTGCTCCCTCAACACCGCCATCTCTCCGGCTAGTGCTTCCTCAATACCACCATCTCTCCAGCTAATGCTCCCTCAACACTGCCATCTCTCTGGCTAGTGCTCCCTTGAAATCCTTTTGTGTTTCTGCTGAACTGACTGTAATATTCTGCCCTGAGTAAGTTTTGAAGCAGGCATATTTGACTGGGCTCTGCAGAGCCATTCCTGAGTGACTGCAACCTCACAGAGCTTATAAGGGCTTTGTTTTATCTTACTTATGTTTTTTGATTTGTAACCTGCCTTTTTTGATTTCTTTGCATCAGTATAAAATGTGTGGGCTCCAGTTGTTGGTGTGTCCTGTACAATTTGGGGAGGAATTTAAGTAGTTTTTATAAGGTTAATTTTATTGTTTGGGGGATAATTATTATTAATTTTTCCCAAAAAATTAGCACAAGCTCTTTGCCATGGTTTATTGTCTTTTTATAACTTTTTAATTTCATCAGTAGTAAACGGCACTACAATCTCTGCTGGGTCTATAGCTGCTAGTTGACGAAGTCTCAATTTTTCTATAATTGATTTAGAGACCTTTTTAGATAAGTTTTAATTTTTTATTTGGTTTAAGTGGTAAAAAGATCCATTTTAAGATAATATCTTTCTTCTGCATTAAAATTTCTGTAGAGGAAATTTTGGAAGGCAATATGACTAGAATACAGTTAAGATTTAGATTTACCCTATCCACATATGCCTCCTGTAATTAATTTTTAACAATCATCATTTTTTGTTTTAACTGTTAATTTTGGGGGACTATTTAAGTCTTTTATACCATCTAAGGTTTTGTTTAAATGAATTATTTGATCAGGTGTTATCCCAACAGCCAGTCATAGACTGGAAATGTTTCCTAACAATCTTTGAAAGTCATTAAGAATCTGCAATCAATCTCTCCTAATTTGTGCCTTTTGTGTTTTAATTTTTTGTAAACCTATTTTGTAACCTAGGTAATTGACAAAATCTCTTTGTGTTTTTTTAGTAGCAATTTGTAATCTCCATTTAGGCAAAACTTTTTTATTTTTTAAACATTTTTAAAAGTATCTGCATTTGAATAAGATAGCAAAATGTCATTCATGTAATGGTAAATTATAGACTTAGGAAATTGTTTACATATTATTTTTAATGGCTGACTGACAAAGTATTGGCACAGGGTAGGGATATTGAGCATTCCCTGTGGGAGGATGGTCCATTGGTATCTCCTGGTAGGCTAAGAATTATTATAAGTAGACACTGTGAAGGCAAATTCTTCTGTTCTCTTTTTGTAAAGGTATAGTGAAGAAACAATCTTTTAAATCAATACCTATAAGAGACCATCCTTTTGGTAATAGAGAAGGCAGAGGAATTCCAGATTGTAGAGAACCCATAGGTTGAAGTACCTTGTTGACAGCTCTTAGATCTGTCACCATTCTCCGTTTTCCAGATTTCTTTTTGACAACGAATACAGGAGAATTTTAAGGGCTGGTTGACTATTATGGTGAGCATTTAGCTGTTTTTGTACTGGCTGTTTTAAGGACTGCAGTTTGTCTTCTGTTAAAGGCCATTGTTAACCCATATTGGTTTCTCAGTTAACTATTTTAAGGGTAGGCCATTGGAACCTCTGGAGTTGCTTTGTGTTTTTGTGCAGCCTGAATGGATGGTGACCTTTGTTTATAATACCTTATAATATCCTTTTTAGAAACATGAGTGTTGTCTGAGTTTTCTGTCCTGCCCAGTTCCTGCAATCATTGTTCCAAAGAAATCACCCAGAGGTCTACACTAGTTATAAACTGATTGGCCTATTTGCTCAGGCTTCTTATTAACTCTTATAACTTATATAGCATATTATTAGCCATTATTTTTATCTGTGTTATCCATGTGGGGCAGTCACATCTTGCTGTTTCTGTGATCAGATCAGGACTGCAGACAAAGCTTCCTCTTCCCAGAATTCTCTGTTCTCATTGACCCGCCTTCACTTCCTGTCTGGTTGTCTCACCTATACTTCCTGCATGGCTAGTGGCCAATCAACATTTATTTAAAATATAATTGACAGAATCTAGACATTTGTCCCACACCATTTCCCCCTCTTTTTTTAAATAAAAAGAACTCTGAATCTAATATCCTTTGTTTAGTTTTTCTCCTGATCACTATCAACTTGTAACCAACATTCTAAACAAAGGAAACAATCCATAGTTCATTTTTCGGGAATGTGGGCATAGTTTTCCAGGCTACTTCCTGCTGTTTGGGGGCACTGATAATCTTACAGGAACCTAAAGAAAATTTAGAGTTATGATCAAGTCCTGACTGGAGTATCCTGTGAGGTTTGATCATTTCAGGCAGCAGTCTTGAAACCTGTTCTGGATGTAGAACTCTGTCATCTGGGCCATCTGTTCCTACTGGAGATTTCTCAGGTGGTCTTTCTTGATCAAACCCGATTTTTCTTAACTCAGAATGAATTCAGAGCCTCTCATTTTCTGTGGAAACAAAAACAAAGCCTCTTCTCCAAAGTAACATATCTTTTAACTTTAACTTTAAAGTCAAGGTATTTTCACAATACCTATCTTGGGTTAATATTTTATTTATTATTATAAACAGCAGTATTTATAAACAAATATCTTTTAGCAGCTGTTGCTCCTTCCTCAGCATTCAAATAATTCAAAGAGAACATAGTAACATACAGTATTGAGACTCTCTGTGTATTTTTCATCTTTACATGGTTTTAGTTTAACCTCTATTTCTTTTATTTTTACTTTTAACTTTTGACTTTTTGAGACAGGTTCTCTGTGTATCTTTGGCTGTCCTGGAACTCACTCTGTAGACCAGGTTGTCCTTGAACTCACAGAGGTCTGCCTGCTTCTGTCTCCCAAGTGTTGGGGTTAAAATTGTGTACCACCACACCCAACTATTCTCTTTCTTTTTTATTTTAAGGACTATCACCTTTTCTTCTTCCCAAACTTGCATATATTTTTAAACACATAGTAAACCATTTAGAGGTTTTTTTTTTCATCTTTGATTCTATCTTTACTGTATCTCTCTCTCTCTTTTTCTGACCACATGAGTCTTTAATTTGCTAAGCAATATGGAGAGGATTAAAGCCATGGCTTTGATGGCTGGATCCAGCCCATTCCTTAGCTTTCTGAGAGTCCAGCCTATAGGCGAATCAATCCCACACCAGTTATGTTTTAAGGGGTTATTTATTTTGGGGGGTAAAACTTACATACACCATAAACCGTCAGGAAGGGAGCCTAGTCGCTGGAGCAGGAGCCAGGAGCAGGAGCCGGGACCAAGCGCCGGAACCAAGAGGGCCTGATCTGTGGCTCTTTTTAAAAGAGAAATATACCACGCCCCAGTGGGCTGGTATTTCAGCGGCTATTGGCTGACGGAGCGGAAGGCGCTCCCCGTTGCACTGTGGGCTCGTGCTTCAGCGACTATTGGCTGAGGCAGCGAAAGATACTCTCACAACACCAGCCTCATGGCAAAGGTACTGACTATAGCCATGTTTATTGTCACAACTCTATCGCATTTCAAGATCCCTGCCAGCAAGGAAGCTTTAGCACAGAAAGCCAGCATTTTAAAATGGAATGACTTTTTGGGCACCATTTGTTGTCGAGGTTTTGTGTGTGTGTGTGGGCGGGGGGAATTATAGGAATGTTAATCTGGGTATTTCATTGCTGCAATATTAGCTATATATGACCTCAGCCTTCCTTTTTATCCTTTTGGCCCTATGCATTCAACTCATCTTGTGCTTTGTTTTACTTGAGATAGGGTTCCAGTTCCTAGGAATTGAATATTTGTGTCTTGAAGAGACCAATTCAGATGCCAAGATTTTGAAGTAATGATACTCACATCTGCATCTGTGTCTATTAATTCCTTAATTACAATGTCATTTATATGCATTTTTAGCTTTAGTCTTTGATAATTTATAGATGTCTGCCAAAATATATGTTTTTTAATTTTTTGCTGAAGTTTTTTATTTATTTTCTAGGTCTATTTTATTATCCAGAATAATATGGTTTTTTTACAGTAGGTACTGGATTGTTTAATTTTTTTGGTGAGACATGTTCTCCACAGTGATTGGAAATGACTGTACCACATTAGACATGGAGGCTTGAGAGAGGCCCCTCAAGGAGTTTTCTGATGGTATTGGTTTGCCTTGTCTGTCTTTTGTCGTTCTACATTTACTGGTCCAATGTCAGCCTTTGCGACATCTCTTACATATACCAGAAGACTGAGTCCCCCTATTTTTGCCGTTTTTAGAGGAGACGTTATTTTTTAGTATTTTTTTTTTTTGCCTACAGTCCCTTTTTAGATGCTCTATTTTTACCACAATTAAAACATTTGGCAATTTGGTGTCTCCTCGTACCACTGGAGATCACTTTTCCTACCTAAGCCTCAGTATTATAGTCAAATGTCTCAACATTTATTGTTAGCAAGATTCCTTTAACCGTTGGTGCTTATCTGACCTTTAAAAGCCCAAGAATCTTTTTGCATTTTAAGTTGGCGTTTTCAAAAGCCAAAGATTTAATAAGTGCTCATCTAGCCTCCGGGTCTGTTACTCCTACTTGTACAGCCTAAGTTAATCTTTGTAAAAAGTCTCTAAAGGCTTCTCTTTGGTCCTGTTTAACTCTAATATATGATTCAATTTTTCCCTAGTTCCTGAATCCTGTCCCAAGCATTTAAAGCTGCTGTGTTGCGTAGGGACAAGGTGCATTTGTCGTAGCGAGCCTGGTCCTGAGGATCAGAGTAATGACCCTCGCCAAGAATTTCATCTTGGGAAGTCTCAAATCCTTTTGCTTTTTCTTGTTGTTTTAAAATTTTTGCCTCTTTTTTAATAACATTTTTTAATGCATCTGAGGTCCATCTTATAGGACTGCTGAGATTAATTGAAACCAATTGTATGAAGTAGCCTTATTGCTTGCAGCCCACGATTTCACCATTTCCCTAACAAATGGTGGATGTAGTCTATGAGATACTATTGCTTGTTTTTCGTTTTTGTTGAAGATCGCTCATACCTATAGGTTGTCGTATATATTTCTGACTACCTTAGGGTACTCTGTGCCAGGTGATCATTCTGAGGATATTAGCAAATAGGCAGTTAAAACTCTGGGTAAGTCATCCCGGAGTCTGGCACGTACTGATGAGGCTAAATTCTGCCCTTGTACCTTTGTCCCTGCTCCTCAGTTTCGATGATTTTTTAAAATCTTTTAAAATCTTTCTACCACTGCCTTTGGTAAAGTTTGAACCTCCTGTCCCTTGTTCTGTTTTAATGTCCTCATTGAGGATTTTAAGGTATGAAATTGGTCCTATAAAGATAACATCTCATTGTTGAGCATAATTTTGATGGCCTGTATATTACTTTTCTGGAGAGATACCTTATTCATTAATTTATCATAACTTTTAAACGGATTTTGATTATTAAATTTAGAAGCACAATTTTTTTTCAGATAATGTTTTAGCACCTTTTGACATTGACTGGATTTTGTTTGTCAAACTGAAGCTATCCCTCTTCATAGTATTGATTTTTAAAACTAGCTGTTTATTATTATTAGTCTCTAAAGACTGTATCATTTTTTATATGTGCCTCATTTTTGGCTCTGTTATTAAACCATTTTCTTAATGAGATAATATGAAAAATAAAACTAATCCCTAGAATCAAATAAATAGACATATAAGAAAAATCACATAAGCTTTACAGAATACCATTCATAGCATAAGTAAAATGGTTATTAAACTCCAAGATGATTATATTATCAGTAATTTTGTAGTTTTTCAGATCTTACCTCCTGTAAGGCAATTACAGTGAACTGGAGTAGGTGTGGTAATCTTTATTTGCCAGCAGGTGTTGCAGTTGGGGATGCATGTCTGAGAGATGCAAGCAGCATTGAACAGCATGTGTTGCTTACATAGGTACTGAAAAGTATCCTTTTTTTTTCACAAATTAAGAGCAGTTATTAAGGATGGTCAAAGTGAGTCCAAGAGTTGGTGACTTGAATAAGGAGAAAGCCCAAAACTTTCCATCAGTCGTACACCGCGAACTGTGATCCACAGGGGTCACTGGCTGGAGAGACAGTGGCACATTTGGGATGGGACCAGTTAAAAGGGACACGAGAGGGGTGGTGGGTGGGTTGCCAGTCCCAGCAGGAAACACGCTGAGCTGGTGAGCCGGGAGCACCGTGGGGTGCCTGGGCATCCTGAAGAGCAAGCATGGACTTGGCCCAGCTTTGGGTTGGGCGCCAGAGGAAGCTGAATGCGTAAAGTGGGGGGAGCACGAGTCAAATAATCCAAGCTGACTCCGAAATGGTGTATTCTAAGGACTGTACTAAGGGAGAAAACTCACGGAACAGGAACGGGGTCCAACCTCAATGTGTAGAGCATAGAAAGAAGAGATAAAGAGCAAGTTGGGCAGGATGGTGGCTTTCTGGGAACCCAAAAGTCGTGGCCCCACCTGGCCCAGCCTCTTAAAAGCCATTTGGCTGAAGGAGGTTCCCCATCAGACCAGGATTGCCGGCCTGTGCCACCACCTTTCTCAAGCTTGCTTTCATCCAGGAGAATCCAGCTCTAGCATTGCCCTCGCTGTCATGGCCCATCACTCAGCTCCTGGGGCCTGCGCTCATCTTCTGACTTAGCATCTTGTTCTAGTCCTGCTCCCTTGAGCGGTAGCCTGCACAGCCCCTGGCCGAGAGTCCAGGAGGCCAGCACAGTAGACGGGATGAAGATCGCAGGCCATTCCTTCTGGAGAAAAGTCCTTAGGAGTACACAGAGCTATAGAAGCGGATTTTTGTAGGAAGGTGGGTCGGCTGATCATATCCATGAAAAGAATTCAATCAGTGAGGCTTGAGTCAGGAGAAGAAAGCTGGAATCTGGAAAATCCTGATCTAAAACATGGCCAAGACAGTGCCAAGGGACCCCCACCGGACACCTCAGAGGACGGCTGTGATCCACAGCCCACACAGAGAGAGGTCAGTGGCCTTCTGCTCCAGATCATGGTCATCAGCAGTTCCGTGGCTCTGTGATGTCACTGAAGAGAGAAGAATGGAGAGCTGGGTCCGTCTCCAGCTGCTCCCAGTCCTCTCTCCTTTGGGTTTTGGCAATTTTGGGGTGAGGGGAGGTGAGCTGAGTGAGCAGCGTGTCCCAGCTCAGTCTCCCCTCTGGCCACCGCAGCCCCTTCCTGCCTTTATGAAGAGAAATTAGGCAGCGTGAGTCACTTCCACCAAAAGAAGCCAGGCAAGCTCTGTGAGACTCGCCAGAGCGGAAGAACACAGTGAAAACAGTCTTTTATCCTTCTCTTCCTAGAAAACATAAAGAACAAGAAATCTGCACTCAAACTGGACTAGAAAAGAATGTTTGGACAAAATGAGGAGGAGAAAATGGACGAGACTTCGAAATGGAACCCTTTGGTCTTTGAGACCACAACCATCACGTTCTTCATCATACTCCTCATCTGCTTCATTTGTATCCTCCTTTTATTGGCAGTGTTTTTATATAAATGGTATACACCTATGCTGATGATCTGGGGGCCGGCTTCAAGTTACAGTAGCAAGTGTGTCTAGAAATAACACCAAGTCGTTTTAAATAGAAGTAAAAGTCCCATTCCACACCTTAGCATCTTCTGTACTGGTGTTTTATTGTTATTTTTAGTTTCAGAGGCAGGATTGAAGAGCCAGTGATTCCACTTTGTACTGATGAGAACGAAGGTGAAGATTGTTTAGCTGCTAATGTGGAGATGAACAAACCCGAGGATCAAGACAAGTGAGTCTGGGGAAGGGGCTCAGTGGGCAGGCAGCTGCTGCTGAGGCGTGACAGAGTCTGGCTTCTCCAGCCCTCACCTCGAAAGTCAAGTGTGGCTGCAACCCCTGTAACCCCAGCTGGGGGCAGAGACAAGCAGATCCCAGCCAGACCAGATGAACTGTGAGCTTCAAGTTCAGTGACTGCCCCAGAACCACAAGGGGAACAAGTGACATCAGATGACAATTAATAACCTCTGACCTCTGTAATCTGGGTAGGCTAGAAATTTCTATATGTGGTAATGTTGACTAAGGTGCATGACTTTTTAAAAACTGTTGATTTTCCCAGGGTCCTACTGCACTTCGTAAACATGGACATGCCTGTGAGACCTGGCATTCTTGTCCAAAGACAGAGTAAGGAAGCCACGGCCCCACACTTAAGAGGGAGCGCCGAGTCAGAAGAGGACAGAAACAGACAGATATTAGAGTCTGTGAATGTGAGAGAAACCACCCACAAGGTGACGTGTGTTCTGCTCTCGGGGGTCGTTTAGGTTTGATGAGGAGAGTCTTTTTGTTTTCATCTTTCAGTTTTTTAAATTATACATATAGATATATATTTACACACACACACACACACACACACACACACACATATATATATATATATATATATATATATATTTAAAATCTGCCTCTGTGTATGCCTGCAGGCCAGAAAAGGGCACCAGATCTCATTATAGATGGCTGTGAGCCAGCACGTGATTGCTGGGATTTGAACTCGGGACCTCTGGCATGGCAGGCAGCGCTCTTAACCGCTGAGCCATCCCTCCAGCCCCTCAGCTTTCATTCTTATTCCTATTTTTCTTAACATTTCCCTTCGTTTTGTTTTTCTTACACCCCTGGGATCTTAGCGCTGTAACAGTCCCTGTGAGGTATCTAGGATCAAAACTTCATGACACATGGAAAACCGAGCTGTGTGTCTGCTGCCCCACTGCTGCTGAGCACAGGACAAGCCCGCTGCCCTTGCTGCGATCTTGGGATCCGTGGCATTGGCACACAAACACTTCCAGAACCTTCACGAGCTCCCACCTATCTCCACATCCTGTCGGAGACAGACTGCGGGCTCTCAGCTTTATCTGCATGCCATCAAATTTGGCCAGACCAGTCCAGGCTTCTTAGCCGTGGGAATCCGGCAGCCACACACGGTGGATCGTCGCTGCCGCCTATACTATTCGAAAATACTTTTTCTATTTCTCCTTCACAACGTGCCTTTGAATGCTTTAAAGCACGACTCCTTGTGTTTGAAATGCACTTCAGGTCGGTCATTTCTATGGTTTGTCCCGTTCTCATTGCAGGGTGTGATCGCTGAGAGAACACCCACGCATGTCACCTTAACTCCTTCGGTTATTGAAAGCCAAAAAAGACCTCTGAAAGGAGTGACATTTTCTAAGGAGGTGATTGTTGTGGATCTTGGAAATGAATATTCCATGCCTCGAAGCTATGCTCGAGAACATAAAGAGAGAAAGTGAAGCGCGGGAAAGGCTGCCGGAGAGAGAAGTGGAACCTTTGACAAGCACCGGATTGCTGTGACAGGGTCTCGTCAGAGCAGCGGAATGATGGGAAAAGAGCAAACACAGGCGATATTTTACCTCTGTCGGAAAGAAGTGAACTGTGCAAAATTTTGTACGTAAAATACTGAGCTCAAATATAGTTTTTAAAAAGCAAATCTGAGTTTGGTAAGTTGACCAGAATAAATGTCCTTAACCGTCTGTCTACTACTACAGCAGTGAGTGTCGTGTTTGTGTGGGGTTTTAGGACGCTGACTTTGGATGCTTTGATCACAGGCATTCGTGATCAGATACCCCTGCAGCTGTCATCATGGGAACCCTGATAGTGAGGTCTGGGGTCCTCTGTGCATTGGATGCAATCCAAAACTGCTTGTTCTGATCATTGCATTATAAGATTGGGTCGAAAAACCAGCTGCTGTCAACAAAACATACCGCTAAATTTGGCAAATCGTAGAATTAAGCCATTCCTGGTTTCTGTCATTTAAATCTGACATAGACATACCTGTAACATCAGCTACTTGGGAGACCAGGAGGTTACTTGAGTCTAAAAGTGTAAGACCAGCAAGACTCTATCTCCAGCAAATGATAAAAATGTGCTGTCCAAATGTGGAGTGTGGCAGTCCGGTCCAGAATGACCACCTTCAGAGGGCTGCAGTAAACGTGAACAAAATGCATCAGGGAATTACAGACAAAAACCAGAGCACAGCCCTGTCTCTGGTGCACCACGCTTCGTTCTGGCCTGGGGTAGATAAACGGTGATGATGGAGCGAGGGCTGTGTATGTGGGTGCTGAAGAGCACGCCACGCAGAGAGACCATAGCAGACACAGCCCAGACACGCCTGTGTGGGACATTTGCAGCTCTCGGGAGAGTGGGGGGTGATTAGGATGTACTGAGCAGCCGGATGGCTGGGAGGGCTGCGAGCGAGGTAGAATCACCGTAGGGGGTGGATTAAATGGCCTGGGCTGGGAGGAGGAGTGTGTAGAAATATTCAGATTCTCTCTTCTCAACATTTCAGTATTTTACCTAAAACTGACACTAACGTTTTGACTTTTATTATACAACTTACTCCGCGGCGGTAAATTCATTTACATTGTTGTACAATCATCCCCATCCGTTCACAGAAATCATCTGATTAAACTGGAAGGCTGCACGCCAGCATTAGCTCCCAGTCCCTCCTCTCCCTGAGATCTGGCTCTCCCTAGAGGCCCCGAGGGATCTGCCTGTCTCTGTTCCCACACGGCAGAGATCACAGGCATGGCTTTTTCGTAGGTACTGGGATCAGCTGGAGAGCCTCTTAGCACAGCAAGCCGTTTCCCCAGTTTGCGCTAACACGTGCTGATGGACTGGGTGTGGCTTTGAGAGATGAGGGAGACACCGAGGGAGTTTTGCCGAGAAAAAAAAAATCTGGTTTTGATTTTACTTCTTTTGGGAGTATGAGCGTTTTGCTTGAATCTATGTCTGTGTGGCGTGTGCATGCCTGGTGTCTCTGGAGATCATAAAGACAGACCGGAGTTACAGATTGTTGTGAGCCGCCGTGTGGGTGCTGGGGCGGGTCAAACCTCAGTCTTCTGGACAGGCACTCAATGCTCACAACTGCTGAACCATCTCTCCAGCCCCTGTGAGGAAGAAATATTTGAATAAAGCCTTGGGAATGGAAGCTGGGGTGACGAGTGCCCACCAGGCAGAGGAAGGACTTGGCTTGCTAGGAGAGCAAAGGCCGCGGGCAGGGCAGAATACAGTACTGGGGTAGCCCCACGTGTGCAAAGGCTAGACCAGACCTGAGTGAACCTTGCTGAGTAGTGATTGAACCGGCAAGATTCTCAGAACCAGCAAAGACTGGACTGAAGAGAACTCTGGCCTCCAAGCGCTGGGACTCAGGGTGCGCACCCCCACACCAGCATTGCGCCTTTTATTTCGAGGCAGAGTCGTTCTTGAACCTAGAGCTTGACGATTCTCCTAGGCTGCTGGCTGGCCAAGGAAACTCAGGAACTGCCTGTCTCTGTCCTCCCCCACCCCGCAGCATTGAAATTACAGACACACACAGCCACAGCCACATGTAGCTGCTTATGGGGGTGCTGGGATCGGACCCCGGTCCTATGCAAGCTTGGCAAGTCCTTTGCCAGTTTAGGCATCTCCTCATCTCACGGAGTCTTCTCTCCAGCCCCAAGTCACTTTTTAAAATCTCTTCAAAATGGGAGAGCAACAATATTAAGTGTCTGAGAGTCCAGACGGGCCTGAGCCACTAGCCAAACGGTCATATGTGAAAGAAATGAGTTTCCAACCTGCTCAGGGGACCAGGTGAAATGTCAGTCTCTTGTGATAGAAGCCTCAACTGTACCCTCTCAGAAGTAGCAATGCAAGAAGTTGAGTGGGTGTCATGGAAGAAGAGATGCCTGTGCAGTCTCGTGGCTGAGGGGTGGCTGAAGGGTGGATCCAGACCCCCATGCTGCACCATGCACCAGCCACTGGCTCCGTTCCACTGTTCTCTTACTCAATGATTGAGCCTAACAAGAATGCCAGAGCAGACCCATTCCTACAAAACGCGGGGCTCCACTGATGGTAGCCATGGTCGTAGCTTACGATGGGTGGCCATGGTTGTAGCTTACGATGGGTGGCCATGGTTGTAGCTTATGATGGGTGGCCATGGTTGTAGCTTATGATGGGTGGCCATGGTCGTAGCTTAGGGAGACTCCACTGATGGGTAGCTGTGGCCTTGGATTAGCTGGGAATCTCGAAGTGTCGATTTAGTAAAGAAAGTTTGATGACTTTTGTTTGATGAGGGTAAAGAAGGCGGGGCTGATGGAAGGACGTATACTATAGTAGCCTTCAGTAGGAACTTCCTGTGTGCCTGGAAACCGTCTAAGATCTTTATTGGAGCAATGACTTGAACGTCACAGTGCAGATGGGGCTGGGTGCCAGATATTGTTATTCCAAATAGCCTCTGTTCTTGGTAACAGAATTCCCAAATGCTAGCCCTGCACATGGCTGACATGGCTTCCATTTTTTCCTTACACCTTTCCTTACAAATAATAAAAACCCAGAGACACATATTGGGGTTCAACCTAAAGATCAGAAAAGCAAAGCAGCCAAGCCATTAGAGAGCTCGTCCCTCTATGAAATCTTCAGACTGAGAGACAGTTCTGTCTCATCCTACCTTTAATTCCTCTCTAGTGCTGGGATGAAAGGTGTGCACCACCGCCGCCCGGCCTCTATGGCTAACTAGGGTGACTGCTGGGATGAAAGGTGTGTGCTGCCACTGCCGGGCCTCTATGGCTAACTAGGGTGGCTGCTGGGATGAGAGGTGTGTGCCGCCACTGCCGGGCCCAGTGTGGCTGTTTTACTCTCTGGTCTTCAGGCAAGCTTTACTAACACACAAATGAAACCTCACGTGGCTCCGCTGGCTGCATTGGTGCTGCAGTTTCTTGCCTTTCTCTTTTTCTGTAGATTGGAATGTGGACATGTTTGCTTAAACTTGAAATGCCATGTTGGATCTTGATGAAGGGCAGAAAACATCAAAAAAAAAAAAAAAATCCACCAGTCACTGAAAACTGGGCTGGAGAAGATGGCTCGGCAGTTGGGAGCATTTGTTCTTTCGGAGCCCCCAGTTCAGTTTATTTGGGTGGGATGTATCCCAATCCCATAAACTCCAGTTCCAGGACTGGAAGGCATTTGTCTACACACAAATACCCATAAATAAAAACACAGATAAAAAGCAAAGATCAATACTAAAAGCAAAAACAAAGTTCCTCTAACCCTATAGGAAGTCTGAGCTTGTCTCTAGGGATGGGCCATCATGCTCCTGAGCACAAGGGGACAAGGCCCCAGGCCTTGACTTTATGAGTCTTTAGGAAAGTGAAGAGCAGAGAACATTATCTACTTGCTGATCCTCTGTAGCTCCACATATATGTAACTCCACATATATGTAACTCCACATATATGTAACTCCACATATATGGCAGACGTGCTTCTGTCTCCAGCTGCCAGCAGTCAACTCTGACCCGCAGAAGGCAGGTCACTCAGCTAGTCAATGGGAGCGGCAAACAGGGATTCACGCCAGGGCTGCAGAAGCAGCCATGCTTGCTTCTCTGATGGTTCAAGAGGGTTTCCTTCCCATGGTCTGCCTGCACCCAAATCCCCCCTCCCATGCTGTACCCACACATCCGCACCTGCACCCACATTTGATTGCTGGTCTTTGTTCTGGAGGGCCTTCACCCCCCCACACCCCACTTACCCCCTTACCCCCCCACCGATCCCCCACTCCACCTCCCATCCCCCCACCCCCACTCCCCACCCCGTCAAGTTTGTCTGCCCAGGTCGCTTTCATATTCCTTCAGCAAATGTCACCTTCTACTCTTAGGAACAGGTGAACACCGGGACCTGTGGCACTGTTGTGTAAGGGTGCTGATTGTCAACTTGACACAAATTAAAAGAGTGACCCTCCATCCGACTGGCCTGTGGCTATGCCAGTGAGGCATTTCCTTGATTAATGATTGATGTGGGAGTGCCCCGCCTACAGTGGGTGGAGCCGTTCCTGGGCAGATGTTCTGGGACTACAGAAGAGGCTGAGAAACGATCTAGCCGGTAAGCAGCCTCCTCCGCGCTCTCTGCTTCAGCTCTGGCCTCCAGCTTCCTGCCTGGAGGTGTTGCCTCGGCTTCCTTCAAGGAGACGCTGTACCTGAAAGCTGAACGAAGCCCATCTTTCCTAAGCTGGCTTTGGTTATTCTATCACGTTGTCCTCACAGCAGCAGAGGGTGAGCCAGAACAGCAAGGACACGCAGGGGAGGCGAGCGTTGGTTCTCAACTACCCTGCCTTGTGTTTGCTACAGGTGGTGCAGACAGCGTTTCCACACCGCTTCGTCTGACCCGTCTGTCTGAGATGGCGGTTGTGTCATGTCACCTAACTGTACACCAATCAACGTGGGCTAAAGGGACCCTGCTTTAGTAGGCGGGGACTCCCAGTGTGTATCACAATGCCCGACCTCAAACTTAAACAACAACAAAGACCCACACTACACACACACACACACACACACACACACACACACACACACACACACACACACACCTTAAGAAACAGTGTTTTGGGGTCTGGAGAGACGGCTCAGCGGTTAAGAGCACTGGCTGCTCTTCCAGAGGACCTGGGTTTGATTCCCAAACACACGATAGCTCACAACTGCCCTTACTGCCAGTACCAGAGGATCCAGCGCCCTCTTCTGGCTTCTGTGGGCATTGCGTGCAGATGGTACATAAACTTACATATTACATGTAGGCAAAACACCCATACATATAAAGTTTATTAAAGTGGTGGTAGTGCATGCCTTTAATCTCAGCATTCACGAGGCAGAGGCAGGCGGATCTCTGTGAGTTTAAGGCCAGTTTGGTCTACAGAGCTAGTTCCAGGACAGGCTCCAAAGCGACAGAGAAACCCTGTCTCGAAAAATCAAATAAATAACTAAATGAATAAATAACACTTATTGAACAAAGAAATGATATTTGGGGGCTGGAGAGGGCTCAGTGGCTAAGAGCACCACTTGTCTCGTCTGAGCCTGATCCCATGGGAGGTGCTCACAGCTGCCTGTAACCTCAGCTCCAGGTAACCCACGGCTCTGGAGCACTCATATACACGTGGTTAAACATAAAAATACATCTTTTTTTTTAAAAAAAAGAAATAACCATCCTTATCCCTTAAAATCTTTTCTGTTACAACGAAAAAGTGGTGGCCGCCGGTGAGGATGCCACTGAAATGCCCGGTGAGCTGATTTCAGCTCCAGAGAACTCACACGGCAGAAGGACAACTCTGGCAAGTTCTCTCCTGACCTTCACACTCGCCCAACGCATAAACATAATTTTTTGAAAAACGATCTTTCATATTTCCTAGACAGACTTTATAGTACATTAATGTGTTGGAATGCACAAACACTGAGAAACATCCATCCAGTCACACAGACAGTTTTCCCGGTACCCACTGTGGTGGCACGCTGCGGCACACAAGCATCGTCGCCACCAGGAGGCTCTGGGTTACAGGGCTGTGTTGGTGGCAGCTCTGGGCTGCAGGGATGTGTGCTTGGGGCAGATGTGCTTCCGCAGTCTTTGGTGGGCGTGAATGAAGGCGAGGCATGCGTGGACATCGGAATTATAACAAGAAAAGCCTACAGTGACTCACCAGGACAACTAGCTAGCAGGTCTGCCGTGACACGGAATTGCAGCCGGTCCCAAATTCCCCGTGAGAGTGTCTGTTGGTCACCTGAGGCAACATTTATTTTTTAAAAAAAAATTTGTTTTTTGTATGTGGTATTTTGCTTGCATGTCTGTGCACCACACGTGTGGCTGCTGTCTGCTGAGGCCAGAAGAGGGTGCCGGGTCCCCTGGAACTGGAGTTACAGTTGTCAGCTGCCATATGGGTGCTGGGAATTGAACTCAGGTCTGTTGGAAGAGCAATCAGTGCTCTTAACTGCTGAGCCATCTCTCCAGCCCAGGGAACACTCTCTGTTTAAAATTTATAAATTCTGAAACTGCGTTTCAATCCTGTAGTCCAGGCTGAACAAGAACTCGGAGTCACTGTACTGAAATTAGAAGCAGGCACTGAAATTTAAAAAACTATTTGTATTCTAAGGATAGAACTACTTATCCTTAAGTAACATAAAACTATTTACCAAAAAGGGGGGAGGGATAATCTATAGTTGGCTAACATTCTGATACAACAAGATATTTTTGTGGCTTCTTCTATAGCCTAATACTGAAGAGACTGAGCCTACACACAGGGATGAACTGGTGCAGGAAAGCATGCAGGTTGACGGCTTATATTATTGACTTTGTTCACACATTCATGTCAGCAGGTGCCAACTTGCCACCTCTAACCATGTGGCCGCATGTGTTCGAGCCATCCTGGATGCTCCAGGAATCACAGCCTGTACAAACCCCAGGTTTCTGTATAGAAGTGGTCCATCAAGTCTTGCATAGCTTATTAAAAGAAACCAGGCATGTCTGGTTTCCCAGGTTGTGGGGTTTGTATTGTACTGGTAGTGAGATGACTCCGTGGATGAAGACGCTTGCCCCCAAACATGTTGCCCTGCGTTTGGTCTTGGGGACTCACAGGCTGGAGAGAACAGGCTCTAGAAGGCTAACTTCTGGCCGTCACACTCATGACCCCCAAACGTAAATAATGTTTTTTTTTAATTTGTTTTTTTTAAAAAATATTTTGGGGGGCTGGAGAAATGGCTCAATGGTTAAGAGCATTGCCTGCTCTTCCAAAGGTCCTGAGTTCAATTCCCGGCAACCACATGGTGGCTCACAGTCATCTGTAATGAGGTGTGGTGCCCTCTTCTGGCCTGCAGGCATACACACAGACAGAATATTGTATACATAATAAATAAATATTTAAAAAAAATATTTTGGAGTGGTTAAGGGCCTGAGTTCAAGTCCCAGAACCCACATTGGGTGGCTCACAGCTGCCTGTGACCCCGCACTAGAGGATCTAACACCTTTGGCCTCCATGGGCACTCACATTCATGTGCACACATCCCCACCCCACAGACACATAATTAAAATAATACAAATAAAAATTTAAAAAACATCAAAATATTTTATGTGTATGGGTGGGTTTTCTCTGCATGTATATCCATCCACTCCACAAATGCCTGGTACTCAAGGAGCTCAGTAGGTGTTTTGGATCCCCTGGGACTGGAATTACAGACAGTTGTGAGCTGCCATGCGAATTCCAGAATCCAGGTCTTTGGAAGAGCATCCAGTTCTTAACCCCTAAGCCATCTCTCCAGCCCCAATAAATACTGTTCTTAAAAAAGAGAAAGGAGTACTGAAAACAGCCTGGTATTGGCATAAAAACAGACAGGAGGACCAATGGAACTGAATCAAAGACCTGGATATTAATCCACACACTTTAGAACGCCTGATTTTTGACAAAGAAGCAAAAAATATCAAATGGAAAAAAGAAAGTATAATTGTTAAATGAAGCTGGTATAACTGGATATCAACATGTAGAAGAATGAAAATAGATTCTATCTAACACTATGCACAAAACTCAAGTCCAAATGGATCAAAGACCTCAACGTAAAGTCAGCCACACTGAACCTTAAAGAAGAAAAAGTGGGAAGTACACTTGAACGCATTGATACAGGGAATCATTTCCTAAATAGAACCCCAGAAGCACAGACACAGAGAGAAATAATTGATAAATGGGACCTCCTGAAACTGAAAAGCTTCTGTAAAGCAAAGGACACGGTCAACAAGACAAAACGACAGCCTACAGAATGGGAAAAGATCTTCACTAACCCCACATCAGACAGAGGTCTGATCTTCAAAATATACAAAGAACTCAAGAAATTGATCATCAAAAGAACACATAATCCAATAAAAAAAAATGGAGTACAGACCTAAACAGAGAACTCTCAACAGAGGAATCTAAAATGGCTGAAAAACACTTAAGGAAATGCTCAACATCCTTAGCCATCAGAGAAATACAAATCAAAACAACTCTGAGATTCCATCTTACACCTATAAGAATGGCCAAGATCAAAAACACTGATGACAACTTATGCTGAAGAGGTTGTGGGGTAAAAGGAACACTCCTGCATTGCTGGTGGGAATGCAAGCTTTGTATGTCAGTGTGGCGATTTCTCAGAAAATTAGGAAACTACCAGCAATACTACTTTGGGTATATATCCAAAGGATGCTCAATCATGCCACAAGGACATGTGCTCAGCTATGTTCACAGAAGCATTGTTTGTCATAACCAGAACCTGGAAACAACCTAAATGCCCCTTAACTAAAGAATGGATAAAGAAAATGTGATACATTTACACAATGGAGTACTACACAGCAGAAAAAAAATAACATCTTGAAATTTGTAAGTAAATGGATGGAGCTAGAAAACATCATTTTGAGTGAGGTAACCCAGACCCAGAAAGACAAATATCACATGTACTCACTCATAAGTAGTTTTCAAACATTAAACAAAGAAAGCCAGCCTACAAATCACAATCCCAGAGAACCTAGACAACAGTGAGGACCCTGAGAGAGACATACGTAGATCTAATCTGCATGGGAAGTAGAAAAAGACAAGATCTCCTGAGTAAACTGGGAACATGGGGACCATGGGAGAGGGTTGAAGGGGAAGGAAGAGGAAGGGAGGCGAGCAGAGAAAATGTAGAGCTCAGTAAAAATCAATAAAAAAAAAGAAGGGAAAGGGAGAGAAAGGCCCTCTGCTCTGGTCTCTGCGTCTACATGTATAGGCACTTCTTAGACCTGCACACTTATTTGCATACAACAATGCATATAACACATGGACACATACAAATAGTCATTACTTTCAAAACGACATACCGAACTTGCTTTTTCATTAGTCTGTAGTTACTTTTTTGTCACTAGCACTTAAAAAATCAAGACCCATATTATATTATATATTAAGTATATTTATGTGAGCATTATATATATACACATGTATATATACATAAGCATATGTATATATGCTTCATGACGTTATTCCGTCCATGGGGTCCACACGGATCCCCTGGGACTGAACTTGCAGACATCGCGAGCAGAGAACTGACTGTGCAACGCTATCCTCCGGTCTCCTCGCCAGTGCTGTGGCCTCTGGGTCAATAATAATAATCAATAAATAAACATTATTTATTAAACATTATTTATTTATTAAAATAAATCAATCAATAAACAAAACATTAAAAAACTCACAGTGCAAACAATCATCACGGTCATGTTCCGACAAGGACAAGAAGGCTAGGTCAGTTGTCTACACGAAGTAATTACAGTTTGAGGACACGTCCCCTTTGCCTCCAGCCAGCATGTAGCTGGCTTGTCTAAAGCTCCACCCTCCACATCACTGCGGCCCACTGCAGTCTGCTGCCCAGGACGGTTAGGCCTCTCATGTCTGCAGACACACCTCTTGCCTTTGATCTAATGTCTTCAGGCTTACTGTCATGTAAGGGTTTTCTTTTTATATCTTTTTCTTTACCAGCTTCTTGAATATTGCAGACCTGAAGAGCGCTTCAGGGTCTAGCGGTCTGTGTATCTCCAGCCTAGAGTCGCACTCATTTCAGTGAATTTATTTCCATTGGTATCAGCTCTTGTACAGTTTTGGAATTTACACATTTTAGTGATTATAGCAGCTTATGGCCTCAGAAGTCTTATTTTCAAATGATTATTTAACCTTATCAAACAATGTTTTATTAGGAGTAATCGGATCTGGATAAAAAGAAAGCCTCAAAGTACCCGCCAATCACCCCATGAGTCTCCAATACCTTCGGTCAGCTGGGCCAAGCTTTGCTAGGATCAGATGAACTCACAATGTCATTTTGATTTGGGAGTCACAGCGTCGCTTCAGCAGTCTGAGCGTTGTAATTTTTCAAAACACAGCCAGGTCCTTTCCAACTTCTCATTGAACTACCTATTTTCTTTGCTAAATAAATCGTCTAAGTAACACTTTCCAGATGGTTGTTGCAGTTTTTGTTAGACGATGAAAATAATTAATAAACACAATTATAACTGTGTCTTGATCCCCAAGCACAATCCTTGCCGGTCTCTAGAAGAGTACTGCGTGAATAAAGTTAAGTATTCCTTCAGTAACCCCGTGGTGGGCTTAGAGCATCTCGCTCGCGGCCCACGGGCCTTCTCGGAATTGAAAAACCCAGCGCTAGTGTGAACCCTGGGTGGAGTCTCGGCCGTCAGTAGGCGGCCCAGGCCTGAAGCCCGGCTCGGCTGCGGGAACCAGGGGCGGGTGCTCAGCGCACCAGTGAGAGGCGAGCTGCTGGGAGGGCCAGAGGGGCGGAGCCCTAGGGAAAGGGGCGGAGCCAGGGCGGGGCGGAGCCTTACGGTAGAGGGGCAGGGCCAGGCGGAGCGAAGTGGGGGAGGAGCCGGGCAGAAAAGGCGGTGTCCGGAGGTGTGGCATACTGTGGGCGTAACGGGGTCCGGGGCGGAGCGGAGCAGAGCAGAGCCGGAGCGGCGGGGGGCGGAGTCGATGTGGGGCGGAGCAGGCGGCCGAGAGCGGGCAGCAGGGGGCGGGGCAGGCCGGGGCCGGAGCGGCCCGGGGCGGGGACTTCTGGCACTTTCTGGGACCTGCGAGTGTGGGGCTCGCCAACCTTCAAGCCGGAAACCCGCGCCTACCCGCTACCGGCGTCCTAGTCGTCTGCGCCGCCCGCGCCGCCATGGCCAAGTGGGGCCAAGGGGACCCGCGCTGGATCGTGGAGGAGCGGGAAGACGGGACCAACGTGAACAACTGGCACTGGTGCGGGCGGGCGGGCGGGCGGCTGGGCCTCGGGCGCGGGCGGGCTCCGGGGAGGGCCGCGCGGCCCTGCAGCACGCTTGCCCCTGGCGGGAGACGGTTCGTAACTGCCCTGGCTTTCCGGCTTCGGGATCCTCCTGAAAGTTGGGCCAAGCCCCGCGAGGGACTTCTGCCTCACCCCACGACGTCTGTGCCTCGGTCGCCCCTCTCCAGGCCCTCCTCGGGCTTGAGCTGCGTAGTGCGCGTGCGTGTGTGCCGAGGGATGTAGCTGTGTGCAGTTGGAAGGGCAGGGACTTGGATCTCACTTTCTTTGCTTTGTCTCAGTTTGCGCTAGCTACCTTGCCCCCTTTGTGTCTCTGGAATACCGGGAGATGCCTGCTTCTCTGACGGGCGTTGGGAAAAGCTGAGGCAATTCCTAGGGCAGAGCCCGGACCGCACCACTAGATGACTTGGCTATCCTGAAAGAATGATGTCTAGTATTCTAGGCTGGGCTCCGTGGCTAGGACACTGACTTCTCACAGCCGCTCTCCATCCCTTCAGATGGGGGCATTAGGGAGAGTGCATAAGATAAATCAAATATGGAAAAGCTCAGTAATTGATACTGTGATTAAGGTTATTTAAATGACTACCACCATTACAGATGGCTTCAGCCCATCTATTTCCTGTGGGTGAGATTGCTGGACTCTGATTCCCGGGGCCATTGTTTTTAAGACTGCCCATTTTATATGATGAATAATAGTGTCTTAAGAAACTGAGGAGCAGGCTTAGAAGATACCTAATAGAAACCTAGTCGGAGAAGCCCATTTGCAAGTGGGAGGCTGTGTGAGTAACAGGGCTCACCTGGTCTGGATGGCATCTGGCTGGGCAGATGGAATTCACCTGGGTCATTTACCCGTGTTTTTCTGTTCTTTGGCAGGACAGAGCGGGATGCCACCGTTTGGTCCAAGGGGAAGCTCCGGGAGCTCCTGGTTGGCATTGCTATGGAGAATGAGGCTGGCCGATGTGAGATTAGTGAGTTGAAGCAGGTGGAAGGTGAGGCTTCCTGTAGCAGCCGCAAAGGAAAGCTAATTTTCTTCTATGAGTGGAACATCAAGCTGACCTGGAAAGGTAACAGGGGTCCCTGCAAGAGGCAGGTTGGGCAGTTTTTCCATTTAGTTAGCAGTTGAAGTTCAGGTGCATTTGGAGTTTGCTGGGTCTGGAAACTGCATTTTACCCAGCACTCCAGATGGGTGAAAGGCAGTACTCTCAGCTGAACCCTGGTTTACCAGCTGCTGTGACTAGGGTGTCATGGAGCTGCTGCCTGGAGCACCCGTCCTCCACAAATGCTTGCTCCTTCAAAAATTCTTAATTATTGAAAAATGTTAAAATTACTTGTGTGTGCGCACACACAGAGTTGTGTGCCACAGCACATGGATAGAAGGCAAACAACTTGCAAAAGTCTACTTTTCTACCATGTGTTCTCCAAGGATTGAACTGAAGTTAGCAGGATTGATAGCAAGTGCTTTTACATACTGTGCCTCCTTGCTAGGCCACCCTTGGATCTTTTTAAAAATTATATGTATGCATACAATGTGTGTGTGGGAATGTGTGCCATGGTGGGTCATATGAGGTCCAAGGACACATTGGTGGAGTTGGCTCTTTTCCTCACCCTTATTTTTGGTTCCAGGAACCGAATTCAAGGTACGAGGCTCTAGCAGTAAGCTCCTTTACCCACTGAGTTGTCTTGCCATCCCATCCTTTGGGGTCGTTAGCCTAAGTTTTGGCTCTGGATTTGCCCCTGACAGTTCATATAGCTAGAATCCAATCATATGTAAAGTTCCTTGACTCTCTTTTCATTCCATGTTGTACTATGTTTCAGTATTTTATGCTTTTTGTATCTATTGTGTGGATAGACCACATTTTGTCTGTGTACCAGTCGGGGGTATTTCTGTTGGTGGTTTTCTTACCTTTTCCAAGTTCTACTATGACACTTAACTTTTGGGTCAATACATGTTGAAATGACCAAGGAGCAGACCCAGGAGCAGGAAGAGGACAAAACAAGAGATTTGGTTATGGAAGACTTCACTATGTTAAAAGTTTGGGTCTCTGCTGGGCAGTGGTGGCACACGCTTTTAATCCCAGCACTCAGGAGGCAGAGGCAGGCGGATCACTGTTGAGTTCAAAGCCAGCCTGGTCTACAGAATGAGTTCCAGGACAGGCTCCAGAGCTACAGAGAAAAACCCTGTCTCAACCCCTCCCCCCCAAAAAAGGAGAACATCCATTGGCTCCTTTCTGTGTAGTCTGTATCAGAGAAAAACTCATTAAGCTGGGCTGATGTAATTGTGCAGGAGTCAAGGAAGTTTTCTTTTTTTTTTTTTTCTTTTGGTTTTTTCAGGACAAGGTTTCTCTGTAGCTTTGGGGCCTGTCCCGGAACTAGCTCTTGTAGACCAGGCTGGCCTCGAACTCACAGAGATCCGCCTGCCTCTGCCTCCCGAGTGCTGGGATTAAAGGCCTGCGCCACCATTGCCTGGCTTCAAGGAGGTTTTCAAACATCAAAGTGTTCCCAGAAAATTTAAGTTAAGGCTAGCCTGAGCTACATAGATCTACTTCATAAAAGCCAAGAATTTTGGGTATAGCTTGTGATAGAATGCTTGCCTAGTGTACAAAGGCGCTAGGTTAGATCTTAGGCGTCTGGCACATGCACTCAGGGAACCTCACGTCTATGAACAGTTGCTTCCATTTGGGAGTTGCCCTCACTCGTTTGTTTTGGCTGCTGCTAGCTGAATTAAAGATCCTCATGACCTGTATGTAGCTCTTCATTTCCTTGGCCCAGACAACCACGTTTTTTGCCTGACAAGACAATAAATCCTCAGACCCAGGAGGGTTAAGAAATATCTATTGCTGCCATGGAGACAGTCTTTGGGGCAGAACCAAGCATCTTGAAGGTCCCTCTGAAGTGACCATCGTGGAACTGAATCTGCCAACTGGTGCTCCTGTTGTCTGTGTATGGAATAAGACCTTCTTGAAGCTCATCATCCCTGGGCAGTTCCTTGGGGGTGGAGTGTGGTGGGGTAAAGAGACCAAAGTGGGCATGAAGCCATGCAACCTATGGCTGCTAAGGGCAAGGGCAGGAAGTAAGGCAAGTAAGCAGGCCGGTGCCCTAAGGACCTCATCACCTTATTCTACTCCTTGGCACCTCCCTTGCAACTTAGCACCAATCACATGGGCATCTCAAGTTGAAGAGGTAGGTGGGGATCTGGGGCTGACCTCTGCATTTTGACATTCCTATCTCTTACATCACCCCGTTCAGAGAATCTAATCAGAGTAGCACTTCTGGAGACTCAGCTCTCTGTCCAAGCCAAGGGAGGGCATGTGATATTAGAAGGGTTTGCCAGTGTTGGCTAACACTGTTTGAGGAAGATGATCAGAATCTGTGTGTACTGCAAGTTGGTCTGCAACCTTCTGCAGTCAGGTCCATGTCTTACAACTTTGTCCTCTCAATAGATGATGAATGTGGTGTGTGTTGTGCCTTGAAAAATAAACAAGAGCTGGGCAGTGGTGGTACACGTTTTTAGTCCCAGCACTTGGGAAGCAGAGGCATGTGGATCTCAGTGAATTTGAAACCAGCCTTGCCAGCTTTTTTAGTCAAGCTACAGAATAAGTTCCAGAACAGCCAGGACTGTTGCAGAGAAACCTTGTCTCAAATAAACATTCCAGGCCCCAAAAGGCATGAATTCTGGATTAAGTTAATGTATTAGATTCACCAACCAACAAATAAGAACAAACCTCCAAGCATTTGAAGTTGTTACATATATGGTCCAGGCCTCAGAAAATCAGTCATTTTTAATGCCTGTGTGGCGTAACTCAGCTCATAAGGAACTGGAGGGCAGCCTGTTATGGGTGGTAGCAATGAAATTTCTTTAGGTTATGCCTAAGTGTCTCGGTGTTGCTGTTTCTAAATGTTGTTCCAGGTGCGTATCCCTGTGAGCCTGATACTCACTTTGAGTAAAATTAAGTACTCTCTGCTTCCCCAAGCCAGTATAATAAGAGTGATATGCAGTTCAAACAAGAGGAGGCCTCCAGGTCTAACCAGGAGCTGGCTGCAAGGACTCTGCCCACTGTGTCCTTGAGGACATTGAGGCTTTAGTGTGGGAAGAAATCCAACTTCACCAGGACTTTGACAAGCCACAGCTTTTGAAGCTTTTCATGGTCAGAGCTCATTTTCCTTCTGTCCCTTTCTGCCCACTTGGGCCCTCTAGTGTCTTAGTCCCCTCAAAATAGCCTTTTTTGCTTGACATGGCAAAGAGCACTGGAAGACAAGGGAAATGGGTGAGAGACCTCCGATAGGGCTGCCACCTTGTATACCAAGTGCTGTGTACCACGTTGGGTGATGCAGCCACCCTTTCTTGGTTGTTCTCTGATGTGGCACTAACATCAACGTAACACTGTGTAAGAGGGGTGGAGCCACATGTGGGCTATTCAGTCAGGCAGAGGACTTTTGAATAAAACTAGTTATTAACTGCCCATTTTGCTCATTTTAGGTACAGTTAAAGAATCTGGCGCAAAACACAAGGGATTGATTGAGATACCCAGTCTTTCTGAAGAGAATGACGTTGATGACACTGAGGTATCTGCTGGAGTTCTCCTTTTTAGTCAAGGTGGCGGGCATTTGCAGACTACTCCCTTGGCTGTGTGGATCTATTGTGTAGGTGTGAATTGTGGAGGCTGTCTGCCACTGCACTCTGGGTGTATACGAGGTGGAACAGAGGTGTGGGAAAAGGAGGAAGCCCTAGGAAGCTTCAGACACCCAGGGCCAGGTGTGATACCTGGGCAGGTACCTGACTGCCACAGCTGGCTTTCTCATCTGTGTAGTTAATTTATCCTTCAGGGATGTATTCAGGTTAAATGTGACAGCACGTGCTAGGAAGTGCTCAGACCACTTGCATGACTTGCTGAATGTGACTGTTCTTCCCCTTGGTGCGACAGTCAGCCTTTAGCTATACTCCCTCATTGCTTTTAATGAACCACTTACTTTTGACATGCTGGCTTTCTTGTCCCCCACGAGGAGCCGGCTCATTCTTATGCTGCTTGACTCTTCACATTGTTGCTGTTGCATAGCAGCTGCTAGAGACACTGGCAAAGCCTTGTCTCAGCCTAAAAAGTGGACCTATCTCAGACACAGCTTCAGACTTAGCTTGCTTCACTTGGGTGCTGTAGTCTCACCACATAGAGGTCAATAATGCAGCTTCCTGGTGGCATATTAAACAGATCTAAAGGTCTGTCCTGCAGTAGCATCTGGCCAAACCAATGCCAGATTCAGATGCAGCCCACTCCAGAATTACAGGAACCTGCTGTAGTTTGAGACCAACACCTTTTTGCTATCAGAATATCCTGACCACGTATCACATCCCTGTCTCCTTTCTGTTGCTTTCCTCTTCCATTTTTCCTCTTCCAAGGGCCCAAGGTCAAGTTATATGGGAACTTGATTTTCTTGGGTGATGGATTTGGGTTTGTAGACCAGCACTGCTTTACATAGTCAATTTAATTTCTCTAGTAGCCACATTAAAAACCAGATAGAATAATTAAAATTTTTTAATTTAGTATCAAGTAGAGAGTTAATATGATTTTAACATGTAATTAGCAAATAATTGATGAGGTACATTACCTTTTTTTTTCTTCCGGTATTAAGTTTTGGAGTCTGATGTATTAGTTTTTATAACATAGTTCAAATCAGGCGCTTGTTAAATGCTCAGCCATAAGTAGCTGCCATACCGGACCTTCTCTAGATAAAGTCACAAACAGTTTATTTATAAACTCCTGTACTTAGACAATTTCAAACCAAGTTTAATGTTCATCTTCTGTACAGTTCACTCATAACGTGGCTGCCAGTACTCACCTAAAAATTCTTAACTCCTCTGTGACTGCGACCACTTCCTTTGTCTTCCACAGTTCAGTTCTCAATAGGATCCAGTGTTGGAAGAATACATTCATCAGTTTTTTCTTAGGTTTTTATTCTTCTGATTTGTAGGTGAACGTGAGTAAAAAGAAAGGAGATGGGGATATACTGAAGGATCTTATGAAAACTACAGGCACCGCCAAGGTCAGGGAGGCCCTTGGAGAGTACCTGAAGGCACTGAAGACTGGTAAAGAAGGCATCCCTTATGAACCACAGGGTCCCTTGATATTTACCCAGTTACGTTTTGCATGAGGGTTGGACTCCCAAGGCAGGCTCCTGAAAACATCTTTAGACTGTAGAATAAGTTGTAGTCTGGGTGTTGGAAACTAGTTGTGGGTAAGAACCGCCACCTGTCAGCAGTTTCCTGAGCCGGGCATGATGGCACTTACTGTCTCTCAGCATTTGGGAAGCTGAGGTAGGATGATTACAGGTTTGAGGCTAGGCTGGGCTATATAGTGAGACCTTGGTCAAAAAAAAAAAAAAACCCTCCCTAACGGAATAGTTTTTGTGTAATTTCTTGTTTAATGTCTGTCTTCCCTGCTAGACTATATGCTCCATGAGGGCATGGAAGGTGTCTCTCTTGTTCACTGCTGTATCTCCAGCATCTAGCACAATGCCTGGCACATAGTAGGTGCTTAATAAATCTTTGCTGAGTGAATGAATGTATGAATGAAAGTGACCACAGATATTACAGGTATCGGTAATACCTAGATAGTCCCTATATTGTATGGAAGTAAGGCTATTATTTTCTCATATTAGAGATGAGAGCTGGGCAGAGTGGCCAGCACAGGGCTTTCTCTGCAACTCATCCTTGAAGCTTGCTCATTGACTGTCCAGGTATTGGCATACACAGGTTTGGGGTCTGCACTAGTTCCACAAGACCTCCTAGGCATGAAGACTGGGTGACAATAAGCTTTGTAAGGGGTAGTGGAGAGTAGGCAAGACCATAGACTAGTAACAGTTAATCATGTACAACCTATTTAGAAAAGAATTTGTGAAAAAACATAGCATTTTAGAGGAATGCAGTAAAGCAAGGCATTGGAGCATGAATAAAGGGCCTTTGCTAATAAGTACCAGTAATACATGTAAGAACATGGAGTTATTTTCAAGACCTCAAAATGTTCTTTTGAAAAATGCCAGTTTAGATAAAAGGAAGTATGTTAACAAAATCTTCCTATTTACTTATAGAATTTACAGCAGGAATGATTTTACCAACAAGAGCTGTAACAACACAGGAACTGACTGTTGAGAGGACAGTGGCTGAGAACTCTCTGCAGGTATGAGCCTGGTGGCTAAAGTGTAGTGAGGATGCCTTTAATGACTTTCCAGACACTCTTTTGATACTGGGTTGTAGATGAGGAAAGGGTATTGATTTACATTTCCCCTTAAGATAGTGACATCATTTTGTGGGATTGCTTTTTTGTGTTAAGTGTGAGGGCTGTCACATGCTGGGCATGCTCCCTACCACAGAACTCACCTCTAGCATGAGGTTCTAATTCTTGATGGATGAGAACACTAAACATCAAAATTATTTTTAAGTCATTGGTTGATAGATTAGCCTAGACTCATGATGATTCTGCGCCAAACTTCTGGACTGCTGGGAGTAGAGGTATGAGCCATCATATCCAGCAAAAGCAAGTGACATTTAAGCTCATATACCGAGATGGAATAATGTTCTGTCCTGACATTAGGATTTAGAATTGGTGAGCAGGAATATATGCATGGAATTCATACCCTTATGGGACTGGTCATCTTTGACCCTGTTGTCATGTGCTGGGTCCCTATGTACAGGACTGTGATCAGAGGTGTTTAAAGTGCTCCTAGCATAAAAGTCAGCACTGCTGGAGCAAAGAACTTTAATGCTGTTCTTATGTGAGCGGAGGCAGCAGTGTGCAACTTGTAGGCTTGACCTTGTAGGAATCCTGAGGTTCTCTTCTGGTATGCTCCCCATCCTCTTGAATCTCTTTCTCATCTTGAGGTGCAGGCTTCTCCAGTGGCACTGGGTGTAAGGATTCCCACTGTAGCTTTGCATTTGACTGAGCTGTTTGACACAACAGTAGAACAGCTGTACAGTATCTTCACCGTGAAGGACGTAAGTAACTCTCTGAGCTACTCTACCAAATGAGGTTTGTTACAAAGAACAAAGTTGGTTTTTGACGGAAGGGCTTCAGGGACACTGGTGATTGGATAACTTGAGGGAAGAACAAGCACTTGTGGGCTGTATCAGCAGTTGGGAGATTTTATGTAAGTTTCCCTCCTCCATAAAAAAAGAAAGCTTTGATGTCCAACAAAATTAAAGCAAAACCACACCACTGGAAAAATGCAGACCTGGTATATAAGGTGCTGGTTTATTCCTCACCACACGCACAGGGTAACAGCATGTGTTAGAATAACATGTCTGTTTTGTTTGGCTAGTTGGTGCAAAAATTTTCCAAATCTCCTGCTGTCTTAGAAGCTGAAAAGGGAGGGAAATTCCAGATGTTTGATGGGAACATCACTGGAGAGTATGTGGAACTGGTAAGTAACTACAAGGTTACAGTGGTGATGTGGGGCAATTGTTGCTCCTTTCACTCGTTATTTTTGTTTTAAAGCTTTTGATGAGTTCAGTCTCATATTCTTTAATAAAGTTCATTGTAGAACAAAAGAAAATATATATCTGTAAGTAATGATAAAGTCTAAGCCTTGCTTTGATAGTAATTCTGCAAAAATAGTGTAACACTCTCTACTCTGCCTCATATTGTTTTGAAGACTTCAAGCTCTGCTGGCTCCTGCATTCTACGTCATTAGCGTCCAAACTGCCAGATATCAGTGGCCTTTTCAATTAGTTCTGTAGTTACCAATTATTACCATAGCTTTGTCCTTGATGTGTACATTCATGTGTAAATTGGAAGGCAGAATTGTATGCTAAAACGTTGGTTCTAGTATTAAGAGGAATTTAACTTGAAAAGGGTTTGTTTCTTCTGTTGTATTGTGCAAGTTTCAATAAATGTTCTGAAGGGGCTGGAGAGACGGCTCAGAGGTTAGGAGCACTGACTGCTCTTCCAGAGGACCCGGGTTCAATTCCCAGCACCCACATGGCAGATTACAGCTGTCTGAAGATCCAGTTACAGGGGATCTGATACCTTCACACCAATGCACATAAAATAAAAGTTAAATAAACCATAAAAATATTTAAAAAAAAAATAAAATAAATGTTCTGAGAATTGTCTGTTTTCAGTTAACAAACAGGAAGATCATCATGAAATGGAGGTGCAGGAACTGGCCAGAAGGTATGCTATGTGCACTTTATATATACCAGTAAACTAAAGCTGGGATACAGTTTCTTCTTGGTATTATAATAAGGCTCCTGGTTTTTTTTTTCCCCCCAGAACACTATGCAACAGTTGCATTGAATTTTGTGCCTGCTCCAGGGCAAACGGAATTACAATTGGACTGTAAAGGAGTTCCTGTCTGTAAAGAAGAGAATACAAAATTCTGTTGGCAGAAGCAGCATTTTGAAGAAATAAAAGGTTTACTTCAGCTCACCACCCAAAATGCTTGAATTAGTTAGGTTTTATAAGGACATCCTTTTGTAAGCAGAAACCTGGCCTGTTTACTTACCTCTTCTTTCTTCCCCAGAAAGTCCCCTCCCCCAAGGTCCCTAATTTATTTTATATTGGATGAAATTCATGAAACTACAGAATATAAAAGCATTGCTTGATGTATTCTAGACTCTGCACTGAGTAAAATCAGGTGTCGTCTCACCTTCCATGGGTGTTCCTCTCTGGAAAGTAAGTGAAGTCCAGTTCCCCAAGCTAAAGCTGGTCCCAACATGCTACTTCATTGCTACAGTTGATTTATGCTTAAGACAAATAAATGGCATGTTATACTATTCTTTTATTCTACTCCAGTTTTCAAGGTGTAGTTCTTAGGAGTGTTGTGGTGAGGGCTAGTTGGCTGGATTGTTACACTTCTCTGGCTTTCCTTGGTGAGACATCCACATGGTAAGTTCCTGTTTTGGACTGCTGAGGGACTTCTCACACAGCAAAGCAGAAGGCTATATGCTTCCTGTCTTCAGTCTGCTCATAGGCTGGCTGTCGTCCGAGGGAACTGAAACAACTTATGTAACAAAGGCATCACAGTCAGTTTAAGTACACAGAAGAGGCAGTCATTTCAATAAAAATAAAACAGTTATTTTTACATCAAGTGTGCTTTATTTCCTCCACAGGTATTCTGTTAAATAAAGCACCATTTATATACTGCCAGGCCACAGCTAAAGAGGATTCTTTACAGAATCAAATTTCTTGTGGTTGTTCCGTATACAAGTAAACTTAATTTTGATAATAAGAACCACAGCGATCAGAGGCAATCTGCCTCTCTTATTTTAAGGTACAAAACTGGCACAGAGGACACCATATTATACACAGTAAAAATGCTGTAAGTTTAAATTACATTGTACAGGGTCAGAGCCCTGATTCTCCCAGAAAGCCTTATTAAATGAAAGCCACTACAGTGAACTCTTAATTACATTACATAAAACATATCCATTATCTGATTGCCCTTTAGAAAGTATACAGAAGATGCAAGTTTTTTTTTTTTTTCAATCTGGAGTTCTGCCTGACCAAGAATTAAGCCTATAAATCTATCTTGCCATTCAAGCAGAGAGCACTGGACAAACTGAAGCACAAAACAAATAAGCAAAATTTAGACAAACGGCAAGGGGGAGGGGCACTTGAAAGTAGACATGCCACATCTAATGTCAAGAAGCAGCTTGATTTCCTTTGCCAGATATCCTTGTGACCACATGGATTGTTGATTCAATGGTCCTACATAGGGTATCTAAAATGTCGTGTTGCTGCGCGTGACTAAAGAGGCCTCTGGAATGGCCACAACTGAGTGATAAAGCAGCTTCGGGATCCTGGGAGGACAAAGCTTGACCATCACAGCTTCTCAAATCAGCTAAGTCAGACAAAACTGCAGAGATGGAAGTAGAAGGGAATTCGGATTCGTCTTCAGCTAGTGTAGTATCCTTGGAACAGTGAAGGTCTTTAAACTCTTTACAGTCATCAAACCTGCCACTGTTAGACTGTTCCTCTGCATGCTGCGACCGGATATGTGACCCGTCTTCTGAAAACGAAGATAGGCCTTCCATCCGATACTCTTTGACAGAGCCATTTTCAGGGGAAGGAAGGTCTTGCTCGGTCCCTGGATCAATAATCGATGAGTCTCTTGTCTCATTGTCTGAGGTGCTCGTAGGGGTCAGGACCTCCCTGGTATCTGTTTTTATGTCGCCAATGCAGCTGTCTACAGTGTGCTCCTCGTCGCTGCTCACACGCCTTCTTTTAACAGGAGTTGCCCCTTCATCATCTGTGGGGGAAAAAATTATATAAAAACAGAATCTTCCTCAAAAGATTAAAATCCTACTGGGGACAATTGTGAGAAGCCAGTGTTTTGTTTTGTTTCAATCTTTTTTTTTTGTAGTGCTGGAGGTGGAAGATGAGGGCTTACAATACTAGCCAAGAGCAACCCCTGAGCCTTAACTTCAGCTGGTCATCATCCTCCCAGACCCAGACCCAGCCAATGACTTAGTTGACAAAGCTAACCTTTAGTTTTTCTTTCTTTGGCTTCTTGCTCTTGGAGTGAGTGTCTCTGCTGCAGACAGGTCCTACACTTGCTCAGAAGCTCTTGCAGAGTTGGGATCAGAGCTGGGTTTAACTGTTTGGGAGTGTGTACTGACAGGAGCAAAGCAAGTGCCCTCAGGTCCTACAGAAACCCAGACAGGAAGAGTTCAAATCCTAAAGGCAACATTTAGACAAAACTTCACAGTTAAATGAAGATGTTTATTTCCCAGGAATCTATTCTGGTCTCTCTGGCAATGTAGAATAAATTTAAAACCAGAATTAGCACATTACAGTATTCCATCAGTTTATAGCATTGTTTCATTTTGTGCCTATGTCAAGTATGCAAGAATAAAAGACTTTTGAAACAGAAACCAAATAATGCAGCTTAGGTTTACATAGTGATTCAAATAATACTGTAAATAAAATCTGGATTTTATTTCACAGAAGTCATAGTTTCTCAAGCTCAGTTCCGGTCTATGTCTCTATAAAAATAAAAACAAAACAACAAAAAAACCTGCTTAGCTTGTAAGCATCTTGTTCATTAGGGGCCTGCGGCGGAATGGTAAGTCTGCATATTTCCAACATGTTCCATACTATGGCTGTCAGAATCTACATAAATCAACATACTCTCTAGTCTTAGCTGCTTTTATAATCGTGTGACTGTTCTGATTACTTGGGAGTCATAGATAATTCTCCCTCTCCCCACCTTCCCTCTCTTACACACAGAGCAGAGATAAGGACCTATTCTGTTTTTGATAGTCATGCTGACCCTGATTGACTTGGAACTTGTGTTCTAAGGCTAGTGTCCAACTTGCCAGTGATCTTCCTGCCACTGCTTCTCAAGTGCTATGATAAGTGTGTGCCTATAATCAATTCTTACTGGTCTCGTTGCCCTTAATATATCGAATGCCATTTGGTTATATGTTCTCAATAATGGAAAGTGTGTGCTTTAAGTGTACACAATGAACACTTAATTGGAATAATTTTCTTCACACGTGATCCTTTAAACAGTGAAGTCATAATGGTTAAAGAGAGGACACATACAAGAACTGATTTTAAGGTGAGTTTTGAACTTGGCACAGTTCTTACCCCATTTAAGGAAGCACTTGCTTTTGAAATTTCAACACGGTTGGTGAAATCTGATTGTAGGTTTTGATACTGATTTATCAAGTTTGTGATAAGTGTGCTGATCAAACTAGCACAGTTTGCTTCTGAAAACACTTGACTTTGAACCTGGAAAAGAACACATATTTTGTGTGTGCACACATGCACGGACAAGTCTTAAAATTCAAGACTAACATAATAAGCACACATTAATTAAGCAGAAAAGGCATTTCAGAACTACATACACACCTTTAAAAGGAAATGTGTCATAAATGTGTAGACAATATTGTTATTTAGAAAAGTTCTTTCATCCATTAGGATACATTTAATATACTCTGCAAAAACAGGATCTTCACACAGAAGCTTGATGCAGTTTTTCGACATGGTGGACTAAAGTAGAGAGAAGAAACACTGCAGTTAGCAGCTGGGGACTTGGACAATGTTCAGTTACAGGTGGAACTGTAGCAATTTCCTAGAGAAAGACAATGGCAAAACTCAACATGTTCTGTGTGTTTACTTGTCTGCATACATATGAGCCTGTCCCATGTCAGAGGTCAGAAAAGGGTATTAGATTCTCCATTAACTGGAGTTACAGTTGTTAGCTGCCACATGGGTGCTGGGAATTGAACTTGGGTCCTCTGGAAAAGCAGCAAATGCTCCTAAGCACTGGCCATTCCTCCAGCCCCACCCAAACAACATATACTTAATGTAATCTTATCACCCAGCACAGAGTTAAGGATTATAAAACAAGCGTTAAAGAATAGAGTATGAATGTTTTAAGGGGACAATCAATGGATAAAGTAATAGATAACCAAGAAAAGACAAATTTTAAGAATTAAAATACAGCAGGGTATGGTGGCACAGGCCTTTGATCCCACACTCAGGAGGCAGAGGCAGGTGGATCTCTGAGTTGGAGGCCAGCCCAATCTATACAGTGAGTTTCAGGACAGCCAGGGCTACAAAGGGAGACCCTGACTCAAAAATAAACCAGCAAGTCATTTTCTGAATGCCAGTCACATTAGCAGACGGGGATCAATGTCTTTCATAGATTTCTATTATATTTCCCTGTATAGTAAAATAAAGTTCTTTGTAGTAATAGTTCAGAAACTTTTGCCCAGTAGTAATAAGTACCACCACAAAAAACAGACATTCTTCAAGGGAACAGATGATGCTCTATATAGTCTTATAGTTTGGGGCAGGAAATAACCTTTATTATGGTACTGCATGGTGAACAATTGGAGATACAACCAGAGTTTATGTTCATGGGAATCTTTTAGGCCATATACAAGAACTGAGACAAACTTTAGATTAGACTAACCTGGCTACTCTGGCTTTCTTCACAAGTTCTTCAACATCTTAACAAGCATTACTTAAGTGTTGATGTGCTGGCTTTAAAGACTTGGCTTTTAGTTAAAAAAAAAAAAGGAAAGGAAAAGGCAGGGTCCTATTATGCAGCCAAAGGCTGGCCCTAAATTTGTGGCTATCCTGTTCCAGCATATGCTGGGGTTGCAGTTACAAGCAAACATCACCATACCTGAAATGTAATGAAGTGGTGAGGGATGTAGCCTTTCCTGTTCTATTTGGTATTAGCTAAAACTGTCCTGTTCTCAGTGAGACTCTCTGAGAACCACAACCAGGCAGAGTTGGACAAGCACCACCGTTTCTGCTGGAGATGTTAGTGTGAACAGTGGGGTCGAGGGAGCTGGGAGGGCTATGAGGTTGCTTCCTCCACTATCTCAGGGTTTAAGACTTTCCCAGAAACTGCTGTCTGAGCTATGAGTAAGAAATCCAACATAAACTTCTTATTTGGAATTTCCCTGTACAAAGTATGAGTTTGAATAAAATTCCAGCAGGTAGTAATTCCCTTAATTCTACAACATTCCAAATTTCTAACATTCAGTTTTTATTCAGTTGTTCTAAAAATTCCCGGTAATCTGGTGGATGAGATCAATCATGTGAACCCATTTGCTTTACCTGAGTCTGGCATAGCTCAGTCCAAAGTTTAGGGAACAATGCAAGATGTAGTGGCAAGCCTTCATAGGCAACCAGGACACCTAATATTTGAAAAATAAAAATCAGAACAGGTTATAACTATATTATACAGCTGAGTTACTGAACTGCAGGTACAATACTGTCAGCTATCTCTGGTTTCAACTGCACCTCTGTTTTCTTAGAAATATATACAACACGAGAGAACTCACTGCAATGTTTTAAGCACTGCAAAAATTGAGAATGCAGAATTGTGAACTTATTTATACACCCTACACCTCATTCCCATGTTTTAAGCATTGCAAAAATTGAGAATGGAGAATTGTGAATTTATTTATACATCCTACACCTCATTCACCAAAGTATCTAAGACAACTTCAGCCAGCTCTTTATTTCTGAGTACTGAACTTATCTGGGAAGATTAAAGAAACTGCGAGGGGTTGTCAAAGTTTTCTTGGACTAAGGAAATACTCTGTACTTTAGACAATCTTCCAGGCTTGTTACAGGGATGGGAGAGAAGGTGATGAGAACTACATTCTAAAACATTCCATTTCTTCCCCTTGTTTCTCTGTGTGTCATAAAGTAAACACTGCTGAGTCTACTACTATCTTCTTGCCTTGTTCTCAGGACCTTCTGGGTAGATAAGATTTGGGACTGTCCATGCTGTTAGGACTTCTCTGTGTGGGTGTGTGTATGTACATGCATGTGTGTGCGTGTGTGTTTTCCTGCAGTGTAAAACCAAGGGCTCAGACACATAAACTAGGTAAGACTTTACTACCTAGCTACAGCCCAAGTCCTGAAACCTCTAATTTCAACCTCTTCTAGGTATCAGATAGATTTTCATATGTTCCTCCTCCCCTCCATCTTCTCTGCCTCTCTTACAGAAACTACAGTGTCAGCTCCCTCCATAAATGTTCTATTTCTGCATCTCTCCACCTTCAAAAATAACATAACTACAGAGAAGAAACAGGATATAAGGTATCTTCCAGTTAAAAAGTATGGGCTGGGAGAGGAGTTCACAAAATTTTCTATAGAGAGCAAACAGTAAGTATAAGTAAGCACTGTGGCTACCCAAGGCTGTAAAGGCAATGCCAAAATGGAAGGGACAGCAGCAACCAAGAATGACTAGCTACAAGTAAAACTTAACAAATATTAAAATTTGAATCACAATTTTTATGTCATAAAACATTCTAATTTCCTTAGTATGTAAATATGAAAACTACTCTTATTAGGTAGTTATTGGCTTTTAAGAACTATTAGTAGGTGGGTTGTAGTCTGCCAGCTCTTGGGTTAGATCAAGGCTTTGAGATCTTTAAACAGCAAATCCCACAGTTAGGGAATCTCTTTCGGGATGAAGCCTACTAAGTCCCTTTTTAAGACAAGACATTGCTCATCCTCCCTAATTATTCTAACCTAAACTAGTTGAAGCAGGAAGCATTTATCATAACACATATAAGTATACAAGTCATCGAACTATGGCTCCAGGAAATGGTTTCTTAAGTCACATGTTCTTTCCTTGTAACTGGTCACAAAATAAGGGTTGACCCTTGGACCAAGTCTGATGCCACCTGTTTTATGGTTGGGTGAGTTAGCAATAGTTGGTTTTTTTTTTTTTTATTTAACATTGGCACCATGGTCTCTTGACACATAGCCTAAGCTGGACTTGAAACCCACAATTCTGTTGTCTCTGCCTGTGGGATTACAGGTGTTGAACTCCTAAACCTAAAAGCTTTCACATTTTCAAGGGCTGATAAACAACAAAACATTAAGACAAAGAACAACAAAAAGTCCGAGACCACGTGACCTACAGATGCAGAGCCTGTTACTATATCCAGCTCTTCAGTCTGCCAATCGTCTCCAGACTGCTGCTCGGGTATAAACTCTCAGGGCAAAGTCTGTATTATCACTAAAGTTTTCCTTAACTTTTTCTTTCTTCAATTGTTCCTCAAAGTAAAATAATCCTTCTTTTCAACATTGATCCTTACAACAAAGCAACCCTGGAGATGTCTTGATATTAAACCATGTTTAAAAACAAGAAGGAACATTTATTGACACCTACTATATTAGGTATGTAAGATAAACACATTAAAATATCTCAGCTTTGAAAAGTATTACTTTAATCCTTATTTTATTGTTTCTTTTGTTGTTGTTATTGTTTTGGTGGGGAAGCAGGGGGACAATCTTTGCTCTTTTTCCTAAGACATGTTCTCATGCAACCAAAGTTGCCCTCTACTTCCTGATGACCTTGTCTCCAATTCCTAAGGGGTGGGATTGCAGATGTTCGCCACCATGCTCAGCTTGTTTCCTTTTCTTGAATGAAGATATTAGGCTCACACAGAGTTTGTGATAGTCTAATTTATCTCAAAGCCTGTTAGTTGCATCTATCCCACATTTATCTACTTCTAACACTAATATTCTTTTCATTAATTTACATTTACTCAAACCCTCTGGTATCATTTTGTGATCTTTACATTTACCTGTACCATTGCTTAATTAACATAATACTTGCCCTGCCACACTGTACAGGGGTTCAAGCCCAGGGCCTTTAGCATGCTATGTAGAATGCTCTCCCACTGAACTACTTCGAGCCTTGTTACTTTTAGATTCACCACGACTAGTAGCATATTAGCTTTATTTTAGGCAGCGCAGCACTGAGGGAATTAGTTTGAAATACTATGTAATACAGCAATGAACATAGATAATTACCAATCCGAGAATGTTTCCTAAGCCATCTCATACAGTAAGCTCTAGACAACGCTATGGCAACCAGGGGGAACTGAAGTCACCTTCTAGTCCTTTCAATTCTCTTTCAAGTTGTTCCCTTTGGACAGAAGGTTGTTCTGAAGCACCAGGGTATCTGAATTTTCTTGCATTTCCACAAAGCACTGGGGATGAGTGAGAGGCCAATATTCTCTTAACTGTACATACTCCTCCTCAATACCTATATCATTTACTGGGTACAAAGAACACGGAGAAGCAGTTGCCCAACTCTCAGATATACTTTTTTATCTTTTCTATATTGTTTGTGTGTGTATGTGTGCACTTGCCCAGATTACAGAAGTAGGCATCAGATCTCTTGGAGCAGTAGTCACAGATGGTTGTGAGTTGCCAACTGGAGTGTGTTTTGGGAACAGATCCCAGTCTTCTGCATGAACAATATGCATGCACTCTTAACTGCTGAGCCAGTTTCGTCAGTCTCAGGGGCACTTCTAGGTTTTCCCTCAGTAAATAGAACGGCACATATAAAATGCAATGGATTCTGTAAAAATTTAAATTTCTTTATCCTGTGACTTCAGGCATCTTTAAGCAAGGTCCATACTTTTGCCCCATTCCTCATTCAAAAACATCTATCTTTTGTCAGAGAACCTCAGACTGTAGAAGCTGTTATATAGTTTGTCAGTAAAAGAAACACTTTTCAAGCTGCTTCTGTAGAGAAATGTTATTTCAGAATATTTAGTACTTCCAAGATTACTATGAAGATAAAATATTTCATATATTTATTTACTTTTTTTGGTTTTTCGAGGCAGGGTTTCTCTGTAGCTTAGGAGCCTGTCCTAGAACTAGCTCTTGTAGACCAGGCTAGCCTTGAACTCACAGAAATCCGCCTGCCTCTGCCTCCCCAGTGCTGGGATTAAAGGCGTGCGCCACCACTGCCTGGATCATATATATATATATATATATATATATATATATATATATATATATATCCAGTCAGTTTCTTGGAGCTGTTACAATTCTGACTGGTTTTCTATAGTAGTGTTATTCCCACTCATAATTATCTTAGGGAAGTGATGGCAACAGCTACTGGGTAAAGGCCCATGAATAATGCTCTACCATGAAACAATCAAGATGCCGTAGGCTATAAATACCAGTATCTAATCAAATGGTTCTTCTAACTGCATACCTACTAGCTAACCTACTGTAGCTTTCTTTGTAGGTTACAGAAAATGTGATGGCCCAACTCTGGAATATTCAGACACACATGTCAATTCTTCGGGCAGATGAACAAACTGGCAAGCAGTTCAAAATTAAGGTTTGTTTTACATGTGATTACTATGTGTAACATATATGGATTTGATTCTGGAGGACTGTAAAGCCAGCTGTGGATCTGGATTAGACATCGGGTGGTCTGAAATACATTCAGCTTTGAAAGCCGTTAGGGAAAACAGCCATTTTCAGTCAGTAATACTATACCCTAAAGAGAAGCAGAAATCACAGTGTGCTTTCTATATTATGGATTTGTATATGGATACTATGAATTTGAATGTTTAATTTAGTTAATTAAAGAAATTAGTTTTAGAGGCTGGAGAGATGGCTTGGCAGTTCAAAGCACTTGTTGCTCTCACAGAGGACTAGGGTTTGATTCCCACTATAAACATGCTGACTTAAAAGCACCTGTAACTCTAGTCCCAGGGCTCTGTCTATTGGCTCCCTGAGGTATCAGAAACACACTGGTGCATAGAAAGAAATATGTAGGTAAACGACCATACACATATAGTACAATAAGTAAATCTTAAAGTGACTTTTAAACTGTTTTAGCTATGTGTTATGGCACACTCCTCTAATTCCAACAGTACTGCAGCAACAGCAGATGGATCTCTCTGAGATGCCAGCCTAGTGTACAATGTGAGTTTGTTGGTAGCTAGAGCATACAGTGAGACCCTATCTTAAAAATATTTTGTTTTTAATTTATGGTTTTTGTGACAGGATTTCTGTCACTTTGGAGCCTGTCCTGGAACTCGCTCTGTAGACCAGGCTGGCCTCAAAATCACAAGAGATCTACCTGCCTCTGCCTCCTGAGTGCTGGGATTAAAGGAGTGTGCCACCACTGCCAGCTTCTTTTTCATTAATGAGAGCAGGCAACTTCTCACATGGTTGACACATACTTTTGTGCGTGTGTATGACATAACTATTCATGTCCTGATTTTGCTTAGTTTTCATTTTAGTAAAGTCTAAAATCATTTTGTGTTTTGGTAACCATTTATCTATTAAGTCTGACAGCATTTTTCCATTAACTACTTTGCGATTTTTGTTTATTTGTGTTTTGGAGACATTGTTTCACCATGTTGCTCCAGCTATCCTTGAACTCATAGAGATCTGCTGGGATTAAAAACATATGCCACCATGCTAGGCTGCTAGTTCATGTTTTAATTTATGATGTTTTCACAGCGACTATTAACAATTTCAATTTTATGTAACCAACCCCCCCCCCCCCAACACAGGGTTTCACTGTGTAGCTCTGGCTCTCCTAGAACTGGCTCTGTAGATCAGACTGGCCTCAAACTCACAGAGATCCACCTGCTTCTGCATCCCAAGTGCTGGGACTAAAAGTGTGTGCCAGCACTGCCCAGTTAAAAATTTCTTTAGTTTACTGTTCCTGGTTTTTATGTCTTGCAAAATATGCTCTCTCTCTCTCTCTCTCTCTCTCTCTCTCTCTCTCTGTATGCATATTTGCATATATGTGTGGTGCAAGTGCACGTGCTTTTGAGGAGGCTGCTAGGGGTCCTTCTCTATTCACCTCCACGTCCTGTCATTCATTGAGTGAGGCCAAGGTCTCAAGCAGCCCAGGCCATCATTGAACTCGCTATGTAGTTATCTTGAGTTCTTGGTCTCTTTGCCGGAGCTCCCAATAGTATGGACCACCATGCTGTTAATACCACCAATACTCTATTAATTGGATATTATCTTTTTTTGTTTGTTTGGTTCCCCCCCCAACCCCCACCCTCCCGAGACAGGGTTTCACTGTAGCTTTGGAACCTGTCCTGGAACTAGCTCTTGTAGACCAGGCTGACCTCGAACTCACATCTGCCCGCCTCTGCCTCCTGAGTGCTGGGATTAAAGGCGTGTGTCACCAATGCCCGGTGTGGATATTATCTTTAATAACTACTAAATATGTGTTTTTGTTTGGTCTTTTTTGCCATTGTTTGAATCATTCTAGTTTACTTTTATAAAAGGAGAGAAAATATATTTACAAAATGAAAGCAAAAAGACAAAGAGATGAATGAAATTGTGGTAGTGTACAGGGATCCAAGTGTTTTCTTCAAAACTGGCAATCACTTGCAATCCAACATAGGTTTTGAGAAAGATCTCACATATGGTAATAATATGTTAATACTCTGATCTTCAGACTATCTAACTTCAAAGTCTCAGTTTAAACTTTTCCTGAAAGAGTCATACGTATCAAAAATTATCAACTCTCCTCACCACTGCTGTCACTAATGTGGGTTTTGTCTTCTAGAGCCCTTTTCTAGGTGCCTTTCCTTGGAAATAGTTGTCTTGGCTAGAAGTGTAATTAATGTCAAACTCTGGGGCATAATTTTTCCAGATATTATTGCTTTTTAAGTCTCTGTACATTAAGAGGATATCCAATTTTCTGCATTAGTCAGGAATGGACCAGTAAACTTTCAATTTCTTGATTTGTGGTTTGGGTTTGTACCTAGTTTTCCTGTAACAATCACCATTTGGCTACTTAAATTTAGTTTGGCTGGAATTACATAAAACAGTTCCTTTGGTCACCGTATGCATTTCCAACCCTTCCAGCATGGCTAGTAACCACCATGCTGTGAATGACAACACAGTTGTGAATATGTGCATCTCTCGAAAACATTCAGACTTACACAAAAGCGACGTTAAGGCAGAATAGTGCTCCATACATATGGTGGTGCTGATTTGGTGTGTTATGTTAAGTGTGTTCTTTCTCTCCCTGTTACTTATGCTTGTTTTTGTAGACAGCTTAACTCTGTAACTCATGTAGACCTTAAAAGACTGGCCATCTTCCTGCCACAGCCTAAGTGCTGAGATTACAGGTGTGGGGATTCAGGCATGAGCTAGCTACCACATCCAGCTACCCTTCTCCATTCTTAATTTCCATGAGAGTATATATTTGTGATGACGAAAGAGAAACTCAAAAACGGTAGAACATTCATTACTTGGTCAAAATTGTCCAAGTATCAAGAACAGCTCTTCACATAGTTTGTTATAAATTATATAAACACGATTACCTGGAAGTTCTCCAAAAGTCAGCATCTTTGGATACACCTCTTATCTGATCACAAAGGCTACACTATCAGAACTCCTGAGTATTCTTTTACACCTGACAGTTGTTATTGCTAGACTGAGACTTTTACCAAGTGCCAGAGCCCAGATGCACAATTCTGAAACAGACAATCTGCAGATATCCTTACCTCCCCACATCTTGGCATCAGCCATAGATAAATAGGTATGATCAGCTAATTAAGGAACAGAACAGCCTTTCAAATCTGAAGATGCTCTGATCACTTACCAATAAGATGATTTCTGAAGAGGAGTTATCCCTGACAGCTGTAACCACTTCCTTCTTCCTGGGTAATGAAATCTATGGTTGGATCATATCTTTTGCCCTACCTGGAATGGACTAATATCTTTTCCATAGAAAGGGGAGTTGTTGCTGAGATGGAACACAAAAAGGACTTTGGGGTATGGTAATAGTCTATTTCTTGATCTAAGTGGTAGTTTCATAAGTATTACTCCCCACATTCTTTTTTTTAAATATTTATTTATTTATTATGTATACAATATTCTGTCTGTGTATATGCCTACAGGCCAGAAGAGGGCACCAGACCTCATTACAGATGGTTGTGAGCCACCATGTGGTTGCTGGGAATTGAACTCAGGACCTTTGGAAGAGCAGGCAATGCTCTTAACCACTGAGCCATCTCTCCAGCCCCTACTCCCCACATTCTGAAATAAAACTATAGAGACCGGAGAGGATCCTGGCCCATCCTTGATAAAATTAGAATGCAGGACATATAGACCTTCAGAACTTGTAGGTCCTGACCTTGGAGAGAGGTATTAGACATCTGTGAAGTTTTTTCTCTCCTATATAACTCACTGAAGGATTTGTTTTCTGTTGCTCATGATGCTCTTTTCAAATGTGTCTTCTCATTTTGAGACTTACCGCCTAGTCACTCATATATGCACCTCTGCTTCACGCTGCCAAGCCCACTCAGCTTTTCTGGCACCACCAGCTCCAAAGCACAGCTGGCACTAAAGATTTCAACTCACCCAAGGGCCAGGGAAGTGTGTCTCTAAACTTTTCTCCCTAAGCAACACAGTTCTGTTTGAATTCTGCTGTGAAGGCGGTGGACCTGGGCTTTTGGGTACACAATGATGGTCAACCCTGCTCCTGATCCATAATAGGCCAGCTGAAACTCTGGGCACAACTATCCAATGGAAACCAGTAAGTTGGTGTTTTCTTAATAAAAATTAAAATATTCCCAAGGACACTAATTAATATTTTTAAACATTCACTTTAAAAAAGAAAAATATAAAGGGACTGTCATATATTTTTCCCCTTCCTGAATGGCTAGGGGCTTAAAAGAATTCAGTGGAATTTACTGCTCATCTTTTATACTTACTCAGCTTAACTAATGTTTCAGTAAATTTTTCACAGTTGATTGCAACTCGGCATAATAGATGGATGAACTGATGATAAGAAAAGAAGTAGTCTAGCAGCATACGATCATAAACGTCATCTTTGCCCTGAAGGTTAAAGATGATAAAATGGTTGCACTTAAATTGTATAATAAAGAGCATATTTTGTGCAAATGTAATAAGATTAAGTAAAAATCTAATTAAATCTTTAACTTCTATAAGAATCTAGTTTTAAATTCCAAATTTCTAGTGTTATTAAGATCATAGTTGTCCTACGTTTAATGTCAGTGTGCAAATGCTATCAATTATAATTACCCATCATTTCTATATACTTTAATAGAGTAAAAGTACTGAGATTTTAGTAGGTGACACTTTAGCTCGATAAACATATCAAAAAGAATGAGTTATATTTGATTTTTGAAAGATTTGAGAATATTTCTATAAGGGTAACTATAATGTTAATTATTTTTAATATTTTTATCATGGAGAATGGTTCAAATGTACTTCAGATCCAAAAATAGTAGGCAAGAGAGAGTGTGGGTAAAGGTGTGGGTGAAGAAAGCTGAACGGGAAAATCTTTTTTTTTAAAAAAAAAAAAACGTTAAAACTAAGATATCTTGTGTTAATATAGCTTGTCTCTGTAATTTAGGATTGACACTATTTTAGAATAAGCATTAGAGAACAGGAACCAGATGATAAATCTATCAAACAGTTACATTAGGGTAGGTTAAGGAGAATATGATTAAAGGGACAGTAAAAGAGATTTTGATTATATTGCCAAATTGAAAACATTCCAAGTACCTAATTTGACTTTGTATATTTAGATGCAGGACACAGCTATAATTTAGCCTAGTAACAAGCTAAGGTTTACTATTAAATTATTTTTTAAAAAAGAAGAAAAAAAAATCTTAACAACTTGTGCTTACTGTTGATTTTCAAATATCAACATTTCAGAGCACTTAAAGGAAAAAATCCAAAAGAATCTAATAATAGGATTAATGAATCGTTCACATAAATCTAACAGACCGCCAGGGGGAAATCTCAGATTACCTTGTACTATAGAAATACGGTTTTCCTGGCATCCCAACATACCTTACTGGTTTCCACCATTGTGGGCAAGAGGCACATATTGAGTTCAGGGCGCGGAGGCCGAATATTGCTTTTCCCTCCTATTAGCTTGATATTTTCTCGACAAGGGAAATAAGGTCCAAGAGACACTAAGACATTAAAAGTGTACAATAAGAATAAATGGAAAAAATAAATCTCCAAGCTTCAGTGTGCAGAATGATTACATGCCAACCATATTCAATTATTATGTTAGATAAATACGTACTTGGGATATTACTGTGATGGTAAGTACAATGGTTGTGTTGCAGGAAGGGAACCAGAGTATGAAGAAAATCATGGGGACTCAAAAGAACAAGTTCCTTGAGGACATCTGAAAATGAAAACAATTTAAGATTATCAAAACACTACTCACTACTTTTGATCTCTCAAATCCTGATGAAGTTGTAGTGTCCTGAGTACTACAAACTGTTTGAGCTTCTAACATAAGGGAAAAACTGTCTAATGCACAACTCTGGATCAAGAGCTGTGATAACCCAGCAGAGGGTCAATATACTTAAAACAAGAATTTAAAACACTATCACTAATCTCCCCATTTGCCTTGCTTACTTGTAGACACAGTCTAGTCATATAGCAATACCCTTTATAAAGTTCATCACAACAGCTGATGATCTGCCATCTGCTGCTGAAGTTTACGATCCTCACTTACTAACCACACAAAAGTAAATCTCACGATGGAAAACTAGTTGTTTATGCTATTTTGAGAAACTACAGATAACAGTCTACAATGCTCACTACTTCAAGTGGTTTCTAAGGTAGTAAACACTTCACTCTGTATTTCTATATTTAAATGAAGATTCTTTTAACAGCTATATATTATCATTCTATAAGCAATCAGTCACAAAGGTGTTATACTCAAGAGTCTATAAACAGTTACTGAGAGATGTTTTTAAGACCAAAACCCACCGTGAAGCAACTAGCACTATCTTTTACACTATGAGTAATACTTTGTAAATATTGACATGAGTCTACCTTGTTCATACAGGATCAGAGTTTATTTAGAGTTGTATGAAACCTACAAGAGACCCAGATAGTCTGCCCACAAACACATTTAACACTAGCATGTTCAGAAACAACTTTTCTTAGGACCTGCTAGTCTGTATGAATTATACAGATGAATCACTGTCTTCCAAACACTATAAATGTAACGTCACAACTCAGAGAAACAAAACAAAGGAAAAAACCTAACAAACACACACCAGAAATATTTGCCTACAATTTTTATTTTTCAAGCAACTTACCTATGCAAGCATTTCTTAGTTCTGGAGGGCTATAGGAATTAAGAAGGGTTAGAAGTTTATGGGCAAATTCAATTCTCTCCTGCCACTGGATTAATGCTTGCTTCACATCTGCAAAAATAAAAGCATATATAAATGGACTTTTGAATGATCACAGTTCCCCACAATTTTTGTTCTATTTGTGATACTAACACCTCAAGTTTCAAGTTAATTACATAAAAAAATGTCTGATGAAAGCTAAGTGGTTAATCATAAGAACATGAGACTGCGATATTAAACTGTGCTTTTTTGCCCCCAGGAAACAGGAGGGAAACTGGGTCTTGCTAAGTATAGCCCAGGCTCACCTAGAAGTTTCAATCCTCCTGGGTCACCTTCCTGAGGGTAAGGATTACGAGTATGTGCTAAACATGTTACATCTTAATGCAGAATCATAAAAGTTATTTTTTACACTTATTTCTACTGAAATTAAAAATGACCTACTTTAAGTTAGGTGTTGATGGCATATACCTTTACTCCCAACACTCAGGAGACAGAGGCAAGCAGATCTATGTGAGTTCCAGGACAGCGAGGGCTGTTACATAGAGAAACCCTGTCTCAAATAAAATAAAATAAAATAAAAACCAACAAATAAAAATGACCCAATCTGAGCTATGTAGGTAAAAATAAAATCAGCTTATTACTGTGCATGGAAGCTTTCCACATATCCTAAATTTTGAATCTTTTATTTATTTGTTTGTTTGTTTTTTTATTTGGAGACGGGGTTTCTCAGTAGCTTTGGAGCCTGTCCAAAGTGTTGGGATTAAAGGCATGCGCCACCACCACCTGGCCAAATCTTGACTCTTATGAGACACTTACCTATTGTTTACTAGCATAATTAAGTAAATATATAAAAATTTCCCACCTTCACATTATGAGGGCATGATAAACATTACCCAATATTAGCTAGTTCAGGAACCATCCATACAGAAACTAGTAAGACAAACAAAAACCAAAAAATTCTTTTGGCAGCAAAATAATAACAAAAATAAAAGTAAAACAACCAAACCTTTTCTCTGAAGATATGGGCGTGTAGACTTCAAAACAGAAAGGAATATTGACAGAAGTTCTACTAAGTCTCCAGTCACATGGCAAGCTGTAGCTTCATGATACATCATGTGCAGTGTGTTGAAAGACTACAAGTGATTTAGAAAATAAAAATTTAGAATCCCTTAATTTCATTTCTACTTTAAACACAAAATGGAAATGCTTATCTTCTTATTTCCAGACTTGGACTATGTGTGTACATGTGTGTATGCAGCAAGTATTACTTGTTTTCTAAATCAAATTGCCCCATTTAGCTACTCTGTATGTGTAGGTGCAAGCACGTGTGCATGTTTGGTGTGAACCTTAATCATTGATTCTTATGTCGGGTGTGTGTGCGCACGCGCACACACACACACACACGCACACACACACTGACACATCCAAGTGTGCCTGTGAAGGTTAGAGGACTATTTGCAGAGCATGGTGTTCTCCTTCCATTGTGTGGGTCCTTAGCGATCAAACTCAGATTGGTAAGTTGGGGAAAATAACCTTTACCTACTGAGTCATCCCCATAACCCTCTTGTACCTTATTTTTCTTTGACAGGGTCTCTTACTGAAACTGGAGCTTGCATGTTCAGCTAGACTGCTTAGATAGCAAACTCCAAGGATCCTCTTGCCTTTGCCTCCCCAGTGCTGGCATTAGAGGCATGCTGCCTGGCTTTTTTATATGGGTGCTAGGATTCAGGTACTCAGACTTGTATACCAGCAGTTGTACAGTCCTTATCTTCAGAGCTGCATTATATGTAAATATTTTGGTTTGATTTGTGTCGGACAGTGGCACACATGCCTTTAATCCCAGCACTCGGGAGGCAAAACAGGTAGATCTCTGTGAGTTCAAGGGCAGCCTGGTCTACAGATTGCACAGATTGCATTCCAGCACAGTTAAGGCTACACAGAGAAATTCTGTCTTGAAAAGAAAAAAAAAAAAAATCTGATTTGCCAATAGACTGCAGTGAGAAAGAAGCATGCACCAACCAGAAGACTGGCAAGACTAGGGAGCTATGTTAGGTACCTTTCCAGCGTCTGTATATGAAGAGATTGGTAACTTACATTAAATTTTTAGTTCTTTTTTTCTATTTTACCATATAAGAAAGCACCTCTTCTTTTATTCCTCCCAAGTCAGCTATTTTATTTATTTATTTAAATTATCTATCCATCCATCCATCTATCTATTTATTTTGGCTTTTTGGGAAGTGGTTTCTCTGTGTTACAGTCCTGGCTGTTCTGGAATTCACTTTAAAGACCAGGCTAGCTTCAAATTCACAGAGATCCTCCTGCCTCTGCCTCCCTAGTGCTGGGATTAAATGTGTGCACTGGGCTCCAAGTCAGTTTACTACAGTTCATACCGATTCACAGTTCAAAATTCTGAGCCTAGGTTCTGTGACAGAATATGAAGGCTGTATCAAATATATTTAACCTGTAAACTGACAGGACAGGAACTGCATCTCTCTTGCTATATTCCTTTACCTGGTTCAATACTTAGCACCGAGTAGACATGTCAGTCCTCAAACAGAGTCAAAACTTCCTTGCCTTTGAGCTCAGGAAGTCATTTATTTGAATATTTCCCACTCATTTCCTGCCTAGTTCAAATGCTTCAAAGTGTAGTTTCTTATTCTGTTCCTACTCTATAATACTATCAATTAAAAAATAAACAGTACATCGTAATTTGTGCAGTACTTTCTACGTGTAATAATGTTATCTACAGCATAGACCAAAGAGTATGATGGACTTTGGTGACTTTAAACCATCTCCCACTTGTGAACTAAGAACCATGGAAAATTTCATGCAAATTTCAGTCCTGGGCAAATCTCTTGGCCTTCTGTTTTAGTTCTGCCAAATAAGAAAACTTTTGGGAAATAATGTGTAACCTTGATTGCAAATCACATGATTTTCATTTTTATGTACTAAGTGAAATAAGTAAAACTAGTCTATTTCAAATAAACCTAAATGCAAAATGAGGTGTAATCTATGTAAATAAAGCCCTGCCACCTGGGAGACAGTTCAGCAGACATTCTTTATATATGTATGCAATAAGAAGTCTTAGAAAGAGTATTCAAATGAGTTATACATTCACAATGAAAGGCAATGTTATACTTACCTCCGTCATCAGGATTAACCCTCGATTAAATACCACAAGAAGTCTGTCTTCATCAGACTCTAATAGTATTCTGAAGGCACTAGAAGAACAGAAACAGTCCAATTAGAAAAGAACAGAACAATCTGGTGATTAAAATAAAGGAGTAAAACTTGCTTAACCTTCTGGTTTTCCTATCATATATAAGAAACTGGCTACATCTGTTGCTTGTTTTATATCTTTTTTTAAAAAAATAATTCATTTATTTTCATTTTATGGGCACAGGTGTTTTGCCTGCATGTATGCCTGTGTGAGGAGTCTGGATTTAGAGTTATAGAGTTGTGCACTGCCATGTGGATGCTGGGAATTGAACCCAGGTCCTCTGGAAGGACAGCCAGTGTTCTTAACCACTGAGCCACCTCTCCACAGCCCCTTGTTTTTTTTTTTTTTTTAAATTTTTAAAGAGATTTTGTTATACAGCTCAGACTAGCCTTCAGTTTGTGCGGTCCTCCTGCCTTGACTTCACTAAGTGGAATTTCAAGCATGTACACTATTTCTGAGTAATGCAGCATGGAATGAGCAGCCTGGATCTGAAATCTAAACACTCCGAAATCTCAAGATTATTAACCCATCAGTTGTTACTCAGTTGTGGGACATCTTAGATTTTCGAATTACTGATGTTCTGCTGGTAACATTGATGCAAATTGTCCAAAGTTAAAAAAAAAATCCTCTGAAATCAGAAACATTTCTACTTCTAAGTACTCTGGCCATACTAAGGGACACTCAACATGAAAAGGGAAATAAAATATCTTGTATATTATATTAATCATTGTAATTTAGAGGAAAACAGGTCTATCAATGTCTAATCAATTCTTCATTCATCCACAATAGAAAGAGGACGGTATGATGAGAGTACTTTTAAATTTCAGTATAACGATGCTGTTTTGCTTTATTTTTAAATGAATTTGGGCTGGTGCAATGGCTCAGTGGTTAAAGACTACTGAGAATATTGAGAGCACCCACGTGGCAACTTACAACTTTCTGTAACTCCAGTTCCAGAGAACCTGAAACCCAATGGCAAAACACTAATGCACATATAAACAAAGTGAAACAATGAGTTTATCTTTTCATCTCTTGAGTTCTGTATAACAGTAAACTATTCTACATTCCAAAAGCATTCATCAGCTTGGGGAAGAAAGGGTACTATGGAGGGGACAAACTTGAAAATTCTAAGGATAGGTTTTATCTGAGTTAACACTGTGCTCAGAACTGGCAAAGTGCTATTAGAGACACAACTGAAAACCCCTTACTTCCATTGCAAGCTTCCTTTCTTTACAACAAGCAGCAAAACTCTAAAACTTAAAAAAACAGTAACAAATAATAAACCTTTAGGAAACAATGTATTCAAACTGAATGCCAAACATTTCCTTTTAACAGGTTTGGGGGAAAAAATTGTAGACTACTCAAGATTTATTTCATTTTGTAGACTACTAAAGATTCAAATACAAAAGCTTTCTGAAGGAAATAACCTAAAAGAATTTTCTCTTGGGTTCATTAGTTTAATGTTATAGTGTAGACTTCATGAAAACACAGACAAAACTATGCACCCACTGAAGGACCTCAACCAGTCCACCATTTCTCTATTCCTTCTCAGCATTGTAATACATTGAGCAGAATTTTATTTCTATATAGAGGTAAAGGAAATAAAATGTAACTTGCAGTTCTTTTCTAAATCACTCAGTTCTACAGCTCAGAACAATTTATTACATAATTCCTAAAGATAAGAAAGCCAAATGGATTCAAGAAAAATGGAAGAGATATTAACAGTCAGACTCATCTTGAGATGTAAAAGCTGTTTCCAGGGGTCTCTAGACTGAAACCACCCAAGTAGTCAGATGTATGGTCATAAATATGACCTCCAAACATTAAGATCCTTTAAACTGTCAGATCTGATTCTAATAAAAGATAGGAAGATACACTATGAAACAAAGGGGGGGGGGGAAACATTGTTTAAATAGGTAAAATTCTTCCTAAGTACAGAAATGTTTCACCAATAACCTCGAAGAATTTCTAAATTGGGAGGAATGGGGTAGAAGTCTATGCAGTTTAGCTGGTAGAGTGCTTGCTAACATTCATGAGGGGCCCTGGGTTTGATCCCAACACCACATAAACATGGAATAGTGGCATGCATCTGTAATCCCAGAATTAGGGAGGTAGAGGTCTGAGGATCAGAAGTTCAAAGTCATTCCTAGCTATAAGGTGCATGCAAGTAAAAGGCCAATTTAGGCTACATCAGACTGTGTATTTATAAAATAATAATAATTCTTATTATTCTTCTTATTATTTTAAAAGAACAAGCTTTTAATCATAAATACAAAAAATTATTTGTTTTCATGTCAAAAGGTACCATGTTCTTATTTGGAAAACCAATTAACCAACCAACCAAAAAAAAATTACAAATTATCTTTTTTACCTTATTAAAGTAGTCCAACAAGAGCGGCCATCTAAGCAACGTAAATAACAGCTTATAGTTGTTTTCTTAAACTGCTTAATATCTTCTATTTCCTCTTCTCGCATGTCTGGCCTCTGAGCTATAAATAGCTGCATTAAGTTAAACAGTTCTTCCACAGCCTAAAAGAGACAAATATGCAAAATGATCTCTCAGTCTTTCAACATTCAGAATACCTTTTCCCCATTTCTGAATCAATATTCATTAGCCAACTACTAAAATCATAGATATATCACACAACTAAAGGAACTAGTAAAGTCAGTAATGAAATCTACTTAAAATTTGAATACATAATATACTACAATGTTAAGTCTAACCTTTGCTATTATGAGGCTCAGATCCGTGAGCTATGCAATCAAATTACTCAAATTAAAAACCTCATGTTTTAGCCACGTTCATTCCTTTGTGCTAGGCAGTATTTATGACTATCGTGGAGTTAATGTAGCTGCATATGGACACACCTGTATGATCCTTCAAGTTAACATTCACAAAGATATGTCTTAATGCTGTTTAAAACACAAGCATTTTAAATTCAAAGGTCACTTAGCAAAAATCTATACTGTTCCATTCCTTTAATATATAAGAAACCATTAATTTATTAGAAAGACTTTTTTTTAAAACATGTTATTTATTTTGGGGAAGGGGAACAAATATGTATGGAAGAGGACACCTTTCAGAAGTTAATCCTTTCCTTGCACAAAGTGGATCCCAGGGATCACCCTGAAGTCATTCATCAGGTTTAGTGGCAAATGGCTTTACCCTCAAAGGCATCTATCTCACTTGCTTTGTTTTAAAGATTTTGAACACCTAAATCAAGCTTGAATTAATATTGTTTCTGAGACACGCCTTTGTATCAACATTTAAAACAATCATTCTAGACTGATGGCTAGTGATGTAATATGGAAATAAAGTGAAATCATTAGCTATGATTTTATGAATTTATATAAATGCAAAGTAACAGTTGAGCTTCAACATATTAATAAAATAAACTGTGTAGCTTGATACTTTTCATGACAAAGTTTTACGACACTATTAATTTTTTTAAAGAATTTTTAAATTCATTTTACATACTAACCATAGTTCCCTCTCCCACCCTCCTCCTATTCCCCCCAAACCCACCCCACATCCATTTCTCCTAAAGGGTAAGGGCTCCCATAGGGAGTCAACAAAGCCAGGCATATTAAGCTGAGGCAGGACCAAACCCCTGCCCCCTGCATCAAGGCTGAGCAAGGCATCCTGGTCCAATGCAATCCCCATCAAAATCCCAACACAATTCTTCACAGACCTCAAAAGAACATTACTCAACTTCATATGGAAAACAATTATCATAAAAATTTCTAAGATCCAAGTTCTTTAAAAAAAATAAAAGATGATTACATCTGACTGACATCAGGAACAGAGACTAACTCAAGGAGATGGGCATTTTAACTTAGCACTGGCTTATGAAACTCTGGGTATCACAGTAACTAAGTTAAAGGTTATTTATGTAACCATGATGGAAAACAAACTGACTGAAAATAAATACTACCATGATCTCTTCAGCCTCTGACAGACACTCTCATGCATTTCCTTCATTTTCCAGCCTTAGATTCGAACTTTCTGGTACTGAATGAATATATTTTCTTTCTTACATTAAAAGCAATCTAATTCTAAATTGGAAATTATGCTACTTTGTAGTGAGATTCTAAACTCACTACACCATCAACGAAGAACAGTTTAACCTAATAAAGGAACAACAGGAAGAAACAAAAGTGAAACATACCTAGGAATGATATTACATACAGGGAAAATAAAATATGAAACTTACAAACAGAAAAGGAGATAAGGTTGGAATTGTATGTACATGTGAGCTAATGGATCATCCATCTGAGACATGGAGAAACACCTCTATAGCAAACTACTACAAAAAAAAATGTGCAGCTCACACCTTAGAAAAGTATGCAGATCTTGATAATGAATACCTAATTAATTTTTTATTATTTTTAATTATGTATATGCATTTTTTGCATGCATGTGCATGTGGGTCCCATGAAAGCCAGAGGTGTCATATTCCCCTGAAGTTGCAGGCAGTTTCAAGCGGGCTGGTGTGGATGTTGGGATCCAAACTGGCCCTCTGGAAAGCCACTCTTGACTGTTGAGCTGTGTCTCTAGTCCGTGAATACCTAAATGTAAAGTAATATTCCCTAGAGCTATATTGACCTTTTCAGTAGGTACACATTAAAGATGCATATACAAACATAAATTTGGGCTGGCAATATTTGCTTAGTATGGCTAAGGCCCTGGGCCTGTTCCCCAGAATTGCCAAACGAAAGTTAAAAACAATATAAAATCACAAATTTAAAGATATGTGCCATTGTAAAGAAAAATTTAGTATCAGCATAAGAAATTATAATCACTTATTTTATTAATTACATTGCATTTTATGAGAGCATTTAAGAAAACAACGTTAAGGTTTTAAGGATGTCAGTATGGGATTGGATAGATGGCTCAGAGTGGGTGATTCCCAGCACCCACATGGCAGCTTGCAACCTTCTACAACTACAGTACCAAGGGATTCTGGCCCCAGTGGGCACCAGGCTTGAATGTGGTACACAAACAAAACACCCACACACATAAGATGAAATTTTAAAGAAAGGTTGGAAGGTAGTAGTGTAGTTCAGTTGCTAAGCAGGTGCCTAGCACGAACAGAAGCCTAGGTTCAATTTCCAGCACTGAAAGACAATATAGGTGAATGATTAGACTATTCTGTATTATATCATTTCTTAAACAGGGAAAAATGTACTGCTAATCAAGCGCAGGAAACAGATAATAAAAGTACTAACTATACTCACTCCAGGGTACTGGCTGGCATGTGGTGTAAGATTCTTAAAGGCCCACTGGATGTTCTGGTGAGAAGCCAGTTGTCGAGTGAATGCAGGCGATTGCTCACAGCAGAGCCTCAGAATGCCGTAGTAGGCAGGCAGCATCCCACGGTTAAAAAGCACCACATCCTGATCATCATGGTCAGCAAGGATGTAATTGAAGGCAATGTTCTTGGTTACCACTGGGTTTTGAACAATAAGGCGGATATTCTCTGGACAGTCAGCACACACATTGTACCAAAATGAAAGCAAAGCCTGTTTATTGTGATTTGTAGCTATTGCTGGCTCAGAAAGCTTAGGCTGGAAAAGGTTCCACAAATCCATGAAATATGTGGAAAACATCAGCTTCTCAGTTTTGGAAATTAAACAGTAAGTCATAAAGCTAAAATAGGGCACTAGCTTTGTAGTGCCATGAACAGCAGCATCAACATAAAGTTTGGCTCTTGAGAGCAAACCAAGTAGCACGTTGTAGACCTGATGTAGGACTACTGTTGTGTCTGGACTGAGTGGAAGGTCACGGGTTGGGATGTGCAAAGACCTTGTTGACCGGAACATCTGGCGGAATGAATTGCTTGGTATAAGGGACACCAGAAGATAAGCTGCAGCTATAAAATGTAAAACAAAACTGTCAGATCCTTGTAAGATTTAAGTAGACTTGAAGAGCAGTTATTAAACACAAAACCACTCTTCCCTTTATCAATAAAAATGAATAAAAATTAAGGGACATGACATCTTTTAAATATCCTTCTTATTTACCTTTGGTCCAGAAGAAAGATTCCCACAGGGTACGGAGGTAGAGCTTTCCTCCCATCCTGCCACTGCTATATTTAAGTGGCAACAATAATCCCCATTACGAAAACTGTTTGTTTTTTTAGAGACGGACTCTCATGCTACTCAAGCTAACCCTGAATTCTTGATTCTTTTCCTTCATCTACTGAACCTATTTTGTTCAGTTTTTTCACAATATAGAATTCTCACATCTTTTTTTTCTCCCCTTTCCCGAGACAGGTTTCTCTGTGTAGCCCTGGCTGTCCTGGAACTCACTGTAGACCAGGCTGGCCTCAAACTCACAAAGATCCACCTGCCTCTGCCTCGCAAGTGCTGGGATTAAAGGCGTCTGCCACCACCGCTGAATTCTCCTATCTTATGATTTATTTTCTCTGAAGAATGACTTAATGACTTAATAAGAACAACATTTAGAACAAAAGGCCTACCATAAAGTACTTCATACATGGAATTATTTAATGTTTTAGATCTTAAGTATTACTTTAAAAACACCCTAGTAAGTTACTTTGTAATAATTTAAAGATAATGCCATATGACATATTTAATAAATATATTAGTCTGTGTATGTCACTCACTAACTCTTGAGATTCTCTTCCTACTTTCTGGGGAGACAGAGGGTTGAGTTGTGTAGTGCAGGCTGCTCCACATCTTCGGGAGCTGCTGCAGTATGTCACATCCTGGGATTTAAGGCACTGCTGGCTAAAAAGTCCTTTGCAAGTCTTCTAGGGTAATTCATTTTTAAGATTCCTCCCTGCTTTGGGGAACTGCTTCTCAATGAAACTGTTTGCCCCTTCTTCCTTGCCAATAGTCTTCTAAAGGCTAACCAGAACTCAGAGACTCCCACATTAATCATATCATTAGGCCTATTATTATCATTCTACTGCTGGTGACTTACTAGATGACTCCATCTGTACAAGCTAAGAATTGAGCTGGTTATTAGGTCCTGTTTTATACTATGAAACATGGAAGAAATCTACTTCTACTGCTACATAGTAAATCTTCAACTTTTGGGGTATTTTGCTTGTTATGTTATGTTGTTATGTTTCTCTGTGTAGTCGTGGCCAATACTGGAAATGAACATGTAGATCAGGCTGTCCTTGAATTCAAAGATCTCTGCCTGTCTCCGCTTCCCAAATGCTGATGTTGACAGTGTGCCCCACTATGTCAAGTCCTTAACTATTTTAGTACTCGGGGACTCAACAATCAGTTATTTGTTAAAGCTATTTTGTAGTTTTTATAAGGTCTTTTTAGTTTATGTTATTGTTAAAGTAGCTATTCTTTTCAAATATTTGGACACTAATATTAAAAGCACTTTTTTAGTTTTCACTGATGTAACTTTTAAAATGGTACCTAACAATTTGTTTCTTAACTAAAGGCCTTTTGTTTGTTTAAGAGACAGATTTTTGCTAAACTGCTCCACTGCCTCAATCCCTGAAGCTACAGGACTACAAGCGCATCCTACCATGCCAGGATCCTCACTGAGTAGAGGTATAAAAGTAATGCCACTGGACATGCGTATTTAGGACTTGCATACATGTCCTAAAATGGCATTATATAAGGGAAGGCACATACTTATCTTAAAGAATCTTAGTGGGAATTTTTTTCCTTTTTCCTTTTTTTTTTGGAGAAAAGGTTTCTCTGTGTAGCTCTGGTTGCCGGAACTCACTCTGTAGACCAGGCTGACCTCAAACTCAGAGATCCAGTTGCCTCTGCCTCCTGAGTGCTGGGATTAAAGGTGTGGCACAAAGTGCTATGTATGGCCTTTTGTGATATTAACATCACAATCTCAGTACTATGTAGAAGAGTTCATTTCCACAGTACTATCTTGAACATCAGTGTAACATTTGGGTAAATAAAGTATCAAAGGGGGAAAGCAAAGTTCTGGGCAGAGTACGAACGCCAATCCACTGGTAACCTCCACTGAAAGGCCTTTTTCTCAAATAAACCTCTGACTTCAGACTGGTGGAACACATAATTCCCATATAACTCTCACCAAGTTTCTACTACCATTAACATTTACTATTATTATGCTAAATTATTATCATAATTGGAGAGTATATACAAATTATTCAGTATTCTCTTTTATGGATTTATTTATCTTTGGTGAGCTGTGTGTTGCTTGCCTTTCTGTCTGTGCCCCAGTTGGATCCTGGTGCCTCTGAGGCAACAGGAGTGTATCACGTCAATCAGAACTGGTGTCACAGGAGGTTGTAAGCTGCCACACAAGTGCTGGGAATCTGTGAGTTTGTAAATGTCATTTTATACTTCGAACAGGAACACAGAGTACCGCATTATTTGTTACTGAAAGAGTTCTGTGTCTTTCTGGTGCGGTCACGTTATTTAGCATATTATTTCCTCACTTAAGGCATTGTACTCTTCTTTAATGCACCAGCTTGTCTTTATTATTACCCGCGCTAAAATTGGTCTTTTCTCTGCAGAGCCGTGAATCTGTATTTTATTGGGGAATGGTGTTTAGAAAACAACATCTGTATATCAGATGTGCTTCTCACTGACTCTAGTCCTCTCAGCTGGGAAACAGCGTTTCATTGAAAAATTTCCCAAATTAGTTACTTTGATTTCATTTCTTTAAACAAGCAAAAGTGAATACATTGTTTATTAACAATCAATTTCCTGCTGGGTGGTACTGGCACACACCTTTAATCCCAACACTAAGGAAGGCAGAGACAGGTGGATCTCTGAGTTCAAGGCCAATTGGGTCTACAGATTGGGTTCAAAGACACCAGAAAAACCTTGTCTCAACAAACAAACAAACAAAACACTAGAAAAACAAAAAAATAATTTCCTGTCTTGTAAAATGTCTTCTTTGTTCTATGTCCACCTATCTTCTGAGAATTGCTATTCATTCTATAATGGCTTATACACAAGATGTATATTACTTAACTCTCATAATTATATACGTGATTTCTGTTTTAATTACCATTTTAATCTTACTTAACCTATTCAAGAATTACTTTAGTTTTTAGAGTCAGGGTTGCACTATGTACGTATGTAGGTTGTCCTGGAATCAAGAGCCACTTTTAAGAAAGAATTTTCTTATCTTTTACTTTCTTCAGTAAAACTTAAAAACAAACAAAACAAAAATACAATAGATACACACCTCTCAGAGCTTTACATAATAATGGGCATTCATTATTACTGAGTTACCTCTAACCCCCAGAAAAACCTAAAATGAAACAACAACAACAAAAAAAGACTTACAAGTCCTGACTCTAGGATAATTGTGAGCCAAAAGAAACCGCTCGACCCAATTTTCCATATTCTGAAGAACCCAGCTGTGTGCCAGCTTATTTCGGGGTGTCTGTACTGCCAACCAGTCCAGACACTGAGAAGGATTGTATTCAATAACCTATGAATGAAATAACAAAAAAGAGGACATAAGATAACAGAATGAGCAACTGATTTTTTACTTTCTTTTAGTAAATGTCATTAAGTATTCAACTAACTTTTTCTTTCTAGATTTTATTTGTATAAGTGTTTTGACTACATACACATATGTGCAACATGTGTGCCTGTTCTTGAGGAGACAGAAGAGGGTCTCAGATCCCCTGGAACTAGTTATATGAGTGGTTGTTAGCCACCATGTAGGTGGTGGGAATTGAACCTGGGTCTTCTGCAAGAACAAGAAATGCTCTTAACTACTGGGCCATTTCTTCAGGCCAATTTTTTTTCCTTTTCCTTTAAGCTAATTTTTACAGAAGTTTTACCATGTTTTCCTACTATGCTCAAAGAGCAGGAAAAGCTCAGGAAGATTTGTTGCTAGTTCACAAAATTTAAAATAGCCCAGGACAAATATGAGAATCCAACGATCCTGCTAAGTTTATTTTCCTAAATATATTTGGTTGGTGATGTGGCTTGGTGATAGAATACTGGCACAGCATGAACTAAATCCTTTATTTTTTTTTTCATCTGTCTTTTTCTTAGTCTATGTCCAAACTATTGCTATTACATGAGAATGCAAAAGAGTTCACTGAATTGCTACAGAGATTCTTTTCATAGGGATGGGAGTTTAAGCAACTTAGAGCAATGGATGGCAGTCTCTGTACTTTAGGCTAAATTCTATGGCTGTTTTTTATTGTTATTTTATTTGAACATTGCTAAGCTTACTATTTATTGCCGCATGAATGGCCTTTAGGCTGCAACAGCACAGCTGAATACTATTAACAGAAATGTACAATCTATTAAAGCTTAAACATTTGACACAAAAAAAAAAGTTTACTGAGCACTGGCCTATAGCTTTTCCAGTCCTCACCAAGAAAACTGTTCTTTTCTTCCAGAGTCATTGTTGTCAGAAGTAGTATTTGATATTTCACCTGCCTGTATCAATTTCTAAAAATATTTGGTTTATGTTTTGAGGGCTTCTAGCTGCTTTATGGAATTTTCTTGAGGAAGATTAATCTTAATAACAACTTCATACTGTCTGAAGTCATTTGATCCAAATAATTAGAGATAGAAATGGAAGATGGTGGGAACAGTATAAAAATGCAAAGTCTAGGGGCTGGAGAGATGGCTCAGTGGTTAAGAGCATTGCCTGCTCTTCCAAAGGTCCTGAGTTCAATTCCCGGCAACCACATGGTGGCTCACAACCATCTGTAATGAGGTCTGGTGCCCTCTTCTGGCCTGCAGACATACACACAGACAGAATATTGTATACATAATAAATAAGTATTTAAAAAAAAAAAAGCAAAACAAAAAACAAACAGAAAACCTTTTAAAAAAAAAATGCAAAGTCTATGAAGGCAAGGCTGTTACCTTTCACTCAATTTTGCTATATTTTGTTTTGCTTTTAGGAAAATTACTCTAAAAAAGAAAAAAAAATTAAACAACAACAACAAAATCAAAACAACAACAAAAGGAAAATCTCTGGGAAAATAAAAGATTGGAAACATGTACTTCAAAACTTACCTCCCATATCCTCTGCAGAATGTAGGACGCAAAGGGAGGCATTCCTGGAGGTCCACCAGCAAATTCCATTAGCATGGTCAACAATTTAAAGAAAGGATTGGCTGCCTGTAAGACACATTCCTCTTTGAGACACATTCTTTTAGTCTCATTTAAATCTGCTCTGCTGAGCTGGCAGAGCTTCATCAGCACTCCTGAATATGAACTTAAAATTACCATAAAATGTCCCATCAGAAGATACAATCAATTAAATAGAGGCAACATTGAATAGGTATCTCTGGCGTCTAATGTACTTAGCAAAAAAGTAATTCAAGATTTTAATTTGTTTATGAATTTATAACTAACCATCTATATAGTAATGGTATAGGTGGTATTTTGAAATATATACATACAGACATACACACACATACACACTATGTAATGGCGAAATACATGTGTTAACTCATATATTTATCTTATTTTGTAGTAAAAACACAAATCTATTCTCAAAAGCATTTTTCATGTACACAGTATGCTATTTGTTATAGTTCAAGGTTGTAAAAGTAATCACTGGAATTCACTTCTCCTGTCTAATTTTCATATATTTTATCAATCATAACAGGTATGTTTCTACCTGTAGCAATTTCTGATCCCTAAAGAAAGCACTTATATTGCTCTTAAACATGGACTAAAGTAGCTAAAGACTTCTATTTTTATGAAAAATGACCCTTTCTTGTTTTTGTTGGCAGGTGAAGGGAGGTAGAATCTGAGATAGGGTCTCTCTCTATGTAGCTCTGGCTGTCCTGGAAATCACTACAAAGAGTAGACTGGCCTTGAAGTCACAGAGATCCACCTTCCTCTGCCTCCTGAGTGATGGGATTGTTAAATGCTTCTGTTTAATAAAAATACTCATGATTCTGTACTTTGCCATCCATATATTCCTCCATAAATACAGAATTTTGGACAGTTTATGATATATGCTTTAAGCCAAACAACTTGGAGCCTGGAATATAAGTAACACTCAGATAAATTGAATTTACATATATAAATTCTTACTTAGTTGGAATATTGTATTCACAATAAAAAGAAAATTAACTATTAGTTCAAATTATATGCTTATTAGCAAACTCTTACATACCTCAGGTGTCAACTTCGCTATTGAAGTGAAAAGCATAGATACAATCTGAAACAGAAAAAGCAGGATTTCAGAATACTTTTTTAAAAAAATTATCAAAAAAGTTGAAGACTGCTTTTAGTACTTACATGTTCTGCAAGTCGATTATTGTATCGACACAGGCTAAAAATTAGATTACAAGTTTGTCTTATATTGATGCCATCACGAATATGTTGAAATAAGAAGGGAAATCCCTGTTAAAGACAAAAATTGTTCATTTAAGAACTGTTATATTATTATTTTTAGAATGATTAAACTATTTAATATTAGTCAAGGTATTACCTTTCCTCCTGTTAATGCAGCCATGTCAGTCTGTGATAATGTCAAATGCCTAAAAGAAAATATTAGTGGAAATAAATCTTTTCCATGTGTACTACTTTGTAGCTATTAACAGCATGACATGCATGAAACCTGTCAATTCTATTTATAACCATATCAACCTGCCATCATAAATTTTGGGGGGAAGGGAAGTTTTTGATGGCTAAATTTGCTTGCTAAGCATCTCAGGTAATTTTCCAAGACTGGAATATGGAACACCAAGACTACTTTATTTCCATTTCATTAAATCCATAGAATTATTGTATTAAAATGCTAGGATGGGTCTAATTTTATTTTGACAGCTGTTTTTCTAACATGAGTCTTTAAAATAAAATGAAATTCTAAGAAATATTATTTTACCATGTAATTTAAAGTTAATACATTTAACTTATACAAAAATTCAGATGTTCAAAAAAATGGGATAGTGCCAAGTATCCCATCACTCAAGTTCAAATTTAACCAAATCTTAGCCAATCCTGTTTCACTTTTACCAACAACCATTCAATATGCATTATTCTGAGGCAAATTCCAGGTACTTTAGCATTTAATCCATAAATCTCAATACATATCTCAGGTAAATTTCAAAAAAAAACCATAACCAATAATACCATTATTCATGTCTGAAGTAAAGCAACAAATCCTTACTATCTTACAATATCAGTGTACAAATTTCCTAAGGTGTCTAAAAATATTTTATATTTAATTTGTTAAGATCTGGATCTGAATGAAAGTCTTTTGTTACAATTGGTTTTAATGTCTTTAAAATTTTAAATCTACTCGTTTCCCTCGGCACTTCACTGCAACTTATCCATTGAAGAAAGCAGCTTTGTCCTGTAGCGATTCCAATATTTATGTTTTGCTAATTGTATCCTGATGGTGTTGTTTTATCACATTCCTCTCCTCCTGTAAAATGGTAGGCAGATCTAAAGACTTGATCAGATCTAGGCTTCACTTTGTAATCAAGGGTATTTTGTAGATGGTGATGTGGCTTTTCCTCAAGGAGACACATAATGAAGGGTTAGTCTTTATGACATTTTCCACCAGTGATGACCTTGGAAGCATTATTTCACTTAGGGACATAAGAGAGTGATTTTCTAATTCCAACACTCCTTGCTCATTTATTAGTTGAGACAGCTCTGTATTGATGAACTTGCCCTCATCCATCATCAGTTGACATCAACTTTTATTTCTTGCAGGTAAGAGAAACATATCCTTTACACCATTTCCTTTCCAGTTTTCAAAGTAAAGATTTGATTTCTCAATATATTTCAAAAGTTGCCAACACGTTTTTCAAATTTTCTTTTACTGTATCATTCTGAGCTTATCAATGTAAACATCTTGATGTGTTTTACATTCCACCACAGGTATTCTTACTTTTGATATGTACCTTGTCCAACATAAAAGCAACAGAAACTCCTAAAGTACACTGTTGAGTTCTTTAAACATGACCCCAGAGTAGTCTATTTAGTCTCTGTGCTTCTTAAAATAAAAAACATTCCAGGATTCTCACTCATTTCTTGCTCAGAACCTGAGCCCACAAAATACTTTGAGAATAATTCTAATTATATTAGCAACAACATAATTAAGACAGCTTAAAATAATTTTGCAATTACTTCTTGTCCTTCATGTACATCCTGTTAGAAACTGACAGTTAACATGTTCTTTAATTCCTCTCCAGTGGCTACATCACTTTCACCTTTTATTTAAAATACCGCTTCTTATATACTTACTTATACAGAACATTTACATGATTCAAAAACTAAAGCTACAAAACAAAACTTATGGTTTTGTCAACCTTCCATTTCTGTGCCCCTCCATCTTGTTTCTCTCAAAACCATATTATAGATCGATGATTTGATTTATAGCTAATTCTTGATATTAGAGTAGTCACATCCTATGAAATGGTACAAACAATGAATTACCAAAAACCAAATCATCGTTGCTATGGAATGAAAACAAAGAACTAGGCCCCTGTGAACATGTTGTCACATAGTTATCAAATGAGCAATACAGTACCATGATTTACAGGTGTTTTTGTTTAATGACACCTTATTTTAAATGTATGATTGGTTAATGAACATTAAACTTACAACCAACAATATTGGACTCATGCCTGAATGAAACTTTACTATATTCATTTCCACTGAGGGACATCACAGCCTTCCTTACGCTCAGGAACACTAAACAGCACTTCAGCACTATTCTTGGGAACCATTTAAACAGTGACATAACCAAAGAAAAGCACAAATATTTTTTAAATGTGGCATACATCATGAAAATTACACTTTGTTTACAACATGAAAATCAAAACAAGACAGCAGATCACTGCCTTGTTTGACCTCAGCTGGGAAAGCATGTGCCAGGAACTCCAATTTTTCACCATTCTGAATACCTATGTGTCAAGTGGATAACTGTGATAACTCCTCACAGTACTGATTTTTTTGGCATTATATTAAAATTTAGCAAGTATCTGTCTTTGTAAATAGGAAATGCATGAATGAGGATTGTCTATATACACATGCATTCGCTTTCTTAGTTTCCCTTTTCCTAGAAGTAGCATAATATATACAATTTTCCCTACCTTGTCTTTTGAAGGGAGGAGAGAAAAAGGGAGGATGTGTGTATAATAATTTCTACATGGTAACACAGATGAATTCCACATTTCATTAAGGAAAAAACAAAAACAAAACTACAGTGGACTTGAGTGGATTTCTTGATTTTTTTCAATGACTAGTCCCCTTCTGATGAACATTTAGCTGTCTCCAATTTTTTTTGACACTAGAAATGGTATTTTAATAAATACCTCTCCATATGTATCTTTCTTTTGGGGGTAGATCCCTTGAGTATAGGTGCTGGGATAAAGAATCAAAGTCCATTTAATTTTGCCAGATATTTTACTACAGATTTCTTCAACAGCTGTTCCTAGCACGACTCAGACGAGTTAGATAGAAAGGACTGAAATTCGTGAGCCACAAGAGTTGAAGTGATATTATTATTTAAAAAGATTTATGTAATAAAAACCAAAGTGATAGAACAATTATGTATAAAGAATAAAACCAAAACACGCTGTAAGCATTTTGAATGTTGAAACATTTCACCTTTCTGAGCGAGACTGTTCAACCAAAAGAGCAACTAAAGCTATCATCTTTTCAAGGGCAGCGGGTCTGTACTTTTCTTCTGCCAGAGAGAGTATATCTTCTTCTTCTTCCTCTTCTTCCCCTTCTTCCTCTGACAACACTTCAACTTGAGGCTAATTGGAACAAAATTCAATTTTAATGTGCTATTAGTCTTAATATCACACTGAAAACAGTTGACTTATTTTAATGTAACTACCAGAAAGATATGGCAAAAGCATGCATAAAAAAAAATCATTCAAAGGTCAAAACCTAACTTGATACAGCCTAAGTGACAATCTGGACACTTTTAGATAGGTTGGAGGAACTACACAGAACAATAGTTCTCAAAACTATTCATCCTAGATATACCCTTTAATAACTTTTGTTTTATTGCAATCAACTTCTTTGGATGATTAATAAATGTAAAAAATTATGAATATATTAGGAGTATTTCTTACTGAAAAAAATGCCTGTCACACATACAACAGAATCTTAATTTGTAGTTTCTAGATGGTTTAAAGTAGCAGATATTTCAGAGAGAAATTCACTCCAGCTCTGAAACTCAAGAGGCTATCAGGAATGGTAGTAGTCAATTGGCTAAGACAGGAGATAGTTAAATCTGAAGTGAGTCTAGAATACATAACAAGATCCTATCTTAATAATAAAGAAAGGAAGGAAGGAAGAAAAGAAAGAAGGGAGGAAGGAGAGGGAAGGGGAGGAGAATAGAAGAGGTAGGGAGGGAGGGAGGGAGGCAGGGAGGGAGGGAGGGAGGGAGGGAGGCAGGGAGGGAGGGAGGGAGGGAGGGAGGGCAAGAAGAAGAAAAACAGTAAAAACAAGTAGCCCACACAGGCTGGAATTGGATTAAAACCAACTCATGAACTTTAAGAAGCAGCTGTTTGACCATAGATCAAAACCAAAATTACTATGATCTAAAACAAGCCAAATTCTCTAAGCTTCAATTGTCTCTTATGTATTATGGTGAAATAAACTGTACTCTTGAGCATTATGAGAAGGATTAAATGACATATTACAAGTAGGTCACAAAATCCAATCCAAAGTAGCAATCACAATAGAATGTACCTGACAATAATAATGAAGAGCAATCACCAAAACCATGAATACAAACAACACATGGCTTCACAGATGCCATGGTTAAATTGTGGCTACTAGGATGAAGTCTATTACTTTGTTCCACACCTACTAATGAAATTTGTTTTTCTACTCGGTATATGCACTAAAGTAACAGTACCAAGACCAATGAATCTAGAACCCTTAACGTTTCCAAACAAAAAGACAGAAGGAACTTTAGAAGTTTCTAGGACTGTGACTCTGCATGATGGGAATGACTAGAAGCATGCCTCTGTTGCACTGACATATAACAAAACTGTACTTACGTTTTCAGGTCCTTTGGTTCCCATATAGAAATGTACCATTGTAGATATGGCTTGCAATGAAAGCAGAAACTGGCTCTAAAGACAAGTGATTTAAATTTTTAAATAAAAAACAAATTGGAAATACTAAAAGGATATATAATTAAAAACAAACAAATGGGTAAGAATTTGCCTTACCTCTTCTTCACCCATCTTGGCAAATTCATAAAGGAAAGCAAAATACTCTGTAAGATGTTTGCTGTGAGGTTTTACACCATGTTCCATAATTAACAACAGAGTTCTAACAAAACGAGTGACACATGAACGACCACCAATATCTTCTACTGAGGCATCCATATCATCTGACCTGAAAAAAATAAAAATAAAAAAACAAATACACCTTATAGAACACAATAAATCTGCAGATAGATACTGTTTGAGACCAAACTACTCTTTTTTGTTTTTTGAGACAAGATCTGGTTGTGTGGCCCTAGCTGGTCTGGAAATGGCTTTATAGATCAGGCTGGCTTCAAACTCATAGAGACTAGCCTGCTTCTGCCTAATGCTGGGATTGGAGGTATTAATCACCATGATAGGAGAACAATCTTTAAACTCCAACTGACATCCATTAATTTTGTGAAACAAATACCAACTTCAATTATGAAGTAGTAATGTTCCTGCTACTGAGACTAAATCACTCCATACAAATAGTTGTTGAGAATCCTAAAGAGGCACTTAATTAAAATTTCAACAAATAATGTTCCTTTCTTGACATGCATTATTAGAGACAAATTTTTTATAGCACAATAAAAATATCTCCTTATAGATATTTAAAAGTCTTTTTTTCTAAAAGGACTTCTTACCCGTCTTCCATTCCTGGTTGTAGATAGAGATGAGCATGCACAGGTCTCAATCTCTGAATCACATGGATACATAAACGCTGAAACATCTTTAAAGAAGAAACTCACATTAGGTAACAGACACTACAAATGAAGCATGTCTAGGTGTTGGCACACACCTGTAATGTTAGGATACAGGAGGGAAAAGCAGGAGGACCGCACATTTGAAGCCACTCTGTACTTTAGGTAGTAAGACCTTATTTGAGCAATAATAACAGAGACTGCAGGGATAGCTCAAAGGTGAAGGGAATTTCACTATGCACCAGGCCCTGGGTACAAGTCCTCAGCACCAGAAAATTATTTTTAAAAATTCAGCTTTATGATAAGAGAGAAAATTCAAACTATTGGTTTAAGGAATATAGATAATGATACTTTCCCAGCTGGGGCACATGTGTTGGGAGAATACAGTGGAGAGAAACACAGTGGTGCAGCCTCTGTGGTAAAACTAAATATGTTAAATCTAAGAATGTTACTAGCAACCCACTTTCAAATATATGGAAAACAAAACTAAAACACAGATCAAAACAAAATCATAGAGGCAAATGGCTACATGTGCATCCAAAATAGTCAGAAATCAGCAAGAAAGCTGTATGTGGTGCCCACCCTTATAACCTGGCACTCTATAGGCAGAAACAGTAGTTTCAGTCAGCCTGGTCTGTCCACCTAGTGAGTTCCAGGTCGAACTGCTCAATAAAACAAAAAGAAACCTCAAATGTGCATCCAATGAACAGATAAAGACAATGTTAATGCAGTCAATGTTCATCTAATGAACAGATAAACAAAATGTTAATGTAGTTGATGGAATATTTGCTGGTGGGGGGGGGAAGAGATGAAGTATGGATACTTTTTTCTGTTTGTTAAGAAGTTGCACTGTAGCCCAGTTTGCTCTCAAACTCATGGCAATCCTCCTAACTAAGCCTCCTGAATGCGACCATTAGAAGCAGGAGTCAGCATAACCAGTTCCAGACATACATTTTAACATTGACAGATCCTAAGAAGATTAAGTCAAAGCAGCCAGTAACACAAAAAACCACCATGACTCTATAGAAACTGTTGGAAACAGGCCAATCCATAAAAAATGAAGAGCAGAGTCATATCCATAGAAACCATGAGGGCAAAACAGGAGGAAAACACCTAGAGATTCTTTTGAAGGTGATGGACGTTTCTGAGTGAATTGTACAGAATAAGACTTTTCACGACTAGGAAATGTTCTGACTACACAGAAGACTGCTAATACCCATAACAAAAGAACTATCCTCAATAACAATTGTCAAGTGGCATAGCTCAGATTAAGCTTTGGATATACTAAACATAACTATAAAACAATGTTTAAACAGTCATGAATTAACCCAAAAAAACTGATCCATTTTGCAATTCTTTTGGCACAAAAATTAATTTATCCTATTCATGTAATTTTGTAGGTCACTACAATAATCTTGGCAGACTCTGTAAGGATGAGAAAAGCTGGCAGTAATAGCTGGTCTTACATAAAGGACAAAGTTCCTGTCACTTCAGAGCTGATGAAAACAAAAGCAAATGACTTCTATGACAGGAGACAGGGCTTTGTAAATTATTTTCAATGCCATTTATAGGCCAATTTTGAATAAGCTGAGAGCCACTTCTTTTTTTAAAGATATCTTTCCTTACCTGTCTCACAATTTGATTAGGACATTTAATTAGTATCTGCATCGGCCACCAGTCATCATCAGCCATGCGGTCCAAAAACCACTGTAAAACAAGAGAACATGATTTAATATCCACACAGTACTTATTAAATGAAGCAAAACCCGCATAAGGATATTTACTTGATGATTCCATGATTTTAACTGCTTATTAAATTATTTCAAAATGTTAAATCTAAAATACTAAGGATCATTTCATTATAGGACTCCACAGATGTCAATTCATTATTATACAAGAAGGCAATCTGAGGTACTTAAAGAAATAGGAAGCAGTATGGAGAGAAAGTAACTGTGATAGATAAAAGAAGATTTAAGAGAAAAGTAAAATGTAGACCTTGTCAGAACACAAATTCAAACCAACTGAAAACAGTTTGTTGCCAACAGAGAAAACTAAGCATGAAAAATGTATCGCTGAAAGTAAAGAAACTGATGAATTCTAACCAAAAGAAGAAACTGAATTATGGTTAGAGTTATTTTTAAAGTTCCCAACTGTTAGATACATATACTGAATATAATTATTAAAGAAATAAAGCTGGGTGTAGTGACACATGCCTTTAATCCCAGCACTCTCAAACCAAAATATTTACATATAATGCAGCTCTGAAGATAAGGACTGTACAACTGCTGGTATACAAGTCTGAGCTTAGAGATCCACCCTGGTCTACAGAACTAGTTCCAGGGCAGTTAGGACTACACAGAAAAACCCTGCCTAGAAAAACCAAAACCAACCCAAAACAAAAGATATGATTTCAGAGTTTGATGTGTAAACATATCTGCTAAAAGAAGACATCAGAGAAGAGCTTTGGAATGCAAAGTCAATCTTTGTGGAAGTTAGGTAGCAGGCAAAGCAACCTTTCATTTTGAATTTTCCCCATATTTTACTTAAAATTTTTTTTTGAAATTTTATGACCAGGTTGTCTTTTTGTACTAATAAAAGCTAAAACTACAGAAGGATATAAGAAAGCAAAAGTCTTCAACTAATTTCATCTTATATGCACTATGCCACTAACTCACATATCTAAAAAAGAACCAAAAACTTGCATTACTAGGAAGGCTTATAATTTTTTTGGTTGTTAATAGAAGATTATATTATTTATTTATTTATAAAGGTATATTTATTTATTATTTATACAACATTCTGAATCCATGTATGCCTGCAGGCCAGAAGAGGGCACCAGATCTCATTACAGATGGCTGTGAGCCACCATGTGGTTACTGGGAATTGAACTCAGGACCTCTGGAAGAGCAGCCAGTGCTCTAAACCTCTGAGCCATCTCTCCAGCCCCTGTATTATTATTTTTATTAAATTTTATAAGCATTGCTTTTTTTGTCAGCATGTGTGTCTATGTGAAGGTGTCAGATCTTGTAATTACAGACAGTTAGGATCTACTGTGTGGGTGCTGGGATTTGAACCCAGGTCCTCCAGAAAAGGAGTTGGTGCTATCTACCTGATGAGCCATCTCTCCCAGGCCCCAAAGATTATATTAAGATGGCACTTCAGTTCTATTAGTAAATTATCTCTAGGGACACAGTTTTCTTACAATGGGAAGGAAATAAAAATGGGCATAAATTGATCTACCAGGACACATACGGGGTTTTTGTTTGCTTGGTGTGTATACTACCATTCTGCATGTATGTGTGTATGCTGTGTGTTTGCAGAGATGTGGGAGTCAGATGGGCTCAGGAGAAGGCTCTTTCCTCCCATCTTTACGTGGTTTCTTGTGATTGAATTCAGGTCCTGAGGCTTGCGCAGCAAGTGCCATTAGCCATCTTGCTCGCTCCTAAATACGTTATTTTATATTAAAATTCAAAGTAGTTAAGAGCTCAGAGTGGTGGTAAGCAACTATAATTCCAGTATTCAGAGATGAAGAGATGATTGCCTTTAGTTCAAAGCCAGCAAAAGATACACAACAGAACAAAAATCAACCAATCAATCAAACAAACAAAACAAGGTAAGTGAGGGGTAGGAAAAATGGGAAGGTTTTGGCTCAAGCGAGCAAGGTTCTGGTTATAGGAGAAATAAATTCTAGGGGTACTACATACAGTACAGCTAATGGTTTATTAACACTGAATTGTTTACTTGAATTTGCTGAAAGCATACCTAAAGTATTTTCATTCATACATAACAAATACTATCTACATAGTCATCGATTCATTAATTTGATTGTGCTAAATATTTTACAATGTACATATGTACAATGTATTTTACATCTTAATTATGTACACTTTGTATTTATCAATTATACCTCCAAGATAGGGGATACAAATCGAATTAAGACCAAAAAGGGTAAAAAGACTATCTGCAGATGAGAGCTTAGTTCAGAACATCTGTATAGCATGTTAGGCCCAGAATTCAACACAATCATCAACCAGGAAGTGATGCATACCTATAACCCCAGTACAGTGAAGGCAGAAAAAGGAAGTCAGTCTTATGATGTAACTCATGTAAATGCTGAACTCACTAAATATATATACACATACATATGGTGCAAACTGAACTTAACTCATGATTAGGGTCCTGTTTTTCCCAGCTGTGTGCTGGGATTACTGTTGTGCACAATCACGCCCAGAATGGAATTGTTTTTATGTTTATGCAACACTAAAGGGAAAATCAAAGACTATAAAAATGAATTAATACTCAATCTTTATAACAGATTTGAAATATAAGCAATAACTTTCTAAGGGACAAATATTAGGAACAACTAACAAGGAGTACTCAAGATTCATAACAGATTAAAAACAAGTTTGCTGCATCATCTCAGTTAAGATTTAAAAGAACAAAAAAGAAATTTTCTTATCAAGAGATTTTTAAGCATGCAATGTTTGCTGTCATCTTACCTCACAGGCTGCTTGACTATTATTAAACTGTTTGGTCAGTAGTTCAATCCACTGAAGCATTGTTGGCTAAAAAGAGAAAAGAAAAAAAGTCATTCAAGATTTTAACCAATGATAATAAACACCAAACACAATTTAAAATGTAATGGACATAAAAATCCGTAGAACAAAAACACATACCTTCTCTTTTGAATGAATAAATGTCTCTAAAACAAAAGAAGTACTTAACTGTAAAAAAAAAAAATCAATTAAGCAAGAAAGAGTCAATTACTGCAAAGTAATAAATCTAACAAAGTTGTCTAAATTTATCATCACCTTTGCTGTCATTAGGGACACAGCTTTAGGATCTGGTAATGTACTTGGAATACAACTGCACAGCTGCCACATGAACCTGGAATTTAAAAATGAGTTACTAAAATTCTTACAGAAGACTTTCTTTAGAAAAAGAAAAAAGACAAAATTTATCCAAACTTACCCAAAGTAAGTGTGTTCAAAAATGTTTTTGTCTTGTAAAAATTGCATGTTATCATGCCAAATCCACTGGAGAAAAAAAAAGTTAGCACTTATCAGAAAGCAGTTTATTAAATGTATTTTAATATTTTAATTTAAACAACAAGAAATAGTATAATCTAAAAACCCACAAAGGTAAAAAACAAAAAATATGCATTTAAAATTCATGTTGACTTTCTAGGGTTTGAGAGGTAGCTCAGCCATTAACAACATTTGTTGTTCTTTTGAGGAACTGTGTTCAGTTCTCAACACCCGCCTGGTGGCTGATAATCATTCATAAATCCAGTTCTGGTAAAGCCAATGCCTCCTGACGTCCATAGGCACCAGGTACACACATGGTACATACATAAATGCAGGCAAAATACACACATAAATTTTTTTAAAAAAATCTTAGGGTGGTTCCTAAACCTAACCCCCTTTCCAAAATTTTTTATCTTATTTTGTTTGTGTGTATATGCATGCATATATGTATACCATTTGTGTCCTTCTTGTTCATGGATGCCAGTAAAGGGTGTTGAAAGCCAAAACCAGATCCTCTGTAAGAAAGAGTGTGTTTTGTTTTGTTTTTTAGCTTCTCAAGACAGGGTTTCTCTGTGTAATTGCCATTGCTGTCCTGGTACTCACTTTGTAGACCAGGCTGGCCTCAAAGTCCCAGTAAAAAGTGTTCTTAACCACCAAGCCATTGCTCTAGCTCCACAACCTGCCCTTTAAAAAGCTGTTATCTGTTTGACCATGTCAGTAATCACAGGTTTTTAACATTATTTATAAAGACTTAGAAGTGTGAGCTCTGAAATGTTGTCTAAAGAGCAAATACATAAAAGTAAGAAAACATACATCATGCCACATTTTGACAAATATAGGTTTTCAGAGCAAGCAATGGCCAGGCGGTGGTAGCACATGCCTTTAATCCCAGCACTTGGGAGGCAAAGACATGTTCCAAAGCTACAGAGAAACCCTGTCTCAAAAAAAGAGCAAGCAATGTTTAAATTTGATAGTAACAGGGCAGTGATGGCATATGTCTTTAATCATAGCACTCTGGAGGCAAAGGCAGGCACATCTCTGTGAGCCAGTTTCAGGAGAGTTAGAGCTACATAGAAAAACCCTATCTCAGGGGGGAAAAAGTCTGTGGTAAAATTTAGACATTAAAAACAAACAAACAACTATTTCCGATCTGAGGCCAAGTAGAACAATGCTGCTATTTTTGCATACCCTTAATTCCTTAGAAAACTCTAAGGAGGCTTCCAGCCTTTCGGCTCCACAGTAACAGTATATTTTGGTGGTAGGAGCCTTGTGCATCCTATACATGTGCTCTACCACTGAGCTCACGCCCTCAGCCTCACAAAATTATATAAAACGAACTTCTGTTTGATATATTGCTCTTACTAGTTGTCTTTTTTAGCCATGTGCTTCTATAAGTATCTTGAAACTTCAGATGGTATGCTCATTTTTTTTTTCTGGTTTTAATATTTGAGACAGGATCTGACACTGTAGTCAGTCTTAAAATCACAGCAACCCTCTGCACGTCCTCCTTAGTATTGGTATAACAACAGGCTTATAGCACCGTATTTAGTGGGTAGGCTCATTCTGAACTGACAGTGTCATTCGTTCTTCACTAAAAATATTCAATTATCTCTACCTGCCTTCCAAGCCTGTTTTCTTAGGGCTCTTGTTCAGGTTTACTTCATAGGCTTTGAGCATCTCTAGACCCTACAATGCTAAGGAGTCTACAAAGCTAAGGAGTCATGACAACATGTACCTGTCTTATTAAAAGCCTTAACAGCAACAAAGTCCCATTTCAAATTTCTATCTAGATCCATTTTTATTTCTAGTTATCTAGAAAGAGCCAGGCTCTTTGTCATAATTCTATGCTGTGGACATAAGACTAATATGTCTCCTAGATCCCAAATAGTCAGTGCTTGTATTTCTGCTTCATAAATCAGTCACCTTATTTCCTTGATGGTCCTTTTGGTACGTCATCAGTAAACCTTGTTTAACTGTATACTTAAATACTAAAACTGAGTTTTTCAAAACTTCCCTGATAGTTTTTATAAATAATTATTTGATCTCAAGTTCAAGTTTCTTCCTCAACTCACTAAACATCACAGCAATATGTCTTCTTTCAGTTACTAAATAAACCAACAAACACGGTTTTGCTTAAGAAAATTTGAGGGGCTGGAGTGTGTGTTGAGTGTGTGTGTGTATACACGTTTGGAGGCAGTGTGTACATACAAGTCCAGATACCTTCAGAGTCCAGAAGAAGGTGTTGGAACCCATGAAGTTTCAGACACTGCTGGCTGTGAGCTCCTTGTCAAGGGTGGTGGATTGTTGGCAAGAGCAGCAAGCACTCTTAATTGCTGAGCATTTTCTCATATATATTTTTTCATTCAGTCATAAGTCAGTATTGCCTTGACTTTTTTGTAAATATAAGATCTAACTGGGATTGCAGATATTAATGTTGCACTGCTTGTTTCCATATTGAGGTATCTACTGCATAAACACCTAACACAATTTAACTGTTGCTAAAAACCAAATTAATTTTTACCTCTAGTAGCTCTGAAGAAACATCAAATTTGTATTCTCTGCCATTTTCTTCCTCTGGTTCCATGCGTTTGTAAAACAGCATATATGCACTATGTGTCTTTATGAAGCAAAAGGAAAACAGTTTAATTTTTGACAACTTATAATTTAAAAATATGCAGCATTAAATTATTCCATATGAAAAAGATGATCACCTTCTCAAAGGAGAAATCCATAAATTTATCTGTAACCGAATCATAGGTTTTTGTCTGTGGAAAAAAAAAATCACTTAGCAAGATTTATACATACATTATTTTGTAAACACGTATGTAATACTTCAAAGTAACCTTGCAAATAACTTTAAAATAACAGTGAATTCATATAAATCCTATGTACATGGGCTGGGGATATAATTCAGTGTTAGAGAACTTGTTGAATATGTACCAGGCCCTCTTAATAACCAGTAACACACATATGCATACACACAAAAACGAAACCAGTCACCTGGAGCTACAGGTACAACGCAGTATTAAAGCAGTTGCCTAGCACATACAAAGTCACAGTTTGATTCACTGCAGCCATCCAAAAACAGTTCTATGCACTTCACAAATGTAGCTGGAATATCCTAACATGATTGTACATGTCTTTTAAGATGCTGAATACTATAAAACTGTGATGAAGAATGTTGTTGTAACAACAATAAAACAAAACAAATGAAAACATAGCAAGAAGACAGGTAGTATGGGCCTATTTTTTCTATGTTAAATGGAAATAAGTACCAAAAATAATTATGGATACAATAGCCAAAATATATTTTTGACTAAAAAAATACCTTTTCTCCTTTGTATCTCTTCTTTTAATATTAGTCAAAGTGTTAAAAATGGCCCTGACATTGTTTTTTCTGAACATTTCCCTATTCCCTGTTTTCATGGCTGTTTGCAGATGTCCGCTGCTGACACAAATTCAAGAGCTCAGAAGATGACTTTGTCATCTCTGCCTTCCTTCTTGCAGAAACCAAGATTGCCACTGATTGCTTGCTATATAATTTCTCAAAACCAAATAAAATGACCCTTCAAACTTAAAATTTTTCTTCAAAATACTTATCAATTTACTTTGAAAATCAAAAGTTCGAGCCTCAAAACTATAACTTTTTGAATATGAAGTGGACATGTAGTATATACATAAAGTATATACATATCAGTATATACATGAAAAAGATCTTAGTTAAACAAAAATATCAGAAGAGAAATAACTGGGCAAAAACCAAAAATAGAAACAGAAAAAGCGTAGAAAACAAACAATAAAAAGATGGAATCTGAGTAATACAGGAGGGCTGCTGAGAACACTAAAGGTCACCTCTACCTGTGTGATAGAGGTGTATGCCTTTATCCCAGCACTTGAGAGGCACAGGTAGGTGAATTTCTGAGTTTGAAGCCAGCCTGGTCTACAGAGTAAGCTCCTGGACAGGCAGGGAAACAGAGAAAAACTGTCTAGAACATCCAACCCCCAAGAAAAGCAAAGAATTTTTTTAAGGGAATCTGCCTTGCTGCATTACAGATAAATTAATAGTAATGGTATGAGTCAGAGGCACAAGTTCTTGAAAACAAAGACTCAAAATATTCAAGGTGCTTTTCAGAAAAAAATAAGAGAATGAGATGAGAAATTTATCCGTTAAAAGAAGAGATTTATAATAATGCTTTTCTTTACTGTTTTGAATACCTAAAGAAAATGTTCTAGGAATAAAATCTAGAGATATGAGTGGTTTAGACATAGAATACTATTCAAACAGTGACTTCTTTTTTACACGTTTCCAAACTGTAGCCATACTGCAATCAGACTGCAGATAGAGCATACAGAATGAGAAAGCCTTCGATTAAAAAGAAGTTCTATGCAGAAAAGTTATAATAAACATGGTTTTTAAATTTAAAAAATTTTAATGCCTTGCACACTTCAGTTAATGCACTCCCATTGAGCTACCCCAGTAAGATCAGTAAGAAATTTAAGAATGATATTCTTTTATCATAAAACCGCCGTGGCCAAGGCTGCTTGGCAATGAAGAAATAATTATTTCAAATTATTGGAAATCAACTTCCGTGTGTAAGATTTTCCAGATTATAAACTGGGCGGAGGAGGCGCATGCCTTTAATCCCAGCACTCGAGAGGCAGAAGCAGGTAGATATCTGTGAGTTCTCTGGTAAGGCTCCAAAGCTACACAGAGAAACCCTGTTTCGAAAAATAAAATTAAAAAAAAAAAAAAAGATTTTCCAGATTATGTCAGTAAAGGGTAAATTCTTTTCGCTCTAATACCATGGATTTTTGAATATCTGGTATGTTTAATCTAATTTTTCTATCAATTACAATTGAATTGTAATTCAAATTCTGGCTTATGATTTAATCTTTCCATCTTACCTTCTTTATAAAACTATGGTTGAAGAAATAAATAATAAATTTAAATATTTCTTAGTGCCTGATATATACAGCAAACACACAATAAATAAATCTTAGATTGAATAAAAGCAGGTATAATGATGTAAAGTGAGTCTGCTACTTCATGTTATGATAACTGCAAATTCAAAAACCAGTTACAATTACTAAATCAAACTTACCGTCATCTCACCACCAAAGCATTCAGAGGCAAGTTGAGCAGAATCAAAAGGTTTTACCTCAGCATCATTAAAAAGATACCTACAACAGAACACATGTAACTGTACTAGATATCTCTGCATAGTGTCTACTCCTTAAAAAAAAAAAGACTTAGATGTATTAGTCATATTATTAGATGAGGTAAATTCTAGTAAATTCTTACTTTTAAAACTCTATTCTAGAAATTGGGATTTGCCTCACATATGTGAGGCACTGAGTTCCATCCTTACCACACACATGCTAGAATATAAATCTGGGCCAGGCGGTGGTGGCACAGGCCTTTAATCCTAGCACTTGGGAGGCAGAGGCAGGTGGATCTCTGTGAGTTCAAGGAGAGCCTGGTCTACAAGAGCTAGTTCCAGGACAGCCAAAGCTACAGAGAAACCTTGTCTTGAAAAAAAAAAAAAAAAAGCCTAATATATGTGTGTGTGTGTGTGTGTACAATCTGATAGATTCAGTAATTATTGGATATTAACAAAAATAAAGAAGGTATGCTTAGAATTTAATATGCAAAACAATTAGATAGGAAAGATTAAGAAATATGATAAAACACTAAGATACAGACATCATTTTAAAATATATGAACAAGGGGGCTGGAGAGATGGCTCAGCTGTTAAGAGCATTGCCCACTCTTCCAAAGGTTCTGAGTTCAATTCTCAGCAACCACATGGTGGCTCACAACCATCTGAAATGAGATCTGATGCCCTCTGCTGGCCTGCAGGCAGACACACAGACAGAATATTGTATACATAATAAATAAATAAAAATAATAAAACACGAACAAAAAACTCAATAAACTCAAGGAAAAATAACCAAGTAAACAAAAAAAGTACATGTGAGAGGTTGCAGGGAGGAAAACAAAGGGTGGAAATGATATTATTTTCTATATAAAAAGGACACTTTCGGCCACGATGTCTCAGAGAATCAGAAATAAGAGCTAAATGCAACTATTCTGCTAACTGCCTGTAGATTATGTTAGTGGCTATGCATTCTGTTCAAAGCAGTTTTAAGGAATTAGAAGAGGGCTTAAGCACACATACAGTCCCTATACATGGGACGCTTCCTAAAGACAGCTCAAGTCTAACAAGCAGTCACTATGTGACTGACGCTAACTTGATAAAAAACAAAACACGTGGAAGGAACACGGTAGGTGAACAGAATGGAGAACAGTGCAATACCCTTTGTAATCTCTAAATAGAAGGCATTCAATAAAGAGCACCTCTAAGAATGAACAAAGGTAAGTACGGATTTGCTGGGTACAATTTGTCTGTGACTCCCTAAGACTGTTACTATCGAGCTCATTCTCCAAAGGAAGGCCTTTATCAAATTCTCAAGACATAAGGCCCATACATAAATTTCTGATTTCTACTTTTTGAAATTTGCCTACAATGAAAAAGTTTTTTTGTGGGCCACAAAGATGGTTCAACAGGTACTTGCTGCCAAGTATGACAACTGAATTGGGACCTTGGAACCAACATGGGGAAATGAGAGAACCAACTTTTAAAAGCTGTTCTTGGACCTCTATGCATCCACCTATCAATCTGCCTAAAAAAACAGACAAGACATATATACAAGGACAAACTGTTTTAAAAAATTATTTAATGTTCTTTTTCCCCTAATTTCAAAGGAAGTTTTCAGAAAACTAAAAATTCATCAGAAGAAAGAACTACCATAAACATATATACTTTAAAGCAGGGGAAAATATTTTGAAAACTAAAGGAAAAATATTTAAGACTTACCACTTATTGTTTCTATAAGCATGTGGATTGACTATGTCTCTGATGAAACTATAATAATGTCCACCATCTGCTGTTCCTGTATGAACAGTCACTCCAATTAAGTCATACTCATAGCTTTCTGTGTCTTTGGAATGGTCGCTGACTTCTTTAAAACCTAATTTACATGAAATAATGAAAGTTATTTTAAAAACACACAACAATGTTATTTTAAGATTACTTTTTACAAGGTATTTATGTATAGAAAAAGGGTAAAAACTTTATAAATAAAATAGGTATATTAAAAACTACTTGCAAGGCCACAGACTACTGTTACAAGGAACATATTATGCAATTAACTTTTGAAAAAATTAACCAACACCAATGTGATATATAAACTATGTGTTTAACTTAACTAGCCCTTTAAAGCAGTATGCCTGCTTTTTTTTTTTAATTTTATTTTTACCATCAGAGAAAAACAACAACAACAACAACAACAAAATTCCAAGACCTAAAAAGAGCTCAGTCTCCTGCCACTGTATTGATACATATTAGGAACTGGTTGTCCACAGAAATAAAGGCATCACTCTAATCTAAATAATTTTAAAGTCAAAAGGTAACAGAAGATACTAAGCAAAAAGATTACAGTTGATCTGACAAGTCTAGAAATCTAGACTTACACACACACACACAAAAGAAAAACTAAATGTAGGAGCAAAGCATAGAAGATTTGCTTCAGTGCACAGTCTAAATCAGAAAGCAAATTGCAGTAAAGAGAAAATGGCCACAGTGTTAAATCAGTGGTGGAGAAGCCTTACTATGCTTATGAAGGCAATGCTAAGACTGGCAATACAACACATCATCCAAGTCCTAAAAACCTCCTCTATAAATTCATGATCTCTCCATGCATGTAACAAAACATCACATGAAAATACAAAGAAGCAGGGCTGAGATGAGGTCTCACTGTGATTTTCAAAATAGTCTGATAAAAAAAGCAGGATGTGTACAACAATGACTATTTTGCTTGCATTTTCAAATGTATTACTATGCGACCCACTTACTGGAACATATAAACATACAAATCCTAATTAAAGTTATATCCCTAACTATATATTTCTTTATACCTGTGATTGTATTCTCTTCTCCTATCTTTGAAGAATTAGTAAGTTCTCTTGAAGAAATAGACTATAACTCATTGTTTACATTTTTCATTTCCCACTCTGTGAGGCTAAAGTTTTACTGTATATTAATTAAAATGCTAGCCACTGGAGTTAAAGATTAAACTGGATTCTCTTTCCAAAAGTTAGGATGGGATACTGATTTCTTAAATAATTAAATTTTAAATATAAAATTGCCCTAACCTGCCAGGTGGTGGTGGCGCATGCCTTTAATTCCAGCACTCGGGAAGCAGAAGCAGGCAGATCTCTGTGAGTTCGAGGCCAGCCTGGTCTACAAGAGTTAATTCCAGGACAGGCTCCAAAGCCATAGAGAAACCCTGTCTTGAAAAAATAAATAAATTTTAAAATAAATAAATTGCCCTAACCAATATAAACAATATAACAAGGAACTTGGTAGTACATATGTAAGAAGCTTCTTCCTTCTTCTAACATGCCCCCCAAAAGCCATGCGTTAGGATGGATGATGTCTTTAGTCCCAGGACTTGGGAGAGACAGAGACAGGTAGATCTCTGTGAGTTTGAGACCAACCTCAGCTAGACAGAAATTTCCCAAAGAGCCAGGGCTACATAGTGAGACGCTGTCTCAATAAAACAAAAAACCCAAAGCCCTATGGCTCTTGAGGCACATATCATTAAGTTCGAAATAGTGTGGTGGTTTTCAAGTTGTGAAAAAAAAAAGACACTGCTACTTAATTCAATAAAATCTCACTTTCCTACTTCAACATTTAAAGCAAATTACTCTGATAAACATAATCAAAGTTTTCAACCAATTATTTTTGGACCTACTCTTTCTTAAGAGTTTTTCCTTGTGGAGACTTTAACATATAAATTCAAATTCCTCTTAACTACTGTTGAAATTAAAACTCAGTCTTCCATGATTCCTCACCCCTCTCTAGTTAAAATATGTGGGGAAGCAAAACTTTAAGGTTCTGTCATTATCTTATTGCTTACTGCTTATATCTTACTGCTGCTTTAAGAATAGTCTACACTATAAAAAATAATAAAATAGTTCATTTATTAATCCAATTATGAACCCTAGGGTCTGAGGTTATATTGGCTGAATGCTAGTGTCTACAAAGGTCTGTGTTCAATTTTCTGCACACACACAAAAAAGTTAATTAAGTTCATAAATTCCACCTATCTATTGGTACTTTTTCATCTAAGGCCCCAACTCATTGTAGTTGCATCCCCTTAGATTTGTCATTGTTCTTTCATCCAAACAGCTTTCTGTTTTAAAACTTCTCTGATTAAAAGCCTAATGTCCAGCTGGGCATGGTGGCACATGCCTTTAATCCCAGTACTTGGAAGACAGAATTCCAAGGGCAGCAAGGTCTACAGACTGAATTTGAGGCCAGCCTGGTCTACAGAGTTCCAAAACAGCTCAAGGACACAGAGAAACTCTTTAAAAACAAAACAAACAAAAAACAATCTAATGGTCATACAATAAATAATAAGCAAATAACAAAATTGTTAATATTGCCCAAAGCTAAAAATATTCTGCCTTTAAGTTGTCTCACTAATTATTCTGCTAACCTTTCATTCAAGAATTTATCCGTTCTTCTCAATTTCTTCTCAACTCTGTATCTCTGTGTAAATACTACTTTCTCATGGAAGTCTTAATTCCTCAAGACCTTTGACACACTGATTGCATATGAGAATATACTACAATTTCAGGTTCAATGGAAGACTTGCCACCTAGACCTCAATTTTTCAAGGGCGTAAACTTGTAAATGTCCTAACATTTTCTAGCTAAGTGAGTAAATATATTACACTGTCTCTGCCAAAATTTTCCTCCCTAAGATAGAAAGAGAGCCTGCTTTTCCAGAAGAGGTTGGATTCCCAACACCAAAAGCATGGATCATAACCATCCATAACTCCAGTTGCAAGGAAGCTGATGCCCTCTTCTGGCCTCTGTAGGTACTGTGTGTATGTATGTATGTGTGTGTGTGTGTGTATATATATATATATCACAGATATACACGCAGACAGAACACCCATACATATAATAAAATTCTTTTCAATAAGAAATTTTTCTGCCAGGCGTTGGTGGTGCATGCATTTAAACTCAGCATTTGAGAGGCAGAGGCAAGTGGATCTCTTAGTTCGAGGCCAGCCTGGTCTACAGAGAAAAAGTTCCAGGACAGGCTCCAAAGCTATATATAGAGAAACCCTGTCTTAAAAAGAGCAAAAAAAAAAGGGGGGGGTGTGAAAATCCTAAGAATCTACTTAGGAAAAAAAAAAATTCTCATATTATGCTAACTGTTGAGAATCAGGTAACTGACTTTAACACTGATGAGTTTCTCATTCAAACAATTAACATTAATGTCATTTTCTCCATTCAAACAATTTCCCTTACTAATTTGGTAATTAGTTTTGGTAGAGACTTAACAATAAACAAGAGAACTGAGAAAAATGAACTTACCATCTTTTCTGTCACTCTTTCCCATTAGAAAATCTTCTGTGTAGGGTGTCATATCCAAACGTAAGGGGAAGGAAAAGTGTGTATTCACTTTCTCTTTCATCATTGTGACCATATTAAATGTGTATCTCATAGTATTGAAACTCAGTATACGAGGTAATTTCTTAAAACATGCCCTGAGAAGTAGGGGGAGGGAAATAAGCTTGTTAAATATACTATTTCAAAAATATCTTAGTTCTATTTATATTTGTGCTACATTTATCTTAATATTCAGCTTAAAGTAATAATATTCTAAGTTACATAATGTGTGTGTGTGTGTGTGTGTGTGTGTGTGTGTGTGTGTGTGTGTGTGTAGTTGGGGTTGCTTACCCATTCAGGCACCTGTGGGAGGCAAGGGATTGATGCTGGGTGTCATCTATTGTTCTCAATTCTATTTCTTTTATAGTTAAAACATCTTAGTTTGTGCACATATATGCACTCTTATTTATGTATGTGGGAGAGTATGTGCCATGACATGGGTGTGGTGGGCAAAGGACAACTTGCTGGTGCTTCTCTTCTACTTCTATGAAGTGTGTCCCAATAATCAAACTTGGGTTGTAGGTCTTGGCAAAAAAAAGGGGGGGAGCCTTTACTCACTGAGTACCTTGAAGGCCCTCCACCTTTGTTTTGTTAAAGGTTCTCTCAATGAACCTAAGGCTTGTTTATGCCACTGGCATTGTCCTGTTTCAGCTTCACAGTATTGGGGTAGCAAACTCACATGCCCATGATGGTTTTTCATGTGGCTGCTAGCTCAGTTTTTAAATATTTTGAAAATTTATTTACATATGTATGTATGTATGTATGTATAAATGTATACATTCATGCATGTGTGCGGATCAGAGACAAATTTCTAGAGTCTGATTCCTTCTATTTATTGTCTTTAGGTATGGCACTAGGATTTTAGGTCATCATATATTAAAATTGATTTTTTTTTTCACTCAGAGAAAATTAAGATATTGGGATTATCTATGATTTCTCTGAAATTTGAGGGATCAAACAATATTTTTTAAAAAAAAAAGACAAAGAAAAAAAAGAGTCTGATTTTTTTTCCACCTTGTTGATGCTAGAAATGCTTTTAGCTGCTGATCCAGTTCACTGCCTCCTACAAGGAATTACATATTAAAGGGGAGACAAAAAGCTAGGAAGATCACGCAGTTGGTAAGACAACTGCTCTGTAAGCAGGAAGATCCGTCTCAGGTTCACATTCCCAATATTCATTAAAACCTGGTACAGTGTCATGGGCCTATATTAACACCATTGCAAAGAAAGAAACAGAAGGAGGATCCTTGGGACCTAATCAGCAAACTCCATGTTCAATGGGAGAGCTTGTCATTAAAAAACAAAACAAAACAAAAACAAACTCCCCACCCCCCCAAAAAAACCAAAATCAAATAAAAAAAAAAAACCCCAAAAGATGGAGAGATACCCAAAACTGACCTTTGGCTTCCACACACACAAGTACACATGTCTATGTCTATCCCTACACATAGTACACTCACAAACCATACACATCTAAATTGATATAATATGTGAGAATCATGAGAATAGAAATACATAAAAGTGAATGAGACTATAAAATTGTTTTCATAAGTTGGTAAAGGTAGTTTTGATTTTTAAGAATTTTTTTTAATGATTCATTTTTATTTATACGTATTTCAGTGTGTCTGTATATATGCAAGCCAAATGTGGGGGTATCCATGGGGCCAGAAGGGCGTTGGATAACCTGAAGCTAGAGTTATGTTTTTGGTTTTGGATTTTTGAGGACAAGGTCTCACTATATACCTCCTACTAACCTAGAACTGCACTATGTAGACAAGGCTGGCCTTGTACTCCGCGGAGATACACCTGCCTGTCTCCCAGATGCTGGGATTAAAGAAGTGCATACTCAGCCCTTAAAACAGGACTCACATACAGACAACTGAAAGTCATAGGCTGTGGATGCTAGGAACTGAATTCAGGTCCTCTAGAATACCAAGTATTCTTATCTACTGAGCCATCTCTCTAGTACCTATTTTTGCTATTTTTAATTGTTTGCTTGAATGTGTATGTCTATGTGTGTGTGTGTGGGGGTGCATGTTCATAAATGTAGGTGTCCTCAAAAGCGCACCTGGAGCTGGTGTTATACATAGCTGTGGCCCATTCAATGTGGATAATGAGAAGTAAACAAAAATCCTTGGTAAGAGCATTATAAACTCTTTACTAAGTCATCTCTCCAGTGTCACTTAGTGCTCCTCCCTTTTAAATTTGAGGGCAACTATTATTTTTTTAAGATTTATTTATTATATATATAGTGTTCAGTCAAAATATATGCCTGCACACCAGAAAAGGGCACCAGATATGTGGTTGCTGAGAATTGAACTCAGGACCTTGGGAAGTTAGCCAGCGCTCTTAACCTCCAAGCAATCTCTCTCCAGCACCTCTACTATTATTTTCTAAAAAATTCTATAAAGAACTGTAACTCAAGAAAAAGTATTTATGATAAATGCATTAAAACATGAACAATCCAAAATAATGACAATACATGTAATGTAAAGAGAGAAAAAAAAACACTTTGAAAGTACTCAGTGGTGGTTCACGCTTTTAATCACAGCACCCCAGCACTTGGAAGGCAGAGACAAGCAGATCTCTGTGAATTTGAGGCCAGCCTGGTCTACAGAGTTAGTTCCAGGACAGCTCAAAAGCTACTCAGAAAACCTGTCTCGAAGAAACAAAACACCCACCCCCAAAAAGAGAGAGAAAGTACTACAAAAAAAAAAAATTTAGTACTTCTAAACTGAAATTTTAACTCCCAAAACATCCAGCTTCCATTCATATCTCTTTCAAAGATCCAGTTAAGAGTCAATAGCTCACACAACATTCTCAGGAGAGAGAATTCAGTTCCCCCTGGACTACACTGTCACACAGTATCTGTTCATCTGAATACACTGCCTGAGAAATAATTTCAGAATTTGGAACTCACTCTGATCTTTCTGTTACTCCATATCATCAACTGTTAAATAAGAAATAATTTTTGTATTAGTAATATACAACACGTCGTCATAGTGACTGAATTTAATCACGTAAAATTCTGAAAGTACTTCCCAAATAAAAAATATTGTAAAGTTAGATATTATTCTTTAAGAACTAGTCACTACACCCAGACATCTGCGTCACTGCAGACAAGAGGATCACTCTTCTTGTCTTTCATGTCTATCCTTAGGAAACACAGATTTCTGGAGATTCTTACTTTCAACCCTAAACATTCAAACTCACTGGATAATAAAAGTTACTAAGCAATCAATACTGAGCTCCAAAAAGCTATTATTACCTGAGTCACTATAATGTATTGTTGATTCACATTAACTACATCACATTTACACACAATTAGGAAAGGTCGAGACTGGCTTATTCTTAGTTTGTCTTTTAGTTCCACTGGGTGCTTTATTTAAATGATAAAAATTACATATCAAAAAGCATTACCTTTTTTCAGCTCTGACTTTCTTTCCACAATGAGAACAAGTGTACATGTTGTCCCCTTCTAAAGTGTCTTTAATAGTAACTTCATCAAGAGATTCCTGTGTATAAACCCATAATTGACATCATTTACAACACGAAATTAGGTCAGAATGCACAAAGAGAGATCAATTTCTTTATTGACAAAAAATAAATTCAAATTAAATTGATTTTTTTCCTCTTATGAACTCTGTCTTTTAAAATATATTTACACTTTGAAAAATTACCGGTTTTGTGGTCTATCTTTAATACTTATTTAAATAGCAAAACAAGAAAGAAAATACATGAAAATAGCTATTTCTTTTCAAGACAATGAATTTGTTATCACATATACATACATAAATCATAAAACAATCTCAAGTCATGTCCGGTATCACTCACATAAATATTCTTCATATCTGCCACCTGGCATCTTACAGTATAAAACTCTTCAGCAGTCTGACTAACATGTTCACAATCCTAGATGAACCAACAAACAAAAATTAGCAATTTGTTATAAGCTTTAAAAACCCTTATAAAATAACAAAAAAAATTATACTTACCAAAGACACAACATTGTTTGTAATTACACCTCCAAATAGGCTTTTGACGGTATTTTTCTTTAGAATAAAACAAATCCAAGTCAGTGATTAAAATCCAAATTTGTATAAACTTTAAACAAATTTTTCAATATTCTGGTACTAACCAGTTCTGGAGACATCTCCTCAACTTTAGTAATCAGATCTGTAAAGAACTCTGTCATATCTTTCTGCTCCCCAGTATTAAGAGGCTGCTTGTCCATGGTGTATGTTTTACAGAAAGGTCTAGGGTTATATGCTTTGCACTCACTCTCCTGAGAGAAAAGAGGGAAAGGATATATCAAATAAGAAATGGTCAATACATTCTTAAATGAACAACAACAAAATCATACAGAGTGTAATACACAACTGTAATATACCACTGTAATACACCCTTTACCTTACCACTTGGAAAGGTAAAGGCAGAAGGATTAGGAATTCAAGGCTGGCCTTGGCTATACGGAATCAGAAACTCCTGGGTGTACAAGAGACCCCAGCTCAAAAAGTTGAGAACAAAAACTGGAGCAGTATTCCACTATACCCAGCTAAGCAATGTTTTCCCAGATACTCTCTTAAACTTCATTTTTACTTGAGCTGAACTGCACTTTTAATTTAATGATCCTCTTATAAAAGAAGGAACAGTTTGTAGGCAAGCCTGGAGGGCATCTTCTAAATCAGTTATTGATGGGGGAGGATACATCCAGTCTATTGTGGGTAGGGTCATCCCTGGGTTGTAGTCCTGGTTCTATAAGGAAACAAGCTAAACAAGTCAGTAAGCAGCACCCTCCAGGGCCTCTGCATCAGCTCCTGCCTCTAGGTTCCTACTCTGTTTGAGTTCCTGTCCTGACTTCCATCAGTGATGGGCTAGAATCTACGTAGAAGTGTAAGCCAAATAAACCCTTTCCTCCCCAACTTGCTTTTGGTCATGGCAATTCATCACAGCAAGAGAAATCCGTGACAACCAGTGACAGGAAAAACAACTAGAAATAAAGAACAAATTAACAAGATATGTAACTCAGTTGTGACTGTTAAAGTCTTTATAACAAAGAAGAGAGATAACTAAAAACAAATCCATTTGAAAACAGTAAGCCTTAACAAAGACACTACAATCTTTAGTCACTATCTTAGTGGAATTTTTTGTTAAAAGATAATCTAAAATTTTCTTCAAATTTTTCAAACATACCATTAAATATGTAAACATTTTCTGAAGCTCCAAAAGAGTGGTTTTGTGCTTCATATCTTCTGAATACTGAAAGTCAAGAAGAAACTTGGTCAGAACACTAATGGTGGCATGCTGAACTTCGCACTAGACCTACAACGGTCTCTTTATCCCTCTCCTTATCCTTTCATCTCTATTTTTGAGAAAACAACTCACATTTCACTCTATCATTCCCATTATTTCTTAGAAAAATCAGAGTATTTTTCCATTACACTAAATACAGTGACGGCTATTATGATGGGTAACAAGAGAGGAAAAGAGAACGAGAGTGAGAGCGACAAAGAGATCTTCTTAAAATTTGCTTTTCTAAGCTTCTGTAAAACAAAGGACATGGTCAACATGACAAAACGACAGCCTACAGAATGGGAAAAGATATTTACGAACCCCACATCAGACGGAGGTCTTATCTCCAAAATATACAAAGAACTCAAAAAATTGGACACCAAAAGAACAAATAATCGTACCAAAAACAATCTACAGATTCAACACAATGCCCATGAAAATCCCAGCAAAATTCTTCAGAGAAAGACCTCGAAAGAACGATGCTCAACATCATATGGGAAAGCGAAAAACCCAGGACAGCCAAAACAATCCTGTACAATAAAAAAACTTCTGCAGGCATCACAATCCCTGACCTTAAACTCTGCTACAGAACTGCAGTACTGAAAACAGCCTGGTACTGGCATAAGAACAGACAGGAGGACCAACGGAACAAAATAGAAGACCCAGATATCAATTCATACATCATCAAACACCTAATCTTTGATAAAGAAGCAAAAAATATCAAATGGAAAAAAGAAAGCATATTTAACAAGTGGTGCTGGCATAACTGGATATCAACATGTAGAAGAATGAAAATAGATCCATATCTATCACAATGCACAAAACTCAAGTACAAATGAATCAAAGACCTCAACATAAAGCCAGTCATAATGAACCTGAAAGAAAAGAAAGTAGGAAGTACACTTGAACGCATTGGCACAGGGAACCACTTCCTAAATAGAACTCCAGCAGCACAGACACTGAAACAATTAATAAATGGGGCCTCCTGAAACTGAAAAGCTTCTGTAAAGCAAAGGACACGGTCAACAAGACAAAACGACCGCCCACAGAATGGGAAAAGATCTTCACTAACCCCACATCAGACAGAGGGCTGATCTCCAAAATATATAAAGAACTCAAGAAATTGGACACCAAAAGATCACATAATCTAAAAAAAAAAAAAAAAAAAGAAAGAAAAAGTACAGACCTAAACAGAAAACTCTCAAAAGAGGAATCTTTGAAAGACACTTAAGGAAATGTTCAACATCCTTAGACATCAGAGAAATGAAAATCAAAACAACTCTGAGATTCCATCTTACACCTGTAAGAATGGCCAAGATCAAAAACACTGATGACAACTTATGTTGATGAAGTTGTGGGGAAAAGGGAACACTTCTGCATTGCTGGTGGGAATGTAAGCTGGTACAATCCCTTTGGATGTCAGTGTGGCGATTTCTCAGAAAATTAGGAAACAACCTTCCTCAGGACCCAGGAATACCATTTTTGGGTATATATCCAAAGGATACTCAATCGTGCCACAAGGACAGGTGCTCAACTATTTTCATAAAAGCTTTGTCATAGCTAGAACCTGGAAACAACCTAAATGCCCCTCGACTGAAGAATGGATCAGAAAAATGTGGTACATTTACACAATGGAGTACTACACAGCAGAAAAAAATAACAACAGCTTGAATTTTGCAGGAAAATAGATGGAGCTAGAAAACATTATTTTGAGTGAGGTAACCCTGACACAGAAAGATGATTATCACATGTACCCACTAATAGGTAGTTTTTAAACATAAAGCAAAGAAAGCCAGCCTACAAATCACAATTCCAGAAAATGTAGACAAAAAAACAGACACTAAGAAAGACTTACATACATCTAATCTGCATGGGAAGTAGAAAGTAGAAAAAGACAACATCTCCTGAGTAAACTGGGAGCATGGGGATCTTGGGGGGAGGGTTGATTGGGGAAGGGGAGAGGCAGGGAGGGGAGCAGAGAAAAATAAAGAGCTCAATAAAAATAAAAAAAAATGTATAAAAATTTTTTTGAAAAAGAAAGAAAACCAGAGATGGAGGTGTTCAGGGTAAAGGAAACTAAGGAAAGAAACAGGTCAAGACCATGGAGGTCAAAGACACCAAGAAAGAACTTTCAGGGTTGACATCGTTAAAACTTTGGGAGAAGATTGAAGGTAGGAGGGGAGTGGCAGGGAGGGGAGCGGAGAAAAATGTGGAGTTCAATAAATATTAATAAAAAACATTATGTAGATCAAAATTCAATTAAAAAGAGGAATGAATTATTTTATATTTTATTCTGTTTTGTGTTTATTTGCCTGTGGAAGCCAGAAGTGGGTGTGGGATCTGTTAGAGTGAGAATTACAGATAGCTGTGAGCAGCCTGACATGGGTGCTGGGAACTGAACATTTGTCGTTTGGAAGAACAGGAAGTGATATCCATCTTTAGTCTGGAGGTTTAGTTTTTCACTGAAAAGGTTACTTAGATCTACTTAAAATAAGTACATCTTGTGTTCTTTCTGTTGATGCTAATTACTGACAAAACTGAAAGTTTAAGGTGTTCACTAATATGAACAAAACCACCAACAGGTATAACAAAGTCATTATGGGGAGATATCACTAAAAATATGATCCTTTGGTAACTATTGATTTTACCAAACAAATTAAACCCATTATAGAACTACTTTTAACTATCATCAATCTATATGCACATCACATTTTGAAATCCAACATAAATAAATACAAAAACCTAAAAACCTAAATTCATATGAATGTAATATAAATTGGAAAAGTTGAAGAGTAAAATAGATTAAAGGATTCAAACAAGAACTACACCACATTATAGAAAAAAGAAAAAAAAAGAATAGCATAAAGGCCATTCACCAACAAAGTATAAAATCAGATGTAAAAACACAAAACCACAAAGCACACGCAACTCAAAGCAGATTCACAAACTCATTTATTTTTGGCTCAAAATAAAGGAAACAACTCGGTTATCTAATATTACCTTGCTTGTTCAAGTGTTTTACTTATTTTTATGTGATTAAAAATCTGTATTGATTTTAACTGAAATACAATATTACCTGTGCATAGTGAGCATATAAAGTCCAAACTATGCTGTACTTTGAAACAAATTATTTCCACATAATGACCCTTCAAGTAAGTTTAAGTAAAATTAAAATATGCTTAAATAGTTAGCCTTGACATAGTAACGATTTTATATGTTCTTGGTATTAAGCAATACATGGTTATACTAAATTAATTAATTTTTAGGAATACATATTTGGTTTACAATTTGAAACTCTACCTTAGCAGTGAAGACAGCTTGCCTTGCCTCAGGTATCATATAAAGTTGCTGAATAGTGGATGCCAAATAACAAGTAGCTCCGAGGTTAGTCAAGCCAACAAATCGGCATTCTGCACGCACATCCTCATGAGGCCAGTAGTCCCATTTATAAGGTGCATGGGCTGCTGATACAAGAGGGAAGAGAAGATACCCCCAAACAAACTTAAACATATCTTGATTTGATTGGAAGTTACTACTTTAATTACCTAATTAAGATGTATAAAATATTATAACTTATAATATGTAAAATTTAAAAGAATCGTCAATGCTTTATTTTACTTGTAATTACATTATTAGATGCAAAGAAGGTCCAATTATTTAAACTATTTAAAGGTTTTCTACATTTTTCTATTTAAAACAAATGAATCCACTTTCTACTTATTGTGTTACACACACATCAACAATGTGTGTATAATAAAATATGTAGAAAGTGGATTCATTAAACAACACCCCTAGATTTTCGGGGTTGAGTTTCATAAAGATGAAATGACAAGAAGAATGCTCACACTGCATGTGCTGTGCCATCACCCAGTTGTGTATCAGCCTGTAGTTCTCAACAGACCCTTTTACCATCTCTACCAACAAATCATAAGCAGCGGCCCTTGAAGAGTGTGATTTGCACTTTGGCTGCCGTCGGTCCTTTAGACTGGGCAACAAAAACAGAAGATTGAAGATATCTCTTAAAAATTCCTAGGGGACAAGAAGAAAACAGTTGTTACAAAACTTGGATAACAATTATATTCCAAATACTATATTTGGAATATAATTGTAACACAAAATAAAATGGATAATAGGCTAACTATAATTTACTAAAATATTAGTTCAAAAATCATAGCAGAAGTTGGGTAGTGGTGGCACACGCCTTTAAATCAGCACAGAGTCTACTGAGCTAGTTCCAGGATAGGCCCCAAAGCTACTGAGAAACCCTGTCTCAGAAAACCAAATAAATAGAATGCAAAAAACAAATACAAAAACCAAAACAAAAACAAAAAAAAGAAAGAAAGAAAGAAAGAAAGAAAGAAAGAAAGAAAAGAAAAGAAAAGAAAAGAAAAAGAAAAAGAAAAGAAAATTTGGTCGAGTTCATTTTTGAGAAGCTGATAGCCATGCTCTTGGGTGTTTTACTTTCTTCCCAGCACCTCTTTTTCTTTTAATTTAATACAGTGCTTTAGCCAGTGTTAAAATGTGCTTAATGAAGTCTTCAACTTCACTTCATAACTAAAACATTGCACACTTTAAAATTAGGAAAAAGTTGGTTGCAAATGAAGATCTGAAAACTGATTCCATTGAAACAATTTAGATCCATCTCATGGTAAAACATGTGTCTACTATTCACAAAATTAAGAAGATAGTTGTAAAGTGACGTCTTTCATTTCAACTGTGGCATCTGCCACAGTTTTGACAAGTAGTGAGGTTCTTAATGTTTGTAATTTTTGTGCTGTGGACTTTGAGGAGTGGCTGTCCCTCAGTGAGGGTGAGGTGCTGTTCTTCAACCTGCTACCTAAGAGAATTATTTTGCTTGGTTTTGAGCTTTGGAGACAGGTCTCTCTCTCTCTCTCTCTCTCTCTCTCTCTCTCTCTCTCTATGTAGCCCTGGCTGACCTGAAACTCACTGTCTAGAGCACAATGACTTCAAACTCAAAGTCTTACCTGTCTCTACCACCAAAGTGCTGCCTCAATATTCAAAATTATATTCAGTAAGAAACCACAATGTAATGCAGAAAAAATTAAAAAAACCATACTAGCTCATGCCACTATTGCCAGCACTTAGGAGTTAGAGGTAGGAAGATCATGAGTTTAAATCCATCATTGGCCACAAAGAATAACAAAAGTGTTTAAAGTCGGCCTGGGTTACCTCGATTTCAAAGCAACCAAAAAAACCACAGCAACAGCAACAACAACAACAACAACATATCAAAACATAACTCTTTCCACTATAATTATTATTATATAAACAATATATCTTTTTTAAAAAATATTTATTTATTCATTTATTATATATACCCTATTCTTTCTGCATGTATGCTTGCAGGCCAGAAGAGGGCACCAGACCTCATTACAGATGATTGTGAGCCACCACGTGGTTGCCGGGAATTGAACTCAGGACCTTTGGAAGAGCAGGCAATGCTCTTAACCACTGAGCTATCTCTCCAGCCCTAAACAATATTTCTTAAATGTGCATAGAGGGCCTACAACTTGCTCAGAGAATCAAGGCATTTGCTGCCAAACCTCATCTTCATCATCAAGCTCTAGCAAGCTTTGTTTGGATCTACTGCTCTGAAACAACAAAACACACACTGTAAAAAGAAGCTTCAGTTGTATTTCATGCACGTATTTTATTTTGAAGCATACCTGTCCTTCTCTTGAAAACTTGAAAGGTGGTTTGTGCTTAATAACACTTGTTGCAAGCCTTAGAAGTCCGGAAAGCCCATCATCTTCTATATTACCATCCAGGTGATCAAGGATCTCCCTACTATTAAAAGAACACAAGCAAAAGATTAAACAAAGATATTTTTTATCTTTGTTCAATAATGTAATTGTTAATTCAGTATCAGACTTTACCTGCGAATACAGTCAGCCAAATGTCTTGCCAAAGCATCTAAATCAAGGAGTGTTGTCTTAAGACAAAAAGAAAATACAAAATTCAAATAAGGCTTTTATTTTTGGTGTTAAACAGATTAGAAAAACAAATTATTTCCTTATATGTAATAAAAGTTGTATTTTGCAAATTAAGTTATACACTCAAGGTACCTATTCTTCTAAATGATATAACTTTTAAAAACGCTATCATTTTAAATGTACCATTAACAGTCCCATCAAAAAAATTATGATTAGCAAGGAGGTAATGGTACACTCCTTTGATTTCAGGACTTGGGAGGCAGAGGCAGTTGGATCTCTATGAGTTTAAGACCAGCCTGGTCTAAGAGCGAGCTCCAGGATAGTCAGAGCTACACAGACAAATCAAATCGAGTCTTAAAAACACACACATTCAAAAAAAAAATCATGATAGATTATGATATCCAGAGCAATAAATTATGATAAACCAGTAATCAACTGAGATCATACTAAAGCTTTTTTTAAACTTCATTTATCAAGATGTAAATTATATATAGGCTAGTGATGTATAACACTGTATATTGCCCACAGCTTTAACACTGTTTCTATTGTTAACATCTTTGACCTAAGCTTTAATAATAAACTAAACAACAGTTAATTTATGGCAGTTTTAATTGACAACCTAAGATACAAAAAGATTTCATAAATAAAACTTAATCTAAGAGAGCTCTCAAATAAACTAAAGCTCTAAGACTAGAATTAAAACTTGTTCATTAACACAAGTAAATGATAATGTAGGATTAAAAAAATAGTTTATCTTCACATATTTACATAAACTTTTCATTTTACATATCAGGACTCTAATAAAATAAAAAGTTACATAAATAAATAAAAGCTGGGCAGTGATGATGCATCCCTTTAATCCTAGCACTCAGGAGGCAGATCTCTATGAGCCTGAGACCTGCCTGGTCAACAAAGAGAATTCCAGGACAGGTTTCAAAGCTACATAGAAACTCTGTCTCAAAAAAAAAAGCTGGACAGGCAGACAGACAGAAACAAAACTAAAAAATACAAATTTCAGGGCTGGAGCCATGGCTCCAGGGTGAAATAAACACGATGTTCTTCCAGAGGACCCCAGTTTGGTCCCCAGGACCCACAGTAAAGAAATACATCACCATCTGAAACTGAAGCTCTAGGCCCTGGAGTGGTTCTCAATATTCTAATGCTGAGACTCTTTACTACGGTTCATCATTTTGCGGTGACCCTCCCAACCATAGATATTGTTACTACTTCATAACTGTAATTTTGCTACTGTTATGAATTCGTAATATAAATATCTGATATGAATGATCTGATTGTACAAAGAGAACCAGAGTAATAGGGACTAAGCTGCTCTCTCCTGGCCTCTATGGGCACTGCACTTATGCTAGCAGGGATAATTTAAAAAGTAAAGTGTTTACAATGCATATTTCACTTTCCAATTAAAGTTTACAAATATTAGATTGGTCGAGAGTACTTACAGATGCTTACAAATGAAGATACACTTTAACAGTTAAAATCAAAGTAAAAAAAGTAGAGAACACAGAAGTATTAAAAGAAAAGTTAGGTCAGTATCCACTACTTACACATTAATAAATATGCCCTCCCCTGAAAGGACAAGTAAAACCAAGAATATCCATATGTATAACCCGGATCCATTAATAAATTAATAGGTAATTTTCTGAACATACCTGACTAGCATCCTTTATATGTATGTTGTCCACTAATTTGCATAACAACCAAAAATATTCTTTACATCCAGGTTTTAACATTGGTTCTTCTTCATAATCATCTATCTATTAAAACAAATTTTAAACTTTGAAATCATTTTTAGAATTATAATGTATTTAAGCAAGTACAGGCTTTATGAAATTAAATGCCCACACAAATAAATAGCACTCAATCTCTAAGAAAAGATGAATAAATCATAAAATCAGAGAAAAAGAAAATGAGACTATTAAGGTACCTAAAAGAGAAGACAACTTTAGAACAACAATCTCAAACTGGGGGTCATGGTGCCAGTCTGAGGCTGGCAGACATAATTCAGTTCAAGCTCCGACTGGGGTTTTCAGTGAAACCCCGTCTCAAAAACAAAACAAAACAAACAAAAAAAAGAAAAGAAAACAAACAACAACAAAGAGATAAGAAAAACAATTTCCAATTTTCTAGAAAGGACACAATCAGAGGAAAATATGCAAATGCTACAGTATACAGTTTTATGAATTATTAAAAATATGGGGACTGGAGAAATGGCTGTGTTTAAGAACACTGGCTGTTCTTCCAGAGGTACTGAGTTCAATTCCCAGCACCCACATGGCAGCTCACAGCTGTCTGTAACTCCAGCTCCAGATCTGCCACCACCATATAGACATGCATGCAGGCAAAACACCAATACACATAGAATAAGGACAAATAGTTAAAAAAACAAAATACTAGCCAGGCGATGGTGGCACAAAGCTTTAATCCCAGCATTCAGGAGGCAGAGGCAGGCAGATCTCTGTGAGTTTGAGGCCAGTCTGGTCTACAGACCTAGTTCCAGGATAGGCTCCAAAGCTACAAACCCTGTCTCGAAAAACCAAAAAAAAAAAACCACAAAATTATTAAAAATACTTTAACAGCCTTCTGAATTCATTATGTGTCACAATGGGTTTATTTTAAAAAAACACACACAAGGAATAAAAAGTAAAAAATCAAATATGTTACGAAGTCAGAAAGGAAGCTGCATCATAAATTTTCAACTTGGTAGGAATAAACCGTATTTCCAAAGTAGCATTCTTATGACAGACAACACAAAGATGAAATCAAATCACATAGATGTTAGTAGATGTACTGATGACGATAAGAATGGTAAGATTAAACAGCCATCATAGTGTGAACCTATAATGCCAGCATTTCAGAAGTGGAGAAAGGAGAACCAGAAATTCATGAGATAACTACAAAAATATAGTACACAATAATAAATTTGCAGCAAGGTAAAATCTTACCCTTAGAGGTTTGAGAGCTTGAGCATCAGGAAGGAATTTCAACAAGGTTGAGGCAGCCAAAAGTAGAAAAGATCGATGAATTGAGTCTCCTCCATCTAGTCCTGATAGAGATAACTTATAAAGACCATTGCAAGATTCATGACGAACTGCAGTCTAAAGGGAAAAAAAGGACAATTTGAGAATTAGGAAGCTATTCTCAAGTTAGGGATATAGCCCAAGTGATAATGAGTTTGCTTGAGTTTGTTCCTCAGCATTTTACCCATCAGGTAGTAGTGACGTACCTGATACAGCAGGCTTGCAATCCCATCAGTGGAATATTATGCTCAGCTACACAGTGAGTTGGAGACCACACTGTTTCAAGAATTTAATCTTATCCTAAACTGCATTATCAATCTTGAGATCAGACTGGGTTACATGAGACCTTGTTTTCAAAGAGACAGACAAATAAACAGAATTCCTGGGAGTGTAATACAGAAGTAGAGTAGAGGTTTTCCATGTGAAAAGCCTTGGGTTTGAGACCAGTTAGGAGGGATGGAGGAATATATGAACAAGAGAGAAGGGTGGGAATGTGTGTGTGGAGGAAGAAAAAGAAATGGGAAAGAAAAAAGTAAAGGGGATAAAAGAAATGAGAGAAGTCAAAGTAGAAAAAAGAAGGATAATTTTGTTGAAATAACTCTAAAAAAAATTGTTTGAAATAGGGTTTCAGGTTGTCTATGGTAACCCAAAACTGCTGGCCAAGAATCTTTATCCTTTTGTCTATACCTTCCAAGTGCTGAAACTACAGGTGAGCATGATCACAAAGCCAGTTTACTTCTTTAGCAAGGTATTTTAAGTTTTGTTTAGGAGTGCAGAATTTTGCACACTGCATGCATAAGAAAAGCAAGTGATCTACTATAAGAGCAACCCTAGCAACATACTATAAACTTAACACTGATAACACATATGTACATAAACAACATATAATCATACAAAGTAGTCAATGTTGTGTGGCAATGCACGTTAACATCTTATTAATAAATGCCTAATTATGGCTATAAAGCAGAAACAAATATAAAAATATACAGGAAAAATTAGGATAAAAGAAGGTTTTCATAATTATGTTATTTACAACATAAATTACAGGACAAAATAATTTTGGAACCAGAAGCAACTTATGAAAGTATTTAAGTTTGAACATTTCATAGATTTCAAGTGATCTGTCCAGATGTTACAGTGGCTACCTGGAACAGTGAGAACAGAGCAAAATTTAAAAAAGGCAAATATTAATGACACAGAATTAACAGATTCTAAGGCAAATAGGTAATGTAATAATGAATATAATCATGAACATTTCTTTACCATTATAGATCTTGTTTAACAATACAAAAAGTTTTAAAAGGAGAAGCACCAATCTTTAATGTTTCACCATACCTCAGGAATAAGGAGGGTCAATTTCTTCAGCCAATCTTGTAAATGATCACTATCAGCAAGGCTAGATTTCACTAAAGAGCAGCAATGAGCCCAGCTCACCAAGAGCCACATTGAATAATGTGAAACTAAAAAAAAAAGCATTATACAGGTCTGTGTTAAGACAGAGTGATCATTACTAAATACAAAATATTAATAATTAAATTTAAAAATACAAATAACTTTGTTGAGCACTTACCTTCATGTCTAGACCTGTGATCAGACTGAGCTTTCAAAACCCTGTAAAACAAAAATATGCTATCACTACTAATTAAAACTGTCAATGAAGTAAAAAAACTAATGACTACATATCCATTAAAGTTTACAACTTCACTCCAAATAGATTTAAGAAAATTACTACTATGGTTTCACTTATTTTAAAACCACTAGTAAATGAAATTCTTGGGAAAGCAACTAGATGGTCTTCAGAGGATAGGATAGAGGAGGAGAGCAGTAGAAGGGGTTGTTATCAAAGAGTGAGAAACTTCAGAGAGGCATAAATTTCAAGATCTGTTGCACAGCATAATAATTACATGTCAATAAAAACACACTGATGGGGCAAGTGTGGTAGCACAATGGCGGCACATGTATTTAAAACCTGCACTTGGGAGGAAGAGGCCAGCATGTGAGTTCAAGGGGGCCTGGTCTAAAAGTGAGTTCCAGGACAGTCAGGGCTGTTACACAGGGAAACCCTGTCTTGCAAAACCATACAAAGTAAGTCAATAAATAAACAAACCAAAAACCAAATATCAAAACAACAAAAAATACACAAACATGGCTCATTAGTAGACTTAAAAAAAAAAAAATGAAGTACCATGACCATGCTACTGGTGTTCTGTCTCTAGCAAACAGTAGCAGACACCTGCTTAGCATGTAAAAGGCCCTGGGTTAGGCCCTTGATACAAAATGTAACAGCACATTCCCGATTCAAATAAAAATGAAAGAGAATGGTGCTGTAGGCCTGTAGCTCCAGCTAATCAAAAGACTGAGGCAGGAGAATTTTGGCATTGCTAGGCTAACTTGTGGGCTCTCTCCTTCCACTACATGGGTTCTAGGTGGTCTATACCTTTATCTTACTTACCTCTGAACAATATTGTTGGCTCCAAAAATAAATTTTGAAAGAAATTAAAACTCACTTATAGATTTTTTTAAAAATCAGACATGGTAATATAGTAATCAAGAATTTTGATTATTTAGTTTAGTGAGATTTTTAAAAAAAAAAACTTACTACCATTGTGTGTATATGCTTCGTTGGGTGGCAAGGACTTTAACTCACTGGGACATCTTGCTAATCTGTGTGTGTGTGTGTGTGTAATAGTTTTTTTTTTTCAAAACAGGATCCTCCTCTGGCCTGTGTTGACTTCCCAATCCTTGACCTCAGGTTCCAAAGTAGCATTATAGAAGTGCACCCACATACCTGGCCCTCATGTTTAGTTTTTAAAACCCATACTCACACAATACACTTACCTCTTACTTTAACAACGATCTACACATGTCTATAATTTTCTTGTCTCTTTGTTTTTTGAAACAGGGTCTCTCTGGAGCTTTGGAGCCTGCCCTAAATCTCACTCTGTAGACCAGGCTGGCCTCCAACTCACAGAGATCCACTTGTCTATGCCTCCTGAGTGCTGGAGTTAAAGGTGTGCACCACTAATGCATGGCACATGTCTATAGATTCTATGTTCATCTAATTTTAATGCATTAGAAAATTTTTAGTAACAGGCAAAAGGTTTGTTGTTCTAGTTTCTTGGGTGAGGGCTTTTGAAAACATTACAGCAAACTGAAAATGTTCTAAAACAAAACAAAAACAAGCAGAGTTGTACATATTGGAACATGGTTGGATTCTCAGTATTCGACAGGCTGAGGCAGGAGAATTTCAAGAGAGAGGCCAGGCAGACCTGCCAAGATCATGTTTCAAAATAAAAAATACCAGCAATGATGCTGCATATCTTTACTTCTGCACTTGGGAGGAAGAGGTAGCGGCAGGTGAATTGCTGTGAGTTCCAGGACAGCCAGAGCTGTTACAGAGAAACCCTGTCTCAAAAAAAAGGGGGGGGGGGAGGAAGGAAGGAGGGAAGGAAGGAAGGAGGAGAAAAGAAGGAAGAATGGCCTGTACTACTAAAATATCAATACTATAAAGAAAAGGTTAGGAACATATCTCTACTTAAGAAAAGTATGACAACTAATAGCAAAAAATAGTTCCCATGATGCTAAACCAAGAATAAATTAACAAGATAATAGGGGATTAGGGGGACGGTTCAATGGGTAACCATCACTGCTTTGCAAGCATAAATACGTGAATTTGAATCCCAAGTAAACAAGTAAAATGAAAGGCATGGATGCACCTAGCCATTAGAGGGCAGAGACAGGCAGAGCTCCAGAATTTGTAGACAAACCAGCCTGGCTGAAAAGGTGGTTTGTGAGTTTTTGTCTCAGTAAGATATTCTGCCTCAAAGCAGTATGATGGAGAGCAATAAAGCAAGACAGTAACACCTTGGTGCCTTTGCACGAACTTACCCATATTATCAAGGGTTTCAGGATTTGGTTTATGGTAGAATGTTTGTCTGATGCCTAGCACTATTTTTTAAAAAATCAGACATATCAATGTTTAATTTCTTAAAATTCTGTCTATGTGTGCGTGTATACATGTTCACATATGCACATGCTCATGGGAGCCAGAAGAGGTCATCATATCCCTGGACTTAGATTACAGGCAATTGTGAATGTCCAAGTATGGATGTTGGAACCAAATTCCAGTCTTCCACAATAACTGTGCATACTCTTAACCACTAAGTTATCTCAGAAAATCCAATACTGGATTATGTAAATTAATCTGTTTATACTCAGGGTTAAACAGATGGTTCAGTGGTTAAGAGTACTTGGTACTATTTCAGAGGACCTAAACCAGGTAGTGTGGACAAATATCAGGCAACTTACAACCACCTGTAATTTCAGCTTCAGGAGACTAGAAATACTCTTCAGATTTCTGCTGACTCCAACACTCACTAGTGCACACACACACGTCTAGTTATTAAGAATATATCCTTAATTTTAAGAAACAAATATCAAAGTATTTCTAGATAGTCACACTGTCTAGACCTTACATTCATAAACTTCCTTAGAATTTACAAACACAGAAATGATCAGGAATACATAAGTTTGACAAATGTTAACAAGATATGAAAATTTGGGGTAAACAGTAGAACAATATAATTAAAAATCCTAATAACTTTTCTGGTAAACTTTGTTCGAAATGAAGTGGTTATTAACTGTTTTAATGTTTATCACGTAGATGCAAGCATGGCCGGAGCTGCTGTCAAGTGTCTTCTATTATTCTCTACCTTATCTTTAAGAAGGGTATCTCTTTTACTAAAGTAGACCGGCTGAGTTCTAGGGATCCTGCTATCCCTCTCATTCAGTTCTAGGGCTATAGGTATGGGACACAGCACCTGACATTCATATGGGTACTTACAGTTGAGCTCATGTTCTCATACATAAGTATGTAAGTATTTTAGCCACTTAGCCATTCCCTGGCCCCGAAATGAAAGATTTTTAATTTTTGTTTTTCCCTTTCTTGAGACAGGAAACTCACTATGTAGAAAAATATGATAGAGGAGGGTCATCTGTCTATGTGTTACTTTCACTGGTTAATAAAGAGACTGCCTTGGCTTTTGATAGGGCAGGATTTAGATAGGTGGAGTAGACTGAACAGAATGCTGGGAGAAAGAAACAGAGTCAGGAAGAGGCAGAGAGCCACCCACCATGAAGCTGCCAGGTCAGACATGCTGAATCTTTCCCAGTAAGCCACAACCTCGTGGTAAGATACAGATTATTAGAAATGGGTTGAATCAATATGTGGGAGTTAGCCAATAAGAGTCTGGAGGTAATGGGCCAGGCAGTGTTTAAAAGAATACAGTTTCCGTGTAATTATTTTGGGTAAAGCTAGCCAGGCAGCAGAACACAGCTCGCTGCTCCTTCTACACCAATACATAGGGATCCACCTGATTCTGCTTCCAGAATACTGAAAGGTGTGTGCCACCAAGACCAGTGAAAAAATGAAGTTTAATAACTGCATATACATACACATAAAACACATAAAAATGCATACCTAGGAGCCAGATTATCATACGTATAAGCAACAGACATAAGTCGCTGAATCAAACTGGTTCCTTGGACAAGCACAAGAAACACCTTTAAAAATAAAAACATCAAGAAAATCTTTGAATAGAGCAAAATACAAAGAGTACTTTCATTTCCCCACCTCCTTTAAATTCATGCACCAGCAAGTTTTATTTCTCGTGACTTTGATACGCATATTAAGCTACAGTTGTTTTGGTAAAAAAAAATTTAAAAATATATACATGTATGTTTCCTAGCTGTATAACATCTAATGAAAATACTCTGAAAAAAGAAGGATATACAGGTATAAATGGCAAGCCTATCTGACTAGATACAAGTTTCATTAAATATTTCAACTTTCAACCGCCACGAAGTTGCAGATATTTTAAAAGCAAATCACTCTAAAAATTCCCTAACTATATTTTACATCAATATTTGCATGCCTTTATAAGTATTCAAATCTCAAAAGTAAAGTACTATTATCAATAAACATAGAAATTATTTGGTGAGAAGCTAAAGAGATGGCTTAACAGTACCTGCAATTTGTAAAAGGGATGCAGGCTCAGTTCCCAGAACTCACCCAGAGGCTAACAACTGTATGTAGCTCCAGTTTTAGGGGAATCCATACCCTTTCTCTGGCTTCCTGGGTCACCATGTAAGTATGTAGAGCACATATAAACACTCATACACATAAAAGTAAACCATTTTATAAAGGAAATTCAGGAGTTGTTAATGGAAAGAATCATAGTCAACTTGACCATATTATAATGTGGAAGGTTTCTTTTGGTAAAAATATACATAACAGAAACATTAAAGACGTTGTCTAGTATCTCTCACAATGTAACACTTTGGAATGCATTTATAATTCACGAAACATTTCATATTTAAGGAATACAAATAAGGCAGTAAAGATGGCACCCAGAGCACTCGGGTTCAATTCCCAGCACCCACATGGCAGTTCACAACTGTCTGTAACTCCAGTTCCAGGGAACCCAACAACCATGGCAAAACATCAATGCACATTTTAAAAAGAAAAAAGGAAAATTAATAGAGAGGTACAAATACTCTACAATACTAGGAAAGATTAATTTTAACCCCTAACATTGCAAAAGTGTTAAATAGGTTAAAATTAACCCCTAACATTGCAAAAGTGAAACATGCTTTAGGTTCCCAATAATACCAATGTTTTCCAAATCTTAACATTCACCACCAAATTCCTCTATCTGTAACAATTCACTACTCTTGTGTTCTTCGACAGGTAATAAAATGAGGCGTGCCTCTCAAAGGTTGACAAAATGAGGAGAGATTTCACTAAAAAGCAATCTTAGTCTTTCCACATCCCCAATAACAAACGGAGACGGTGAAGGATATATATCTGAATACCTGATCAAAGAATGGTCAAAATGATTATCCTCTCCTTTCTCCATTCCTCGCTCCCCCATCCCCAAAAAAAGACAGAATCTCTCTATGCCGCTCTGGCTGGGCAGACCTCCCGAGTTCTGCCTGCCTGTCTCTTCATCAGGAGTGCAAGAATCCTAGATGAGCACCACCACACCTGGCCTAGGAACTCTATGATGAAGGATGTGCTAGTTTTTAAAAGTTTTTCTAAATCTAGCATCCTCTGCATTTTCTGTAGAATGCTAAAACTAGGACATGACAAGCATCTTCCCTTGCCAGCTAGCTTCCTACTATGACCTGTCACACTGGATTATAGCTTTGCATGTTTTTCTTGTGAGGACTGCTCCGGGTGTTCATCCAGAAAGCTCCATTTAAAAAATTTGTGTGTGTGTGTGTGTGTGTGTGTGTGTGTGTGTGTGTGTGTGTGTGTGCGCGCGCGCACACGCCGTACACTGCATGTATGCAGGTACACAAAAAGGTCACAAAAGTGGACTAGATCTCCCTGGAGCCAGTTATGAGCTGTGTGGTGGGGTACTGAACCAAATTAAAGACTTCCTAAAGAGAAGTGTTTTTAACTACTGAGCCATCTCAACAGCTCCAGTCTTCCAACTACCTAAAGGACTCCTTTTACTAGCTTTTATATGGTATCCTCTGAGAATCAAGAAATAGTTGAGCAAAACCCCATTTTTCAGAAGCCTAAATCCACTTCAACAGGTTCTTTGGTAAGTTTCTGACTGCTTAATAACTCCAACAGTGATCTACATCTAGCTCTAGGAGAGGTGAACAGATTTTTACCTAAATTTTTTCAGCACTCTCTTTGATTTCTTTTTAGCACTTCAACACATATGTTGAAACACATATGTATGAAATCCATCTTTTTATTATATTTCCTGTGTTGAAATACCTAGTACGATTTCCTTATTTTTCTGAATGGACTCTGGTACACTTCGAATGTAAGTTACAAAGTTCTGGTAATACATGTGGGTGTAAGATTAGACAACATATTAAAATACACATCATGCATTCCATTAAATGAAAAACTGAAAATTATTACCAACACATCACTATAATTTTAAATTTTAACACTGCTGTAGTTGCTAGGTAGTATAAAAAATCTAGAACAGTATTTATGTGTTAGTACATGTCTTCACTTTGTAAAAACTAAACCATATGCTTTCTTAAAACTTAAGTAGAATTCATTAGGACAATTTAATTTTGATTTCTGAATGTTACCTCTGTTAATCGTGGTATATGAAGACTCTTGGCATGATCACCAGTAGCCTTTCTTGATTTTCCAGGCCAGGTTCTTTTCCTGTGACTTTCAGCTATTCCAGACCATGCAAAGACATCGTGATACGCTAAATCCAAATCAGATGGATCTACTGCAAACTGGCAGATTAATTTCAGCAAGCAAGCAAGACAATCTAGCTGCCACTGTGAAGGAGAAAACAGTGTCAGCTCTCAATTTTCATTTATGTGATAAGTATGATCACTATACAACTTTGAAATAAAAAGACAAAAAGAATTGGCTAGTTTTTAAGCAATGTGCTATATGACTTTTAAAAATTATGCAACTTTAAAAAAATGCTCCACAACTAAATTAAACTCTCACAATAAACTTCTTCCCACTGAGTTCATAAATGTGAACAGCAAAGGAATTTCTGCATTTAAAATGAAACTTTCATAGGTAATTTTCATAAAAATTATTTCAATCACCAAGAGGTTTCTTCAACCACTTCTCTAGAATTTATAACTCAATGCCTTTGCTTAATTAAGAGGGGTAAACCATCTGTGACACACCAGAAAGAAAATTATTCTTTTGTATATAGCATAATATTGGCAAATGGGCATTAGTATCTGAATTCAATGGTTCATAAGTTAAATGAGCTTTCAGCTGAGCATACCCCATGGGTATACTTTAGTTTCAATCCTACAAGAATAAAGGCTGGAAGAGCCCTCAAACCAGTCTGGTCTACAGAACTAGTTATATGACAGCCAAGGCTACACAAAGAAACTCTGTCTCAAAAACAAACAAACAAATAAACAAACAAACCCCCAACAAACAACAACAAGAACAAAGACTGATGAAAAAACATATAGTAGTCCAACAGTCTTCTCATCAAAGGCAGCTAATTCCTACATACATTCAAAAGGCTAGAATTGCTAATCCATTTCATTCTGATTTGTAGCCAATTTTTACTCCAGGTTCTAGATACTTGCCATGGACTCAATTAAAACAGTGATCACTACAGAAAGTTTTGCATTCAAAAGCTATGGCTAGCATTACTTTAATTTTCCTTTTTGAATATAAATTTTAACAGAATATATATAATAAATTAGAAATGACACATTTGTTTTCCAAGAAATTATTTTAAAATGTACTTAATAGATATCCACAAGATTTCTGGAAAAATATGCTGCAAAGACTGCACTTTTCAAAATTATTAGAAATGCTAACAAAGGGCCAAGCATGGTTGTGCACACCTTCAACCCCTACACCTAGAAGGCAGAGGCAGGCACATCTCTGAGTTGAAGGCTAGAGCTTGATCTACATAGTGAGCTCCAGGCCAGGAAAAAGGCATTTCAAAATAACAACAGGAACAACAAGGAGATGACAGCCCATTCACCAATACAATGAACTGCATAATAAATTATGCATATGCTTATTCCACACTAGTGATTGTTTTTTTTAAAAAAGACACGGTCTCACTATGCAGATATGGCCAACCTGAACTCACTATGTAGACCAGGATTAATATTTTCAGACCATAGGGAGTCCCGACTAAGCTAAAGGATGCTTCAACTGAAAATCTTATACTTATCACATATGGATTTAATATAAATATTCACTGAGTAGAATAATTAGTATAAAACATAAAATTTACAATGAATTTTAAGTTCAAATAGCAACAAGAAACTTTCTTTAAACAAGCTAATTGGAACATCACTTATATTCAGCAGAAGAATTCCAGAAATTTCACTACAATAAATCCTTGGTCACGTAGTCTCCTGGTTGCAATGGGTACACTTACATCTATCCACCAGAAAAAAAGTATCCTTCCCTGAGTAATAACAATACCATGCTACTACAAAATGTCATCAATATAATTCAAATAAAAAAATAAAATTAGTTTCAACAAATGGTATTAGTAAAATTAGATATTTATATAAATAAATAAACCAATTCAAACTTATCTTTCCCATGCAGAAGCTAACTCAAATGCAATACCACAAGCACTGACTATTGAAAAGAAAACTGCAAAACTGGATAGAGGGCCAGAAAGAAATCAGGTAAATGTTTCCTGTGCAGACCAGAGAAACTAAGTCCAGATTCAACATAAAGCCAAGTGTGATGACATGTTACAGTACACCCAGCTGGAATGGGGGTGTAGAGGAAAGTGGATCCAGAGGATTTCACTGTCCAGCCAACGAGATGAAATAGTTCTCAAGGTTCTCAAAAACTAAGGTGGACAGCCACAGTGAGGTCAGCCTCTGGCTTCCACATACAGGTACACTGGAGTCTACCAGAAGACACATTCATATGTAAAAGAATACTTAAGTACTGCTCCAATTACAAATTTTTATGAACCAAAATTTTAATATACGGTAAGAAAAAGGAAAATAAGTTTCTTCAAGCTGCTTTGTTGGAAGCAGACTATTTATAAAACAATCAGAATTCTGGGGGTGAAAGCATTCTGCATTCTTAAGCATTTTTAAGCATTTCATAAGGATTGAGGCTTCCAAAACTGTAACTCTCTTAAAATGACTGAATTATGACTCACATAAATAAAACTTCACTTAAAATCGATGAAAGCCTTAAATACAAATTAAAACAAGAAAATGATCATCAATCTTCAACACCATAATTACACAATGCCACAAAAGTATAAGCATCACAGAGACATATGACTTGTCCAAAAGTAGGATATATTGCATGCAGCACAGCAGGAAAGGGAAAGTTATTCAACTGCTGGCAGAAAGCAGCCTGCTTGCTAAGAAATCAGTATCCAAATACACAATGGACATTTAAAACTCAATCATAAAAAAGGTACAATAGGCTTGAATCAACATAAATGCAAATAAAGGTTCAAGAGGGACAAAAAACACACAGAAAGCTCTTAAAATCACAAAGGTTATTAGAAAAACATAAACAAACACTCAACATATTAACTTCACAGGTTGTAGGCTGTGAAAATAGTAAATAACCTTTGTATGGAAACTAGGATATACAGTGCTGGCTGGAATATAAATGTTAGACTTGCTAAAATGACTCTTAAAATATTAAACATGATGACTGGATCCAGCAACTATATTCATAAGTAAACACCAAACCAGGCCAAAATCACAGCAACATAGTGATAACAGCCACCAGTGGGAACACAACAAATACCCAACTGGTAAATGTACTCCTGCCTGACTGAAAAGGTATTTGAAAAGGCAAAGGGACATTCACAGGTGAAATCACAAAAGCACATACACACACAAAGTCACAAAAGACTAATATTACACAAAGAGACACTCAATATATGATTAACACTGGGAAAATGAAATTTTATTAATTTTAAAGTTTACTACTTTTTAAAATTTGAAACACAGAGTTTAAAAGGAAAGCAAAGGAGCCAGTGAAGTAGCACATGAATAAAAACACTTATCATGAGTAAAAATACTTATCATGAAAACCTCTTAACCTGAATTTGTTGCCAGTCACCAGAGCCTAATAAAGTGGAGGGAAAGAATCAACTGCACAAAGTAGAACAAAATATCATCAGATAACTGGTACTGACTTGTTGCAAACAAGTTAACACTTCATTTGAACTCCCAATAAAAATGATCTGCTTTATATGTAATTAAAAAGATTGAACAGCATTACTGCATAAAATTAAAGTTGTGAATATTGCAACTTTCTATTGCTAATATTAAAGCACTATTTCTTTAAATTAATAGTGGTAAGTTAATAGGGTCTTTTTTTCCTCCAAAGGTGTTTTTTTTTTTTTTAAATGAAGGCCAATACTTACGGGAAATATTACAAAAACTGAAAAACTTTCTAATTATTATAAAATGGAAAGGTTTATTATTCTCAGTTTCTTGATCCCATGGAAGATCAAGTGTAAAGATCAGAAGACAACTTTGTGAAGATCATTTTTTTTTCACCACTTGATGCCAGTGATTGAACAATTCATCAGGCTTTCATGGTAAATGCTTTAAGTCACTAAGCCATCGTCTCAAACCAAAAATAACGCTTCCTCTTTGCTTCATTTGGTTATATAATTTTAATCTATTATCAATCTATCAAATCATTATTTTCTACTATGTCTTAACCTTATTACATCAAGTATATATTAAGTTACTTTGCCAATGAAACAAAAGTGACTGAAATGAGATAATGAATATAATTAGCTGAAAAAGTCTTTACTTACCACAGTCCATGATTCCTGCTCTTTTGGCTCTAGAATTGCAGAATTAAATATTTCCAGTAACTGTTGAAGCCCGCCAGCAGCAACAAACTGTAAGCAATTGTGAGGGTGGTGATAAGGAAAATCAGTTGCACAGACTGACAATCTGCTCTGTTGACTTAGAAAGCATTTATGAAAATATGTGCTTTATGAAAATCACTGTCTACAAATAATAAAAATAAATTTGGGGAAGGGTTGGGACCAGGTTTCTCAGTGTAGTCCTGGCCCCAGAACTCACTGTAAATCAAGATGGCCTCTAACTCAGAAATCCACCTGCCTCTGCCTCCCAAAGGCTACGATTAAAGACATGCACCACCAACACCCAGATAAAAATAATTCCTATATTATTTTAAATTTTAATATAAAATTTAATTTTAAAATGTAAAAATTTTTAAAAATTTGTAAAAAGTCTTATTAAAAGTATATAAGAATGACTTTACTATTTCAGTAACCATTTAAGCCCAGATACTAGGTTGTCCTGATACAGTATTCCAATATGTGTTGGAGGGATGGGATACAATGATGAAAGTGAAATGAGATAAACACTGGTACTAAAATCGGAAGAAACAAAGCATTAAATAATCAATCTTTACATTATTATTAAGAGTAAAATGTAATTTTTTATCTACAATATAAAGACTAAATTAGGCAGGGCTAAAAACAAAGATAGCTCAGACCCTAAAATTCTTGCTTTGAAAGCACAGAACTAACATGGTGCTATGTGCTTATAGCACCAGCACTGGAAAGGCAGAGACAAAAGGATACCTAGGGCTTTCTGGTCCATCAGTCTAGCCTAACTGATGAGCTCTAAACTAATGAGAGACCATGTCTCAAAGGAAGGGTGAGGATAACACCAGAAGATGTCCTTTGGCTTATTTATTCATTCTCATTCTCTCTCTCTCTCTCTCTAACACACACACACACACACACACACACACACACACACCCTCCCTCCCTCCCACATTTAGCTTCCCCCCAAGGCTGCAAAGATGCTTTAGTGATTAAAAAAGCACTTGCTGCTCCTGCAAAGGATCCCGGTTCCTACAGAAAGGCTCACAATCATCTTTAACTCCAGTTCAAGGGATCCAGAGAGTCCTTAATTAGTCTCCACTACATGCAAGTGGTGCACATACAAATATGCAGGCAAACACTCAAAATACAGAAAGTTAAAATAAATCTTGAAAATTAACCTTAAAATAATGATTTATAGAACCCAAAAAGTACTTTTTCTCAATCTTTTCCAAAACAATTATGATCAAACCTTGCAACTCCAAGAATTTTTACTATTTTCCACTTGATCTTCACTTGAATCATCGGAATCTGGATAAAGATCACTATAACTTCCCTGTGGGGAAGACAAAACACAAATAAGGGAGATTTTAGAAGAAAAAAATTAATCTAAAATGAAATAATATGATTTAGAATTCTTCTGGAGTAAAGCAGCCTTTAATGAGAACAATGGAACTGTAATTACCGTTGACTCTCTCCTTATTCTTCTGTTGGGTTTTCCGAGTGCTTCAATAATTTCAAGAGCATATAACAACTTATGAGCACTCTTAATTTTGAGAAGTTCTTTCCAATTAAGTCCATCATTGCTCTTAAATTACAAAAAGAAAAACAGTTACTCAAGACAACTTCCTAAGACAATTCTCTAAAGTTCCAAAACTCAGAACTGAATATTACTATAAAATACAACACTGTGTATTATTTAAAACATTTAAGAACATTTAAGAAGACAAGTAGAAGAAATGGTACTAATAGGAACTTGAAAGCAAAAGTATTCATTAAAAATTGTTAAGATAAGTATACAAAAAAGAATTAAATTAGAACATTGCTATTTCTAGTCTCGATAAATGAATTAATGTTGCTTGCATTATTAAAGGAATCAATAATCACATTCTAGAGTCAATTTTTTTTATAGTCAAGCTATTTGAGATGTCAGATGTCCTCAACTCATAAACAGGGATAATAAACCAAATAAGTGGCGCAAAACAATAAACCATTTGTTTTTTAATTAATTATGTGAGCATTATAGTAGATTTTCCCTAAGAGATACCCCTTGTTTGTATAGCTTAAAAAAAAATCTTGGGTCAGGTATAGTGATGCACACTTAGTACCTCAGCACTTGGCAGAGGAAAGAAAATCTGTTATTTGTTTGTTTTTTGTTTTGTTTGTTTTTCAAGACAGCTTTTCTCAATAGTTTTGGAGCCTGTCTTCTGTCTCCTGCCTGGGATTAAAGATGTGCGCCGCCACCACCTGGCTTAAAACATAAGTTTTTTAAAACCTCATCAATAAATAGCAAATGCAGAACTGGAGAAGGGGCTCAGTGGTTAAGAGCACTTATTATTCTTGCAGAAGTCTGAATCAATTCCTGAAACCCAAATGGCAGCTCAGTACCATCCATTACTCTGGTCTCAGGGGATTCATCACCCTCATCTAGTTTCTGCAGGCACCAGACAAACACATGGTGCACAGACATACATGTAGGCAAAACACTCATACACGCATAAAATAAAATTATTCTTAAAAAGGCAAATCCCTACTTTTCTAACCTTTGCATTTAATTTAGTATGTTATGTACCTTAAAAACAAATGAGTGTTTAAATGATATCATTTTTGTATTAGCAAAAGGGGGGTTGTAAGATGGCTCAGTTAGTAACATACTTTCCACATAAGCATAAAGATCTGAGTTTGGATCACAAGCACCCTTTGAAAAAGCCAGGCATATCTATCACATGCCTGAACTACTACCACTGGCAGGGCAGAAATAGCAGGACACATTTGACTCAATTAGCCTAATCAGTTACAAATTCAGTAACAAGATAATCAGGAGGACTAGCGGGCAAAGTGACAGGCGAATCCAACAATGACCTCTGGCTTCCACATACATATACACAACAAACACCGAACAAGGAAGTAGAAAGACTGGGCTCACCTGTTCATCTGAAATATTCTGGAATGCCATTAACATGTTTGGACATGTAGGAAGAAGCATCAGCAACTCCCACACACGCCTTGATAGATTTTCTGCATGAAGATGAAGTTCTTCACATTTTAAACTCTACATAAATAAGAACAACCATTTTATCAAGATAGATCAGAAGAAATAAAAATTTAAACTTCAGGTCAAGTGTTTTGGCAAAATTTCCTACCCTCACTTTTGAAAAAGTCTGAAATTTAGCCATGCAGCGATGGCGCACACCTTTTATCCTAGCACTCGAGAGGCAAAGACAGGCAGATCTCTGTGAGTTTGAGGACAGCCTGGACTACAGAGCAAGTTTCAGGACAGGCTCCAAAGCTACAGAGAAACCCTGTTTTGAAAAAAACAAAGTCTGAGATTTCAATAGTGAATACATTTCTCAAAGTAATTGTAATTAAGAAAATAAGTAGTTATGTAGAAGCAGCATTTCTTCAACTTCTCATCTGCATTTCCTATGATGGCTGATCACTTTCCTCAAGCAATTTTTGAACTAGAAGTTTAACCATCTGTTTCAAGTCTCTTCCTATTTCTTCTTTTCAGAAAATCATTCAAGTATAAAACTGGTATATTAACTTTTGACCCACATGTGAGCAAAGATTAAAGGAAAGCACAAAAATATAAAGAACCTGCTTTTTGCCTTTATTATTTACTAAAACTTATGTTGAATAAGGGGAGCAATTAAAACAAAGACTAAAAAGGGATATTTCGTAAAGTACACTTAAAAGCAAGTTTTCATTCACTGCTCAGTCCAATTAACGTACTACTGCAGGAGAAAATTTACAGCAAAAGATAAAACCTACTGCCCTGGTATTTTCCATAGAATATAAATCTATTATTTTATTGCTACCTGTTCAATTACAATGATTCTCTGGGCTAAGAAAATGCATGGAGTAGCTGGGCGGTGGTGGCGCACACCTTTAATCCCAGCACTCTGGAGGCAGAGGCAGGCATATCTCTGAGTTCGAGGTCAGCCTGGTCTACAAGAGCTAGTTCCAGGACAGGCACCAAAGCTGCAGAGAAACCTTGTCTTCAAAAACAAAACAAAGCAAATAAATAAATAAATAAATAAATAAAGCATTGAATATCAAAAAAATATTCTATGCCTATAAATAAGAACTTAAGATCCATTGACATAATCATTTTTTTAATCTTGTATGGAGTGATCCTTCTGTACATGAGGGGATTTGAAAGTATCTAGGATCAATAAACATACCATTATCTGTGTTTTCATAAACCCATTATATAAAAGTTACGGAAGAGCTTGTGTGTTGTGATGGCTGCCTATATAACCCTAGAAGCCAGGAAGCTGAAGAAGAACAGTTTTAGTTTTAGGACAAGTTGGGCTATCTAGCAATCCCTGCCCGGGGGCATATGGAGTGGAGGGTAACCTATGCAGAAGGATCAGGACTTCAAGACCAGCTTCAGCTAAATAGCAAATTTGAGAACAGAGTAGACTATATGAGATCCAGTCTCAAAAACCTAAACAACAGTCAGCAAAATGTCTTAGCAGATAAATGTGCTTGAGCCCCAACTTCATGCTTTTGGATATTTTCATTGCTCAGTTGAGTTTGTAAATGAGGAAAATATAATATGGCAACTGTATTTTGAGGACAAGGGAGTTTTAGAGCTGGGAATCCATGATAAAGTAGGCATTTTGACAGGCCAGAAGAAGAACTGAGGCAATCCCGGAGTTATTCTCCAGGATCTGTGGGTAGACTGTCACTAACTAGAGCTGAACTGGTGAGATAGTTCAGTAGGGAAAAGGAGCTTACCCAAACCCAATGCCTTGAGTTTCATCCCCAGGACTTATGCAGTGGAAACAGAGACCCAAATATTACAAACTGTTCTCTGACCTCCAAAACTGTACTGTGACACATGAACGCACCCCCCTCGCCCATTCAAAAAATAATTAAGTGTAATCAAAAACAAACAAAAAACAATGAAACCGAATCCACTCTTTTCTTCACAACCGTTCATAAAGTCTTAATTTTGAATATGAAAATAGATTTGAAGAAAGAAAAATTCCCAAAATTATGTAACCAGGGTCCTGTTACGAACTAAAAAGACCTACAATATAAGGCAGGTTAATTTGAATGTGGCCTAAACTGAAAAACAATTTCACTGATTAAACAAATACTGTAATGGTTTAGATAAAACGCTGTAGTTCCCACTCCCGAGGGGCAGCAGCGGGCACCAGGGGGCAGCTGGGTTCTACCACCTGAAGCCTCTGAGGGTCCCAGGTGGGTGAGAGATTGAGATGGACCAGTGAGAGACAGAGATGGACAGGCACACCATGCAATAAGTACTTATTTATTGGTTATGAAAGTAAGGGGAAGAGAGAAGGGAAGGAGAGGAGGAAAAAGCACAAACATCCATTCTTCATTTCAAACAGGACCAAATTTATTGCTCAAGTGAGAAACCTGGTGCCATTTCTGTGCCCTTCACCTTAAATCTTCTCTTTGTTCTCCTTTAAACCTATTAAAAGGTAATCCTGTTTTCATCACATGTTGTCTACCATCACCATACTATTCTAAACACAACCAATTCCTACCTCGACAAGTGTGTTAAGAACCTTACCACTCTGACATTTGCCAAGCAAACACACTACATTTAAAGCAAAAACTAAAATATATGCATCTACCTCTGCTAAAATCTTTCAATATTGTTCACTTTACATTGAGTAATATGAAAATTACTCCCACGACCCAAAAGACTTACATTATTTTTCTCTGCCTTCTTTTCCATTCTCAATCCTTTCAGCCTACTCTTCCATCACCTCCCAGGTTCTATATTAGTTCTACATGGCACAAACAACTGCTAATAACAATCTTAAGAGGCAAGACTGATAAGCCTCAAGAAGGATTGCCACAAGGTTAAGATGTAAAGCTGAGCCTTAAAACCATCCAACAAGCAAGTAAAGAAACAAGCAAGGCAATCTTACCAAAAGCAGTCTACAGATTCAACACATTGCCCATCAAAATCCTAGCAAAATTCTTCACAGTACCTTCAAAGAACAGTACTCAACTTCATTTGGAAAAGTAAAAAACCCAGGACAGCCAAAACAATCCTGTACAATAAAAGAACTTCTGGAGGCATCACAATCCCGAATTCAAACTCTACTACAAAGCTACAGTACTGAAAACAGCCTGGTACTGGCATAAAACAGACAGGAGGACCAATGGAACCGAATAAAAAAAGTGGATATCAATACACACAACCTCGAACACCCGATTTCTGATAAGGAAGCAAAAAATATCAAACGGAAAAAGAAAGCATATTTAACAAGTGGTGTTGGCATAACTGGATATCAACATGTAGAAGAATGAAAATAGACCCATATCTATCACCATGCACAAAACTCAAGTACAAATGGATCAAAGACCTCAACATAAAGCCAGCCACACTGAACCTTAAAGAAGAAAAAGTGGGAAGTACACTTGAACGCATTGATACAGGGAACCATTTCCTAAATAGAACCCCAGAAGCACAGACACAGAGAGAAACAATAAATGGGACCTCCTGGAACTGAAAAGCTTCTGTAAAGCAAAGGACACAGTCAACAAGACAAAATGAGAGCCTACAGAATCGGAAAAGATCTTCACTAACCCCATATCAGACAGAGGTCTGATCTCCAAAATATATGAGGCACTCAAGAAATTGGACACCAAAAGATCACATAATCCAATAAAAAAAAAAATAGAGTACAGACCTAAACAGAGATATCTCAACAGAGAAATCTAAAATGGCTGAAAGACACTTAAGGAAATGTTCAACATCCTTAGACATCAGAGAAATGAAAATCAAAACAATACTGAGATTCCATCTTACACCTGTAAGAATGGCCAAGATCCAAACATTGATGACAACTTATGCTGGAGAGGTTGTGGAGAAAAGGCAACACTTCTGCACTGCTGGTGGGAATGCAAGCTGGTACAACCCCTTTGGATGTCAGTGTGGCGATTTCTCAGAAAATTAGAAAACAACCTTCCTCAAGACCTAGCAATACCACTTTTGGGTATATATCCAAAGGATCCTCAAACATGCCACAAAGACAGGTACTCAACTATGCATAGCAGCTTTGTCATAGCCAAAACCTGGAAACAACCTAAATGCACCTCTATTGAAGAATGAATCAGAAAAATGTGGTACATTTACACAATGGAGTACTACACAGCAGAAAAAAATAACGACAGCTTGAATTTTGCAGGAAAATGGATGGAGCTAGAAAACATTTTGAGTGAGGTAACCCAGACACAGAAAGACAATTATCACATGTACTTACTCATAGGTGGTTTTTAAACATAAAGCAAAGAAAGCCAGTCTACAAACCACAATCCCAGAGAATTTGGACAACAATGAGGACACTAACAGAGACTCACATAGATCTAATCTACATGAGAAGTAGAAAGTAGAAGAAGACAAGATCTCCTGAGTGAATTGGGAGAATGGGGATCTTGGGGGAGGATTGAAGGTGGAAGGGGAGAGGCAGGAAGGGGAGCAGAGAAAAATGTAGAGCTCAATAAATATCAATTAAAAATAAAAGAAAAAGGAACAAGCAAACATGACTAAGACAACTGCTAGAAATGGTGACATACACCTGTAACGAGAGCACTCAGAAGGCTCAAACAGGAGTACAGACTGAGCTACAAGTTGAGATTTTTATCATATTTCTTATCCTCATAACTGCTTCTCTGTCATCCTTCTAATTCAGATTTCAGATGGTCTCAAAGAAACCATACCAAACCAAATAATAATCACATGGTTTTCTCCCACTTATGTTCCCCTTGAAATTAATTGATGGCAGAGTTCATCCTTAAAACCTAATTTATCTGAAAATATTTACTTGTTGGTATACTTACAAGGCATGTCAGCTGTCTTCCACAAGACAGCTTAAATTGCCTATTAAATTGCCTTAAACTGCCCATTTTGATCATCTTTGTAAAGAATACTTTTATTACAGTATGTCTAGGTCATATTAAGCACAAACACATGGTTCGAACAAACAAACAAAAATTCCTTAGGCTGGATAAAAGTGGCGCACATCTTTAATCCCAGCACTTCGAGGGTAGCCTGGTCTACAGAGTGAGTTCTAGGACAGCCAGGAATACACAGAGAAAAACCTGACTCAAAAAAAAAAAAAATCAAAGGAAGCAAACAAAAAATTGTTCCTAGGCTTTGATGTTAACAGATTAGAGAATAATTTCTTAATATCTCAAGAGAAATGACAAAATATACGGGAAAGAAATCTGATCATTACCTCACTGTCATCCACCGCCACTTTTCCTGAGGGTGGTTTAAATGAAGCAAGCATCTCTAATAAATCAAAGAGAGTAGTTAAATGAGGTTCTTGTAACAGCAAAAGCATCGGAATGTTGTCCTTTTGAGGGGGTGGAAGGCAAGATGCAGGCAGCTGAACACCTTCCCCTTTTCGTTCTCTCCTTGGTGCACCCAAAGATACAAATACCATCTACAAAAACAAAAAAGAGAGGAGAGGGGAGGGAAATGGGGAGATGGAAATTTTAAAAATAAAAATAAAATAAAAAAAGATAGACAGAAAACAGAGAAGAAAATGAATTAGATTTTTTATTCATAAAACAATAAAGTACAACCTAACTCTACTTATAATTTCAATGCCCAGTCATAAGAAGTATTTAACTAGACTTTTCCAATTATTCAGTTATTAACTTGCTGAGCCAACACATGACTAAAATTAAGCCACAACTTATGTACGTACGTACCTGCATATCTTTAAAACCAAGCTCATGAAGGGCTTTTTCATCATAGTCTGTTGTTAATTCATGTCCAGATGAGATCATCCGGACAGGCCCCATGAGGCCACCTGAAAAAATCAACAGAAAAGGGAATAAACTGTTAATGCCATTTGCTAACAATAATACAATGGGTCAGTAAACTCACTGTTCATTAAACCTAAATATAACTCCTGAGAAACACAGAAAATAATAGCAAGCATGCTTTCTGCATGTTTGCTGTTTTCTTAAATTATGTTAAGTATTAAAAATAACAAGTTATCTATTTTTTTAACCACAAGTTTATATAACTTTCTTCAACAAAATACAAAAACAAAACTTCAGTTCCAACAGGTGTATGTTTCTTTTTTTAAACTTACTGAGGGATTCTAGCCACTAAAACACAGTAGATGCCCAAATTAATTACAATATAGTGGATGATTCTATAATAGTAATAGCAAGAATAATAGAAATGCTTAATTGGAAATGATACAAAATTATTGTGAAATAAATTAAACAAACATTAAAGTATTGGTTTTTGATTTGTCTTTAAATTAAAGAGTATCTTCATCTCACTATGAAGCCAGGGTTCCTGTAACAGCTTCCTACATGTGGGGATTATACCAAATGCCACCACACAGCTGTCAGTGTCTAATTTTATGATTTCTTGCTCACAGTTCCAGCAATCAAAACCAAGAATTTTTCACATGTGAGGCAGAAATTCTACCAGTGAGTGAACCCCAACCTTGAATTTTATTAATGCAGAAAATTCTATCTAGTGAGGATAAAGCAACTATTTTCAGGAGTAATGAGTAAAACAGAACAATTCTTTACATAACATTTCTATTTTGCACGTGATAGCAAGGCAGGGTAAACTCAGGGCCTTAACTGTGCCAGACAAGCATTCCCTTTTTCTTTTTCTTTTTTATTTATTTATTTTTTTTAATTTTTCGAGACAGGGTTTCTCTGCAGCTTTGGAACCTGTCCTGGAACTAGCTCAGCTTGGACTCCAGAGTTAAAATCCCATTTTCAAAATTAAAACAAAAGAAATAAACAAACAAACAAAAAAACAACACCACCAACAATAAAACCTTCCATTAAAGCAACTGTTATAGCAACACAAGATGGACCAAGACAGCTGCTACATAATAAAGCTAAAAACTGTAGTGAACATGTCAAGTGTTTAACCTACCAGGAAACTCTCCTTTTCTGTTGCTTTGACCAAACTCCTGTAGCTGAGCTTGCTGATTTATTTGTTCTTTCTGTAAGTTTTCGTACCAGTGAGTTACTTCAGCCCTAAGATCTGCTACCTGGTCACTGGGATACATTTCAATAGTCATCTGAAATACAAGATGCAACCAAATAAAAATTACAAAAAAATTACCAGACCCGACCATTTATCTTTGTAAAGATAAATGTTACCAAATCTGGACATTAAAACCTTGTAACTACCTTGTCAGGAAGTCCAGCAGGCTGACATACAACCCTTAGAGGCAAAGACTGTTTGTCACTCAGTGCTTTCAAATGGCTACTAATACCAGTGCCCTCAATCTGCCACTGTCTCAGATGATATGCAAACCTAAAACAACACAAAACACAGACAGAGGAAACAATTTTGAACACTTTAATGTTACAGAAGTTTTTTAATATTTTTAAAAAATGGAAAAAGTCTACAAAAGCTTACAACAATTTTAGATTAAACATTGAATTATTGGAGGGGAAAATTGCATTATATAAATCGTTAAAGGAGTAGGAGGAGAAGCAGGAGGAAAGTAAAACAGAAGTCAACATTAATCTAATAATGAAGTATCAAGTTATCATTTTTACATTTAGAAGAAAAGATTTTAAGAAATACTTTCAGAGAAAGACATATTCCACTGAAATATTCTTTAGATATAAGAATATATTCAAGTTATATAAATCAGTTTAATAGAATAAGAGATTAGATTTCACCCACAAGGACAAAAGTAAACTGGATTAAAAGACTAATTTTAGTTGGCTAGAGTGATGCTGCTCTTGCAGAACTGGTGTTCAATTTTCAGCAACCACACAGTGGCACATAACCACCATAACTCTAGTTCCAATGGATGAGATACTCTGCTATGGACTCCTTGGACTTTGGCATACAGCAGGTACACATACATACATACATGTATTCAAAACAGTTGTGCATATAAAATGAAATAAATTCTTCAAAGGACTCTTTACCCACCCCCAAATTCCTTAATTCCTATAGATGTTTATATCTGTATTTATATATTTATATCTATAATATAGACGGATGGATAGATAGATGTCTAAGACTAATCAGGAGTTCTGACATAAAAGAATAAGAATTAACTTACTTCCTACAAGTGAAACAATGCCCAGGACTATGACTGAACAAAAGAGTAATTATAAGAATGCCTTCAACTAAATATTTTAAGTTTTAGTTTTTATAAACCTTGCTTCCCCTGATATTTTGATTTCAATAATTTATATTATTCTTGGAGAAAATGGGCAGGTGATCTGACACACCCTACTAGCACCGCTGTCTCTATCCAGTCACTGCTGAGATTAAACCTCTCTCTAAAAGGTAAATTCTTTAAGATATTACTACTACTCACTATAATACAAGCTATCTCAAATTTTTATCTACATGTTACATAATTTTAAATTAGTAATAACCACATTGAGCACTTGATATACACGGAGATGAGATAAGATATGTAGGCAATACACAACTTTTCAGCTACTGCTCTGTTTTCTGTTTTTTAGTAAATTTAATGTAATTAATGGTTTACTAGTTACTCACATATATTCATATAATTTGACAGCAATATTAACTTTAGAATAAAATGAATCAGATACATATGAATGACACAGGATATTTCTTCACAGTATGACAAAACTAGTATCGATGAAAAGGAGTCCTGGGTTTAAACTCCGTAAACTCTGAGCCTTTGGAAATGAAAAGGAAGTGCCTTTGTATTTAATGTTAAATACTGGTAAAATTACAATGTACAAGACCTATGGATTTGTGCTAACATACCAGTTTGCTACTCTTCACATAACAAAATTCGTTCATAAATAATTCAGTGAAACATTAACGGCAAGTATGTCTAACACGAAACAGAAATTACAGATTTTCCCCCCATCTTAGTGTAATGTCTGAGTTATACAAGTTTGGATTGACTTTTTAATTTTAATGAGATCACCACATTTGCTTTATTTTAATTTTTCTAAAGTAGTACAGGTTCAGGGGCTCTGATGTTTCTGTGCAAAACTTCAAGAGTTCTCTTACACATTGCTTAAAAACACAAGAATTATTTAAGTAAATCTCTACAAACTAATCATAAAAGAACCTTGCACTACACAAATGTTTCAAATCATGTATACATATAAAAAATGTATAGGGACATCTTTCTTACTGAGTATTTCCTACCAGTTCACTAAAATGTAAAAAATATGAATTGCATGTGATTTAACAAATATCAAACTAAGATCTGAGGTTGAAAGAAGTCATAACTTTAACAAATTTTCAACACAGTTCTTAGTACTTTTACATTAATACTCATCGTTAAATGACTTTTAACAAACAGAATTTTGTAATTAAAACTATCTACTCACCTTTCTTTTCGGTTGATATATTCATAAATGTTAATTTGCTTTATTTCTGTATTACACAGGGTATGTCTAAATTAATTATATAGATATTCATTAACACAGAAAGTTTTGGTCATGTTTCCATGGTAAATGGAAATTCAAAATTAAAATACTCTCTCCTAGTCCAGGAAGAAAAAAAAAACAGCAAATGAAACAAATGATTCAACTTGATAAACTATGAAAGATTATATGATGTTGTTGGGAAGAGTGGCAGTGTAACTTGTCTCACTGTTGGTGTTCCTGCCTTTTCGGTCATAATTAACACCTCTGTAGAAATGGAATTCTGTCCAGTTTCTTATTCATTCATAAATGCTGAGCACCTTAAGATTTTCAAATCTGTGTATTTATAAGGATATTATATTGCCTGTTTTAATGGGAAAACGATACCTAAGTTTCTATAGCAACAATTTTCATTACAATCCATTTAGTTTTGGTAAATTATGTTTCCTATGTGCCCATGACAAGAACTTTAAGAATACATATAGAGATGCTATCAATAAAAATATTGAAATTGATTTGTGTAGTACAATGTAATAAAATTACCTTCTCCTAAATGCTTCCAGATGTGTCTTCAGCATAAGTAATCCTCTTTCTATAACTGTGAGACTTGAGTGTGATTCTTGTTCAAGACTGCTAGAAGCTATCATAAGACTTTCCATGCACTTGCTAATAAATTCTTGCTCCTTTTCCAAACCTGTTTTACCTGAAACCCAGATGCATATTTATTATACTTTTACATTTTTTATTTACCTGTATTAAAGAAAATGAGCCAAACTGAAGCTTAGTAAAATCTCCCTGGGGAAAAAAAGTACTTATAAAAACTGGGAGTGGTGGTACATGCCTGTTAGTCCATCACTCAGGAAACTAAGGCAGAAGGATTGAGAATTCTAAGCCAACTAGGGATAGCAAGACTGAGTCTCAGAAAATAAATACAGGTGGAGGGATGGCTTAGCAATTAAGATAACTGGTTGCTCTTACAGAGGACTCCCAAGTTCAATTCCCAGTATACACACAAACCATCTGTGACTGCAGTTCCAAGAAATCTGATATCTTCTTATGTCCTTTGTGGCATTGCACACATGTGCCACGCATACATACATTCAGGAAAACACTCAAACAAATAAAATAATAAAATCAAAAGTCCCCCCAAAAAAGTTTTAAAGAAACAAACAAAAAGACAAACCTTGAAATTTTACAAAAAATAATTTTTACTTTATAAACAGTATTTCAAATTACTTACCATTAATGTAGTAGGAGTTAATATACTGAATAGCTGCTCGACTGACATCACCCGACTGTGCTCTTAACGCAATGCCCCAAAATTGGTCCATACCACACAGCTAAGGATTAAAGACAAAGGCATTTTTAAAGTTTGTTTGTTAAATGAAGACAGATTATTAGAGTAAAATAACAAATATGGAGTTAAACATTAAACTTGGTTCTTTACGAAGTACTAAAAGTGTAGTTTATAATATTTGGCCACCATATAGTAATCATCATTAAGAAAAAGTTTACAAACTTCCTTAAATAATGAAGAACTTTTAAAATCAATTGTATTTACTTATAAAGCAGGAAAACTATATATGATGCTTAATAAATTACATGAAATATAACTGAAGTATGAAAACTTCAATTATATAAAACATGCTGTAAAGGAATAAAACCAACAAATTATAATAACATACAAAAAAATCAATGATTTTCATCAAAGTTACACTAATACAGCTATCACTTTCATGCAGTCATTCATAATTTAGTGGACACAGTAAGCAAATTCTTATTCACATTAGTGATGTTAACTAGAGATACCAAAAGAAATGTTTCTGCTAAATGCTGCACTGAAACAGGTGAAGTGAAAGTCCTCAAAATGTGGACAGAGTGAAGAAAGATAGTCTCCCAGTGGATAACTAGATAACCTGAGAAAAATATTAGCTAGCACAACATAGTTATTAAGTAGCAAATAAAGATTGTCTGATTGTCTTGAAATTATTAAATAGAAATATAGTAATATTGGTGCTAAGATTAAAACATTAAAAAAACAAGAAGAAATAAGCCCCACAGTCTGAAGAGATGGCTCAGTGGTTAAGAGTACTGGCCGTTCTTCCAGAAGTCGTGAGTTTAATTTCTAGCACCCACATGGGGGCTCAGAATCATCTATAATGGAATCAGACTGTCTCTTCCTATGTGCATAAAGATAGAGCTCACATGTACATGAAGAAATAAATCTTTAAAAAAAAGAAAGTCCCATATTATTATATAAAGAAAAGGCACACTAGGAAGACAGGAAAGAACACAGCTGTTAGAAGCAAAATTATCTTGTGAGACAACATCTCATGAAGTCCAGAACAGTCTAGGACTCACTATGTAGTCAAGAATTAACCTGAACTCCTTATCCTCTTTTTTCCACCGCTCAAATCTGGAAATTACAGGTGTGGGCTACTTTCATTACTAGGTTTATGGGGCACTGGTACTGAAACACAGGGATCTGTGCCAGCTGGGAAAACATTCAACAAACTAAGCAATTATCACCAGCTCTAAAATTATTCTTTATAATACAGATTACTAACAATTTTCTCCTCCTGATACAAAACAAAATTTACTACACACAATAATACAAAAATAAAAAAGCTACCAATTCACTAACTAGAAGAATGTTTAACAAGGAAGACCTTTGAATAAGTTTATTTTAGAAGAATAGCGACAATCATCCAAATACATTGCAGTCATCCAGTTTGGGGAAGGGAAATATTTTAACGCCAAAGGTAAACTAGAAATTTGTGGAAGTGTGCAGTTAATCAGCTAATCATAATGACTGATCTGTGTAGATCATTCTAGAAGAAAAAATCACTACAAATTGCATTATATAATATACTAGTATATACTGCTATAAAGGACTTAAAATCTTAGCTATAGCAAAAGGCATGCATATTGAACTTCAGAGTTCATGCATACTGAGCTTCAGGAAATAGCTCAGTGCAAATGGCTTGCTATCAAATATGATGGGCTGAGTTAGACACACCAGGACACATATGGTAGAAGCAGGTTGACTCCTGTAAGCTGTTCTCTGACTTACACAGAAGCACAAGTCTGCTCATATACAAATAATTAAAGTTTTTAAAAGTTATTTCATGCAAATTAAGTTTTCCACAAAATACGTATGTTTTCCAGAAGCTACAAGAAAAATAAAAGAACAGGCAACTTTCCTTCTAAACAAATCACAAAGCAAATAATGAGATGTTTTGAGGCAAAAGCATACTTTCCTTTTGCAAATAAAATCACAACACCAAAATGCAAATATAAAGCATTTACAGTTTGAAATAACAGCTGGTGGTGGCACATGCCTTTAATTCCAGCACTAGGAGGCAGAGGCAAACAGATCTCTTTGAGTTTGAGGGCAGCCCGATCTACAGAGCGGGTTCCAAGACAGCCAGGGTTACACAAAACAACCCTGTCAGGAAAAGGGAGGAGAGACACTTGAAATAAAATTAATCTTTATATAATAAAGTCAAAGTTTATAGAAAAATAACTTGGCAATCTAATTTGAAGACAAGAAAAAAAAATCTCTCAAGTTTTATGTGAACAGAACACTAAGTCTTAAACCTTACCTCAGAATTTGAGCCACCATCATAGGCACTGGTAGCCAATCGAGCCAAGTTACACAGATGCTGAAACAGGTTTAAGCCAGTCATGCTAATTGTTTCAGGTTTTAGCTGGGGCATCTTAGGGAAAAGATGTTAACAGATTTTATTAGATTAATTTTATTAAAGACAATATAGAAGGAAAAACATCAGAAAAGATCCGGTGATAATGTAAACACCTAAATAATTTTTAAAAATTCTATTCATGCAAAGCCTGAAGACAAGTGTGCTTCAATCAGGTGCACCTGATTGATATTTACTTCAATCATAAATGTACACACAAATCAAGAAAAGTAAAAAAAAATGTTTTGTCATTTATTAAATATTATGACTATATACATTTATGATATCTAATTAAATGTAGTTTGTATTGAAGGACAAAAGTTACGATAAAAAAAATTCTATCTGTACCGTGCTGTAAAACTCATTTATTGTACACAGAGACATTGTGAATAAGCGGAGAACTTTTCTAATCATAAATAAATAAATAAGTTGGGCAGTGGTGGTATATGCCTTTATTCCTAATACTTGGAAGGCAAAGGTAGCAGAGATCTGTGAGTTCAAGCCCAAACTAATCTATAAGAGCTAGTTCTAGGATAGGCTCCAAAGCTACAGAGAAATCCTGTCTCGCAAAAACAAAAATAAAGAAATGATTAAGTAAATAATTAAATGAATAGACAGACAGACAGACAGACAAGCCAGCCAGCCAGCCAGCCAGCTGGGTGGTAGTGCACACGCCTTTAATCCCAGCACTCGGGGAGGCAGAGGTAGGGCGAGTTCAAAGCCAGCTTGATCTACAAAGCAAGCTCCAGGACAGTCAGAACTGTTACATAGAGAAACTCTGTCTCGAAAAAACAAAATAAATAAATAGTAAATACTTAATAAAAGAATAGACAGACAGATAAGATACGTAACTAAAACAGGCGTGGGGGGGAAAACCCTTAGTTTTCAGTCTCATGCAGCCCAGGCTGACTTCCAACTTGCTATGTTAAACGCCTGATCCTCTTTCTACCACCTCTCAAACGTTGAGATTATAGGCATGTAATACCACAATCTACACACATCTTTTTTAACAAACATCGATTCAAATGTTATAGTTTATGTAATAGTAACTACCTGTACATCTGATTATGGTAAACAGAAACACATATGTTACTATCACCACTATACTTCTTACAAGGCTATCTCAAGTAGAACAAAAATGTGGATATTAGCTTATAGTTGGCCAAAAGACAGACTGAAATTATGAAAATTTAACTCAAGAAGACTCTGGACTTAGGTACTATATTTGTTATGGGCAAATATTAAAAACTGAGAATAATTTTTAAAATTAAAGACCTGAAGACCAACATTTATGGTTAGTGCCATCCTTAACATTATTCTAATTGCTCAAAATCATTAAATAAATAATAGATTATATTTATAAATATAAACTAAATTTACATTTCGTAAAAAATAAAAGGTAACATGACAGGAAAATCTGAATTGGAAATATTATATAAGGATCATCAAAACCTGATGCATTTGTTTAATCTGAAAGATATGACTAAAACAGGAAAAATAAGACAGGGACTACTGCAGGAGTCATACTTCAGGAGATTTAAATGCATATAGAAAAACAAATAAAAAGAACTTCTAAGATGTAAAATTACCTTCTCCAGGAAAAGATGTTTGTAGGTTTCCATTCCCATTGCATGTTGATCTTTACTTCGAACTTGATTTAAAAACCAATGAAGGGCATCATCATAGCACTCAGAATCTTCTACTAAACAATGCCATAAAATGTCGACTTGCTCTAAACTTAACCCTTTAACAAAAATGATAAATTTTATGCTTTATTTATTTTAGAGGGGAGGTGTGAAATACGATACTGCTACATAGCTCACTCTGGCCTACACTTATATTCTATCTGCTTGTATCTGCCAAGTGATGAAATATTGGTGATTTACCACAACTGACTTGTGTTTCTATAAATTATTCAAAAAAAAAACAACTGCACATCTCCTTTTGAACATGTGTGTACATATAGTTCATTTTTCATGAAATACATATGTTGCTAGTTACTAGTACTAATTCCTTATGTTTTTCGGTTTAAAAATTTGAATCAGGATTATATAAACCATTGTGGTCCTAACTGATTATACTAAAAGCAGTTAAAACCAAATATATATATATATATATATATATAAAGGAGCTAACTGACAGCACATTGTTTCTGAAGACAGGGTTTCTCTGTGCAGCCCTGGTTATCCTGAACTTGTTCAGTAGACCAGGCTGGCCTCAAACTCAAGAGATTCGCCTACCTCTGCCACCCGTGTGGAATTAAAGGTGAGTGCTGCCATCGACTGGATAGTTGACAGAATTTCACAAAAAAGTATTTTAAAAAAACTTCACTAAGATTTGCTATCAAAGTAGATATATCACAGCTAGTGACGTGACACAGCAGTTTGAGAGCATGTACTACGCTTCTAGAGGACCCAAAACACACATTAATTGGCTTATACCTCCAGAGGACACCTCTGGCCAACGTGGGAACCCCTGCATGGATAACACACCCACAGACATATGCAACATACACATAATTAATAATGAAATAAAAACAAAATATTACATATGCATAATCTAACATAACTAAAAAAAAACACAAAAACTGTTGTATGGCTGAGGATATAGTTCATTAGTGCATGATGAGGCCCCTGGATACAATCTTCAAAAACATTAAAGAAAGAAAAAGAAAAGAGAAAAGTCTTCTTGAAGGGTTTAGACCTACAATAATAGGTCTAAAGGATAGTGTAATGGTCTTTAGATGTGAATATATCACTGTATTACAGTAACAACAGGCTTTGATCTTAAAATTCTTCTATCTTGTGGACAGGATTACCTGTCCTACCTGGAGACAATCATAGAAATTTTGAGGATTTAATTCTAAAGATGAGGATTACAAAAGTGGAAAGCATATACAAAGGCTGTCCATGGGAGATAGAGGATAACAAACATTATTTTTATCAACTATGGAAGAAATTACTATGAAGAACAAAGTAAAGTACAGGAAATGATGAAATACAAAGGATTCACTTCACCAGATTCAGATGACATATACAGAGTATTCTGACCCAAAAATCAAAGGATTCCCAAATATAACAAGGAAAAACAGATTTTTAAAAACAAACAACTCTGTAGAATGAAACAGAAAACATTACAGGCAATCACAAGTCTAAAAATGAATTTAAAATAGACAGACAAGTCAAAGGATTTTTAACTTCATGAGTTCATTCCAAAGCCAACTGTGGTTTCCTACACTCTGGGGGACATGAAATTATAGGAATAACCTAAAAGACCCTGTTAATGAGAAATCAAATGACATTCCACAAAAGAAAACATTTACCTAAGTATCAATATACTATGAAAGGATTTATGACTTCAGCAACTATAATCGTAGCCATCATATCAAAAGTCAGAAGAATTTTAAGTTCAAAGCCAATTAACACTTTCCAAGTAGTTTAGGACAACCAGAGCCATAAGTCAGACCCTGTCTCAAAAGTAGTATGTGGTGTTGTAGATTATTTTCTAAGAAGAGCATGGGTTGCCTAGAGCCAACCTGAGGGCTGACAAAATGGTTCAGTGGTAAAGAGTGCTTGTTCTTCTTAGAGGACAGAAATCAGTTCTAAGCATCAACATTTGAGAGTTCAAAACTGCCGCTAATTTCAACTTCAGGAAATCTAATATCCTATCCTAGCCTTGGTGGGCACCAGCGCACACACACACACCCCTCTGTGACACTCTGACACACACACAGAGCCATGAGTTGGTGGTACACACCTCTAATCCTAGCACTACAGAGGCAAGAAGATCTGAGTTTGAGCACACATCTTTCTCTCTCTGACACTGACACACACACACAGAGTAATGTGTTGGTGGTACACGCCTCTAATCCTAGCACTACAGAGGCAAGAGGATCTCTGAGTTTGAGGCCAGTATGGTCAAGCTGGACTGCAGAGAATGTTCCAGAACAGTCAGGGCTACAAACAGAGAAACCTTGTCTGAAAAATCAAAATAAATTAAAAAATAGAATAAAAATTAAGATAAATCTGAGAAGATAAAAGATAACAAATTATAAGAAATGTTCAGTATGTTTTAAAAAGAATAAGATAATAGTTAAAAGATTCCACAATAAAAAGTATTATGGCTAATTATACTGAATTATAAGACTTGCTAAAATTCACTAAACCACTGAAATACATTCAATTGGTAATAAATAAGCATTGGTTATTTTTATAAATTTTTCAAAATTTTTCTTTTTAATGTATTAATGTACCCAGCATAATTAAATATAACTATACTATGTTTGTAATATTATCCTCTGAGTGGAGTGGTTTGGGGGTTTTGTTGGTGGTTTTATCTATACAGTAACTAAATTTTTTGTAGAGAAGCTATACTGCATAAAATAAACACAAAACTCAGCAGTTATCAGACATTGTTTATACTGGTATTTGCTTTTCTTATCTCCATATGATGTTATGTTTTGTTTCTTATTGCTTTTAGTCAAGTGGGGTACAATAACGTAATAAAACAGAACATAAATATACTATAAAAAAGATGTTTTACTTTTAAAATTATTATGAAAAGACATGGGGATATTTTACTTGAAATGTCTATCAAAAATATTTTCAAGGAATTTCAAGTGTCAATATCTAGATAGGATCAGGTACCTGTCACCTGACAAGTCAGGTATCTAGAGTCAACATGGCGCTAGAGAGATTCCTTCAAATTGTCCTATGGTCTCCTCATGTACCCTTAATAAGCACATGCGTGTACAAACACACAAATAAGTTAAAAGAAATTAAAATCTTACTGAAATGATCAGGTGATCCTAGAGTTGAAAACACACAAGTTAGGAACTGAAGTCGAACTTGAACTTCGGCGCTATGGCTGTACCTACAAAGAACCATTCAAATAATTAACAGAAGAACCCATTTCTTTCTTTTTTCATGTTTTTTTTTGATAATGAAGAATGGCCTTGAACTCAAGGCAACCATCCTGCTTCACCAAGCACTAGGATTACATGTCTAGGTTACCACATCCAACAAGAATCCTACATCATTTAGTAAGATGTTTAATGTTCCTAATCATAACATAGGAAAAAAAATCATATATAGTTTACAGTGCCCCAATGCCTTAATTATACAACTCTAAGCATTTACAAGTTCATGAAAAATTTTGGCTATAATGAAACTTACTTTCAAATTTGTTTTTTAAAACCTTCAAATTTTTTAAATATTTATTTTATGTACATAAATGTTTTGCCTGTGTCCACAGAAGTTAGAAGGCATCATATCCTCTCAATCTGGACACACAGATCTCTGTAAGTCACCATGAACCCATGTCTTCCGTAGGAGCAGCCAGTACTCTTAAACACTGAGCAATCTTACCAGCTTTCAAGTTAGTTTTTTTAAGTATGTAAATAAAAAACCTCAAAGATTAAAAACCGAAAGTGTGAGAAATCATCAGTAAACAAGATATGATATTTCAAAATTACATGATAGCCACATAAATTAAAAGTTAAGAAATGAAAGGCTATATGTTAATCTGTAATGCACATGTTATATCACTATCCATGTAGATATTATTTAACTTAGCACGGTGGAATTCTAGCTCATAAAAAATATCCTATACAAAGTTGGTACTACGATTATTACTTCAAACTTAAATAATTACCTGAACAAAATTTAATAGTAACATAAAATTTGTTATGAGCCTGGTTCAGTAAATTAGTTCACATAATTTTCTAGGAACTGGGTTTATATGCATCTGCCAAGCACCATATCCTAAGAAAAGGGAAGGATTTGACAATAACCCCAAAGTAATAATCTGAATACCAGAAAGCAGAGTTCTGTACGTATCTTAGAGATAAAAAAGGAGTCACTGAAAGGTCAGTGACAGGTTAGGGAGTGAGAGTAACAATTGGATTTCCATTTGAAGAACGCTCCAGCAACACAATGAACTATGATTTGAAGATCAGTTTCTGTGATACGAAACTAAACCATGAGTTCTTATCTCTGTTACAGAATAAAAGACACACTGGGTTTCAAACTGCTCAAACTGCTTTGCCAACATATAACAGCAGCCAGCCTAATCTCTAATCTATATAATAGTTAACAGACAATTCTGACAACCTTGTAATAGAAATGCTTATAACTTTATACTAAGTGCAAAATTTCAAAAGTGTCATAAAGTGTCATGTTACTATAAGAGATTGAAGGTTGAAAGTTTTATTCTAGCCAGGCAGTGGTGGTACACACTTTTAATCCCAGCACTCAGGAGACAGAGGCAGAAGGATCTCTATGAGTTCAAGACCAGCCTGGTCTACAAAGCAAGTTCTGATACAGCTAGGGATGTTACACAGAAAATCTTGTTCTCAAAGTTCCTAATGCTACAACCCTTTAATATAGCTCTTCATGTTGTGGTGACCCCCAACCATAAAATTATTTTCATTGCCACTTCACTATAATTTTGCTACTGTTATGAATCACAATTGTCTATGTTTCCCAATGGTCTTAGAAGATCCCTGTAAAATCGTGCTTCAACGTCCAGGAGTTGCCACGACTAACAGTTTGAAAACTGCTGTTCTAAAGATCATCAGTACCTTTTCTGTTTTCAGTGGCTATCTAATGGATTAGTGCTTTATTGTGAGAATGAAAATAGCTGGAGTTAGGAGAAAAGGCAAGTAAGTAAGCAACTCACAACCTAATGTGTTATCAAGATAAAATTAAAATTTTAAAAAAAATTAAAAAGCTTTTAGTACCTTCTAGTCTTTAACTAGAAAGGCATTTTGTGGTAGAAGCATTATGAGTACAGAGGGATGGAATTTATAGGCTTTGCTTTAACTTCTTTCTTATACACCCAGGGATGATAGCATGTTCAGTGAGCTGGGGCCCTCCCACATCACTCACTGAAGAACTACTATCTCCAACAACATGCTCAAAGGCCAATCAGATGGAAACAATTTCTCAAGCCAGGTTCCCTCTTATCAAACGACTTCAATTTGAATGATCATCATGCAAGCATGATGTCAACTTGATTCAACTTTAATCCCCAACAACCATGTAAAAAGTCAAACAATCTGAGTTCAAGGCCACCCTGGTCTACAGAGTGAGTTCCAGGATAGCCATGGATACACAGAGAACCCCTGTCTTGAAAAACTAACCCAAACAAACAAACATAAAAAGACAAAGATAAACCAAGCAATCTATGTCCATGAATTATAATCCAGAGCAGAAGAGGTAAAGACTAAAGAATGCCTGGGGCTCTGCTGAGCCATCCTAACCCACTTAAAAAGCATCAGGTACTAGCAAAACTACATCTTAAAAAAATATAGTAGACAGTTCCTAAGGAACAATCCTTGAGGCTGACCTGTCTCCCACACGCGCATGTGCACCCCCACACCTGTTAAAGTGCACATACACACTTAAATAAAAAGTAACAGGAACTGTTCCCATTGTACTTTTATCACCAAAATAGCCAAGTCTTTTATCCAAAGAGCCCTGGGTTTCAGGAAATATTCTAACATGCTCTCATAGGAAATGTACTCTCTTTCCTATCCAACAGTTTGTTTTTCTTGGGCCAAACTTACGCATGTCTGTATTATAATCCCCAGAGAGGGGTGAAAATGTCCCAAATTAATGAGATTAGTGTGCTTCAAAAAATAAATATTATTACACAGTCTGAAAAAACAAAGAAAGTACACCAAGGCAGTCTCTTCTTTGACTATGAATGAATATTTTTATGGTATAATTTGGCGAGATTTCACCACTAAGTATACCACTGAGTATTCTAAATACACCACTGAGTATTCTAAAGTTAAGGTCAAATCAGGCTCTATCCGTGAGATCCAGGCCAACAAAATTGTGCTTAAAAAGTAAATAAAAATAATTTAAGTGCTAGAAACACATTAAATCAATATTAAACATAAATCCAAGCTCCACTCTTTACTATATGTGGATGTTGAGTCAGTTAAATCTATTGTTTCCTATCTTTAGTGTTCTTATTTGTAAAATAAGACTTTTCCTCAAATGGGTTGCTGTGTATCTTTAAAAGATTAGCACTTAACTCTTTGATTGATAATCATGTACAAGTGTAAAGAAAGGAAGATGATGCATGCACTCCATGCACGCAGTTGTAAGAGGACAGAGGACAGCAAGTGGTATATTCATCAATCACTCTCGACCCTATTTTGTTTAGACAAGGTCTCTAGGGATGGTCATCTAGAGATGGCTCCCTGGTTAAGAGTTCAGATTGCTCTTCCAGAGGACCTGGATTCAATTCCCAGCACGCGTATGGTAGAGCTCACAGCTATCTGTCTGTATCTCCAGTTTCAGGGAGTCCTATGCCCACTTCTGGCCTCTGTAGACAGCAGGCATGAAAACGATGAAGACAAACAACATGATTGTACATTAATGATAAACAAGGAAACATATAAAGTAAAATAAATAAAGAACTTAAAAATATATTTACATTTTAAAATAAAAGTATTACTACATTAGGAAAATACTAACGCTTTCTGGAGAATGTTTACTTTCAACTAATATCTACACGGACTTTCAAATAATTTCAATAGCTTAAGTTAACCAAGTTCCAAGTTAAACAACCAACCTTTACTAAGAATTATGGGACTAACATCATAAAAATTTAACAAAATGTCTTTGATTTTCTTTCTCTTACAATTTTACATAAAAATAGTTATACTGTTTACATATTAAAGGAAAGCAGAAAATTATCTGTTAGAGGACTAGAAATAATTTAACATACTCAAAGAGGTACTTACAATGCATGCTTCTGTCTTCCCTCTCTGAGACCTTGAATGTAATATACCAGATTGTCAAAGAAAAGCTTCATCATGTTCAGTTCTTTTTCTGCCCACCTGGTCCAATTAAAAGAAAATAATAATTTTAAAAGGGAAAGAGAATAAAAGATATACCTGAAAAGGATAAAGTGTAAGAAATCTTCAAATGTGTAAATTTTTGTCTTGATTTGGCTTGGCTGACTTTCAAGACAGGGTTTCTCTGTGGAGCCCTGGCTGTCCTGGGACTTGTTCTGTAGATCAGGCTAGCCACAAATTGTTGGGATTAAAGATGTAAGTCAGCATGCCCAGCTGACAGAAAACACCTTTAGTCCCAGCACAAGGGAGGCAGGGTATATCTCTATGAAGGCCAGGCTGGTCTATTTTGCAAGTTCCAAGCTAGCCAAAGCTGTATTAATAAGACTCTGTTCACAAACAAACAAACAAACAAACAAACACAAAACCCTCATAATTTTTCCTCCTGGGCTGGAGAGATGGCTTAGTGGTAAAGACACTGGCTGCTCTCCCAGACCCCCAGGTTCAAGCTCCAGCACCCACTTAGCAGTTCACCACTATCACATCAATCCCTGAGGGTAAGACACCTTCTTCTAGCTTCCACAGGCACTGGACCCATGAGATACACATAACATGAAGCACCCAAACACATAAAATTTAATTAAATAAATAAAATAAACTTAAAAAATTTAAAAAGCTTTAATTCATTATTTTTCATGGTTTTTTGCGTTTTTTGTTTATTTTTGCTTAAGTGTTCATCTGTGCACCATTTGCATACAGTGCCAAAAGAAAGCCAGAGAAGGCTGCAAGCTCCAGAGGCCAATGGTTTTAAGTTGCCATGCGGTTGCTGAGAATCAAATCCTAGAAATGGCAACTGTGCTCTTAACTGTTGATTCATCTTTCCAACCCCATAATTGGGGTTTTAAATAAAAAAAAAAAATTAGCACCCGTGAAGAGAAAAAAATACTCACTTGGTTTGTTTTGGAGACCATCTTATCAGCTCACTATGAGCAAGAACTGACTACAGAGCAAGCACCAAGTGAAGTACACAACAAAGTCAGACTGTCTTAAATCAAAAATAATACATAAACCAAACAAAAAAGCCTAAGAGATTAGTGTGAGATATACATGATACGCCAATTGCTGAGTACCTGGTAACTACTAAGCATAGGAGCTCAGAGCTTTTTCCTATTGGAGTACTACCCTTCAAAGAATTATTTTAACATTCATTAATCATAACTCTCCATAGGTATAAGGGAATAATAAGGCAGTGTTAAGATTATCACTATAAGGCAGTTTTGTGCCATATTCTAGTAAAAGGAAAACCTAAGACAACGTGAGCATTTATTTTACTGCAGATCATATCCAGTATTCTGCAGTGGTCATATATAATACAAATCTTCTCCCTAAAATTAGAGCATCAAATACTACAGTATCATTTTCAAACTACAAAGAAAACAAGTTTACCTATAAATAAATAATGTTAATATGAAGAAAAGACAGAAAAGAGTATCAAAATATTTAAATTATAAAACCTAATTTCTCTCCTTAGGCACAGAAAAAGCTACTACGAAGTCTGATAATATAATTTGCAAAAAAAAAATCTTAAAAAGTATTTTGTATCTTTTATTCACTTACATTGTAATCCAATGTGTATCATAACTGCTACCAAACTGTTGAAAAGTACCAAACAGTTTTGGAAGAAGACGAAGTGAAATCACTACTGATCTGAAACAGTAAAAATACATATTTATAGAAAAAACCAAGTAACTCTAGAGTAACACAGAAATCCAGTCCTTAAGAATCTTAAGCATAAAAGTTATTAATATACTTTACACCGAAATATATCCTTACAAAAATAATTTTGTTCATAATGCCTATTTATGTTTGTAGGCAAATATTCAAGTTTCAAAATTTTCAAACTAAGACTTAAAATAAGGCTTAGGGAGCAGTTGTGGTAATGCACGTCTTTAATTCCAGCACTCAGAAGGCTGGGAGTTTGATGTCATCCTGGTCTACAAAGTGAGTTTCAGGACGGGCTCCAAAGCTACAGAGAAACCTTGTTTCGATAAAAACAAAAAAACAAACAAAAGTGTGTGTGTGTGTGTGTGTGTGTGTGTGTGTGTTTGTCTCATATGCTGCAAGACACATGTGGAGGCCAGAAGATAACTTCTCTAAAGTCTGTTCTTTTCTTCCCTATTGTTGGTCAAATGGAACAAACTCTGGTTTTTAGTCTTGGCAGCAGCAACTTTACCCACCTATCCTTTCTTTTCAAAATAAACCTTGTATAGAGAGCTGATGTTCAAAAGACTGCAACAAGGAAGTTGCTTTGCTTCTTACAAAATCACTACCCAGAAAGAGGCCATCTATGACTGGACTGGTTTAGCGCCAGACGTCACAGAAACATGCAATTATGTCAGAGAGGAGCCCTCTTTCTGGTCACATTCTTTACTCGCGCAGAAACAAGGTCTCACTATTTAGTTCAGACTGGCCTGAAATTTACACTTCCTCTCTTAGCCTCTCAAGACCTGGGATTATAGGTGTGTGTAACAATAACATTTTCTACATTGTAAAAAATCTATTTTACTGGAGTATAAATGACATAAAAAAAACTTTATATATTTTATGTACTCAACTCTGAGTTCCTAACTTCATTCTTTTAGACACGCTAGAAGTTGAGACCAAAAAAAACATTATCTCCTTAGAATGATTGTTTTGGATACATTAATTTCACTTCTTCAACTTCTTTATACAATATGAGAACGTTCAAGAACTTTAAATGCAGTTTGAACAAAATAACCACAACTGTGTTGCCAGTATCAAAGGTAAGTTGTATATATAAGTATCATAATGAACCCAATTTAGAAAATAAATGCACTCTAATCATAAAAAAAAATACAGCATAGTATTATTAATCCTTTGCTTATGGTAGAGAATAGCTGATCTGGGTGTTGAATAAAAAGAGAACTACCACTGAGAGACAGTGTTGACTTTTAAGAAAAATATCCCTAAACAGAACATGAAAATCACAACAGCTGAGAGGTGAGTGCATCTATACAGTAAACACTATGAAAACAACACACCTATTCTAAACAAGGGCACAGAAAGAACTGTTACTCAACAAGAAAAAATTGTATTTCTTCTTTACCTGTTGTTCCCTAAATTTTCAAGGCAGCCTTCAATGAATCTCATTCGAATCTGTCTATCCGTAAACCAACAAACCAACGAACAGAGAAGTTTCTCTGCCTCATTTATTAATCCTTCAGAAAGATTAACCTACAAAAAATATATATAGTTATTATTTATCTTGATTGAATTTTGCTGTAATTTTTAAGTCCTTCTGGATTTATTATACAACTTACTGCATCATCATCTTGCACTATATCCCATAATAAAGTGTTTCCTTTCTTGCAGACATTATCCAAATTAATGTCTGTCACAGCATTACTGTTAAATTGATGCTTATGAACTGCAGGTCCTAAAAGAACAAAAGATAAAACATTATAGAAGATGACAGTGGAGTGTAATCAGAAATGACAGGATTTGTAAATGAGCAAATTCAAATAAAAGTTGAATAAACTTTTAGATTCCAAAATATTAATAATTACTTCACTAATGAATGAACATCAATAGGTCTGTTAATAGTTAAGACTAAACTAAAATAATACTTTTCATTCTATTGTCTCTAATATTTTTAATAAATATGAATATAACAAGAGAACTGTATGAATTCCTGTAACTCTTATGAAGCATATAGATAACTTATCTGAAATACGACTTTAATCATGAGCCAGGTGGTGATGGAACATGCCTTCAATCCCAGAAATCTGGAGGCAGAGGCAGGCATATTTCTATGAGTTCGAGGCTAGCATGGTCTACAGAGTAAGTTCCAAGATAAGCTTCAAAGCTAAAGAGAAACTCTGTCACACACACACACACACACACACACACACACACACAAAAAAAAATCCCTAGTTTTTTGTTATCTATTTATTTATTTTTGCAGCCTGACTGCTGTTTCCCCTTCTTCTCCCAGTCCTCCAACCTCACCTCCACTCTGCCTCCCCATAACCACTCCTCCTCCATTTCTATTCAGAGATGGGTGTCAATCAAACATGGCATATCAAGTTCAAGGCTTGATAAAGCAAACCAATATGAGGGTAAGGGTTCCAAAAGTTGGAACAAGAGTCAGAGACAGCAGCAGCTCCCACTTTTGTGAATTCCAAAAATTCCCTATCTATAATCCTGAATAAAACTCAAGTCCAAGTGGATCAAAAACCTCAACATAAAACCAGATACACTGAATCTGACAGAAGAGAAAGTGAGGAATTGCCTTTAATGCATTGACATGGGAGACCACTTCCTGAATAGAACACAAAGGCACTAAGACAATTAACAGGACCTCATGAAACTGAAAAGCTTCTCAAAGTATGCTGTCAAAAGTACAAAAAGGAGCCTAGAGAATGAGAAAATAAATTCATCACACCTACGTCCATTAATTTCCAAAATATATGAAGAACTCAAGGAATCAAGTATCAACAAAATAAATAACACGATTAAAAAAAAAACAGGACAGATCTAAACAGAATTCTCAACAGAAGAATCTCAAATAGCTGAGAAACACTTAAAAGAAATGTTCAACATCCTTAGCCATCAGGGAAATTCAAATCAAAATGACTCTTACACCTGTCAGAATGACTAAGACCAAAAACACAAATGACACTCAAGCAGGCAAGAACATGGAGCAAAGGGAACACGCCTTCAATTCTGGTGGGAGTGCAAACTTGTACAATCACTTTGGAAATCAAAATGGCAGTTTCTCAGAAAATCAGGAATCGATCTGCTTCAAGACCACTTTGGGGCATATACCCAAAAGACACTCACCATACCACAAGAACACTTGGTTGTTTTTTTTTTTATTTTTGTTTTGTTTTTCTTTTTAAAAAAAAGATGAAAAGGTTGAGCATAGTGGCATATTGTATACCTTTAACTCTAGCACTCAGAAGCATAAGCAGGTGGGATCTCTGTGAATTCCAGGTCAGCAAAGTTACCTGGTGAGACCCTGCTAATCCCCATCCACAAAAAATATCCTGGACAGAAAGGGAGAGTGAAGAGCACTGGCTGCCCTTCCAGAGGATTCAAGTTTAATTACCAGCACCCTCATGGTGGTTTACAACTGTTTCGTAACTCCAGTCCCTGAGGATCTGTCTCACACCGCCTTCTGGCCTGCATTGGCACTGCTTGCACATTGTGCACAGACATACTTGCACATAAAACATCAGTACACATAAAAATAAATAAAAATCTGTTTTTAAAAAATGTATTGGGATGGGCAATGCCTTTAACCCCAGCACTCTTCAGAGACTGAGTTCTAGGCCAGCCTGGTCTACAGAGTGAGTTCCAGCATAGGCTTCAAAGCTAGAGAAACCCTGTCTCAAAAAATAAAACGAACAAAATAATGTATTGGATGATTTACTTCAAATAGACAATTTAATCAAAAGATTCTAATATAACAAATCAGACTTCCTAAACAACAGTTCTCCAAAGTGGCCATTATTTTATACTCTTCATGAACTTTCAATTGCTATACATTTTTTTAAAGATATATTTATTTTTATTTTACGTGTATCAGTGTTTTGTCTGTGTGGATGCATGCGATAGGGTACCAGATCCCCTGAAACTAGATTATCAGACATTTGTGAACACCCTCTTGGTGCTGAGAATTGAATCTAGGTCCTCTGGAAGGCAGTCAGTCAGTGCTCTCAACCGCTGAGCCATCTCTCCAATCCCATCACTGTACATTCTTTAATATCACTCTTTAAATTTACCCATTCTGATGCATGTATAGTAGTAACAAACGTAAATATACTATAATCATTTCTTCTTTTATAAAGAAACTGTTCATGTCTTTTGTCCAAGTTTTCTGTTGTTGTTTTGGAAAAAGTGTTTTAGTATACTGCCCAAGCTGACCTCAGAATATTCTGCTACGGAAATCCTTCTGTATAAACCTTCTGATAACGTTGAGAATAAAGCATACATCACATCTGGCTTCCATTCGCAAAATTTAACTGCTTATCTCAATGGAGTTGAAGGGATTTATTAGAATATTAATACTTTTGTTAATATGGGTTTGGAGCATTATATAACAATTTGGTTTAATTTCTAACTTCATAAAGTAAAAGTGTAAAAACTAGAAATTAAAAGGAATATAAACGACAAAAGAATGGTAACAATTTGATTAACATGGCATCAAATTAATTCTGGTGGCCTCAAACTACCTTGAAAGACACACTCACAATAATACTGTTTCTATAGTCTGACAGTGATCTATTTACCAAAAACCCAATCTACCAGGTTTTCTTATATTGTAACACTCTATCATTCCAAAATCTAATCTGGTATGTGCTGATGGTTTATAATCAAGAAAGGGGTTAATGTCTTTAAATTGTCAATTCTAAACATTATTTTCCCCTTTTCTTTTCTTTCTCTTTCCTCATTATCCTACTTAATCATCATCATCATCTATTGTTATGTTGTTGTTTGGAAATAGAGGCTTGCTTTCTATATAGTACAGGCTGGCCTCAAGTTTAAGATCCCCTACTTGAATACTGGGACTACAGGCATGGCTCTATTATTCTTTAAACCCCAGTCTCAATTCCTTCAAATCTGGTCTGGTTCTATTACTTTCTTATGTTCAACTGAGAGTGATCTAACTAGCCATTTCTCAAACATTTTCATTACCAAATAAAGAAAAACTTTGCCCTCCCTAACTCCAAGCAATCTGTACCTCTGTCTCTATAAATCTAATCACTCTAGACACTTAACATAAATAGAATTATATGCTATGTGTTGATCTTTTGCATTCTATTTATCTGTGGGTCATAAATTTCTAAAATTCGAATCTATCATAATCATTTTCCAAAATGTTTAACAAATCATTAATATGCATTGTCTTTGCAAGGTGAACATCATTTTATGAAAATATACACTCAATAGCACAATACTTGCTGACAATGCAAAAAGCCCTTGCTTCCAAGACCCAAGTACCTCAAACAAACCTGGCCTCATTTACTATCTGATGGAGTGCTCATAATACTGTCTTGACAAAAAAAAAAAAAAAAAGCTATTAAGTTATTTTGGCACAACCATTTAAACATAACATCAGCAGTTTATTCTTTTTAATCATGCAATTAAATTAGTCCTGGTTTGAACAAGGTAATACTGACTTACTTAAAATCTTACCTTGACTAAGATGCTCGTGGTAAATAGATGCTAAATTGGGAAGATGTTGTTGAAGATGAGATGTTAGTTCTGCATGTGAATTGATCTGAACTAGTTCCTCTTCACATCCAGACTCTTCACCATCAAAATCAGCCATATTTTTTTCTGACTTTGCACTGACCTGCGAGCTACTGCAACTGACATCATCTGCACTTAGCATATCATCAACCATATGTCTACAACACACAGAAAACCATAAACTTAGTAATTATCAACTTTTATTTATCTATGTATTTGTTGCTAGTGATTAAACCCAGGTCCCATTGCAGGCTATGCAAGCATTCTACCACTGAGCTGTATCCTAGCCCTTGAAACTATAAACTTAATTGGACACAATTTTTTTGTTTGTTTGGTTTTTACAAAACCAGGGTCTCACTATGTAGCTCTGGCTGTCCTGGACATCACTGTGTAGATCAAGTTGATCTCAAACTCACAGAGATCCACCTGCCTCAACCTGAGTACTGGGATTAAAGGTACTATGGGATTAAAGATACTATGCTTTGCTATAAACTTTTCTTTTTAAAAATCTCTTCAATAACATTTAGCACAAATTATTCCACAAACAGAAACTAAACAATGTGGTGTTTAGTTGAAACTGGGTTGAAACATTTTAACAATATGTAATATTGAGACATTTATAAATACTATAAAGACTCCAATATGTGGAAGTTAATTTTATAACATATAACAATTATATTCAATAGTATATGAATATTAATATATCTCACTTCAACTTCACAAAGAAACATTTTAGGTAATACTAGTAATATATGTTATATACTATTACATAAACTCAATTTCACAAAATGTGAAACCATAAGTATTCTTTACATTTGTTCATGTGAGTACATTATCAAATGATATGATAGAGAATACAAAATATTCCAATTTAAGGTAGTAATCTAGGAAGTTGTTGTTAACGAACAAGACCCAAAGTATGAATCAACAGTATACCACAAACATAACATGAACAATGCCCTGCGTTTAATCCTTAGTAGCACCAAAAAACTTCGAGTCTCCAAATCAATTTTCTCCAACTCACAAAAAAAAAAAAAAAGCTACTTAAGTGGCACATATTTCTAAATAATACCACATTGGGTATATTTCAAGATATCAAAGACAAAATGATGATAAAATTAAAAAAAAAAGATTAGGACTGATACAAAGACTCACAAGTAATACTGTATATACAGAATATGGAAGAGCCATAAGGAAAATTTCAATTATCAAAACTTTTGGGGTAGACATTTAAGATCTATTAATTTTGAGTTTTTAATTTATTATGGGAGTGGATCAGTGCTATAAAAGACATCCAATCTCTGAAACTAAATGTAGTTCTCTGCACCTTAGTTTTACCACACGCTATCACTTTGTCATTATCATGAGTGCTACTAGATACCATCTATAATGTAAGGTATTGGCCAAATGTTCTAATTAGAGGTGTTTTGGCTCCCACAGAGATATCTAACAATGTCTAACTACATCTTTTATTTTTGTTATTGTTCCAAAGAAGGGATACTGGAATCTACAGATAGGGGTTGAGGATATTGCAACCATGAACAATATCAAGGAAGCACTCAGACAGTTAAGAATTCAAAACCAGAGAATGGTTCAAAACATCAGTAGTGTAAAGAGTAAGAAACACTGCCTTGAGCTGGAAAGATGCTCAGCAGTTAAGAACACTGCCTGTTTTTCAAAGGACCCAGGTTCAATTCCCAGCACCCACATAGTAGTCCACAACTGTCTGTAACTCCAGTTCCAGGCGATGTGACATGCAGGCAAAACACCAATGCACATAAAATGAAAATAAATCATTATAAAAATTAAAGAAACCGGACCCTTAAAACTTGAATGCCCCTATGATAAGAATAAAAGGGAAGTAACATTAAAATGAATACATTTATAGCTAGTTCATATATCTAAACTAAATTCTGGAAAACTCATCCTGATAAACCAACATCTGTCTCACCACAAAACCAAAATTTAACTAGTTATACTGACAAAAAAATGACAGGTTAAAAATTAGTTACATAGTTGTAGTAATCAAGGTAGCCCATGAAATTCTCACAATAAACCCCGATAGTTTATTAACGAAAAAGAAGGTTTTCAGGAATGTTGGCCATGATTGTTTTGGTTTTCATTTTTTAAAAAGGAGGTTTACAGGCATAGGTCTGACACAAGCCTGGAATTCCAAGCAGATGCAGGCAGATCTCTGTGAGTCTGAAGACAGTGAGACCCAATCTCAAAAAAAAAAAAAAAAAAAGAAGAAAGAAAAAAAAAAAGAGAAATTAAAAACTTAGTCCCACCTATTTCTATAAGTAACAGAAGCACTTATTGCTAAATGCAAAAGATATACTTTACAAACACAAAAATCTTTTACCACAGATACCCTTACAATAGTAATCCTAAAATCAGAAGGCAGTGTTTTTCAGCAACATTTAATTCAAGTTGCTACAAGCAATCCTTACATGTGCTTTTAGGGAACAGCTATGACAAAGAGTGGGAGATACAAATTTATGCTGCCTAGTACAGCATTTGCTATGCCCATGTGGCCATTACACAGAGATGTATTGTGACTTTAGCGATATAAACTGAGGGGAGTCAAGGATATAGCTTAGTAGCAGATGCTTGCATGGCATTTGCAAAGAGCCGGATTTAACTGCCAGCTCTGCAATGGCAAAAATAAATGTAATATTGAATACTTAAATAGAAAAGAAAAAGTATTTCAGATTTTATATCAATTAATGTGGTTATGATCTTTAAGTATTACTTGCTTAAATAAAATATGTAATTAATATGACTTTTTTCAGTCCTGATTGAATCCAGGGCCTTGAGGTACACTAGCAGCAACCACATTACCTTACATTTTGCATTTTCTTAAGTTGACAACAAAAAAGTTAACATTATCTATTTGAGAATTTCATTTATATTTTTACATTATATTACCCCTAAATAGTACTCAACTAAAATAAATAGCAACTGAAAGAGTAGAAATACAAATATAGTATTTATTTTTAAGCATTCTTACCCATCATGATGGTGGTGGTGGTGGTGGTGGTGGTGATGGTGGTGGTGGTGATGGTGGTGGTGGTGATGGTGCTGTGGACCAATAAACTGCCGACAATTAAACAATTCATTCCCAATAGTCTCCCCAAGGAAGTCCCCGCTTCGTGTGATACAAGACTCCTGAGAACCTTGTGCTATGTGTGCAGAACTCATTTCCGCTGAAATATCATGCTCTGGGTCTTCAGAGTGTGCACAGGCATCTAGCATTCGTATTCGATTATCTACAGGTGGTAATGACTCAGTATTAAAAACCAGGTCCTTTCCTGTTCCACTGCTTGTCCCATTTCTTTCAGATGTGCCTTGGGATTCCCCCAAGCAAATGCCTGCTTGACTCTCTAACTTTCTGTTTCGAAGTTCTGTGCCACAACTATTTTTGGGAGGATTGTGACCATGATCATCATCTTCTTCTTCTTCTTTAAGGGCTTCAATGTCTGCAATGTCTTCTGATTGCACCTCACTTCCAGGACTACCAGCTGACTGGCTCGCATGGCTTGAGTTGACTCCATTACTAGATCCATCGCTATGCCCACTACTGCTACCAGGGCCACTGCTTCCATCTTCACCACTGTTAGCAGTCTCGTCAGAACTTCCTTGCATGGATTCCTATATTTATAAACAAATAGATTTAAAAATTTATAACAGTGAGAGAGAAACTAACACGTAGATAATAGATGTTAATATCTTTTTTAAAATTACCATATTTATTTATTTTAAGTGTCTCTATGAACATGTGTTATGGCACGCACATGGAGGACACGGGAAGGTCAAGGACAGCTTTTCAGGAGTTGGTTCTCTTCTTCTGTGGCTCCTAGGGGCCCTTGGTTTGTCAGGCTTGATGGCAAGTGCCTTTATATCTGAGCCACCTTTTGAGCCCCACAACAAGTTTTGGGGCTTGTTTGTTTGCTTGGTTTTTTAGGACAGGATTTCTTTGTGCAGACTGGCTGTCCTGAAAATGGAACTCACTCTGTAGATCAGGCTGGCCTCGACAATACAAATTTTTTGAAAATGTTGTTAATAGTACTGCAATATTATCTTTGAAAACAACGAAATAAATATAAACTCAAAGGATGTCCAAAGTCCTACATAAAGAAATTGAAGAGTAGTATTTATATTCCCAGGTCAAATTGAAACAGATTTCTAAACCCTGTTACAAGACACCTTCATGTCACTTACCTCCGTGTCAGAAAGTCGCTGCTGCACATGCTTGGTTCTGTTAATAAGCTGCTCATCCATTTCAATGTCACTGGCTCCACTCTGATGTGTATCACTGTTGTCACTACTTTGAGGACTTGCTGCAGGAGACCCTAAAATCGATTTTTAAATTTTTATTACTGATTTAAATTAACATGCATCTGATAGGACACCACACTTTGATTCCTTGAGGTATTTATCAAACTTTATGCTAAGCAGCCAAACTACAAGCTCTAAATTTGTTGTTTCTAAAAAGGATAAAGATAATCTCAATTAAAATCTAGATACTAATGATTTTAAGCAAAACTGGTAAGATGAGGTGTGGGGCTATATCTCAGTGGTGCAGTAATTTGCTGTCTAGCAGGTTTATGACTACAAGAGTTGAAAACAAAACAAAACAAAAAGGCAAGATGAGAATTTTAATAATGTCTTTTTTTCAAATAAAATTGTGACTCGAGCATACACTGCATAAATATATACACTATACAAGATCCACAAGCTCAAAGATCACAAAAACTCCAAGTCACACTGTCATGCATTTCTAAGACTTGACTTACAAGGTGAAGGAGCTGCTCTTCTCAGCTCTTCTTCCTCTGAAGGAAAAGGGAAAAAACAGGAGGAAAACATTCTAAGTGACTGACCTTCGCTAAGACAATACAGACGTTGTCTATGTATGTAAGATACAGATAGGGAAACCTGTCAATTATTGTGGGTGTCTGCACAGAAAAACAGTAGTATATAATGTCAAAAGAAAACTGGGTTTAAGTGCACACACTTTTAAAAATTCCTTCAAAATTATTCATACATGCACCAAAAAAGTTAGAAAAACTGATATGCAAAACTAAAAAGAACTGTTATCAAGTTCTAATCCTTAAATTACCTCTAACAACCAAGTGGTGGTGGCGCACGCTTTTAATCCCAGCACTCGGCAGGCAGAGGCAGGGGGATCTCTGTGAGTTCGAGGCCAGCCTGGTCTAAAAGAGCTAGTTCCAGGATAGACTCCAAAGCTACAGAGAAACCCTGTCTCCAAAAAAAAAAAAAAAAAAAAAAAAAAAAAAAAAAAAAAAAAAAAAAAAAATCTCTAACAGAACATTATGTACCTTTTCCATATTTACCAACTTCTGAAAACACGTGCATTATTTGAGGGTGAAATGAAAAACAATAACCAAAACCATCTTATTAATCATTTCATACAGAGCCTACTTCCCATTACAAATAGGAATCCTGTCCCAAATCTCACTTAAAATGAAGGCAAACTTCTGACTACATGTTAAATATCTTATGTAAAAATGCATAGGATTTTAATGTGTCTCAGACTGTGTTTATTCTAAGATTTTACAAGTCTAAACACAAAATTCATTTTTAATTCATACAATTCTTTAACGATTTACTTATGCATTTTATATATATGAGTGCTCTCCTTGTAAGTATGCTTGCATGACAGAAGATGGCATCAGATCCCATTAAAAATGGTTGCTGGGAATTAAGTTCAGAACATTTGGGAAAGCAGTCAGTGATCTTTAATTGTTGAGCCATCTCTCCAGCCCCTCAATTTATGTACTTCTTATACAAAACTTCCATTCCAGGCTAAAAATAATTTTACTTATTATCTGTAGTGCACTTAGACGAGATGGCGATAGTTAAAAAAGATGTAGGACTTTCTATGTATATCAACATGTCTTTATTCAACAAAGATGTTGGATTTGGAGTGTTATGAATTTTCAGATTAGGAGTGATCAAAATGTACTAGCAGGAAATAATTGACACCTTATTAATAAACTCAAAATCCAATACAAGTTATTTCAAAAAACAATATATTTGACTAACCTTTTTTATTTCCAATGGGCATATTAGTGTTTAATAAAGATGCAAAAGAACTCTGCTTAGATAGTTGGGCCTTAGCAGCAAGTGCATTGTTCCACAAAGCTTTAATTAACATGGATGCCAAGTACAGTGTCTAAAAGAGAAAGATTAAGGTTAGAGCCTCTGGGGCAGGGCAGACATATAAGAAATTTAAAACTTCTAAATGAATTTAAACAGTACATAAATTACAACTAAAGCTATTTGAACAATTATGCAAAATTCTAACATGCAGGAAACAAAACATATGAATTTATTCTCAATGTATTACCTGTTCAGTATGAACACTTGGCTCAAGAGCTGAGACCAGATTAAGTAAATGTCTAAGTGGCACAGGATCCAGATTCTTGATGAGTGAAGGGAATAAGTCATGAATATATCGACTACAGTGTTTCAGCTATAAAATAAGAAACAAAAGTTTAATAAGTTCCCCTAAGGAAAATTTATTGATACGAAAAAGCTAGGTTGTACCACTGTGCATTCCATTGCGCATTCCCAGTCCAGCTTAACTCCTCTATAATCCTCTACTGCATTTAAGTGTTGGGATATAATAAATGATGCTTTTCTTGTTATTTAAAAATAATTAGAAAAGGCTAGGTTGTAAAATCGACAAAAACTTTATATACTGGTAAAAGACTACTGATTAATAAATAGCATAAATGGCGCTATTTTTAAAAATTGAAAACAAAATTTAACTGACTTATCTTGGCCAAACAAACTACAAGCTAATTTCTAGTCAGAAAAGGGAAGCAAATAAAAGCTTTCAGAATTCTTATATAAAGAGAATTTCAATATCATTAATATAAAAAAATTAATGGGCTTGGAGAAATAGATCAGTGATGATATATTAGAGTGTAAAACCTTGGTATGATCACCAATGCTAAAAATAATGGCTATATGGGTGGAGAGATGGCTCAGGTGTAAGAGCACTGGCTGCTCTCACAGAGGTCATGAGTTCAATTCCCAGCAAACACTCAGTGGTTCACAACCATCTATAATAATGTGATCTTCTGACATGCAGGCATGCCTGAAGACAGAACACTGTATACATAATAAACCAATCTTTAAAAAATGACTATAATGTAGGCAATTAAAACCAAGAATAGCCGGGCGGTGATGGAGCATACCTTAAATCCCAGAAATTGAGAGGCAGACAGGTATATTTCTGTGAGTTCAAAGCCAGCCTGGTCTACAAGACCTAGTTCCAGGACAGCCAGGGCTGTTACACAGAGAAACCCTGTCTCAAGAAACCAAAACCAAAACCAGAAAAGAGGGGGGGAGGGAAGAAAGGAAGAAAAAAAAGAGGGGTTAGAGAGACGGTTCAGCAGATAAGAGCAAGTGCCTGAATGCTCTTCCAGAGGACCAGGGGTCAATTCCAACCGTCATGGCATTTACCTATGACTCCAGTTTCAGAAAATCTGACACCTTCACACAGACATAGATGCAGACAAAACATGAATGGATACGAAATAAAAACAAATAATTTTAAAAAATAAGCAAGGTGAGGGTGGCTCATGTCATTAATTCCACCACTTGGGAGGCAGAGGCAGGTGAATCTCTGTGTTCGAAAGAAGCCTGGAATACAAAGAAAATTCCAGGTCAAGGTTTTACACAGAGAAATCTTATCTCAAAGAAGCCACATGGTGGCTCAGAACCTTCTTTAAATCCTGTTCCAGGGAATCAGACACTTCCTTCTGGCCACTGCAGGTACTAGGCATGCAAGTGGTACACATACATACATTCAGGCAAGACATCCATACACAAAAACAAAAAATTGCTACTGTCTAAGGAGGCAACTCACCTTTGTGAATTCCATACTCGTGGTTCTCAAGTGTATCTTACTTTCTAATTGACCACTTTTCTTTCTCTTAAACCTACTCTTATAATTTATATTAACTGAAATAATAAACTCCAAATCTACTTGAAACACGGAAACAGAGCATGTTCAAAGATGGTAAGGAGCGCAACACTTCTCCAAAATCTACCAATCCTATCTGTAATGTCTAAAATTAGAATCGTTTAGACAATTCCAAAATATTAGAAGAATAGGGAAAAATATATTTAAAGAAATAAAAAATGGGGCTGGAGAGATGGCTCAGAGGTTAAGAGCACTGGCTGTTCTTACAGAGGTTCTGAGTTCCATTCACAGCAACCATATGGTGACTATCAACCATCTGTAATGAAATCTGACACCTTTTTCTGGCCTGCAGGCATACATGCAGAAAGAACACTGCATAATAATTAAATAAATAAACAAAATAAATAAAATCTTCTTAAAAAAAAGAAATGGAAAATGACATGACTAAATGCTGTATTGGTTTCAAAAGAACACACACTGAAATAAAGAAGTCAACACAGGATATAAAAATGAAATTCAACAAAGAGATAGAAATATGGATAAACGCACACACAATGTCACCAACAAAACCAAAACCAAAACAACACTGGCTATTAACATTTCTTAATATAAATGAACTCAATTCACCTATTAAAAAACACAGGTTAAAAGACTGGATACAAAAACACAATCTATCCTTCTGCTGCATACAAGAAACACACCTCAACCTCAAAGACAGACATTACCTCAGAGTAAAGGGATGGGAGAAGAATTTTCAACCAAATGGACCTAAGAAACAAGCTGGTGTAATTATCCTAATATCTAACAAAGCAGAGTCCAAGTTAAAATCAATCAAAAGAGGGGCTGGAGAGATGGCTCAGTGGTTAAGAACTTTGCCTGCTCTACCAAAAGTCCTGAGTTCAATTCCCAGCAAACACATATATTCACAACCATCTGTAATGAGATTTGGTGCCCTCTTCTGGTCTGCAGGGATACATGCAGGCAGAACATGGAATACATAATAAATAAATATATCTTTAAAAAAAAAGAAATAAAGAATGACATTTCATACTCATCACCAGAAAAACCAATCAAGAGAAGTCTCAATTCTGAATGTCTATGCCCCAAATACAAGGGCACCCACATTAGGAAAAAAAAATTACTAAACCATAATAACACATTAATAATTAATAATTAACTCTCACCACTGGACAGGTTGATGGACAGGTCGACCAGACAGAAACTTAACAGATGTTATGACACAAATGAACTTAATAGACATCTATAGAACATTTCCACCCAAACACAAAAGAATATACCTTCTTCTGAGCATCTCATAGAATCTTCACAAAACTGGATTAAATACTCAGTAGAAAAGCAAACCTCAAAGATATAAAAATTATAATGACCCCAAGTATCTTATCAGATCACCACGACTTAAAGTTAGAATTCAACAACAATACTAATTGCAGAAAGTTTAATTGGAAATTAAATCACTGCTGGGTCAGGAAGAAATAAAGAAAAAGATTAAATAATTCCTAAAATTCAATGAAAATGACTGCACAATTTACCCAAACTTATGGAACACAATAAAAGCAGTGCTAAGAGAAAAGTTCATAGCACTAAATGCCTATGTAAAGACTCTGAAGAAATCGCACACTAGCAAATTAACACAACACCTGAAAGCCATAGAACAAAAAGCAAACTCACCCAGGAGAAGTAAACAACATGAAATAATCAAATCAAGGACTGAAATTAATAAAATAGAAACAAAGAAAACAATTTAAAATAAAAAAATCAATGAGATAAAAAGTTGGTTCTTAAAAAAGTTAACAAGACTGACAAACCTTTATCCAAACTAACCAAAAGGCAGAGAGAGAATATCCAAATTAACAAAATCAAAAATAAAACAACAGACATGGAGGAAATCCAGAGAATCATCAGGTCATACTTCAAAAACCTTTACTCTACAAACTGAAAATTTTAAAGGAAATGGACAATTTTCTGTATAAGTGCCACAAACCAAAATTAAATCAAAACCAGGTAAAAAATTGAATAGACCTATAATATATAATGAAATAGAAACAGTCATCAAAAGCCTCCCCACCAAAAAGAGCCCAGCGCCAGATGGTTTCCAAACAGAATTTTAACAGAATGTCAAAGAAGAGCTAATATCGATATTCCCAAAAATGTTCCACACAATAGTGTAATGATCTGTTCAATTAATCCATTACAAATAGAAGCAGAAGGAACACTACCAAACTCTTTTTATGAGACTTTAGTTACCCTGACAGCCAAACCATACAAAGACACAACTAAGAAAAAGAATTACAGACCAAGTTCCCTCATGAACATTCATTCAAAAATATTCAATAAAACAATGACAAACCGAATCCAAGATCACATCAGAAACATCATCCACCACAACCAAGTAGGCTTCATCCCAGAGAGGCAGGGATGGTTCAACATATGAAAATCTGTCCATGTAATCCAACATATAAACAAACTAAAAGAAAAAAGATCACATGATCATCTCATTAGGTGCTGAAAAGGTCTTTGAATAAAATCAATACCCCTTCATGATAAAAATCTTGGATATATCAGGTATATAAGGAATATACTTAAACACAATAAAAACAATACACAACAAGTCAACATTAAACTAAATGGAGACCCAAAGTCATTCCACTAAAATCAGGAACAAGACAAAGTTGTCCACTCTCTCCATATCTATGCAATATAGTTTTTGAGGTCCTGCTAGAGCAATAAGACAACAAAAGGAGATCAGGGGATAAAAATTAGAAAGAAAAAAAGCCAAACTTTCACTATTTGCAGATGATATGATAGTATACTTAAGTGATCCCAAAAATTCTACCAGGGAACTCCTACAGATGATAAATAACTTAATAATGTGGCAGGATAAAAGATTAACTCAAAAAATAACCCCAACAAAAAACAAAAAAATAAATAAAAACAAAAACAAAACCTGTAGCCCTTCTATATACAGCTGATAAATAAACTGAGAAAAAAAATCAGACAAATATCACCCTTCATAACAGTCACAAACATTAAAATATCTTGGGGTAACTCTAACCAAACAAGCAAAAGACCTGTATGACAAAAAATATTAAGTCATTGAAGAAAGAAATTGAAAGATCTCCTATTCTCTTGGATAGGTAGAATTGACACAGTAAAAATGACAATCTTACCAAAAGCAATCTACAGATTCAGTGACATTCCCATCAAAACCCCAGCACAATTCTTCATAAACCTTAAAAGAACAATACTAAATTTCATATGGAAAAAACAAAGAACCCAGGATAGCCAAAACAGCCTTATACAATAAAGAAACATCTGGAAGCATCAGCAATCCCTGATGTCAAACTATAAGAGTTACAGTAATGAAAGCAGCTTGGTATTGGCATAAAAACAGACAGGTGGACCAACAGAATCGAAGAGTCTGATATTAACCCAAACACCTATGAACAACTGATTTTTTTTTTACAAAGAAGCCAAAAATATAAAACAGAAAAAAAGAAAGCATCTTCAACAAATGGTGCTGTCAACATGTAGAAAAATGCAAATAGATCCGTATCTATCCCCATGAACAAAACTCCAAATGGATCTACACTAAACCTCATAGAAGAGAAAGTGGAAGTACTCTTGAACACACTGGCACAGGAGACCACTTCCTAAATAGAACACTAGTGACATAGACACTGAGAGCAACAATTAATAAATGGGACCTTCTGAAACACAGTCAACAAGACAAAACAGCAGCCTACAGAATAGGAAAAGATTTCACCAATCCGACATCTGACAGAGGGCTGATTTCCAAAATAAGCAAAGAATTCAAGAAACTAGACATCAAAATACCAAATAATCCAATTAAAAAATGAGGTACTGATCTAAACTTAGAAAGAATACTCAACAGAAGAATCTCAACTGGCCAAAAGACACTTAAGGAAATGCTCAACAACTTTAGCCATCAGAGAAATGCAAATCAAAACAATGCAAATCTGAGATCCCACTTGACACTGATCAGAATGACTAAGATTGAAAACACTGATGACAGCTTATGATGGAGAGAATGTAAACTTGTACAGCACCTTTGGTAATCAGTACAGCATTTCTCAGAAAATTGAGAATCAATCTACCTTAAGACCCAATAATATCACTTTTGGGCTTATACCCAAAGGACACAAACTCATACTACAAGGATATTTGCTCAACTATGTTCATAGCAGCATTGTTTGTAATAACCAGAACCTGGAAACCTAGATGCCCTTCCACAGAAGAATGCATAAATAAATGTGGTAGTAAATTTCAACCTGTGAGTCAGGATCCCTTTGGGGATCAAAACAACAATTTCACAGGAGTCACCTAAGACCATTAAAAAAATAGGCATTTCTCTACTACAACTGAATAAAGTAATAAAATTAGAGTTATAGTAGCAACAAAAATAATTTTATGTTTGGAGCCACCACAACATGAGAAACTATATTCAAGGGTCAAGGCATTAGAGGTTGAGAACCACTACTCTAAGGAGTGAGAGGGATTAGGTAAGAATGTGAATGTGGAAGAAAAAGATCTGACTATAGACCATAAAGATAGCAATCCCTGGTATATATCATGACTATACAAACAAAGAAGTAAGGCAGTCTATAGTACTAACTTTACAAAATCACCAAAATTAAATGTCTCTGAGGGAAGGATGAGTTACTGTACAAATGAATCTGGGAGAAATACATAAAATGAATGATAGAAAAAAATGGATTATATATAAATCCTTAAACCAACATAAATTTTAGTTGAATCTAAGATGAAAATATAAAACGCAAACAAAAAATACACAGGAAGAATATAAAGGGTAATTTAATTATTTTATAATCTAAGAAAAATGAAAGTGTTTTAGGACACAATGTCACAGGCTAGAAAAACACTCAATCACAAACTTTAAAATGAATGCCATCATTGTGCATGTGTAGATAAATAAAATGTATACATAGTGTCTAGATATATGACACAAAAGTTAAGAGCACTTACTGCTCTTCCACAAGACCCAAGATCCATTTCCAGCACACATGTCAGAAAGCTCACAACCTCCTATAACTCTACTTCCAGGAAATCCAATGCCTCTAGCCACCTTGAACACCAGCAATCATGTGGCACATTACCCACACACAAGATACACACACATATACTAAATAAAATAATAAAAATGGATTACTTTAAAAGGAAAAATTAAGTGACAATCATTTTATTAAAAACTTGTTCAGATACAAGAGAGGTACTGGATTTGAATATGAACACCACAGATACACACACAAACACACAAACCAAAAAAAAAAAAAGATCAAAGGGCCACTACGATGACTCAATGGGTAAAGACATCTGCCTCCCAGCCTATCTGAGTTTGATTCGCAAGACTAAGCTAGCATAAAGAATTCACTCCCATAAATTGTCCAGACTTCACGTGGATGCCATAGCATATGAGCCCCACCACAAATAAATAAATGTTTAAAAAAAGAATAAACAAAGCAATCAATAAACAACAAAGAATATAAGTAAATATTCCCAGAAAAGATATAAAAACTATCTCAATCCCATTCATAATACAATAAATGCAAAATAAAATACTAATCTCTCTTTTCACTCACCAAATTAGCAAAAAAAAAAAATCAAGTTTAATGAGAGTACATAAAGGAAGCTGAGGAAAAAGTGGCAGTGCCCTATAAGTATTCACAAGAAAAGCACATTCTGTTTTAACATATTAATTCTACTTCAGTAGAAATTAATCCTACATAAAAGTTTTGCATGAGTAAGTAATAACTATCAGATACAACAGTATCCTTTATAATAGAATGACTAGGAGAAAATATGCCCATGAATGCATTTCTTAAAATTATATTACATCTATATAATGACACCATAGTCTTAAACCAAAATATTAAGCAGGCTACAGACGACTCCCTAATCAAGACCACAAACTATACTTGCAGATACCTGGGTTCCGCACCAACACAGAAGCTCAAAACTGCATCACAACTGGTTCCAAGAGATCTGACACAGCGTTTTTGTTTTGTTGGGTTTTTCCCCCCCACACACAAATGGTGCGCATATACAAGCTCATACATATGTACAAATTACAAATAAATCTTTTGAAAGCTATATAATCACAGATTAGGTTAGATGGACAGACAGTTGGGTTTAAACTGTTACTTCATGCCTATAATCCCAACACTCAGGAAGATAAATTCCAGGGTAGCCTAATCTACATAGCAGCATGTTTTCAGAATATGAAACTAACCAAAATAAATAATAAAACACAAGTTTGTGGGAATGCATTATTTATGAAAACAAAAGAGAAAAACATATATACTGAGCTATGTATATGTTTGACTTAGTTCAAGGGATTAAAAAAGCTGCTTCAGAGACTAAGGTGCAAGGAAAAATGATAAATACTTCTGGTATTCATGAGGATTCTAGGGCCAGTATCATGTAGAAACTAAGGGAATAGCCACTGGTATTTGGTGCGCGCTCTCTCTCTCTCTCTCTTTAAGTATGTACATGTGGATTTCTATTTGGGCATATAACACGTGTATAAGTGCTTTCAGGCACTTGCGAGTCACTTGACATGAGCTAGGGACCAACACTTAAGTCCTCTAACTTCAAGTTTTCTTATCTCTGAGCCATCTCTCCAGTCATATTATACTTTTACGTTTTTGATTTTTGAATCATTCAGATGGATACAGGGCTACTCAAAAAGTTAAAGAAAAAATAACAGCACAACATCCAGGCATGCTAGCAAAGTGTTTAATCCCAACACTCAGCAAAAGTCTGTGGATAGGCCATCTAGATCTACACAGTGAGAGCCTGATTCAAAGGAAGAAAGGAAGACAAGGAGGCTGGCTACCACAGGAAAGAAACATGCAACAATCATAGCATCATACTATAACTGTGGAATTATAAGTAACAGGAAAATGTCTTCATTAAAACTGAGTAGTTTCCTTTAGTTTAATGATTCTAACAGCTTGCCTTCTATCAGTAACATAATAACACATGGACTCAACCCAAACCTTAGAGTTTCCTATCAGATCTTCCCCATGTCTTTGTTAACTTTCATAACAGTAGCATTTAGAACATTTTTTTAAAAAGCATTAAATAAATATGAAACATTAGTATCACCTGTGCTGCAGCCCAAATGCAGTCAATATGCTGAGTACTCAGTCGTCCTTCTGCTGCCAAGAAATTCAAAATCACTTGGCACTGCTTAATAATCTAAAAAAAAAAAACTTGGTGTAGTTATTCTTATTTAAAGTGCCTTTATATAATAGATAACTAATATATTTGTCCACAAACCTCAATATGTAAATTTGGTCCAAATATATGTTCCACGACATTGTTGCTAATAAGCCAGTCAGCAAGTTCTTTTGCAATAGACCTAGGGTCAAATGATTGAAAAAATAATTTTTAAAGAAATTTTCTCATATGTCAACAAAGACACAAAAGAAAACCTAGATTTGTTTCCATACAATACAAAGAATTATAAAATTTTATTCACAATACTACAAAGCATAACTAAAATAAGTATACCCTGAATTTATAACCAATTAACACCTGAAAAGTTAAGGTAACAACACCAGCTACCAAGTCCTTAGACTTTGCTCCCAGGCATTAATTTCCACAACAGGCATTGGAGCATTTGGGAAAGATTTTACAACACCACTTCTATGATGAATTAAGCAAAGTAGGAAGTAGTTATCTAAGAGTTGAAAACAAAGAATTATACCCAAGAACAAACTGCATGTCTCCTTCCTAATACTAATGAAGCATTCAAAATGAATGAAGAAGTAAGTTATGTACAGGGAAAAAAAAAATCACAAAAACAATACTAATATATTGTAACTACTTCTGGGTAGTTCTACTCAAGATATGATCCATAAGATTTAATTTTGATAATTACTATATGAAATCCACCAAAATAAAATAAAACCTTAACCATAGCACTTAGGGGCAGAAGCAAGAGGATCAGCTTACATTCAAGGCCATCACACTCTTTAGAAATCAATTCTGGGATATCCAGAGCTACAAAGTGACACTTATCTTGAGAAAAGCAAAACAAAAACAACAAGTTTGTTTATGGCCAAGGTGGGTCATTTTTAGAATGACCATTTACCTTAAGTTTTAAGGACTAGTAAAGACAGTTCATACTGGTAAGATATTGTCAAACAAAGTACTGTTGGAGACTAAATAAAGCGTTTCTTTAAACTTTAAGATATACATATTACACAAACAAAATTCATCTGTTTTGAGTGAAATGCTTACAACACATTTTAATAAACATTTCCATCCCTTCAGAAAAATCTCCCATTTGCAATAAGTCAGTCCTTGTTCTCATTTCCAGTTTCATTAGTTTATTTTCTGTCAATATAATTTACCAATTCATAAGGATTTCAAGTGTGATTTTTCATTGGGTCTTGGGGAAAGCAGGCAGATATGTTCTAAGGATTGAGCCTATGGCCTTTGTGCATGCCATATTCAAAACTTGTACACCTGCACTGTGCTGTGCTGTATTTGTAATCAGGTAGGTAGATGTGGAAACTAGAGGTTTATGCTGAGTGTCTTCCCTAACTACTCTCTATCTTATATACTAAACCAAGAGCTCACCAATTCAATTAGTCTAGCTATTCAGTCTGTTCCAGGGATGTTTTTGCCTTTCAAGCCCAGGGATTCTAGAAAGGTCCACTTTGCACTCTATGTAGAATGGAAATACAAATTACATTCTTGAGTTTACATGGCCAGTAATAAACCCACAGAGCCAGCTTCCTAGATCTACATGTTTTTTGGTTTAAGTTTTATTTCTGTCGTAATATATACCAAACTTTGCCTATTTATATTGTTATTTATATTCATAATGGGTATTGAACATAGGACTTCATTCATGTGAGGAAAGGCCTCTATCACAGAGCTTCATTCTTTTATACTGCTGAATAGTACTGTTTCATGATATAGATTAATTATATATAAATTATTATAAAATACTTTTATTTATGAGTATGTTGGTATATCTGTATAGATAAACAATATGGACCTGCCTGGTACCTAAGGAGGACAGAAGAGAGTATTGGATCTCTCAAGCTGGAGTTACAAGTGATTCTGAGTCACCCAATATGGGTTCTGGGAACCAAACAGATCCTCAAGAAAAGCAGTAAGTGTGCTGGGTGGTGGCGCACACCTTTAATCCCAGTACTCCGGAGGCAGAGGCAGGCAGATCTCTGTAAGTTTGAGGCCAGCCTGGTCTAAAAAGAAACCCTGGTCTCGAAAAACCACACACATACACACACACAAGCAATAGTGCTCTTAATTGTTGAACCCTCTCTCCAGAAACAAGAAACCAAACTTTTCATACATTTAATAGGTTTACTCACATGGTAGTATGTGTTTTTCTTTATGTTTTGGTTTGGCCTGGTTTTTCAAGACAGGGTTTCTCTGTGTACCTTTGGAGTCCGTCCTGAAACTCGCTATGTAGACCATGCTAACCTTTAATTCACAGAGATCCACCTGTCTCTGTATCCCAAGTGCTGGGATTAAAGGCGTGAGCCACAACCACCTGACTAGTAGTGTGTATTTTTTATTCCCTAATAGTATTACATCATTCAAATACACTACACTGTTTATCCAATTATTATATTTATCTATTTTGTATTATGTACTAATAAACCATCCTTTTTATTGTTAAATACCATTTCATTGTGCAATGTCGTATCATTCTGTTTCTCCACTTACTTTTGATGGGTATCTGTGTTTTGTTTCACATTTGTTAGGAAACTGAGAATCACCTTAAACTCCTGATCCTGCTTTCTCTATCTACTAAATGTAAGAATTACAGGTGTGTACTACCACACCATCCAGCTCTGCTTCATGTAGTTGAGCTTTTTGTCTGGTTAATATATGTGTAGGCAGGTCTATAGAGGCCAAAAGAGTGTTGAATCCCTGGAGTTTAAGTTAGAAGTGGTTGGAAGCCACCCAACAAGGGTACTGGGAACTGAAGTCAGATCCTCTGGAAGCAAGTAATCTTAATGACTAGGTCTCTCAGGACCTAATATATGTTGTTCTTTAAAAGAACTTTTTATCTATATTCATGTGTGTGTGTGTGTGTGTGTGTGTGTGTGTGTGTGCATGTATGTGTGCATGTGCACACATACACACTACTGCTCATAGAGGCCAGGAGAAAATGAGATCCTTAGAGTTGCAGTTCTGAGTCAATTGACCTGAGTCCTCTGGAAAAGAAGCATCTGTTCTTAACCACTAGGCATCTCGCCAACACTGAAATATGTATTTTTTAAAAACGAAGTTTCAACATATAGTTCTGTTCCATTCAAACTGAAGCCACAAGATAAAGATTCCCAATAAACTCTTCAAATCAAATAAACACAACTATATTTGCTATATAATCAGTAACAACATGGTATACTTCAGTCAAGCATAATGGCATACAACTTTAATGGAGGTATTCAGGAGTCAGAAGCAGACAGATCTGAGGCCAACCTTGCCTACACAGTGAATTCCATAACAGCCAGAGCAACAGTCTTTTAAAGAAAATAAAAGCATAACTCTGTATCAACTAATGATCCCACTTACGTTTCTGTGTCTGATACCAATGATTCGTTATTGCACACATCATTGAAAGTATGAAGCTGATTCTAAGATTAAAGAAAAGAAATTAAGGTTTATCTTTTTTAAACATGAAAGCTGTTGGCAAATAGCAAGAAACACAATAAACTTGTTAACGGATCATACACAATAAACAGATCACAACTGATAAGATTGCAATAATAAAATGTAATACATAAAACCATTATTTTATCATGTTAATACTAAATTTCTTTGCAAAAAATATGCTTTATTTCATTAAACACATTCAAGAAAATAAAGCTGAGTAAGGAAAGAGGTAAATACAATCTAGGGAGAAAAATCATACGTCATTAGACTTCCTAGTAAAATTAACTTGTGATTTATCTGGAAAAATGTCAAGAAGCATTTTGCTGTTTACAAAACCCAACACCTAAGTCAAATTAGATCACTTTAGATTTTCAGTGTGCTGATATTACAAAAAATAAATAAGAATGGAAAGACGCAAAAGCTACCAAGGACCAAAATAAACTAAGAAAGTCAACCACTTGTTTTCAGCAAATAATTCATGTAACACACAAAGTGTTTGTTCACTTTATTCCCACCTCGACATACTCCAACATCCAGATTTTAATTTCATTCTCCCACATTTTAAACAGTACTTAATAATGTACAAAACACACTGCTGTTAGTCAAATGGGACTTCCATTAAGATCATCATTAACTCTGGATAATCACTGCCAATTATTTTTCTATCTTAAAATACTGTCTAAGTGCAGATTTTTTTATTTTAACAAGGGCATACTTGTATCCATCCCTGTAATTCAAGTACCCAGTAAGCACAGACAGGATCAAATTCATCATAGCCTGTTTCTTACAAACAACAATAAAATAAAAACTTAAAAATAGCTGGGTGTGGCAGTACACTCCTGCAATCCCAGCAATCAAGAAGTGCAAAAGAATCAGTAGTCCAAAATCAGCCATGGCTACGTGGTGAATTTAAGGTTGATCAGAGGCCACACAACATAGTCTTATAAAATAAGAAAGGAAGGGAAGGCAGGAGAGGGAGAGAGACAGAGACAGAGAGTGAGAGAGAAAGCAAAGAAAAAGGAGAAAGAAAGGAAGGGAGAGAAAGAGGGAAGAAGCAAGAGAGAGAAGGAGGGGGGCTCAGTAGTGTGTATCATGCAAGCATGAGAACCTTAGTTTGCATCCTCAGCATAAAAAAGCTGAGTATAACAGCATATGCTTATCATCACAGTGCAGAAAAGAATTGGCCAAGGACAATGACCAGGGCCTAGTGCCCAAGCAGTTTAGTCAAATACATATAATTCAGGTTTAATAAGAGAACCTGTTTCAGAGAGAGAGAGAGAGAGAGAGAGAGCAACTAAGGAAATCACGAATATCAACCTCAAAGCTCCACACACATAAACACATACACTATACACATATGTGTGTGGTGTGGTGGTACATATCTGTAATCCAGGCTGAAGCAGATAGCTAATGCTCGAGTGCAGAAATTCAACAAAAACAAAATATACTGTGTAGCAATAATAAGACTCTGAAATCAAACAGATCTACAGTATAAATCAAAGTTTCAGTCTTATTTTTAAACATTTATTTTTATTTTATTTTATGTGTATGAGTGTTTTGCCTACATACATGCAAAAATACTATCTGAAAAAGGCATCAGATCCCATGGAACTGCAATTGCAAAAAGCTGTCAGCCTACATATGGGTGATGGGAACCAAACCCAGGTCTTCTGGAAGGGCAGCAAACACTCTTAACCACTGAGCCATCTCTCTAACCGTCACTGATCTTATTTTTACAAAAGAAAAAAAAAAATGGTGAAGGCACTACAAAATATTCCGTGTAAAACAGCATTAAGCCGAACATAAAGTCCTTCACTGGTATTATTATGTTTGTCTAGCAAGCAAATAAAACAGTCATCAAAAACAAAGGAAACATTGCTTACTGTTATCTGACTCAATCCAGCCAACCTCATGGTCAAAGTTGGTGACATAAAGTACTTAAATGCAAGATCAAGGCTTTCTTTATCAAAGCATAGTGTTGTATCCAATGGTTCTTTCACTGTACTCCACATTAAGTCAGCCATGTTACGAGCTGCACTCTGTCGTAACTCCTGATCAGAGAGCTTGCATAAATATCTAAATAAGACAAAAACAGAAAACACACAAAACTCACTATATACCTCTAAAAATCCCAATAGAAATTCATCAACACTCCTTTGCTGCAAATCTCCATTTTATATATTACAACTCTGGAATCTTTACATTTATTCTTAATTTAAAATTTCATTTTATGTTTTAATTGTTTACATTTGTTTATTGTGTTTATAGACATGTGGGGTATCACAATGTGGATGTGAAAGTCAGAACAACTCATGGGAGTTGGTTCTTCTACTACTTACATGGATCCTGTGGATAGAACTAAATCATCAGATTTCTAGTACATCCATCCACTGAGTCATACAGCTAGATACAATTTAAACTATTTCTACTTAATAATTAAAAAAAAACCAACTGTGAACTGTAACAATGTGTCACTGCTGGGAGTTCAACCTGAACTGACTATTGCAAAAAACCAGGTCATTTATCCTAGGGGTCTGTACCTCCATAATGCTATATCATCCCCACTTTACAGATTATCAGCTGACTTCAGAAGAAATAGCAAATTTCCTTCTGGGACACAGGGAAATCATTGTGAAGGTATGCATTCAAATCTAAAAACCAATAAAAGAGTAATTTTAAAAAATTTTTCTCAGGCTGATTTACATCTCTGAGTGTTAATTCTCTGTTATCCATCCTTTCAAAACCTCAGGATCTGTAAAAATGTCATATATTCTTCTCATTGTCACATGTAAAAGTGCCTGAAATATGACTCCAGTACTCTTCCCACCAAAAAGTATTTTGTTACCCTACTGAGTCTGAACTTTGACAGATAATTTGCTTTGGCAAAGAAGGTATTAACAAACATGACTAATATAAGAAAATGGAGAGGCATTCAGCTTGTACTCTACTATTACAAATACTTCCACCACTAAGAAACACAAATTAGAGTACTTCATGAGAAACCAACTGACAGCGCGTCAACTGCCAAACATGAATGAATATCCTACCAACAATGAGAAATAATAGATGCCCATTTCTTTGCTTACATAGCAAAAGCAACTGATAAAAGGCTTCACCCTAGACTCATCAATATTTTCTTTCTTTGTTCTCTCTTTAAGTGACCTCCTATGTTCTACTAGTTTCTAACTACTGTTTTCATGATGACAATTTGGGGCATGGGATTGTTGTTCATGTTTAGCTGGTGTGTATGTCTGTGGTATGTTATATGTGAGTTGTGTACATGTGTATGGAGAGCAGAGGTCAACGGGGGATATCTTCTTCAATTGCTCTCCATCACTTTTATTTATTGTTTTTATTTTATTATTTATCTTATTTTATTTCTATTTTTATATAGTAACTTTATTGTTTTATTATTTAAATATATATTTATTTTATGTATCTATTTGTTTTGCCTGAATGTATATCTGAATATCAGTTGTATGCTTAGTGCCTGAAAAGGCCAGAAGAATCATCTATTTACCTAGGACTGAAGTTACACACAGTTATGGGAATTAAATCCAGTACCCTGAATGGCTGGCTGGCCAAAAAAACTTTGGACTCTCCTGTTTCTCCTTTTTTATATCTGAACTGTGCATCTGAACTAAGTCTGCATGCTTAGTTCAAATACAAATACAAATACCCCAGTCACTATGCTGAAAACTAAATGATTTTCTTCAGAACTGGATGGAAGTTCATGATTTCAATTTGCCAACACCACATTAATGTCTCACAAGGAACACAAAGTTTCATCTACGTTTTCTCTGTCTACTGCATCACTGTTAATGATAACCACAGTTAAAGGGAAACTAAGAAAGTATAAGTATTGGTCTCATATGCAATGTTACCGTTTTTCTTTTTCTTTAAATTTTTTAAAATTAGACTTACTCATTTTATGTGTGTTTTGCCAATATGCATGTATACATACCACGCACATGCTTGGTGCCCACGGGGGCAGAAGAAGGCAATGGAACCCCTAGAACTAAAATTGATTATCAGTAGACTACTGTAAACCACCACCTGGGTGCTAGAAATTGAACTCAGGTGCTCTACAAGAGCAGCTAGTGCTCATAGTCACTGAGGTGTCTCTGCAGCCCCTGTGATGTTATCTTTTTCTTACAGCCCCATAATTACTAGTCTTAGTGATTCTATTTTCACTTAATGTGGAGGCCCAAAAAGGCCTATTTCCAAATTGACCAAAGGTCACAGAGTTTGGGACTTGCTTCTAGTTCCTTCAAGGTTATTGTGCTTAAACCCCAGACAAAGGTCCCACCTAGTTGTAATCAGAGTTCTGCTCTCTCAAGATTATTGTCACAGTGTCAACAAGTATGGCAATTGTCAGATCTTCTGCTCCTGGAATAGGGAAGTAGTTTGTTCCTACCTCAAACAAAACTCTAAGGATCCAAGTAAGTTCCAACTCCCTTTCTGGAAATCACTTGGGATTCCACCCAAGGAGTGGTTTGTCTACAGAGTGTTTGGTCTAGGGTGTGAGAGTGACTTGGCGACTTGCTTTGTTCTAGCAACAGAATGTTTGACTATGAACGTAGCCAGAGACTTTCAATTGGTATGTTCATTTTCTTGTATCATGTTAATGCAGTTTTTTTGTCTCACTCTTACCTTTTGGGGTCAGGGATATTTTAAGCAGCTGAAATCAAGCACAGGTGAATTTTCAGTACTCACTGAAAAATCCCCTCCTAATACTATCCTATATGTTTCTGTTTTATTATTTTCATTTGTGGTTTCTTATTCTTTCCTATATTTCTAACTACCACACCTTTACCCTGGCAGGAGGTATTTTTGTCAAGGTTGGTCTCTGACAACTTAATATGTCTATTTCCAATCTAGCCACCAAAAATCTTGGTATAAATAATGTAATTTCTACTATGACATGGCATGAACTTTTAATTGGTTCCTTGGCTTCAACTAAAGTCTTATAGAATTTAAAACATCAACTTTACTAAAATCCAAACTGGTCTTTTAAAAATATTAAGATTCATCTACTTAAAAATTTCAGTAGAACCCGGTGGTAGTGATGCAGGCCTTTAATCCCAGCAGGTGAATCGCTGTGAGTTCAAGGCCAGCCTGGTCTACAGGGCTAGTTCCAGAACAGCTAGAGCCATACTGAGAAATTCTATCTTAAAAAAATAAAATAAAAAAAGTTCAATAGAGTCACAATTGCTAAAATTAAACCCAAGGACTCACAAAGGCCTACAAAGATCTGAATAGTCTGCCCTTGCTGAGCACTCCAACCTGCACCATAACAACACCATCCCTGACAATAGGCTTATGCCACATCACTTCCACTTCCTCAGCATACCCTTTCAGTAGCTGCTTCACAGCTGTTCTCCATCACACTGCTTCATTTACAAGGAACCCAGCACATTTAAGCAAGCCTGATAACTCTGACATTCTGCAACACCTCTAATAGTATTAGAAAAAATAGGAAACACTCAAACTTTACAAATAAATGAATGAGTAAAAACTGCAAAGAACTCCTGTTTGAATTCTCAATACTCTCACAGTTCATATCTAAGATATACAATACATTATCTTAGGTTTCCTTTTTAGGCAAACAATAAAAAATTAAATTTACTTCCTCCTCAAAAAGACCTTTCTCATTCCTTTAACTTTTGTGTGTATTCATGTGTACAAGAGTGTACATACAGAGGTTGGGCTGAAGGTATCAATTTTAAGGTAAGGTTCTCATTTGCTGCAACTTCAAGTAAACTAAAACAGGTGGTTAGTGAGCCTCCAGGAATCAGTCTCCAATTTCCACCTCCCCCATAACATCTGCAGTCATGCCTGGGTCTTCAGTCTTTATGTGGACTCAGGCCCTCACATTTGTGTACATGCGTTTTCAACAAAGCCATCTCCTCAGGCCTCAGCCAAACTGGGCATGTAAAATTATAGTCCACCCTCTCATACTCTTACTATTTCTCTCTTGATAATTATCCTGTTAATAGTTGTGATTTCTTATAAATTGTATATAACAAGTTACTTTTAAACAAGCTGTTCCTTAACAAAATATTTAAAATTACTTATTGAGTAATAAAATCAGTAAAACCATAATAAGTCTTTACTTAACTCTTCCTAAACTCAAGCAAAAAACAAGATTAAAGAATTTTTTAAGATGTACATATCAACATAAACTCATATACATGCATAAAAATTACCATATACTGATCTATAAACTAAAATCTTCCCTAGAATATATCTGCAAGGGTCTTTCAAAAGCAACAGAATTGTTATAAATTGTTTAATTATGCTATAAATTTAATTAATAAACGAGCGAAGAAATTTTATAAACTTACCTGATAACATACGTTCTAAATGGTATAATATGTTGCATAACAGCAGGAATATGGAGCCATATCCTAATCTATAAGTAAATGCAAACAAAACAATGTATAAGAAAGATGTGAAAAATGTTAGTGCCTTCCGCTTGATTTAAAACAAGAGCAATTAATATTTGACTGCCTCTTAAACCCTACCTTTCAGTTATACATTCTGAATAGGATAAGCTAGAAAAAAGTTATAATTCATCAATTAATCTAATTTATATACAATAATATAAAATCAACTTGAAAATAAATACTAAAACCATGCTTTTCCATATCTTTGTATGCCAGCAAATATATAATATATATATATTATATATACACACACATGAATAAACTGTGTGTGAAGTACGAGCTGAAAAGACAGCTCATTGTCTCTCTCCCTCTCTCTCACATAGTCTCTCCTCTCTTTCTCTTTCTTACAAATCTTAGATTTATTTATTTTATTCTAAGTCTATGAATATTTAGCTTATAAGTATCTCTGTGCTTCTGTGCATCCTAAATCTGGAGTTTGTATGATTGAGAATTGTCTTGTGGATGTTGGGAAGCGACCCCAAGTGAGCTGCATGAACAAGAAGTATATTTAACCACTAAGCCATCTCCACAACCCAAAGAAAAATTTTAAAGAAACATTTGTCCCATGGTGGTAGCACATGCCTTTAATCCCATCACTTGGGAGGCAGAGGCAGGTTGATCCCAAGTTAGTTCATAGCCAGCCTGGTTTTATGGAGCAAGTTTGAAGACAGTTAACACTGTCTCAAAAAAAAAAAAAAACAAACCCTACAGAAACATTTGTCTGCTTATAGAAGAGAGAACACTGTAAAGATTAAACCAATTTAAACTGAAGACTCAATGCAACCAAATGAGGTGTATGTTGTGTGCAAAGTATAAAAAGTGACTCCAAGTGCAAAGATCAAAACGAGTTCAAATGTTCCAAGAAACTGTCTGCTTTACCAGAAAGCAATATTTCTTACAAGCTCCAGAAATTAGCAAAGAAATCAAGAAAACTGAAGGATGATGTTAGATATGAATACGCTTTTCAGGTTTACGTTGGCTACCTTTGCACTAATAAAATTCTAGTAAGATTCTAACCACACATTAAATGTCATTAACAGGGGAAAGAAATGTTCACTGCTCCCAATTGCTTAATCTCACTTTTTCATAAAGTAGAAAAATAAAATTTTTACAAAACTGTCAGCTTTCTGACCTGGCATGGAAATACGTGAAAATACATAATCCCAAACTAATTTTGTATATTCAAAAGGCTCTGTTAGTCCTCTTGTAAAAACAGGGAGAGTGGGTGAGACAGAATCTCATTATGTATCACCAGCTGGTTGGAACTCTGTATCAGGACCCCTTCAATTCAGAGATCCACCTGACTCTGCCTCCAGGGTACTGGAATGAAAAGATGTACCCTAACCCTAACCCCTAGTAAAAGCAGTATTAAGACAGTTCAATCTATTCTGTCCACTGTAGCATTACTAAAACCACTATGAAAAACTAACATCCGATTTTTAATAACTAACCTACATTATTTTCAAAAGCATCTTATTTATAAAGTTTATTGTCCTTCAACTTTTCTCCAGACGTACTAAAATTTTTAAATTCTATACCATAGTTGACATATTATTAATAAAAGATATTATGTTTGAGACAAGAAAACCCTGAGTAAGAGGTAAGAGCTGAGGAAGAGTACTATAAGCTAAAACCAATTATGCCTCATGGTAAAATATAAAACAATAGGAATGGGTGAATTTAAGATGTAAGAATTAGTTAATAAGAAGCCTAAGCTAATGGGCCAAGCAGTATTGTAATTAATACAGTTTTTGTGTGATTATATTGGGTCTTGGCAACCAGTAAACGAACAAGCAGCCTTCACCTACAAATTTTAAACTAAAAAAGAAACAATAAACTACTACCTGGGTCTTAGTAGGGAAACCTCCTCTTTTATGTTCTACTGCTCTAATCTGTGATAAATGTTAATAAACTGCCTTTCCTACAGACTTAAAGGTCAACAGAAAATAACAATTTTAAAAAAGGTTTCTTTTCTTAAAGAAAAATAATAATAGCTAGAGCTATTATTTCTAAGAATGTATCTATACAAGTTGGCTATTTGTGCAAAATTGAGAAATATACTAACAATCAGATTAGGAACTGCTGAAGATAGTCAGATGTGGTGGCACACAACCTTTAATCCCAGCACTTTGGAAAAAGAGGCAAGTGGATCTCTGAGCTAGAGCACAGCCTGGTCTACATAGTTCCAGGACAGCCCAGACTGAATAATGAAAGCCTGTCTCGCCTAACAGTGGTGGTGCACGCCTTTAATCCCAGCACTCGGGAGCAGAGGCGGGCAGGTCTCTGTGAGTTCGAGGCCAGCCTGGTCTACAAGAGCTAGTTCCAGGACAGGCTCTAAAGCTACAGAGAAACCCCGTCTCAAAAACAAAACAAAACAAAACAAAAAACCTGTCTCAAAAGACAGACAGACAGACAGGAGAAAGAGAGCGCTACTCTTCACAGACATAAAAATCTAGTTCCCACAAAATATAACTATTCTTTTATGGGACATGTGGTCTACACTGTGAGAGAAATAAGTACTCGAAAAGGCCAGTCTATCTGTGCTAGATCATATATCAGGATTCAGTTTTCTTTCTCTTTATAGGAAAAGGAGCTGATTATCCTTTCACATTCTGTGTGAAAACTCATGTAAATTTGTAGATTCCCAAAGAGGGGCTATTTTCAAGAAAAGAAATGGACATTAACAGTGTGACGACAGTGAATCACATAAATTAAGGGAATTCAGAGACTGAGGTAAATATAGGCTAAATAACAATTTCTAACAAAACACAAAGACAACACTGTGCTGGAGATAGGACTTCACTATGCAGAACACACTATCCTTGAACTCAGAGACGCATCTGCCTCTACAGTACTGGGATTAAAGGAATGCATTTCTATGCCCAGCATCACTCGTTTTTATTTATAAACTTCAGGAAGGGTGGGATCAAAGCACCAATAGTAGGTTAAAAAAAAATGTCAAAATTTCTAATATTTATAAGTTGGTTTTTGGGTTTTTTTGTTTTTTGTTTTTCTGAGACAGTTTCTCTTTGAAACAGTCCTAACTGTCCTGGAACTCACTTTGTAGACCAGGCTGGCCTTAAACTGAGACCCACCTGCCTCTGCTTCCTAAGTGCTGGGACATAAGGAATTTATAAGTTTTTAATTTAAATGAAATGATTTGCATTTGATTTTAGTTTCTCAGAAAGGTTCATATTGCCCAGTCTGAACTCAATCCTGCTTTATAGCCAAAGCTAGACTAGGTTAAGTTTCAAGGGAAGAAGCAGGGGAAGAAGCAGGGCAAGAAGACTAAGCCAAAATGAACAGAATTTCTATAGGCAAAATAAGAGTACTCAGTTAGGGGCTGGAGAGATGGCTCAGCGGTTAAGAGCATTGCCTGCTCTTCCAAAGGTCCTGAGTTCAATTCCCAGCAAAAACATGGTGGTTCACAACCATCTGTAATGAGTTCTGGTGCCCTCTTCTGGCCTGCAGGCATACACCCAGACAGACTATTGTATACATAATAAATAAATATTTAAAAAAAAGAGTACTAAAATGCATAATAACATAGTAATTAAGTGGTTACACAGACATCAAGTGGTTACAAGACATCATAGCAACTTTAAATTGAGGACTGGTTTGTTTGTTTTTGGTTTGCCAAGACAATTTTCCCTATGTAGCTTTGGAGTCTGTCCTGGAAATTGCTCTGTAGACATGAACTCATGGAGATTCACCAGCTTCTGAATCCCGAGTGCTGGCATTAAAGGAGTGTGCCACCAATGCCAGGCATATTTTCTTTCCTAGTTGTATTATGTGAACACAGACACTTGATTACCACAGCACATGGCTGGAAGTCAAAGGATAACTCAAGAGTGTGTTCTCTTCAACCTTATCAAGCACTTCACACTTCGCCAGGCCAAGACTGCTTTTACTGTTATTAAACTCCACTCAAACTCAACTTAAAGAATTCTCTAAGGAATTTTATTATTCATCATTCTCACTTTAAGATCAATAGCTAATATTTTAAACTTAACGGAAAAAAAAGCAAATATAAAACCAAAGGGGCCGAGGTCAGCCAAAAGCAGGCCTTGTCTAACATACACGAAGTCTAAATGGCATATTACACTACATACTATACATACTTCTTCTAGGTAAAACTTTCAACATATCAGAAAACATGGAATTATGGATTTAAAATTAATTTTGGAAAAAACTCATTAATTTAAGAAATACACAGGTGTCCACCCCACCCCTTTCCAGAGCACTGACACTGGAAAGACCACACTGGAAGCACGGCTGCACAATGCTGACCAAGGGCTTTTCACAAGCTATTTTTACTTTTTAAACTTATATTCAAATAAGTTTATACCAAATGTAAGTTGGTACAAATAATTATACCAAACTTCAGGTTTTAGTTAAATTACATCTAATTTTAGCAATGCTCTTTCTGAAACGTCCACAGTAAGTAAAGGTTAAATATATAGGTAATAAAATTACTTCTTTCAGACGATTTTTACTGTGCCTCACAGTTCCAACAGTGTTAAGGGAAAAAGAAACATTATAGCTTTTTATGTAATGTACAGTGAAGTCAGACATACTTCAGCAGTGAAATAGACAACCATCACTTAAATAACAAAAAACACTAAAAAGCGAAAAGTTTTCCCAGAACAAAAATCCCAAAAGGTTAATTTCAATAAAAGCCACCTACCTTTGATTTTACAAAAAAGAGATAAAAATAACCTTAAACTATTTTAAATTTAAAAATTAATTTTGTTCAGATTTTAATTTTATTGCCCCTTTAAAACACCGTTCAGTTATTTATTTATTTATTATGTATACAATATTCTGTCTGTGTGTATGCTGCAGGCCAGAAGAGGGCACCAGACCCCATTACAGATGGTTGTGAGCCACCATGTGGTTGCTGGGAATTGAACTCAGGACCTTTGGAAGAGCAGCCAGTGCTCTTAACCTCTGAGCCATCTCTCCAGCCCCAATCATTCAGTTTTTTAAATTATGTAAAAGATGATTACATCTGCAAACTACTCAAAACTTGCCATTTCTTGACAAAAAACAACAAAAAAAAACTCGTGATACTGAAATATAAGATGTTGAGCTAAAAGAATTCAAGACTAATTCCAAATAATACTTACATTAGAAACAACTGTAATAAATGCATGTGCTATAAGAAACGGCAATGTTTCAGGAGTTCCATATTCAAAGCAATCCTTCATGAGAGAAAGGCCATTTTTTCCACAAAATAGACAGACATAACGAAGCAAATGCAAGGGAACTTCTACATCCTATAAAACAAACAAAAAGTGTATAAATTTTAAACGTATCAGAAATAATTTTCAATTTTAAGAAGCATTAAAAAAATATAAAAACAAATTCAAAAGAAAACATTTTCCATAAACCTTAGATTAAGGAAGATAAAAACACTTACATTCATATCACAGAATGCCCCTAATATGTTACTTTCTTGCGTCGATATATCCTAATTTTAAAAAAAGTAAATATTAGGTCATTATTAAATGATAATCAAAATTCATTAATTTTCTCAAAGTGATCTTATAAAATCTCAAGAAGTATTTTATAGCCATCAACAGCAACATCTCCTATGAAGTTATAGTAACCCAGCTCTTAAAGCCTTCTGAAGGAAAGTCCTGTCCGACAGACTACACCATCCTCCTCCTGGTAGGTTTCTTTCACAGTACTTAGCACACATCAGGCAAGTGCTCTACAACTGAGCTAAGCCACTACACTGTTTTTTGTTTGTTTTTTCTGTTGTTGTTGTTTTTGTTGTTCTCTTTTTGAGATAGGATTTCCCTGCAGGAGCCCAGAATAATAGCCTTGAATTCATGATTTTTCTGTCTCTGTCTTCACAGAGCTGACATTACAGCTGTGCACAACCACACTGGGTTTATTTTTTCTTTTCAAATAAAAGCAATTTTAATAATGTATGTTTTCCTTTAAATCATGGTGCAGGTGGGCTGGATAAATTGCTGTATAGTGTTAGAATGCTTGCTTAACATGTATAAAACCCTGGGGCAAACTCTTTATTTATTTACTTACTTATTTTGGTTATTTGAGACAGGGTTTCTTGGTAGTTTAGAAGCCTGTCCTGGAACAAGTTCTTGTAGACCAGGTTGACCTCGAACTCACAGAGATCTGCCTGCCTCTACTTCCTGAGTGCTGGGATTAAAGGGGTGCACCACCACAACACGGCTCCTGGGTTGGATCTTAACAACTGGGGGTTGGGGGAGAACATAACTCAAAAGAGTCAGGCTGAGTCTCATAAAAATACAACTTAGATGATTTTCAAACCACACTCCGTAATTTGCTAGAAAGAGACTCCAGAGTTTCCTAATGTGTAGTTCCATATCTCAAATATAAACTGTGCCAGGTAATGATAATACATAATCCCAGCACTTGGGAGGCAGAGGCAGGTGGATCTGAGTTTGAGGCCAGCCATCTACATAACAAGACCCAGAACAGATAGGGCTACACAGAAAAACCCTGTCTGAAAGAAACCAATAAATAAATGAATGAATTTAAACTGCCTGAAGTACACTTAAACATTGTTGGTAACCATATAAGCAAATATGGTCTCTATGGGTAACCCATGAGTATTGAAGTAAATATGGGTAAGTATTGAAGGTAGGTAAACAGTACCTTCAATACTTAAAGTATTAATTATCTGGTTTAGACCTGCAGATGATCTTTTGAATGCTTCAGTCTAAAGACGTATCAAGAGAAATGGTGAAAAAATGTTTGTATGATCATGTTCACAGTAACTGATAACAAATCTAAATACAACTAACAGCCACTGATCAGATAAGTAAATAGTAGTACAAGCGCCCAATCCTAGATCACCTATCAAAAAGAAAATACTCTAAAAACTGAGATATGGTAGAAGTTTGTCCTACTAAACTGCAGACATATGATATATAGGTTATACCTTAAAGGGCAGTAGTGGCACAGGCATTTAATCCCAGCAGAAGGATCTCTGTGAGTTCAAGGCCAGTCTGGTCTAGGAAGTTCCAGGACAGCTAAGCCTGTCCCTCAGAAAAAAGCAAAAAACAAGCAAGCAAAAAGAACCTATTAAAAGGTAGGCAGTGTTGGTGGACTTCTTTAAGCCAGTGCTCTGGAGTCAAAGGTAGGAGAATCTCTTGAGTTCAAGGACACCCTTGCCTACAGAGCAATTTCCAGGGCAGTCGGAGGTACACAGAGAAACGCTATCTCAAAACCCCCCCTCCAAAAAACAGGCCCGTTGAAAACAAAATGGATAGGAAAAAATAAGATTTGTATGTTCGGGGAAAAAAAAAAGGGTAAGACTATTCTGTCTATATTATATTTATTTCTGTAAGAACAGAACTTATGGTCAAGATCTAATTATAAAAATTATTTGAAAACACAATCACTCTATTGGATAGCACAGACTGGCCTGGAATTTACAATCCTCATGGTGTCGGTTTTCTAATGCTAAGAGTTCCAGTATGAAATCTTTCCTTGCTGATCACAACTTATATGTACAACGGAGTGGGATTTGAAACAGGGTTTCATATAGCCTAGGTTGACTTTGAATTCCCAAAGCAGCTAGGGATGACTTTGAACTCCTACCACCATCTGCCAAGAGCTGAGATAATAGTTGTGCACCAATATACATTTCTTTTTAAAGTCTAGAAAGATATTAACTAATTAGTAATAAGGTTAAAAGGCTGTGTTTTGTCACTGAGGAAGCATTGAGAGAAAATATGAGATCCAAGGCTTGTATAGTTTTTATTTTGTATACTGTTTTCAATTTGTCACACTAAATACATTCAACTGAAAGTGATACCAAGAAAACTCATTCATTCATTCTTTACAATTACGTGATTCACATAAAGCAGAATTGTTCAAGTAAGTTTGAAAATGACTGACAAATCACAGCACTCTCAGAACCCTGCACATGAACTAAAATTATCCAAATAATTTTCTTTTGTTTGTGTGAGACAGTCTGAAGTTATAGTACTAGCTGTCCTGGGACACACTATGAAGACCAGGCAAGCCTCTGCCTTCCAAGTGCTGGGATAAAAGGTATGGCCCACAACACTGAGCCCCCATGATCAGGCGGAATAAAGAGATAGCTCAGCTCTTGAGAGTACTTGCTGTGGCTGGGCAGTAGTGGAGTACACTTTTAATCCCAACACCTCAGAAGCAGAGGCCAGCCTGGTCTACAAGACCAGTAGACCAAGAAAAAACAGGGTTACTCAAAAAAAAAAAAGAAAAAGAAAAAAGCAGAAAATCTTCATTAACCCTACATCAGACAGAGGTCTGATCTCCAAAATATACAAAGAACTCAAAAAATTGGACACCAAAAGATCACATAATCCAATAAAAAAATGAAGTTCAGACCTAAACAGAGAACTCTCAACAGAGGAATCTTTGAAAGACACTTAAGGAAATGTTCAACATCCTTAGACAACAGAGAAATGCAAATCTAAACAATTCTGAGATTCCATCTTACACCTGTAAGAATGGCCAAGATCAAAACCACTGATGACAACTTATGCTGGAGAGGTTATGGGGAAAAGGCAACACTTCTGCATTGCTGGTGGGAATGCAAGCTGGTACAACCCCTTTGGGTGTCGGTGTGGCAATTTCTCAGAAAATTAGGAAACAACCTTCCTCAAGACCCAGGAATACCACTTTGGGGTATATATCCAAAGGATGCTCAATCGTGCCAAAAGGACATATGCTCAACTATGTTCATAGCCGCTTTGTCACAGCCAGAACCTGGAAACAACCTAAGTGCCCTTCGACTGAAGAATGGATGAGGAAAATGTGGTATATTTACACAATGGAGTACTACACAGCAGAAAAAATAACAACAGCTTGAATTTTGCAGGAAAATGAATGGAGCTAGAAAACATTATTTTGAGTGAGGTAACCCAGACCCAGAAAGACAATTATCACATGTACTCACTCATGGGTGGTTTTTAAACATAAAGCAAAGAAAGCCAGCCTACAATCCACAATCCCAGAGAACTTAGACAACAATGTGGACACTAAGAGAGACTTATATAAAATCTACATGGGAAGTAGAAAGTATAAAAAAAAACAAGATCTCCTGAGTAAATTGGGAGCATGGGGATCTTGGGGGAGGGCTCAAAGGGGGAGGGAGAGGCAGGGAAGGGAGCAGAGAAAAATGCAGAGCTCAATAAATATCAATTTTAAAAAAGTAAAAAACAAAACAAAACAAAAACCCAAAGAAATCTGGCCAAATCTTTTAATGTCTATAAGCCAAGTAAATCCGTCCTCTATCAAATAAGGGCACTGACTAGGTCTCTAGTCATTACTATTAAAATATGAATAACATGAGTCTTGAACCTTTCCCTCATAAAAGACTTTATCAAGTTACATCTCTTAAAAATAAAAATTCAAGTAAAAAGCTTAATCAGGAAAGGTTGGCACAAGAATAAAAGGTAAGACTAGATGGCCTGTGGATTCAAAGAAAAGAAAGCTGGGCCTGGTGGTACACACCTGCAACCCAGCACTTAACAGGTAAAGGCGTCAGGACTGTGAGCTGAAAGCTAATGTATGCTACAGGGTGAAGCCTCGTCTCAGTAAACAACAAAAGGGTAAACTAGAAATTAAGTGTCAGTGCACTACTCATTAAACGTTGGCCTAAAACAATTATCGGTGGATACAAACTCATATGTATAAATATATACAGCCTAACTCTAGGATATATATAGACTATACCAAGCCTGCGATCTAGGGCCGGGCATGGTGGCATACACCTTTTAATCCCAGCCTTTAAGAGGCAGGGGCAGGCCAAGTCGACAAGTGAGTTCCAGAACAATCAGAGATATTATACAGAGAAACCCTGTCCCAATCCCACGAAACTCCACAAAACCCCACAAAAGACTGTGATCGAGGACCTTCTGAGAACTACAATTAACAATTAATTCAGTAAGAAAACTCTTATGGTTTTTCAGAAAAATAATTTTTAAAGTTTTTATAAAAAATTTTAAAGTTTTTAAATCAAAATTTTAATAAAATTTCAATAAAGTAATTTTACCTCAAGCATTTCATGATACCGTTAATTTCAACCACGTAACCACACAAAATTGTCTTGAAAAAAGTAACACGGTTTTTTACTCCAAAAAAAAAGTATAAGCAGTAACTATAACATTTACAGGTTATCATTTTTAAAATCCAAGAAGAAAACAAAGATAACTGATGATTATATTTATTTTAAGAACAAAGACTGGAGAGGTGGCTCTGTGGTTAAGAGCACTGGCTGCTCTTTCAGAGGTCTGAGTTCAATTCCTAACAACCATATGGTGGCTCACAACTACCTGTAATGAGATCTGGTGCCATCTTCTGGCCTGTAGGTAGAACACTGTATATTTAATAAATCTTGGTGGGGAAAAAAGAAAGAACAAAATAACAGATGTAGATTCATTGTACATGCTTTTTCTGGTTTCGAATGCTTTGAGCCAAGGTCAAGTTTGACTCAGAAAGTCAAACTGTTCTAGAATTTATTATGGTTGGCCCAAACTGGCCTCAAACTATGATGATTTTTCCACCTCAGTCTCTCCTGAGAACTGATATTAAAGGCATGAGCTATCACATCCAGTTTCATTAATTTTTAACTAACAGGGTGTTGAGGAAGAGCTAAGTGGATCTGTAACTTCCAGGACAGCCTTATCTACAATGCAAGCTCCAGGCAAGCTACCTGAGGTTCTGCCCACCAAAAAAATAATTAATTGGATAAAATTAATTTCTGAATAGAGTTTACATGATTCCTAATGAAAGTATTTCTAGTATCTTTCAATAAGAATTTGAAGCATGAAAACACAATTTACACTGCATTCTAATAAATGTTTAGGAAATTAGATTAATTTTATACATGTACATAGTATTTTGCCTGCATATAAATCTGTGCGCCGTGTACAAACAATGCCTTTGTAGGCCAGAATAGAGTATAGATTACCCTAGAAGGATTGATCCCTTGGAACAGACAGTTGTGAGCTTCCACATGGGTGCTAGGAATCCAACCTGAATTCTCTGCAAGAGCAGCCAGTCATCTCTTTAGTCCCTGAAAATCACACTTTTAGCAATTCATTTAAAAAAAAATCTGACACTTTTTGGTATCTTAAATGTATCTTATAATATTCTTTACAAAGTTTCTACACAAAAACAACACAGTAAATTATAGAAGAAAGCAGAATCTATCTCAAAATATCCTTATGAATATTTCTAATAAAGATAATAATTTCATGGGCTTTCTTTACTCAATACAATGTGAAAGTATTCCAATAAAGGACTATTCTTTTTCAGATGAAGAAAAGTTGGTAGTATGAAGGTTACAAAAGATATAAACTGAAAAACGATAGACATGAAAAAAACAATAAGGCCATCTGATTATGGTGGCACATGCCTTTAATTCAGCATTTGGCAGGCAGAGGCAGGCAGATCTCTGAGTAAAGGCCAGCTTGGTCTACAGGAGCTCCAGGACAGCCAGCCATGGCTATACCGTTTTGAAAAAAAAAAAAAGGTGGGGGGTTGGGGGAACGGGAAAAACAAAAGAAAGAAACAACAACAACAACAACAAAAAATAAATTCTAGTACTCAGGAGGCAGTAACAAGCAGCTGCCTTTGACTTTGACATCAGCTTAGTCTACATAGCACATTCCAGAACCGCCAGGGCTACAAAGTAAAACCCTTTCTATGCATAGATGGATGGATGGTTGGATGGGTGGGTTGGATGGGTGGGTGGGTGGATAGATGGATGGATGGAAGGAAGGAAGGAAGGAAAGAAGGAAAGAAGGATAGATGGATGTGGTAGAATAACATCTCAACATATGGGGAAGCAAACTGTCCAAAATATGAATGAGGACTAGAGATACTGCTTAGTTGACAGGGTAATTTGCCTAGCAAGCACAAAGTCCTATGTCTGATCCCCAGAATCCCATAAACAGATTTGGTAATTTATACTTGTAATTCCAGAACCCAGGATGTAGAGAAGGAAGGAGTTCAAGGTCTTAGGCCAACCAGAACCCAGTTAATCATCATCATCATCATAATAATAACACTACCATTCCTCCCCACCTAGGGACGTTCACTACCCCTTTGAATGCTGAATGCCCTTATGAATTGTATCAATCACCAAAATGTAAAAAAAAATATTCTATGCTATTTCAGAGGAAATCTTACAGCTTCTACTTTTGCCTCTCTTAAACACTCCTAAATCAAAAATGTAAGGAAGCTAGTCTACCTGAGTAAAAGATGTAGCCATGAAGAAAACAGAAGAACCTAAAAAGAGCAGTCAAACCAATAAGACACAAACCTTATATTACTAAGCTTCTGAAAATGCTTATAAGAATTAAGCAGATTGGCTTACAAAAAAAAACACTTTTCAAATGTATATAATCTGCTAAGCCCTGTTTGATTATTTGAAATTCTAGAGTATGATATCTGTTTATAAAAATGAAATTAAAAAAATCTATGTGGTTCTCTTACCACAACTATTTTTTTTAATTTCATGTATAAGTGTATGCTTAAGTGTATGTTTCCCCATCACATGTATGTAGAAACCTAAAAAGGCCAGAGTCGGGTCAGATCCCCTGGAATTAGGGCTGTAGACAACTGTGGACAAATGATTGGCCGCTGGAAACAGAACCTGGGTCCACTGCAACTATAAATTTTATTTACTTTGGAGTTGGGACCTGAACTTGAGACCTCATGCAAATGATAGGCAAGCACTCTACCACTGAAGTATATGCCCAGCCATTATTTTTTTAAAGTCACAACGAACAGACTATAAAAATGTTTAAATCACTTAAAATTTAAGTTCTATGAGTTCAATTACAAATAATATGCAAATTTTCAACACAAACTGTTATAAAAAGGTCTAGAGAAAACAATTTTGACAACACCAGTAATTTTTAGAAAAATTTTCATCAATCTGGGACATGATTGTGCACACCTGTATGTAATTCAAATACTCAATTTGAGGCAAGTGAATTAAATCTCCAGGTCAGCCCAAGGATACACAGAAAGCTCAAGGCCTATAGACTACATGATTATACAGTGAAAGGGGATAGAACAGGGTAGCTTAGTCAGGAAGATTACCATCAAAAATAACTTGCTTCAGTTATTCACAGATACGGAGTGGACTGACAAGCTCAATAGGACTTGATCATAAAAAAGAGTCACAGTACCTATTTTTACATACCTCTATAGTAGGATGAGTATTATGCTTGTAAGCAGTGTATAAGGGAAACTGGATTTGAAAAATTTTTGCTACACACAGTAATAGTTTTTCCTTCTCCTCTGTACTCCATAAACTAAAAGGATCAGAACTCTTTGAAGATTCTTCCTCAGTCAGATTACAAATTCTTGTAGAGTTTGATTTTTTTTCTATTGATTTTTGTCTTTCTGCATTTCCTTCATTACATTCTCTATCTATATTTAGTGGTTCTTCCGCTTGATTACTCTCATCTTGCCACGTGGAATCTATGTTAACGGTAGTACAATGTTTACAAAGCTGGTCCCGGAGCACTTGAACTTGGGCAATCACTAGGTTAATAAGTGCACACACTACTTGGTTAAAAATCTCCAAATGCTTATATTCCTTGAAGCAGCACAGACATTGCCTACAAAAGAAAATAAAATGCAATAAATAAATGCTTCCTAGAGAGGAAACAATTATACATTTTAATAAGTCACAGACAAAACAAATACTGAAATACTTTTTAAAGCATCAATTTTCTCCTTCTGCTAGGGTAACACTGTACTGACTTTTTATAACAGAGTAACAGGCCAGTCAGGCGGTGGTAGAGCACACCTTTAATCCCAGCACACAGGAGGCAGAGGCAGGTGGATCTCTGTGAGTTCTAGGCCAGTCTGATCTACAGAGTAAATACCAGGACAAGCTTTGAAACTGCTGAGCATCATGACGAGGCTCCATAACTAGTGAGAAACCCTGTCTTCAAAAACAAAAACAAACAAACAAAAAAAAATCACAGGCTAGGGATGGTGATATATACCTTAATCCTAGCATTAGGGAAGCAGAGAAGCGGGTGGATCTCTGTGAGTTCAAGGACTGCCCAAGGTTATAGAGAACCTGTCTCAAAAAAAATAAATAAATAAAAAATAAAAAATATCAATAAACAAAAAAATAATAATAAATTTTTATTAATAAGCCGGGTGGTGGTGGTAAATGCCTTTAATCCCAGCATTTGGGAGGCAGAGGCAGGCAGATCTCCGAGAGTTCGAGGCCAGCCTGGTCTATAAGAGTTAGTTCCAGGACAGCAAGAACTGTTACACAGAGAAACCCCATCTCGAAAAAAATAAAAATAAAAAAAACAGGAAGTGTCAAGTAAGAACATACTAATCTAGTTCTCTTAAACAAATTCAATTAATAGCACAATGCCTACCATACTTCCGGTAATTAAAAATTTCGTTACTAAGTAACTAAACAATGAGCAAGTACCACCTAGTTCAAATAATATTAGCATCCAAAGACTGATGACAGTTATAATCAGCTATTACTCATGATTTATGTTTTCGAGTATTAACAAAATGTGTCCAACATAGTCCAAATTGATCACCAACACCTGTATGACCACATATAAGAATAATTTCATTTTCATAGGTATGATAAACTTGGGAATATGACCACAAAACCACTGACACACTTTCATTTGAAAAGCAAATCCTAACTTTTTTCCTCGAGTGCCGAAGCGACTCTCTGATGAATAGAATGTGGTGGAAATTAAAGGATGGGACATCTAAGAATAGGTCACAAAGACATTACAACCATGATCTGGTTAATAACACTGAAGCTGCCTATTGAAAAAGTATATAGGAAACAATTAAGACTTCCCCCAAGCACTTAATCTGACAGCAGATTCTCTAGCCCCATGTAAGCCTCCAGATGATAATACCTTAACTAAATCCTTATGATAAATCTAATGACAAATCCAACACAGAATCAACTATACCATTCCAAAATCCCTATCCCTGTCATCCTGTCTCTAATTAATTAAATATTATTTTTGGAAGAAATTGTTACAATGGTGGAATAAAAGGGCTTTTACTTCAAAGGTCTCTGCCACTATAAAATTCCATATTACCAGCATTTTTAAGGGATTTTTTTTTTTTTTAAGACAAGGTCTCACTATGTGACCCTGGATTGCCTAGAACTCACTATGTGGACCAGGCTGGCCTCAAACTCAGAGACTTGCCTGTCTCTGACACCCAAATGCTAGGATTAAAGGTATATGTATGTACGTATGTCACAGCACTTGCTCTCCCCTCCACCCCCCCGTGTGTGTGTGTGTGTGTGTGTGTGTGTGTGTGTGTGTGTGTGTGTGTGTGTGTGTGTTTATATGTTCATGTGCCTCGAAGGCCAAAGGAGGGCAGATCCCCTGGATCTGCAGTTAGGTGCAGTTGTGAACCACCAGACAAGGCACTGAAGACGGCTCCTCTAGAAAAGTAACAAGTCTTCTTAATCACTGAGCCATCTCTCCAGCACCAACCCCCAGTCCAAATTATAATTTGCATGAGGAAAAAAAACAAATAAAATGAAGAGGCAGGTAGATCTCTGAGTTGAAGTCAGAGTGATTCCAAAGTGAGCTAGGACTACAAAGAGATGCTCTCCCCTAATCTTAAAACAAACATAAAAAATTACTCAGGATGGTGGTGACGCACACCTCTAATTCCAGCACTCAGGAGGCAAAGGCAGGAGAATCTCTGAGTTAAGGCTAGCCTGGACTACCACACAAATTCTAGGATAGAGCTACACACACACACACACACACACAAAAAAAAAAAAACTGAAACACACACACACACAAAAAAAAACCAATTACTCATAATGTTTTGTTTTTTTCTGAAAAACAGTCTGCATACCTCTTCAGTCCTATCTCTCTCTTTATTTCCTCTCCAATATTTGGGATCAAATCCAGGACTTCATACAGACTGGGAAAGTCCTCTAATTGCTGAGTCACATCCCTGCCATTTTTTACATTGACAGGATCCAGGCTGATCAGAATCCTCATGCCTTAAGGACTCCAAAATTTGAGGATTACAGGCATGCACCACCACTCCAAATTCAGCTTCTTCCTATAATACTAATGGAAAATTATCTTTAAAGTGAGAAGCTGTACACTTAGGCATTTTTCTTAGTAAAGCCAGAATCTGAGTTCCTAAAGATTCTGACTCAGACTTAGAATAGGAAAGACAAATTTACTTTCAAAATTAGTTGTCAGAAAATGGGAATTGGGGTTGGAGAGATGGCTTAGTGATTAAAAACACTGGTTGCTTTTCCAGAGAACATGGGGTCAGTGTCCAGTGTCCATATGGTGGGTCACAACTGTCTATAACTTCAGTTCACAGGATCCAATGTCCTCTTCTTGCCTCTGCAGACACTGTATGTAGGAGATACATGTTGGCAAAAGGACAATAAACATAAAACTTTAAAAAAAGGAAAAATAAAAAGGAAATGAGAATTAAGGTAAGTAGTGAGTGCCTTTAATCCTACAAACATGAAGGCAGAAGCAGCTGGATCTGCGAATTCCAGACCAACAAGAGGTCAACTGTGAAAACCTATCTCAAAAACAAGAGGAAAAACATCAGAAAGACTTGGGACTTAAGAGCCTAAGGCAAGGATGAAGCAGGACAGAAAAAGAGGATTCAATAAAAGGTTATCAAGTAACTTCCCTGCCCAAAAGTTAAATTATCACAGGTAAAGACTAGAAAAAGCCTAGTTTGAGGTCGCTGTGCTCTACAAAAAGAGTGCTAGGCCAACCAAGCAACACAGTGAAACCCTGTCTGAAAACAAGAAAAGCTTGCTCACCATTTTATTTCATATAGTATAGACAATCATTTTTTTGTTTGTTTGTTTGTTTGTTTTTCGAGACAGCTGTAGTTTTAGAGCCCGTCCTGAAACTAGCTCTCGTAGACCAGGCTGGCCTTGAACTCAGAGATCCGCCTGCCTCTGTTGTCATTTCAAGGTAGCCCACCCACAGAGACTATCCAACTTACTTTGCTGTGCCTTTGTCTTAACTATAAAAGGACAGCCAACAATAAATCTTTGTAAGAGCAAAGAAAAAGACCAAAACAAACAACAAATTAAAAACTATCACCAAAGATGACAAAAACAAATAGTAAATAGATTCAGCCTTGGTGGTACACACCTTTAATCCCTGAATTCAAGGCCAGCCTGGTTTATATAGCAGTTCCAGGACTCCAGGGCAGCCAGGACTACAGTTAAAACTCTCTCAAAAAAGAAAAAGGGGGAAAAATGTGAAACCCACAAAGAATCAATAAAATGCTAAAATAATAATAATTTTTTGCTGGGCGGTGGTGGCGCACGCCTTTAATCCCAGCACTAGGGAGGCAGAGGCAGCCAGATCTCTGTTAGTTCGAGGCCAGCCTGGGCTACAAGAGCTAGTTCCAGGACAGGCTCTAAAACTACAGTGAAACCCTGTCTCAAAAAACCAAAATAATAATAATAATAATAATAATAATAATAATATTTTTTTAAAAAGACTCAGAAGTAAATGCAACACAGAATATTCTAGTTTCCTTTCTATTATTTTGATAAAGTGTCCAAAAGCAAATCAGAGAAGGACAGTGTTCACTTTATCTTACAACTCTGGGTTACAATTCCTCACTGAGAAAAGACAAGACATATAGTCATTCTGGAAGTAGGAACTGGAAGGAGAAGTCATGGAAAAAGTCTCCTTATTAGCATATTCCATGGCTTACTTAGTTTGCTTTGTGATAAAACCAAAGACCACCCACCAGAGCGGGTCACGACCTCCAACATCATTCATTAATAAAGAAAATGGCCACAGTCCTGGCATCTCTGCTATGCTGGGGTCTCAGCTGCAGCTGTGAATTCCAAGGCCAGCCTAGTGTACATTGTGAGTTCCAGGACAGCCAGGGCTAAGTAATGAGACCCTGTCTCAAAAACAAAACCAAACAAAAAAAGCAACTTTCACACAGTCAAAACCAGCACCATGTAGAAGACTCTTAACATTACCAAGTTCAACTGCCAACTTGAGAAACAGCCTTGGCTCCTCTGAACCACAACTTCTTGTGCTGATCCTGAGGAAACACTCCACAGAAGATTTCAACACTATGATACTGGTCTTTTCCTAATCACAGATGCTTTCTAAGCCATACCAAACAACCATCAATTGTCCCAGCAAAGCAAAGATTTCGTTTCAGTGTATTTTCCTTCTGTTCAGAGCTGATTCTTTAGCTGCAGCTGACCAGAAACCACAATTATTAATTCAAATAAATTACCACAAATACCCACAGAGTTTTTGCTTCTCTATATGAAATTCCACAAGGCAGGCCTCTATAATCTGCACTGCTCTCTCAACACTATTGTCCAAGTCTCCACAGAACAGGCCATTTTTAAGTGATGGCTTTTCCAGCCCAAAGTTCTCAACACTTCTACAATCTTCCCAAACAACATGACAATATCTGTCACCACAATAGCTACAACAGTGTCTGGTACCAATTTCTCTCCCAGTTTGCTGTCTGTTACTGTGGCCAAAAGTGAGTTAAGAAAAAAAAAAGATTTTATTTGGCTTAGACTTCTTGATCCACACAGTACATCATTGAGGAAAGCCAAGGCATAACACTCAACCATTGCAGGAACTTGAAGACAGGAGCTAAAGATTACCATAGAACAATGCTGCTTACTAGCTTGTTCCTTAGGGCTTACCCCTGCACAGGGGGTACCACCACTAAAACCATAGGCTGGGCCGTCCCACATCAATCATAATTCAAGAATTTCCCTATAATCTAATGGGAGCAATTTCTGAGCTGAGGTTACCTCTTCCCAGATGACCATATATTATTTAACGGTGTTAAAAATTAAATGGAAGAGAGTAAAAGGTGAGGGAGAAGAAAGGGAGACAAATATATATATATATATATATATATATATCCCCTGCATTTTTAGCAAACACTACATTAATGTTGCAGTAGATGATTCACTTATGTTTATTTTAGAGAGTACATATTAAACTTATGTGCAATACCACTTTGAGAAACTCTAAATGGGTTTAGAAATTAAAAAGAGAGCTTAGTTTAAAAATTAAATTAAAAAAACACTAACCAACACAATCACAAGAAAGCAAAAATTTTAATTGTACTTTATAATACTTAGAACCTAACAGATATTAGGTTACTGAAAGAAGAATGGATATTATAAAAACCAAAGTAGGGATTACAAAAACTGGGTCCTTTAAAGCTCAGCAAGGAGCCGAATATTAAATCATTTGCCTTTGTATGTATGAGGCCCTGGGTTCAACACTAATCACCATTTAAAATAAAAAGCTCTTTAATTGTACATAGATTTGGTTTTTTAAGTGTAGCCCTGGCTGTCCTGGAACTCACTCTGTATATCAAGATGGCCTTGAACTCACGGAGATCCACCAGCCTCTGACTCTGCTGGGGTTAAAGGCATGTGCCATCACTGCCCTGCTTGTTATATGCCTTTTAAATAAATACATCGTTTATCATTTTAATTCCTAACAGAAGGCCTAACAGTTCCCCAGAAAGAAAGACAAAGATTGACACTGAGGAGAAAAAGAAAAGCATGCAACCAATCAAAAACTACTAATAGGTTTAGAGGGCAGATGAAAGTGAGGAAATAAAAATTCAAGGGTCTTTAGTATTCTTATTTCAACTTACTGGAAATTTTAAATTAATATAAAGAGAACTAATGAAAGATAAAAAGCATCAAGATCGCCGGGTGGTCTTTGGTTTTGAAAAAAGCATCAAGATCAAAATTTAAGTGAAACTCAACAGAAATAGTTAAATGTACAGAATGCACAAAAATGAAATCACTAATCAGAAGAGGGGATATATCTGAAGCATAAACACTAGTTCTAACAGCATAATAATCAGTTTAAGATTTTTCATACATGGTCATATGCTAATCCAATCAACAACAGCTTTTAGGGTTCTTAAGTTAAGCTTAGATATCAATTACTGAGTTTTAATTAGAGTAATTTTCTGCTGAAAGTAATGGTTTCCTGGTGTCTGGTCTCCCTCTCACATAGATATGCATATATAAAAAGTTCTAAGATTCACATGACAGAAGATAAGTGATATTTGTCTTTCTGAGTCTTGGTCACCTCATTTAATGTAATATTTCTCAGTTTAATACACTTTCCTTCAAATGGCATAATTCTGGGTTTTTTTCACTTTTTTTTTTTAAGATTTTAGAGACAGGGTTTCTCTGTGTAGTCCTAACTGTACTGGAACTCTCTATTAACCAGGCTGGCCTCAACTCAAAGATACACTTGCCTCTGCTTCCCAAGTGTTGGGATTAAAGAGTTGTGTGCCACCACCAAAACCCAGATAATTCTATTTTTCTTTACAGATGAATACAATTCCACCATGTATATATACCACATTTTCATTTACTGATGATTTATTATATTTACCAACTATTATGAAAACAGTAACAATAAACATAGATAAGCAAGTATCTATAATAGGATGTAGTCTTTCAGATAGATGTCCAGGAGCCGTACAAATGGATCATATAAAAGTTCTATTTAACCAGGCCTGGTGGAGCCAGTCTTTAATCCCAGCACTCGGGAGGCAGAGGCAGATGGATCTCTGAGTTCAAGGCCAGCCTGGTCTACAGAGGAAGTTCTAGGACATGCTCTAAAACTGCTGGTCATCATGACATACACCTATATTTCTACACTACTCAGAAGATTGAGGTAGAAGCCCAAGTTTTAGCCCAACTCTGGGACAACTAGAGCTACACAGACAGTGTTTCAGAAAAACAACACTGGATCCCTGGAATACAATGAAGCACTACCTCCACAATTCTGAGAGAAAGGAACTTTCCACCCAAAATCCTGTATCCACCAAAAGCATACATAGCAAAAGCACACATATAGGCTAGACACTTTAGACATGCCAAGTCTAAAACCATGTTTTCCATATAACATTCTGGCACATCTTTGAACAGCATTTTTACTTTTACAGGTATGCTAAGAATCAATAGCAACTATATTGAAAGGACGTGTTAAAGTGAAATCCTGTATCATAAAAAGGTTACAGTTATACCTAAAATTGATAGATGAAGCAAGAGTTACAAGATAATACAATTTCAAAAAGCAGAATATTAAACTATTACTTGCAAATAGAAAAGGATTGAGAAGGAAACTAAAAGTACTATATACTTTCTCCTTCAGTTGCATCTTAGAGTAGAACCTAGAATTTGCTTCATTGACCAAGCTGGCTTCAAACTCAGATCTACCTATCTGTGTGGATATACATGTGCCACCATGCCTGCATCACTGACTTATAAAACTTGCATAGATTTGGGAACAGAATCTATCCCAGGTACATGAGCTGGCTTTTTTTGGGATGCCTTGCTCAGCCTTCATGCACGGGGGTGGGGCTTGGTCCTGCCTCAATGGGAGACCTTACCTTTTCAGAAGAGTGGATAGGGAATGGGTTGATGGGGTGAGCAGGAAGAGGGATAGGAGGAGAAACTGTGGTTGTTATAAAATGAATTAAAAAGAAACTAGTATAGATTTCTTGTATTTATTCTTCTGCATCAAACATACCTTTCCTACCTTTATCTCCATTCTACATCTAGTATTTCCAGCCTGGTTATGAACTTATTTCCCAAGTAAAATGATATGCTTCCATCTGAATTTAAATTTATACTTAAACACATGTAATGAGGGATGATAATGTAATGAGGGATAATGAGCTTGGTGGGCAAAGCACTTGCTATACATTACTAACGACCCGAGTCCAATCCCTGAAACCACAGAAGGAAAGGATGACAAAACTTGCACACTCTCATGAACACACACTAATAAGCCTTTTAAGTGCAGTGATAGCATAAAACATGTAGCTCCAATTTATTTTAGTAGTAAATAAATACTCATGAAGAACTATAAGACAAGTAAGATAACAGACCGTCCTAGAATTCCACAACACGCATCCACTATCATTTTCCCTATTCTGATCTACTATTGAAAGCATTAAAGAACTGAAGAGATAAATGGCTCAGTAGTTAGGAGCACTGGCTGCTCTTCCAAGGACCCTGGTTCAGCTCCTAAAACCCACACAGAGGATAACAACCATGAGTAACTTCAGTTCCAAGGAATCCAAAGCTCTCTTGTGACTTCTCAGGACACCAACTATACTCATGGTACACATACTATACATTTTTATGTTATAAGATGTAGCATGTTTGTTCACTGATCACTAACAATAATAATACTTCAAATGCATGCAAGCAAAACATTCATACATATAAAATTAAAACATGTAAAAAATTTAAAGACCGGGCTGGAGAGATGGCTCAGAGGTTAAGAGCACTGACTGCTCTTTCCAGAGGTCCTGAGTTCAATTCCCAGCAACCACATGACGGCTCGCAACCATCTGTAATGAGATCTGGCGCCCTCTTCTGGTGTGTGGGCATACATGGAAGCAGAATGTTGTACACATAAGAAATAAATAAATCTTAAAAAAAAAAAATTTAAAGACCTATTACAACACAGTATTCCAGATGTAAAAAACTCCCCAAACATTTGAAACTAGTAATCCTTTCTTACAGGATAACTACTTCTATTTTTTTTAATTTATTTTTATTTTATGTACACTGGTGTATGTCTGTCTGTATGTCTGTGTAAGGACACCGGAACTACAGTTATGAGCTGCCATTTGGGTGATGGGAATTGAACTGGGGTCCTCTGGAAGAGCAGTCTGTGCTTTTAAAACTGAGCCATCTCTCCAGCCCGACTGCCTACTTCTTACAGCAAAACAAATTTGCTGAACGTTTTAACTGCCACAGCAAGCACCAGGGGTCAGCTATGCCAGCCCATAGCTGGTTCTCAGACTAGTAGTTCAGCAGTGCTCAAAGGAACTGGATTAACTGGTAAGCCTTTGTTGAGGGCTTCCAGTTCTCAGCATCTAATTACCCACAGGCAAATCTAGCACTTTTTCAAATATGTTGATTTTAAAGAGGATCAATAACACTCCACTAAAAAGTTAACACCATTGTGACTTGGGTAGTATATGGGGTCACAGGCCGTGGTAACAGGCTCTAACTCTAAGGCATGAACTGACTTTGTGGAGCCCATTCTCTACGGAGAGATACCTTCGGCAGCAGAGGTGGCTGTGGAGGGGTGAGGGGAAGATGAGGGGAGGAGGTTGGTCTTGCTTCAATGAGGTAATGAGACAGAATTAGTTGACTTCCAGGGGAGGCCTTAACCTCTCTAAGCATAGGATGAAGAGGGAAAGTGGGGATCAGTATGCCAATAAATAAATTAATTAATTAGTTTAAAGGGTTAATTTCAATTGTTTGGGAGTTCTTATCATATGGAAGGTTATCAGAAACAATAATACTGGCCAGGTGAGGTAGCTACACCTTTGATCCCAGCAGGAGAAAAGGCAGGCAGACAGATCTCTGTGAGTTCAAGGCCAACATGATCTACATCAACTTGTGTTACAAGTTTTCATTGCACACAACATGTTTGTTAAAATGAGGTCTAACTATGCAGCCAGGACTGGCCAGGATCTTGGGAATCTCCTGCCCCTACCTTCCAAGTTCTGAGATTACAGGCATGAGCCTATAATAATGTGATGATACTACACTGATTTGATAATCTGTGTGTTGTATGTGGTGACACAAATCAAACCCAGGGTTCTCACAACTGTTGAACACACTCAGCTATATTATGTCCATCCCATTCTACTGATATTATATGAAGGCTATAAACACTTTTCTCCACAAGGTCACCAAATTATTACCAATTTTTCTTTTTATTGTACTCAGCCTAATCTTTTTTGTAGGTAACTGTTAACAGGTATTTACCCCATGAAAGAAGCACAATCTTAAACTTAGTCAATAACATTTAAGTATAAGAAAATAACAAGCCAGGCGGTGGTGATGCACACCTTTAAATTCAGCACTTGGGAGGCAGAGGTAGGGGATCTCTGTGATTTCAAAGCCAGCTATACAAAAATCAATTCCAGGACAGCGAGCTGTTACACAGAGAAACCCTATCTTGAAAAACAAAAAACAAACAAACAAAAAAAAAAAAAAAAAGAAAAAGAAAAAAGTGGATGAAGAATGAGTAAAGTTTGTAGAAAACAACTGGATGCTACTGTTAGCCCTTCTCTAGTCTACCAGCATAAACAATTAAGAGTATAAGAACAAGTCAGGGAGGGTGGGTCAAGTCTTTAATCCCAGAAGACAGAAGTAGACAGGTCTCTGTGAGTTCTGGGCCAGCCAAGGCTACGTAGTAAGACACTGTATCAAATATAAAATAAAATAATTTGTCCACCCAGTTCATAGATGAAGCATAACTTTCATCCATGCCTATCTATCTCCAAAGCCACCCTCCAGCTATTTTAGGTGACCAAGCAGAGGTTCTCATTAATTTGAGGGCAAATTTGGGTATTATGATAAAGCCTATTGATTATTGTTTACAGTTGCACGTATCAAGATTTCCTTTATAATTTCACTATTTTTTTCATTTATAAAATTTCTTTGAAACCTTTATTCTTTTGTTTTTTGAGACAAGACTTTTCTGTGTAGTCCTAGCTATCACTCCATTGACCAGGCTGGCCTCAAACTCTCAGAGATCCACCCGCCTCTACCTCCAGAGTGCTGAGATTAAGGAGTGCACTACTACCACCCAACTACTTCTTTGTTCACAGACTCTACATTAAAAAATACTTATATTTACTAGTATAAAATAAAGCATGAAATTGTAATTACAACCCCAACTCCACTAATAACTATAAGTAAGATATTAGGAAAATTATATTACTTCTATGGATTTCACCTTATTCAGGATTACCCAATACATTCTGAATTTATAAGTGCTATGTTTTTCTAGTAGATGTCTATTATGTAGGCATCTAGCTATAGCTACAACAGATTCAAAATTATGACTCAGCAAATCACTTCAATTATTAAATTTTCAATTAACGTATCAATATAAAATATATATTCATATAGTCTACTCATAATGAAAGCAATGACAACTCAGTCTGAAACAATCTATCTGGTTGATATTCAGAAGAGATGTCAGCATCAACCTTGAATTTAAGTTTTAAGTACTTAAAACCTACTAACTTTTCCCAAAAACTGCTAATTTTACTAAAAGAAAAATACTGTAAAAATATCATTGCAGAATAGCTGAGATTTGAAACTAAGTTTTTCCCCCTTTGGCTTTTTCGAGACAGGGTTTTTCTGTGAAGCCCTGGCCTTCCTAGAACTTGCTCTGTAGATTAAGCTGGTCTGAACTCAGAGATCCGCCTACCTCTGCCTCCTGAGTACTTGGATTAAAGGCATATACCACCAGTGGCCGGCTTAAACGCTATACATTTTTATGTTATAAGATGTAGCACGTTCACTGATCACTAACAATAATACCTCAAATATTTTTTTAAATTTTCTATTTATTGCCCAGTGTGGTGGCATACATTTTTAATCCTAGCACTTAGGAGGCAGAAACAAGCAAATTTCTGTGAGTTAAAGACTAGTAGGCCTATACAGTGAGTTCCAAGATAGCCACAGTTACACAGTGAGACCCTGTCTCAAAAAAAAAAGTTTATATACATATACTGGGTGTGTCCCTGCACATGTGTGCATTCATGTACAGATGCCATAGCACATGTATGGAAGTCAGAACAACTTGTGAAACAGTTCTCCCCTTCTACCTTATCAATGCCCCTGATCTGAGCCTCAGCTATCAGGTTTGGTAGCAGAAGATTTTTACCCCTGAGACAGCTCTTTGTCCCACATTAAACATTTTTCTAACTCATAAAACTTTAAGAAGACTAGTTCAAATTAGGCAAAACACACAAGTGAAAAGGTATTTAGTCGGGGGGGGGGGGGGGGGGGGCCTGAGGACATACACTAAATAGTTGTTTAGTGTATACAAGGCCTTGAATTTAAAGTCAACCTTTATCTCCCCTGAAAAACTACTAGAAGGCTGGGCATATAACTCAGTGGTAAAGCCCAGCAGTTAATAGGCTGGCATTAAACTTCAGCACTGTTAAGATTGTTTGCCACCACCAATTAAAATCACAGAGACAGAAATTTAGCTTTTTTTCAAACTGACTGTATTAACAACTATGATTCTTGGAGTTTTATTCCATATATTCTCAACTTATGTATCATATAAAAATTGAACTAATGTTCATAATAAAAAGAACAAGCAGCAGATGGCTTCAAAATACATTACCACAATGAAGATAGTTTTTGCTTTAAGCTTTGAGCTTTCTATAAAAATTTTCTTATTGACGGGGTGGTGGCAGCATACAACTTTGACCCCAGCACTCTGGAGGCAGAGGTAGGACAATCTCTGAGTTCAAGACCAGCCTGGTCTAGAGTAAGTTCCAGGACACCAAGGCTACACAGTGAAACCCTGTCTCAAAAAAACAAAAAATCCTCTTATCTCTCAAAATAATTAACAGAGAGAGAGAGAGAGAGAGAGAGAGAGAGAGAGAGAGAGAGAGAACGCTCAAAATATCCTTCAAAATTTTAGTCACTCATTCCTAAAAAATGAGGGAAAGGTAAAAGAAAGAAAATCAAAAGTAAACCGGGCAGTGGTGGCGGCGGCGCATGCCTTTAATTCCAGCACTTGGGAGGCAGAGACAGGTGGATCTCTGTGAGCTCCAGGCTACAGAGCAAGTTCCAGGACAACTAGGGCTGTTACAGAGAAACCCTGTCTTAAAATAAAAAAAAAAAAAAAAAAGAAAGAAAAAATTTTATGTTGTTTTAAAAACAATGTCATAATCAAGCCCATGATTAAGGGAAAGGTAAAATGATTGAATATTGATAACTACCATTAGTACAAAAAAAAACATGTAATAAAACATCCTAAAAGAAAATCTAATGACAAGTAATGGCAATTTATACAATTCACCAAGTTAGTCTTCAAAATACCTACAACTGCATACCTCTGAGTCCAGGAATTGATATAAGCAAATATTTTGAGAGTATGTTCCTTTCTGAGCTGCAGTCCATCACCACCTTCTATATCTGATACTGAAATAGAAGGATAAAAGTATGAATAAATGTTAAACCAATATTAAAGTCAATACTTCAAAAATAAAGTTTAGATACATGAATACAAACAGCAGTTAATTCTTTTGTTTTCACTACTGAAATAAAATCTTTGATTACTGACTGTAGTAGTTCCTATTTCTGTGACAAAGACTATTATTACCAAAAGTAACTTGGAGAGGAATGGGTTTATTTCACTTAAAGGTCCATCATTAGAGAAAAACAAAGCAGAAAATGAAAGAGGTCATACAGAAATGCAGTTTACTGACTTGTTCCTCATGGCCCACCAGGCTGCTTTCGTGGTTTTCATTTGTTTTGCCTTTTTTCGGGGGAGGGGGGGTGTTTTGAAGATAGGGCCTTGTTACATTCCAAGCTAGCCAGGGCTAAATAGATCCTATCTCAAAAAATAAGAAAGAGAAAGGCTTAACTAATAAAAGTATTTTTAGGATTGGATTTTTTTTGTGTATGTGTATGTGTGTGACGTTATGTGAGTACATGTGTATCATGTGCCAGCAGGATTCCCTGGAACTAGTTACAGGTGATTATGAGCTACCTTGTGGGTGTTGGGAGCTGAATGCAGGTCCCCTGCAAGAGCACTAGGTGCTCGAAACCACTGGACTATCTCTACAATCAAATGAAGTATTTAAAAAAGAAGGAGAAAGAAGAAAGAAGAAGAAAGAAGAAGAAAGAAGAAGGAGAAGGAGGAGGAGGAGGAGGAGGAGGAGGAGGAGGAGGAGGAGGAGAAGAAGAAGAAGAAGAAGAAGAAGTTAACTCTAGTCCACCTCCTGCTGCTTTATCCTATGTAGACCAAATCACGACTCCTCTAAGCTATTGGCATTATAAATGCCACAGAATTACACAGTTAGCCATTCCATACTTCTCTTTTCCCAGACTACAGATATGCTCTATGAAAATCTTGTAACGCTGAGCAGGAAATCCTAGCTTCTAGCAAGCCATGTGATCAGGAAAGTCAACAACAAATACAGTGTGTATCCACTAAACTGTCTGGCAGTGTACGAGTACTAAATGCATTTTCCACTTAGATTTCCAATTTGTTGTATGTTTTTTCGTTGTTGTTTCAAGACAGGGTTTCTCTGTGTAGCTGTCCTAACTGTCCTGGAACTCGCTTTGTAGACCAGGCTGGCATCGAACTGAACTGACAAATATGAGATCCACAAGCCTCTGACCCTGGTGTTGGGATTAAAGGTGTATGCCACCATACCCGGCTGAGGTTTTGTTTTGGTATTTTAAGTTTGTCTTTTTGTTGTTTTTGCATTTATTTTGTGCATGTGTGTTTTAGGTTGTCAGAAAACAATTTGCAGGAATTTGTTCTCTCCTCCTATCATGTGGGTTCAAGGAATCAAAATCAAGTCGTCAAGATTTAACATCAAACTGTCTTATCCACAGCTGAGCCATTTCCCCAGCCCTAACATTTTTTCTTTAAAGAGAAAGAAAGGACAGCAATCTAAAAGAGTGTTGTTAATTCTTACTATTCCAGAGGCATCATCAACTAAAGCTTCAAATTCAAAGGAGCTACAATAGAGGTTCTCAGCCTTCCTTATACAAAGACCCTTTAATACAGATCCTTTTTTAAATATATATTTTTTTATTTTATTTACATTAGTGTTTTGCCTGCATGTATCTCTGTGTGAGGGTATCCTGTCATGTGGGTGCTGGGAATGAACCTGGATGCCCTTAAAGAACAGTCAGTGCTCTTAACCGCTGAGTCATCTCTCCAGCACCCCCTCCCCTTTTTTTGGTTTCTCAAAACAGGGATTCTCTGTTACACGTCCTAGGAATCTCTATAGACCAGACTGACCTTGAACTCAGAGAGACCTGCCTGCCTCTGCCAAGTGCTGGGATTAAAGGTGTGCACCACCACCACCCAGTTAATACAGATTCTCTTGTAGTGATCTTCAACCATGAAATTATTTCCTTGCTATTTATAACTGTAATATTGCTACTATTATGAATCAAAACTATATGATATGCAGGATATGATGTGACCCCAATGGGGTCATAACCCACAGGCTGAGAATCATTGAGCTAGAGATGGCTCAGCAACTGAGAGCCCTAGCTGCCCCTCAGGAGGACTAGGATTCAAGCCCCTGCGCCCACATGAGAATTTACAACTGTCTCTAATTCCAGTTCCAGGTGAATCAAAGTACTATTTAAACTGCTGAAGGCACTGCATGTATGTGGTGCTCATACGTGCAGACAGAAACCCAGCTCACAAAATAAAATCAAATAAAAAATGCCAAACTCAGTATTCTTTTACTCCCAAGATTTGGGGATTTAAATTTGAATACCATCAACATTCTCTCATTACAAGCTCAGTATTCTGTACCTGAAATGCTTGGAATAAGAACCATTTCAGATTTCAGAATTTTTCAGAATATAAAATAATGGTGCAGACTTTACTAGCTGTATATGCCATCTTTAAAAAAAAAGTTAAAGCTGGGGGTTGGGGATAGGTGTTGGAGAAATGACTCAGTGGTTAAGAACACTAACAAGAATTTGGTTCTCAACATCCATGTCAGACAGTTCGCAAACACCTGGAACTCCAATGTCAGAGGATAAAATACCCTCTTATGACACACACACGTGTATACACACAACAAATAAACAGAACTTTTTTAATGGAGCTGGCAAAACACTCATCAAGTAAAAATTACTGCCTCCAAGTCCTGAGCCCTGAATTCTATCTTCAGAACCCACACGGTGGAAGGAGAAAATTATCCTGCAAATAGTCATCTGGGCTCCACACATGTTCCAGGGCATGCATGCTTGCTATACGTGTATATGCATATGAGCATGCGAGTTCAGACAGTCAATAAATGTTTTTAAATGTATTTTTTAACTCAAAATTTAAATTCTAGCATCACACTAACTAGAAAACATCAGGTTTTAGGTTTAGTGATAATCAACCTCTATTTCCTCACTAAATTAGAAGTTATTATCTCACTTAAGATAGGATTTATATTGCTATTTGGGGGAACTCACCTTGAAAGGAAAAGATGGAAACAAAATACCATTAAAATAAAACATGTTGGTGGTAATGGCAGGTGGATCTCTCTGTGAGTTTGAGGCCAGCCTGGTCTAAAGATCGAGTTACAGGACAAAGACTACAAAGAGAAATCCTTTCTCGAAAAACAAAAGAATGAAAATAAAATAAAAACAACATTCTGCTGGCCACATTAAGCCACTTTACCAAGTAATGATGAATAGCATCTCATTATCTTCTTACTTTGAATGCACTCCAAAGGCCCTACTGTCATCACTGCCCAATGGTACAAGCCCATAATCTCAATACTTGGGTGGCTGAGGCAAGAGGATCTTGAGTTCAAGGACACATAGCTAAATAACAAGAAACTGCCTTTTGGAGTGGGGGGTAGGAGGGCAGCACGAAGAGACAGCTCAGTGGTTAAGAGCAAGAAGACAGGAGTTTAATTATAAGCATGCATATGGTGGCCCACAACCATTTTTAATTTCATTTCCATGGAATCCAATATACTCTTCTGGCCTCTGTGAGCACAAGCATGTACATAATGCCCAGATGCCTGCAGGTAAAGTATCTATACTTAAAACAAAGTAATAAAATAAATTGGGGGTGGGGGATGGAAGTAGGCTGTAGAGTTGACTCAGCATTTAAGAGTAGTTATTGCTCTTGCAGAGGACCTGGATTTGATTTCGAGCACTCTTATGATGGCTCACAACCATCTGTAACTCCATTTCTAGAGGGTCTGACACTCTTCTGACCTCTGCAGGCACCAGGCACACATGCATTGCACATATATTCAGGAAAAACATACACATAAAAATTTTTTCAAGAAAATAAAGATCAGGGGGCTATTTAAATTACAGTATGACCAAATAATGGAAAAACTATATTAAGACTATAAAAGGTATAATTTAATTGGATACTTAATATGGAAAAGGTGCTGGTATCTTTTCCTCTTTTGTCAACAGTCTTATTATATAGTCCAGGCTAGCCCTTAGATTCCCTAGTTATCTATTGCTGGGATTACAAGCATGTGCCATTACATCCAGTTTTAACCTGTGTCTTAGAAACATAAGAGCCAGATAGCAGAGTAAATTTTAGGCTAGTTTGTGTTACATAAGTCCCTGTCTTAAAAATTAGGTAGGTAGGTAGATACGTAGACAGATAGATTAAAAGAGGGGGGGGATAATTCCAGCAGTTAAGAACATTTATGTATAAGCATGAGGCTCTAAATTGAAATACCCACAGGCAAAAAAAAAAAAAGGCATGGCCACAAAGGTCTCTAATCTCAGCATCTAGAGCAAAGAGGCAAATCTTGGGAGCCAAAACCTCATGCTTCAGGTTTGAGACAGACTTTGTTTCAAGCGAATAAAGCAGAAAACAAAGGAAAACATCCAATTTCTTCCTTTGCCTTTTACATGAACACCGACATGTTAACCTCCCCCCCACACACACACACACTTATTTGAGGGCATACACATACCATAAATAAAAAAAAATATTATATAGGAGATGTAGCTTGTTGGTAGAACACTTGCCTAACATGTACATGACCTGGATTCAATCTACAGCACTGAAAAAAGGAGAAAAAAGTAGTAATTTTAGAGGGCTAGAAGTGTGTTTAATGACAGAGTACGTCCTTATTATACACAAAGCCCCGTGTTCAGTCACCACAAAATAAATAATATTAAAAGAGATAGGTATAGCTCAATGGTACTCTGAGTTAATCTGTCATCAAAAGAAAATAACAGCCAGGGGCTAGAGAGATGGCTCAGAGGTTAAGAGCACTGACTGCTCTTCCAGAGGTCCTGAGTTTAATTCCCAGCAACCACATGGCTCACAGCCATCTGTAATGAGATCTGGCCTCTTCTGGCCAGCAGCAAGCATACAGACAGACAGAACACTGTATACATAATAAATAAATAAATCTTTAAAAAAAAAAGAAAAGAAAAGAAAAGAAAAGAACAGCCGGGCGGGTGGTGGCGCATGCCTTTAATCCCAGCACTCAGGAGGCAGAGGCAGGAGGATCTCTGTGAGTTCGAGGTCAGCCTGGTCTACAGAGTGAGTTCCAGGACAGCCAGTTCTGTTTCACAGAGAAACCCTGACTCGAACAACCAAAAAAGAAAAGAAAAAAAAGGGAATAGGTTTTGAAGATATGGTATATAGAACACGCATGGTGTACAGTGGAAAAGAAATCAACAAAATGCAAATTATGTACTAAAATGACATAATGAAATATTACTTTTGTTAATAAAAAAAGAACAAAAACGAGGACCAGAGAGATGGCTCCACAGTCAAGAGCACTGACTGCTCTTCCAGAGGACCTGGTTTGATTCCCGGCAAAAACACGGCAGCTCACAACCATCTGTAATCCCAGTTCCAAAGGATTCCATGCCTTCCTGGGCACTGCACACATAGTGCAAAGACATACATGCAAGCAAAATACCAATTACACATTAATAAAATTTAAGACAAAAAAAGCCACTGTCAATGTTAGAAGAAGCTAGCTAAATCTTTTTGTTTTGTTTTGTTTTTCAAGAGAGGATTTCTGTGTAACAGCCCTAGCTCTGTAGACCAGGCTGACCTCGAACTCACAAAGATCCACGTGCCTCTGCCTCCCAAGCACTGGGATTAAAGGTGTATGCCACCATCATCCAGCTCTAGCTAAATCTTATACTGCATCATAAATATTTTCAATGTAAATGTCTATGGAAAAGAAAACAGTATTTCGAAGAGTCACATCAGGAGTCAGCAGCTGAGGGGTTAAGGAATAATACTGGTTTTCTCCTACCTCCCCTGGGTTTTAATTTTATCGTTTGGTTTTGGTTTACCAAGACAGGGTTTCTCTGTGTATTTCTGGTTGTCTTGAAACTAACTCTGTAGACCAGGTTGGCCTCGAACAGTGAGATCCGCCTGTCTTCAGCAGGCACCACCATGCCCAGCTATTTTATTGTTTTGGCTTACATGTGATCCTGGAAATAAATCCAGGGCCTCATCAAAGACAAAAGGAAATATTTAGAATGTAATTATGGGTCTTACTTAGTTAATAGCATAGGACATGGTAACTCAATTTATTGTTAAGAAATGCAGGGCTGATGAGATGGCTCAGTGAATAAAAGTATCTGTACCCAAAGCATGACAATCAATTCAATTCCCAGGACCCACATGGTAGAAACAAAGAACCAACTTCACATAACAGAAAAATCTATAAACACACACATATTTCTTTGAAAGATAGATACATTTTTATTTACATTCTGAAGAGAAACTCAGAATGTATTACCTAAGGCTGTTGAAACTGTATCTCCATTGTAAAGGTGTTTAATTAATTATACATAATTTAAAGGCTTCGAGTAAATTCAAGGTCCTCCTCAGGTACATTCAAGTTTGAGACAACTCTGAGTTACACGAGATCTTTTTTCAAAAAATAAATTTTAAAAATCTTTAAGTAACATATAGAAATACATAAAACTTTGTGATTAGTGTACATAGCACTAGAACTACAGTTTAAAAATTAGCAATCTAGCCAAGCATGGCAATACACAACTTTAATTCCTGCATTCAGGAGGCAGAAGAAAGCAGAGCTCTTTGAGTTTGGGGTCAGCCTGATCTATATACCCAGTTCCAACCAGCCAAGGCAACAACATAGTGAGCAACCTCCAGGTAAGCAAGTTAGCTCAGCAAGTAAAAATGATTATTAGCGTGCTCGTTTTGGCAGCACATATACTAAAATTAGAACGATACAGAGAAGATTAGCATGGCCTCTTCACAAGGACGATAAGCAAATTCGTGAAGTGTTCCATATTTAAAAAAAAAAATGATTACTAGCGCCAGGCAGTGGTGGCGCACATCCTTAATCCCAATACTTGGGAGGCAGAGACAGGTGGATCTCAGTGAGTTCTAGAACAGTATGGTCTCAGAGCAAGTCCTAGGAAAGGTTCCAAAGCTACAGAGAAACCTTGCCTCAAGAAGTAAATAAACAAACAAATAAATGACTACCAGCAAGCCTGACAACTGGAATTCAATGTCTGGTAACTACAGGACAAAAGGAGACCCAACTCACACTGTTTGAGACCTCGACATGCAGACTGGTATGCACACAAATAAAAACACCCATCTCCTAGAAATCCGGACTATACTCACTTGCACATACAAATAATCAGCATCAACTTTCTATATCAAGTTTTCATAGACAACTGTTAGAAGTATTGTCTATATAACTGCAAAAATATAATCTGGGAGTCAAAGAGATGATTCAGCAGTTAAGAACACTTGCTGCTCTTGCAGCGGACCCAATCAGTTCCGAACATTCACATGGCAGCTCACAAAAACCTGTAACTCCAGTTCCAGTAGCTCTGACATCCTAATCTGACGTCTATTGTCTGCTGCACACATGTAATATGTATACAAACATACATACTTATTATATTCAGGCACTACATATATACACATATGTACACAAAAAATTAAAAGAAAATGTCATCTGTAGCTATTATAAACCATATAAAACTTCATTGGCAAAGAATGCTAGCTCATGCTGTCACTGTCACCCTAGCGCTATAACACTGAAGCAGGTGGATAGCTGTAAGTGAGATCAATCAGGGCTATTGAATTCCACTCAAGACTGGATCTAAAGAGTTAATCTCTTGCTGGCAGTGGTGGCACACAGCTTTAATCCCAGAACTCAGGAGGCAGAGGTAGAGGCAGAGGCAAGATCTCTATGAGTTCGAGGCCAGTCTGGTCTACAGCGTGAGTTCCAGGGCAGCCAGAGCTAAACAGTGAAACCGTCTCGAAAAGCTAAAAAAGTTAATCTCTTGTCTTAAATACACACACACACACACACACACACACACACACACACACGAGATTATCCTCTTCCTAGTCCTGTCCTTGACCTCCTCTTGTTCTCTCCAGAACCACGCTCTAAAAAGTCAGTGATATACTATGGGGCACTGTCCTTTATTTAACACTTCCTTCATATCCAATAAAACAGAAGAATAAGCTTCTACGTCTGTGGTCCCACATCCAATGACTATTGTTTTCTTTTTTTTACTTTGGAAGAGACAGGGTCTCAAATAGCCGACTCACCTCAAATTCCCTGTGTAGCTGAGGATAACCATGCACTTCTGATAATACTACACCCATCTCCCAGGTGCTAAGATTCAGGTGTACACCACTAGAAAAGTCTTCATGGGATACTGGGATCAAACCTTGAGTTTAGCAAGCCAATCAGGCTTGCTACCAACAGAGCTATATAATCAACTCATGAAATTTTCTTTCTTGTTTTTTCTTCTTTCATTTCTCGAGACAAGGCTTCTCTGTGAAGCCCTGGTTGTCCTAGAACTTGCTCTGTCGACCAGGTTGGTCTCACAGAGATCTACCTGCCTCTGACTCCGGAGGGCTGGGATTAAAGCATGCGCCGCCATCACCACAGACAAGAGAGCAATTCTCTAAGACACAGCTACACCCATGCACACTCCCACCCCATCCTGAAAGAGAAGTCAACAATCATGCTGGTGATGGTAAGTGTCCCCTAAATTTCTGTGCCTACCTGTACTAGGACCTCACATCATGAGGAAGGTGCTACTAGAAGTCCCACTGTTCAACAGATACTCCATGTTTCTACCACAGGTTTGCTTGAGAATCATTTAACACTTTAGGGCCATGTACTTGGGATCCACAAAAACACCCAGAGAAAGTTGCATATCCTCCCTTCACATAACTTCCTTGAAGGCTGTGAGCTTTTATAAACCAACAAAGTAATCAAAGGCTGGCCTAATACAGCTAAGCAAGAAACAGTCTGTGACTCAGTGACAGACCATGGTCCAGGGAGGCATCGTTGCTGGAGTGTGGAGGATATAGACAAAGGTTCTGACCTGGGATCCTCTAAGACTCTGAACAAGTTCTAGCTTTCCAGTGAATGACTAAAGCCAGTTTTAACCATAACACAAAGTGCTGGATGTCTAGAAGAAATGCAAGCTATTCTCTTAATTGGTTAGGTTCAACATTTTCTGACTAACCTAAAAGTATATACACCTAATACATAGTTGTTTTCCAGGGGAAACTTTTGTCATATTGTTTATACATAGATATAGTTAGATAAATAGATACTACACTTTACTAAACACAGTTCAAAGTGACTGGAGGAAGAGACTCACTTTTTATTAGAACTAGTACCTAACTAAAACCTAAGAAAACGCAGTTCTTTTTAAAATTCCCATAAAATGAATAACAACAGTTCCTACATTTCTAACACAGCATCCTCAACGCCCCAGAATTTGGCAGTTCATAATTTCTTCTTTGATAACTGCTCTATCAATAAGGACACTCTGAATCCACTACACAAAAAAAGAGACCACATCCCTCAAAGTTTTCTCATTTCCCCAGCACTTCCAAGGAGAGAATGTTCTCTTTGTGTTCCTTTGTTGAATGAAAATGGAACATAAAGTTCTGACAATTTTTTTAGTAAGGAGATATGGATTCTGCAAGAACTCATACTACTTTTGGCTCCTGAGTGGCAAGCCCTTCCTTGCCTGGAGCACTCCTGTGGATGGCTATAACTTTTCAGCTGGGGGTGGGGCAGGGCTGGCTCAGTATTCAGGTACAGAGTTCAAAGGGAAGTTACCTGTATAAATGGGAAAGCTTTTACCAAACACTTGTTTGAGATCTGTTGATGTGCAAGGTGGCGGTTTCAATCAGTCCTATGTGTGATCTTCTGAACTGAGTTAGATGATATTATCATTATCCATTACAGGACCTCATGCAGCTAAGGCTAGTCTCAACTCACTATGTAACCCTGAACTTCCTGTTGCCACCTACCGAGTACTGGGATCAGAGAAGTGCATCATAAAGCCCAATTTAAGGGATACCAGGGGCCAAACCCAGGGTTTCACATGTCAGGCAAACATTCTAACACCTGAGCTACATCACACACACTAGATCCCCTACAATAAAATTACAGAAGGTTGTGACCTACACAATGTAGATACTGGGAACTAAACTCCGGTCCTCTCCAAGAGCAGGAAGATTCCTAAGCACTGAGCCATCTTCTTTAGTCTCATCACTTTTTTTTTTAATTTATTTTTGTGTGTGCAGCAAGTATGTCAAAGTCAGAAAGACAACTTGCAGGAGCTGGGTTTTCTCCATCTACCAAGTAGGTTTCAGGAATCAAATTCAGGCGGCAGACTTAGCGGGAGATGCTTTTCCAGCTGAGCCATCTTGCTGGGCCCCTGTATTTTTTGTTTTGTTTTTTCAAGACAGGGTTTCTCTGTGTAGCTTTGAAGTCTGTCCTGGAAATCACTAAGAGTTCTCTTGAACTCAGAGATCTGCTTACCTCTGCCTCTCAGTGCTGGGATTAAAGTCGTGCACTACCCTGCCCAGCCAAAAACTTCTTTTTTTAAATGTAGTGTGGAGGCATACATTCAGAGACATAGGCAGGGAGATCTCTGAGGTTAACTTGATGTACAGAGCCAGATCCAGGATAGCCAGGACTACATAAAGAAACCTATCTCAACAATCAATAAAGAAAAAAAATTTATCTTTGGGAGCTCAAGAGATGGCTCAGTTATTTAAAACACTATCTGCTCTTCCAGAGGTATTAAGTTCAATTCCCAGCACCCACACGATGGCTCACAACCACATAAAACTGTAGCCATTTTGGGTACAATGCTTTCTTCTGGTATTCAGGCATACATGCAGACAAAACACCCATACATATAACACCTAAATAAATCATTTTTCTATATTTTTAGGTTTATTTTTGTGTCTGAGTGTTTTGCCTGCAGGTAGGTATGTGTGCTCAGTGCCCCCAGAAGTCAAGAGAAGGCATCAGATCTCCTGTAATTAGAATGACAGATGTTTTGTGAGCCACCATGTAGGTGCTGGGAAACAAACCCAGGTTCTCTGCAATAGCAACAAGTGTTCCTAACCCGCCTCTCTAATACCATCATTTTTAAACACACACACACATTAATATGCCAGATGTGGTGGCTCATGCCTTTATTACCAGCATCTGGGAGGCGGAGGCAGGCAGGCAGATCTCTTGTGAGTTTGAGGCCAGTCTGGTCTACACAGTACAGGAGAGCTATGTAATAATCAGTGTTCATTACAGAGATAATACTGATACTTTCCTATGTTAATATACTACATATTTGTATAGAGTTTCATCATTTATAGAAGCTACTTTATAAAGCTATTTGAACTACAGCTGATCATGGCAGTTCATGCCTGTAATCTATCCCTTGGGAGGCTGAAACAGAACTGTTTAAAGATAGCCTACGCTACAGAAGACCAAGGCTCAAAACATACAGAATTTGGATGGAAATTGTGAATAATTTTATGTTAGTCAGTACTTCAAATATTGTTTAAAGAAATAGCAAGATTTACCAAGCAGGAAAAAAATCTGTAATTAAGACAGTACTGCCGGACGGTGGTGGTACAAGCCTTTAATCCCAACCCTCAGGAGGCAAAGGCAGGTGGATCTCTGTGAGTTCCAGGACTGGCTCCATACATAGTTACTGAGAAACTCTGTCTTGAAAAAAGCAAATAAAATAAAATAAAATAAAAAATAATAACAACAATAACAACAACAAATTGTCCTGACAGGCAGGCATGGTAATTTTCATGTATGATACCAGTACTTGGTAGTCTGAGACAGTAATATTACTTGCAAGATCCAGGCCAACCTAGGCTAAAAAGCAAAACATTGTCACACACCCCCCACAGCCTCCTCTCCATTTAAAGTCAGACTTAGTTCCTGACTATAATTCCAAAACTTGGGAACCTCAAGCAAGAAGACCAGGAAGGACTTCAAGACCAGCTTTGAACTGTCAAAAAATAGGAGGAGGTGGGTACTCTACAGGTTAGTTCTTGATGCTTAGCCTTGCTCCAGAAACTTAATTATAAATTTATATGCATAGTTACATAATGTATGTTTCCATGGTGAGAATTTACAGTTTAAGAACCCCTACAAGACTACAGATACAACTGATAATATTAATATTGCAGCCAATACTGATAACAAAGTAAACTGTTTAGAAAATGTTACTAATTTTTTTGCCAGACTTATTACTATTACATACATTCTACCAGATTTGTCTGCCTGGTTTTAAGAGAAGATTTCACTATGGCCTGTCTGGCCTCAAACTCAGCATCTTGACTCAGCCTCCCAAGCACAGACATGTATGTGCCACAACGCCCTGCTCTCTGCCAATTTTTTGTTTTTATTGCTAATTGTATGTGTGGGAGTGGGTATGTTCACATACCTTGAAGGTCAAAAGAGAGTGTCTGACCCTCTAAACCCTTCAAGTTGGAGAAAGATGGCAGCTGTGAGCCACTCCATATGTGTTCTAGAAACCCATTTCTGGTGCTCTTCAAGAACAAGCAAGTACTTTTAACCACAGGTCCATCTTCTCAGTCTTAGTCTCATTTCATTTCATTTTTTTAAATGTTCCACAGTATTCCTCCTTTGGAGCCTCTTAAAATCCCAAGTGTTCTCTTTTCCTTAATAAATTTATATTTGCCCGGGCAGTGGTGATGCACGCCTTTAATACCAGCACTTGGGAGGCAGAGGCAGGCAGATTTCTGTGAGTTCAAGACCAGCCTAGTCTACAAGAGCTAGTTCCAGGACAGGCTCCAAAACCTGTCTCGAAAAACCAAAGGGGAAAAAAAAATGAGTTCCTTAATAATAAATAAATGGCCGCTGCAATCGTTAATACCAGCACACAAGAAGAGGAGGCAATTGGATCTCTGTGAGTTGAGGCCAGTCTGGTCTACAGAGTGAGTTCCAAGAGCCAGGGCTACAGAGAGAAACCCTGTCTCAAAAAAAAAAAAAAAAAAAAAAAAAAAAAAACCATAAAAAAAGGCAACAGCAGAACATTGTTTGAGGAATTTAATTCTGAACTTTAAGTCAGGGTTGAATATTCATCTTTGCATAACCTATAGGGAGGGAAAAGATCACCAATACATAATTACCAAATAAAATTACAAGAAAGACATAAGCTACTTCAATTTAAAAAGCTGACTTTGTAGAGCTCTAGCTCTAGGGGATCTGATGCCTCCTTCTGACCTCGGAGGGCACACACAAGGCATGAGAGTGGTACGCTCATATACATAAAATTAAATTTAAAGATCTAAAATTTCAAAACAGTTTATTTTCTTTTTTGCTGTTTTTTTGAGGGAGGCCATTCCTGGGCGTTAAAGCCAGAGCCATGCTTCACACTAGGCAAACACTATCACTAACTGTAATCCCAGCATGCTTTTTACTTTGTATTTTCTGCTCACAATGGCCTTGGATTCATCTTGTAGCCTAGGGAGACCCTTGACCTTGTGATCCTCCTGCCTCAGCTTCCTGAGTAGCTTGGTTTACAGATAAGCCTGCACCACCAGGCCAGGCTAATTCAACCATCATGCTCATCATGAAGCTCCATCCATCATGTGCATGGGCAAACATTATCATCAGTAATGAGATATGCCTACCTTGTTCTCAAAGAATTTATTATTATAACTCATCGGCCCAAAAACAGTCTCTATCATACAGACGCCATCTCTTTACAAATAAACTCTTTAGATACTATGTTTACAACATTCCTAGTTAGGCTTAAAATGTTTTAAATCACACCTTAAGAAATCGGTGGAGAGGTGGCTCAGTGGTTAAGAGCACTTCTACTCTTCCAGAAGACCTAGGTTCAGTTCTCAGCACCCACATGGGGCAGCTCACAATTGTCTCAAACACCAGCTCCTGGGATCAGATGTCTCTGGCCTTATGCAGCTGCACTCACAGTATACCCACAAACAGACATACATACACCTACAAACAATTTAAATAATAAAAATGAATCTTCAAATCCCCCTAATCATTTTTCTAATGCATACTAAACAATAAAGCAACTTTCAAGTTTGAGAAGAAAGTCACAATAACCAATGTATTTCTAAGATACAAAATGTCTTACTGAAAATTTTAAATGTTAAAACTTATGTTTACCATATCACCGTACCAAAAATGAAACTTATGTCAAATAGAAATAACCTTAAAATACTAGGAAAATTTACGATGACACAGATATGGGAAAATATAATTTGAATATATGGAAACACTTGCATCTGTCCAAAAGTAAATACTGAGCTAAAAATAAATTACAGATCTTTAAGTCATTAATTCAAGCACACAATAAAGGAAAATTTAAACACAAAAAGGGCATTGCAGTCTACAAATTGACTATTTAAACAATGTATTAAAAAGAATAAGTAGTTTAGAAATCTGGCAAAATATCACAGATTACACTGAATGTAAGTTCCAATACTTCAAATGAATCAAGTTTTTGTAAATTATCATTTCACCAACGTCACCTCTCCCTACCTAGGCCTGGACTGGACCCATTAAGCAGCTGACTTGCAATATACTTTTTTGTTTTTTGAAGCAGAAACACAATCTTGCAATGGCCACAAATAAAATAGGTACTATAATAATAAAGAATTAGGCCTATCATTTTCGGGGATAGACCATGACTACTCGAGATGGTTGTCTTTGGTACAGAGATCCTCTCATAATAGATTTCACTCCTTATACGACGAGTGGTACGCTGAAGAAATACTATCGCCTTTATTTTTAATTAAGGTAAGACGGCCCCAATCATCACTAGTGCAGTTCATTTTCTGCTATTTAAGGGCTGGCAGATGGATTTAATACACCCACACACCCTCAAGGGGAGGAAAAATCACCACCCTTCTCCCGGGGACTTTAATGAAAATTAGCAGGTAAGCAAGGCCTCCGTAGCACGCTGGAAATCAAAGAGGGCGGCCCTCCGGCTCGGACTGCGGAGGAAAGGCCAGTCCTCCGACCCCACCTCTCCTCTCCTCCTCTGCAGGGGCCGGGGGCGGAAGGGCTCATTAGAGCCTTCGTTAATTGACACCTGTAATGAGGAAACTTTCCGAGACCGCCCAGGCCAGGCTGGGCCAGGGCTGTGCCGCGGCCTCCCTCCCGGGCGCCCAGGTAACCCGGCCGGCCTGGGCCCGAGACGCCGCCACGGCCCCGCCACCGCGCACCTTCCCGGGCTCCCGGGCCCGCACGCCGGCCGGCCGGCTCGGCGCTGTCCGCAGGCCGCGGGAGACAGGGGGAGGGAGGCCGAAGAGCGGCGCGGGGTGGGGGGACCCCAAACCGTGCACCCCGACAGGTCCCCTAGCCGGCTACTTACTTTCATTTAACACCTCCACCAGGTCTGCGCAGTTCTCGCACATCGTTCGGCCGCCGCCCCCCCCTCCCCCGCTGAGGATCGCGCTGACTGATCCCGACCGGCGGGGGGGGAGGGGACAGAGGCAGGGGAGGGGGCCGGCCTGCCGGCGGGGCGGGGAAGCGATGAGGGCGGGCGGGCGGGCGGGCGGCGGCGAGGACGGGGCGGGGAGCGGAGGGTGGGGGAGGGGGCCGGCGGGCCCGGGAGCGGGCGGGGGCGAGGAGGGGGGTGAGGGAGGTGCAGGCCTCAGGGGCGCCGAGGCGCAGGCGGCGGGGGAAGGGGGAAGGACGGGGGAGGGAGGAGGGAGGGGCGGGTGGGGAGAGAAGCAGCAGAGTCACTTCACCACCGACCAGACGCCGCGGCCACCGCCGCCGCCGCCGCCGCCGCCATTTTAATGGAGCGCTCGGGCTGCGCTCGGCTCTTTCCGCCCAGGCGAAGGAGCCGAGGAGAGGCGCCTCGCGCTCTCATTCCTCCGCCCTCCCTCCCGGCTCCTCCCGCCCTCCGCCTCTCTCCGCACACACGCCGCACGCCTCACACCCTGCCGGAGCCGCTGGCCGCCCTCCCTTTCCTCTTCCGTCCAGCCTCCCCGCCCTCGGTCCAACCCCTCCGCGCGCTCGCCCACCCCGCCCAGCCCGGATCTCTGTCAGAGGCCGGAAGGGAAGCGCGCCGCCTGCTGCCGCGGGGGGAGTCGGGTGAGTAGAAGATGGCGGAGGCTGCGGGCGGGTCGTGGCTACGCGGACTCTTCCCGGCCCGGGCCGGCTGCGCTCTACGGGGAGGCTCTCCGAGAGCTGGGACGGGAGCGCCGCCGTGTCTGCCGCTGCAGCGCTTCGGCCTCTCGCCTTGCAGCCCCCCGAGGGACTAGTTCCGAGTGTGGCGGCCACTCGGGCCCGGGGGCGTGAGGACGGCGGCGGGTCAGCGGGCTCCGGCGCGCGCCTCTCTCCCCACCTGGCTCCGTGAGAATGGAACAGCCCAGGGCGCGTCCTCACCTGAGGCTCTGCCGAGCGCTCTCGTGCCGATCCGGGAGGCTCGCCTGCCCTCCAGCAGGGAGACACCTTGACAGTACTAGAAATGGCGCGCCAGAATGCCCCCATGACATCTCGTTTTTACTCACGAGGTCTCCTCACAATATACCTTCCCAGTCTTCATCGGAAATGGTGGCTTCGGCATTTTCAGCAGCGCCAGACAGCAAAGCTATTAGCGTGCGGAACGAAACCTGGCATGATGGTTTATGACAGTAATCCCTAAAGGCAGGCCGGAGGATGGCTTCGACTTTGAGGGCAGTCTGAACGACTTTTAAATTCTTGCCTATGATATTGACAAGTCTGCAGTATTGAGTCTTTGGGGAAGAATTACTCTTCCCTAATAAATGAATTAATTCAACCAACGTATATTTTAACCCTTCTCTTTGCCTGAAACATGATCTAGATATAGAAAATAATTTGAAAACATTTTGTAGGGTTCATGTAGTACATTACTAGATGGGGTTCTTGCTGTGTTAGCCCAGACTGGGCTAGAATTCCACTTGCTCCTGCCTTCTGGGAACTGGGATTACAGGTGTGTGTCCCTTTGTAGTTATATTTCATCCCCACCCCTAACATTTAAAATTACAAATAGGATAAGAGCTAACCTTGAAATTGATATACAGGTTAATAAAAACTAGGCCCCTGCCAGGCAGGGATGGCACACCCCTTTAATCCCAGCACTTGAGTTCGAGGCCAGTCCGGAATATAGAGCAAGTTCCAGGACAGCCAGAGCTATGCAAAGAAACTCTGTCTCAAAAATACAAAAAAAAAAAAATCTGGGTCCCTGATGCTTCCCTTGACCAAGGGTCTATTCGTAGACTGCTTATGTGAGGGAAAAAAAAAATAGAAATTTCCAACAAGTCTTGTAGCACATGCTTATGTGGAGAAAACAAAGGCTAGGATCCCAACTCTATAATTCCAGCACTTGGAAAACAGAGGCAGGCAGGGTTGTCACACGTTTTAGGTCAGCCTGGCCTACATACTGAGTTCCAGGACACTCAAGGCTTCATAACAAAGCCCTGTATCCAAAAAACAACAACCAAAAAAAAAAAAAAAAAAAAAAAAAAACACACAACCTGAGCTGAGGATGTAGCTCAGTGTTAAGCAGCTTGCTCAGCATGCACACATCCTGATTGAGATCCTGCAAATACACATACAGACACAGAAATGCTCTGAGAATCTGGGCAGTCACAGTTAGAAGTGATCATTCTTCCATTATCTACATCAGGGCTCAGCAGACGTTGCAGCAGGTACAAATAGTAAAGGTTTTAGATTTTGTAGAAAATAGGGGCTCTGGTGATTACAAACCTGCAAATCAAGGAGTTCAGAGGCTGAGAATAAGGACACTATCTCAAAACATACCCAAGGGCTGGGGAGGCGGCTCTAAGGGGCTTGCTGCTCAAGCATAATGACCTTTGGAACCCCAGCACCCATATAAATGTTAAATCTAACAGTGGGTGCCTATAACTAGCATAGGGGATGGGGACAGGGCACCAAACAGGAAAATCCCTCAAATTCAGTCCTTAGCCAGACAACTATAAAGCAGATGGGCCAGGTGGTAGTGCCTTAGACCTTTAATCTCAGCACTTGGGAGGCAGAGGAAAGCAGGTTTCTGTGAGTTCGAGGCCAGCCTGGTTGCAGAGCAAGTTCTAGACTAGGCTCTAAAGTTACACAGAGAAACTCCAGATGAGCTGGAGGACATGAGTTGCAGGGCAGAACAACCCCTGTAACTCCAGCGCCAGGGGACCTTATGCTACCTCCTGATCTGTACTTACAACCTTGTAGGCAACCATTCAGACACATAGTAAATAAATTTTAGGCCAGGTATGGTGGTGCACACCTTTAATTCCAGCAGTTGGGAGGCAGAGACAGGTGAATGTCTTGAGTTTGCAGCCAGGATGGTCTACAGATCGAGTTCCAGAACATCTGGTGCTGTTACACAGAGAAATCCTATCTCAAAAAATAAATAAATTTTAGGGAAAAAACAGTGATTGTAACAACTGCGTTACCCTCTCGGTACAGTTTGTGAGCCACTGTACTGTACGTGAGCCGGGCAAAGGCCTGGAGATTGAAAGAACACACAAGAAACCTGGGTCATTCCAAAGGAGACCAGACAAATGCCTTTATTCAACCTTGGGGAAATCCAATACCTAGCTGCTGTACAAGGAATTTCCCCTAAGCTGGTGGGAAATTGCCACACCCAATATGGAGTAAACAATGCCCTACAGCTAATCACCAGGCGGGGCAGAGGGAAGCACAGGAACAAACAATGTTTTAGCTGACTGACCAGAAAGTGTCCTCAAGATGAACCCCAGGAACAGGGGTAGACCCATGGACCCTACAATTGATGAAGTGATTGAAGACGACGCCCTAACATCAACCTCTGGTGTCCACACAAAAAGCTAGCACACATGTATAAATCATACAGGCACACACAGGTCTCAACACAATATAATAGTAGCTATAGCTGGGCGGTGGTGGCGCACACCTTTAAACACAGCACTCTGGAGGCAGAGGCAGGTGGATCTCTGTGAGTTTAAAACCAGCCTGGTCTACAAAGGGAGTTCCAGGACAGCCAGGACTGTTAAAGAAACCCTGTCTCGAAAAACAAACAAAACAAAGAATGGTTTCTGAGATGGCTCAGTGTGTAAAGGCACTTGCCACACCATCCTGAACACTGACATTTGAGACAGTGAACCAACGTAAATATTGAAGGAAAGAACCAACTTGATAAGAATTGTCTTTTGACTTTTACACAAGACTTACGGCACATGTGCCCTCAAAGGTCAACGTGCATGCACATGTGCTCACGCAGGTCAGTATACACTTAACAGAAATATGTAGGGAAAATTAAATCATTTTCACCCATAAAGAGCTTCATAGGAAGCTTGATTGATAGAATGCTGGATGAAGTCCTGGGGTCAATCCCAAGTACCTTGTGTTGGCATCCTTAGTATCTAGTTCAAAACCAGCCAGGCCTGGGATACCTGACACCCTGTTGTAAAAGAAAAGGCTTCCTGCTAGGCAAAGTGACTCAGGCCTGTAATCCCATCACTTGGAAGGCAGAAATAGGACTTTAACATTTAATAATAAGACCCTGTTTTTTGTTTATTTGTTTTGTTTGGCTCTCTGCAACTGACTGTGTAGACCAGGTTGGCCTCAAAATCACAGAGATCCACCTGCTTCTACTGCACATGACACCATGTCCAGCAGGCTTGTTCTTACAGAGATTCTAGGTTTGTTTCCCAGCACCCAAATGGTGGTTAATAGGCATCTGTAACTCCGGTTCAGATCTGATGCTCTCTTCTGATCTATTAGGCACCAGGCATGCATGTGGTGTGAATACACGCAGGAAAATATTCATACACATAAATTTAAAAAGGGGTACCTCTTTGATTCCACCCTCAGCATTAATCTTAAAGGAGGTGAGGTGCTGGACAGATGACACATGGAGGTTAAGAGGGTTTGCCACTCTTATAGAGGACCTAAGTTTAATTCACAGCACACACACGCACACATACACATTAACAAATCAGCTCACAAAGACCCAATGCCCTATTTTGGCTTCCGCAGGCAGGATGCACACAAGAAGTACATGCCGGGTGTTGGTGGGGGCCCATGCTTTTTTTTTAAAAAAAAAAATAGATTTGTTTATTATGTATACAGTATTCTGCCTCCATTTATGCCTGCATGCCAGAAGAGGGCACCAGATCTCATTATAGATGGTTGTGAGCTCTTAACCTCTGAGCCACCTTTCCAGTCCGGGGAGCACTTATGAAGCAGAGGCAGGTGGATCTCCATGAGTTCAAGGTCTACAAAGTAAGTTCCAGGACAGTGTCCAAAACAACAGAAAAACCCTGTCTTGAAAAAGCAAAACAAGCAAACAAACAAGGAGGGAAGAAGAGACATACATGCAGTCAAAACACCAATACACATGAAAATTGCTTTGTTTTTTTAAAAAAGGGAAACCAGGCAGTGGGGGGGGGGCTTTTTTTTTAAGGCTGAATTTTAAAAAAAAATTTTTTTTTGAACTCTTTTCTCTTTTTACATCTTTCCTATTCCCTACCCTCCTACTCCTTCCCCCTACCTTCCCCTGACCCCAAACCCTCAGAGAGGGTGAGGCTTCCCATGGGGAGTCAACAAGTGTGGCATATCACTTTGAGGTGGGACCAAGACCCTCTCCTCTGACTGAACAAGGTATCCCTCCCAAGAGAATGGACTCGAAAAAGGAGATAACTCCTTGTCCCATTGCCAGTGGCCCCACAGACTGCCCCAGGCTTAAAACTGTCACCCACATTCAGAGTGCCTAGTTTAGTCCTATGTTGGTTCCCTCACTGTCAGTTCAGAGTCAGTGAGCTCCCACTAGCTCATGACAGCTGTCTTTGTGTTTCCCCATCATGGTCTTGACCCCTTTACTCATCCCTCCTCCTGCTCTTGGACTGATGACTACCCTAATTGTCATCATAGAAACTTCATCCAGCAACAGATGGAGCACAGCTAGGCACCTTCTCCACTATAGTTTAGGGTCTTAGCTGAGGTCATCTTTGTGGATTCCTGGAAATTTCCCTGGTGCAGCCCCATAACGGCTCCCTCAATCAAGAATCTCTTTCCTTGATCTCCTTCTCTGTCCTTCCTTGGTCTCAGATCGTCCCATTCACTCATGTTCTCCTCTCTTCCCTCCATCTCCCTCCCATTCTCCCTTCTCCACCCCACTCCCACTCCTCCTTTATGCTCCCGGCACTTGACTTTAAATCCCAGTACTTGGGTAGACAGATCTCTGAGTTCGAGCCCAGCCTGGTCAACAAAGCAAGTTCCAGGACAGCCAGGACTGTTAAACAGAGAACCCCTGGAGAGAGAGAGAGAGAGAGAGAGAGAGAGAGAGAGAGGGAGGGAGGGAGGGAGGGAGAGAGGGAGGGAGCAGTCCACTTTATGCCAGGTGTCATTATGCATACCTATAATTCCAAGACTCAGGAGACCGCAGGAAGGAAATTTGGAGAATTAAGGCTTTTCTGGAAGCTAGAGTGTAGACAGAAGTTTCGGTTCCACCTGGTCCCACAGCCATTCAGTCCCAAAGAAACACACATATAATAATTATAAACTGTTTGGTCTAGTAGCTCAGGCTTATTATTAACCAGTTCTTACAACTTAACCCATAATTCTTGTCTATGTTCAGACATATGATTTGCTTTTTCTGCATCTGGCTGAAAACTGACTCTGACTCTGCTTTTACTCTTCCCAGAATTATCTTAGTATGGTTGCCCCAACACTGGCTACTGACCAGTATGACTGGTTATGAAACCAGTATGAGTGACAAATCTTTACAGTGGACAAGGGCATTTCCCACAGCTGTAGAGCCTGTCCGAAATAAACAGTTGATTACATTGTAAAATAACCCCAGTGCGCAGAAGCCAGATTGTGCTACATAGCAAGACCTGTCCCAGAACTCACTAAAGAATGTCTTAGAGGCCAGTATAAAGCTCATGAAATATTTTTTAAAAGATTTTATTATGTATAGTGTTATGCCTGCATGTTTGTCTGCATGCCAGAAGAGGGAACCAGATCTCATTACAGATTAGTTGTGAGCCACTATATGGTTGCTGAGAATTGAACTCAGGACCTCTGAAGAGCAGTCAGTGCTCTTAACTTCTGAGCTGTCTCTCCAGCCACCTTGTTTAGCACTTCTAAAGCCCTGGGTTTGATGTCCAACACCAAACACAAAGATTTTAAATCAGTAGACTGAGACTTTAGTCCATTGGTATAATTATTAAGACTCTGGGTCCCTCAATAACACCACAAAGGAGGGAGGGCTAAAACAAATGGAGTTTATTACTATTATTTTAAGTTTTAATATTTTACTATTATTTTAAGTTTTAATATATTTATTAAATTATTTAATATATTTATTAAATTATATTATATTTAATATAATTTATTTTAATAGTAAAATAAAATATTTTACTATTAAAGTTTTATTTTAATAAAAATTATATATATATATATATATATATACAATTGTATATATATACAATTTGAAATTGTGAGGTTATGTTTCTTTTCAGTTAGGGGACCATCGCAGCAGGAATCATCGCAGTCACCAGCCCCAGCTCCAGCCTTTGCTGTCCACTGACCTGATTTCTGAAGTTTTTTCTCCTCCTAAAGACCGTATCTTACAAGCCTGTGTTTAGTTAGGCTCATTCTTTGTATAATCTAAAATGTGCTCTGAACACAAACCCAAAGGTGTCATCTGGTGTGATCTTGCACAGGGCAGCTAGCTTTCCCAATTCTACCTTTGCTACCGTTGCCTTCCCAGGGTGAAGGACATCAGTGTTTGCTTCCTCTCAAGTGTATGGTGAGTCATAAACTTCCTGGTCTGGATTGTCACTGTGTCATTCTTGATGGGGATCCCGAGCTGCCAGGAGGAAGAGCAAGATTGTGCTTCAAAGTGAGGGGGAAGAGTATGGTTTGGACTCCCTTAAAGTAACCAAATGGAAATAGTTCCATTTTGTGACTCAAGACAGTACTTCCCTTCCAGCTGAAGGGTGAAATTAAAGTGGTTAGTGTGCACTGAATTCCTATGGGATCTGCCAAGATAGTTAATCACAGGTGTATCATACAATTGATTGTATTGATACAATCTCAATGATTGAGATTCTTTCTGTCCTGAAGATCTAGCTTAGGGCCTCAAACAGTACACAGGCATGTTCTGAGTTAAAACTCCAGCTACTATGTGTGTGACACGTTCCTGTGGGTACATGTACATGCAGGTAGTTATGTGGGTATCGATGTAGAGGTCAGAGGTTAACACCAGGTGTTTCTCCTGACCACTCTCCACTTTCAATGTCTCACTAAACCTGGCACTGACAGATTGACTAATTGCCTGGCCACTAAGTTCCAGGGATCAGTGTCCTCTAAACCCTAACTAGAGTACTGCCATCTCCTCTGCACCCCCTCCCCTTTTTAACAGCTACATTTATGTTCATTGGTGTTTTGCTTGCATTTATGTCTGTGTGTGTCAGATCTCCTGGAACTGGAGTTAAACCTACCCGAGTCCTCTGGAAGAGTAGGTAGCCAGTGATCGTAATCGATGAACCATCATCTTTTCAGCCTCTCTTTTTTAGTAGAATATAATTCTACTACATCTATTTATTCACCTGTATGTGGGTATGTACTTGCCCCTCACCCAAGTGCTTCTGGAGATGCTTCTCACCTTGCACCATTGTATATCAAGGATTAAATTCAGTTTATCAGTCTTGGTAGCAAACACTATTACCCATTGAGAAATCTTATGTCTTCAGCTTACTATGCCCACCCTAGCCACACTTGGCATCAAAATTTTAGCCTAACAAACAAACAACAAAAAAAAGGGTCAAACAGTGGTGATGCATACTTTTAAACCCAGCACTCCCAGGATCACTGAGTTCAAGGCCAGACTGTTCTACAGAACAAGTTCCAGGACAGCCAGAGCTACACAAAAAAACCATCTCAAAAAACCAAAATAGGAGCTGGAGAGATGGCTTAGAGGTTGGGAGCACTGGTTGTCCTTCCAAAGGTCCTTAGTTCAATTCCCAGCAATCACATGGTGGCTCACAACCATCTATAATGAGATCTGGTGCCCTTTTCTGACATGCAGGCAAACACTGTATACATAATAAATAATTCTTTAAAAACAATGGCATAGTCTGTATTTACCAGCATCCCCAAGTTTATGTGCCACATATGTGCCTGGTGCCTAAGGTTAAGAGAGAGAGCATTAGATTTCCTAGAACTGGAGTCATCTATGTTTGTGAGCCACCATACACGAGTTGGTCCTGGGAACTGAACATACATCCTCTGGAAGAGCAAGCACTTGTTCTTATCCCGAGCGACCTTCCCCAGCTTCCTACAAAGTATTCATTAGATTTAATATAAGGTCATGGAGCAGGGAACTGTAACTGAAGCCTCATTGCAGTAGGTTGTACAGTAATAGATTATTTTGACCTGAGGGTTTGGCTTCATTTGAAATTGCCAGCTAAGGATGTAGAGAGCACTGGGACCCATCACTAGCACCAAATAAAGCCAAAATTTCAGACCTGCCTATCAGTGCAAAATCACCCTTTATCCACTCTATAAGGCGCTGAGAACAGATGGAGCTAAAGAGATACTATCTCGAACAAGAAAACTCCGTTAACTTGACATGTAGCCCACTTTTCAAATTATAATCTTGTGAAATTATTAATCTCATTGAAATAACATCATATGCTCCTGTCAAAACATGCCTCACAGGACTGGATGGCCACTCTTACAGGGGACCCCGGTTCAGTTCCCAGCAGCAACATAGCGCTCCAACACCTGTCTGTACAATCTGTACTACTCAAGAAGCAGAGTTCTAGGACTTGAAGGTCAGCCAGGTCTGTAAAGAGAGCTTTCTACCGTGGTTTTCCACAAATTCAAGCTAAAACTGCATTCCTAGAACCTTTATTTGCATGGATAGGGGGAAATTAGAATTGGGCTGATAAAGTACCTCAGTTTAAGGAGCCTAGTGCTGGCATGACAGGGTGTGTGACACCATGCCTGTGACTGCCAAAGCCTGCTACTTGCCTTCTGAATTAAATGTCCCTCCTTCACGCCTCACACATGGTGTATACTAGCTTATCATTAGGTTCTTAAGGTATTTGGCTAGAACTAGAGCAGTGACTTAACTGCTAAATCCTAAGTGTTGAATTTAGTAATGCTTACCACCATTTTCCTGAACTTACTTCCCTCGAGGAGAACTAGAACTCAATACTGTTGTGCTGAGTACAAGATCAGGCTACAGCTACAGGACCAGTTCACCGTTGGTACAGGCACGGAGGTTATAATTGTCTTCTAAAACATTTGAGTGTATGTGCATGCATGTGGGCAACTTAAGGCACTCCTTAGAAATCAAGTGACACAAATTGTTTGAGTTGGTACCAGTAGCTTTGGGCACCTTGCTTGTTGCTTTGTTTTTGTGACAGTCTCTATATTATGTAGCCCTGCTTGTCCTGGATGTTGCTTTGCATACCAGGCTACCCTCCAGCTCAGAAATCCACCTGCCTCTCTGCCTGAGTGCTGGGATTAAAGACATGCACCACCACCACACAAAGCTATCAATCTTATTTGTAAGACAAGAACAAAATTTCAGATGAAAACTATTACAGTTTTTAAATTACCTTCAGTAATATAAGAATAATTTTAAGCCAGTGAAGGGAAAAATAAATGTAAACCAAGTTTATTTTGCGTTTTAAGTAGTGTTCTTAAAGCACTACAGCTTGGTAAACAATGTAAATTAGTATAAGTCATCTCAAAAGCCAGAGGTTTGTTTTCTTTCTTGTTTTGTTGTTTTTTTAATGAGTTGTTAAAAAGATGCAGCCTATTCTAACAGGATAAATATTTTTAACCATTTCACTTCGAGTTAATGAAGGCTCACAAATGAGCAACACTCCTCATTGAGGAAAACAAAAAGCTGTTGTCGACAAGCGACAGCACACACACACAAAAACAAAAAGAACTGTGTAAAAATAACTAACTGTTCCCATATTTTAAAGTTGCTTTACAATGGGATGATATGCACATGATCTTGCTGCAAACTCGACACACAGACTTTAATACATTTAAGTCTAGAGACAAACAATTCAGCTCGAGGTGCCAACTCCAGACAATGCAGCTCTACAACCCTCTTAACGCAATTGGTTTTACTCATTACTTTTCTTCTAGACCGAAATACAGGCTAGAAAGAAAATGCTCCCTAATTAAAATTGGTATTGTTTACAAGAAAAGAATTTTATAATTAATTTTGCATTAGAATTTACAAGTATATGTTCAAATCTAATTTACTTCCTCCCCCCCCCAGCCTTGCCACAAAATAGGCATGAAGTCAAAGTTTTTTAAAAATGCCTTAATTTTCAAACTTCATGCAAACTAAAGATGACTAAACAGAAGCTTAAACAATGGAAGGGTATTTCACAGAAAATTTCTTATACAAAAAACACATAAGAAAAAGGGCCACTAGGTGACATTTTAATTTACAAATTGGCATCATTTTGGTCGACAAATAATCCATATGCTGTTTTCTTCTGTGAACATATGTTGCAGAGAGAAAAAAACCGAGCATGACTTCAGATTTTAATCACACATTTCTTCTGGAATCTCATGTGGATTAAGAATCCCAGGTACAGACATTTGAAGTTTATGCTTCTCCTCTTGAGCCTGTCGAAGTGCTGTTTCTCTTTCTTCCAAAAATAGATCAGAGGTATCTTCACCTGCAAACTCCTGTGAACACAAGTCAAACATAATAAAACTTCAAGTTGCTGCCAGATCAGGGGTGGGGAGGAGCCGTTTGCAGACATGCATGTAATCATTTTGAAATTTTCAATAGAAATGTAAATTATTGCCAGGTAATGGTGCTGCACTCCTATAATCCCAGCACTAAAGAATCCTGTGAGTTAGAGACCAGCCTGGTCTATACAGTGAGTTCCAGACAGCCAGGAACTGTTTCAGTTCCAGGTTGGATGGTGATGGAGATAGTGGTGGAATGTAGCTTGCCTGGATGTATACAAAATATAATCTAAATATTTAATCACGGGGCTGGAGAGATGGCTCAGCATTAAGAGCACTGGCTGCTCTTCTAGAGCACCCAGGTTCAATACCCACACCCACATGGGAGCTCACAACTGTCTAACAAGTTCCGGGGATCTGACACCCTTACAGACAGACATGTAGGCTAAACATCAATGTACATCAATTAAAATCAAGTTCAGATGCATGAACAAGACAAGTGGATCCTCAACTACATAGGAACCCTGTCACAAAAGGCCAAAATTAAAACCTCAATTTAGCCGGTCGGTCAGTGGTGGCACACACCTTTAATCCCAGCACTCAGGAAACAGAGGCAGGTGGATCTCTGTGAGTTCGAAGCCAGCCTGGTCTAAAAGAGCGGTACAGAGAAGCCTTGTCTCGAAAAACCAAAAACCTTAACTTAATAAAAACATACCTTTATCTGGACTAAGAAATCCCTTAGATGTTCCTTGAATGCAGGGATATCCTGATTTAAGCTGAAAAGTCCTGTTACAAAGAGCTTCACTTGAGCACTACAAATCAAAACAAAATAACCATTTTTTAAAAACTGGACATTTAAAGCACTGTTTTTAGGACTATTTGCTTATCACCAGCACATCTGCCAAATTCAAAACTTGGGAAGATTTAATACAGAACTCGAGGGAAGAGTTTAGGTGCTTGCAGCACCTGGCAATCTAGGACCCATTACTGGAAGCCATATAGTAGAGGAAAAGAACACACTCCCGTGTATCCTGACCTATACATGTACAAAGTGCACACACCCATATGCATGCACACACAGAACTAAGATTAAAAACAAACCCAAGCACCCTTCCCAACTGCCTGTAACTCCAGCTCCAGGAAGATGGATTTCTCTGGTCTTAACACAAACCCCTCCCCCCATATAGTAATAACAGTAATAAAAGTATTTACTCTTGTAGATGAGGGAATGCAGACTTAAGGAGATTAGCCACATATTCCTGAATAAACACTTGGTTGTTAACTGGATTTCCAGGATTTAGTGGTGTACTTATTTTTCCTTCTTCAACCAAATTAAACATATATGCAAGAATTGACGCATGCATTGTTAAACCTGTTGAAAAGAAGAAACTTATTAATTCAAAGATGAAGCTTAAACACCAGGACACTTTGTAGCTTCATGGGTCTCATTCTTACCTGCAGTATGTGAGGTGTCTGTCACAACAGAAAAGATATGCTGAAGAATATCACAAAAATAAGTTTGATAAAAACTCTGCGCTGCAGCTTCTTCTTGTGCAACATTTTGTAAAAGTGTAAAAAGTATCTGTAGGCCTAAAGTTAATAGAACATAGTTACAGACTGATAGATCGCTTTAAAATGACTATGGATATTTTTTAACTTTAAAATAAATAAAGAGAGAGAGAGAGACTGATTTATGTGAGGGGGTTCTGGTGCTGAGATCTATTTAATCTCTGATCCTCATGTCTCTTGATTTCTGAGCCCCAGAAACCAATACTATAGCTTACTTGACTAAAGCCTATTCTCCTTTATTATGGATAACAAATATATAGTGACATATATTCTAAATGTGGTCCCTCACAAAGTAGCTAATGGCTAATTAATGCTAATGTTGACTCGTGGCAATTCCTTTCTTGACTGAAGGTTTGGCTACCACCACAGTTTACAAATTAATGTCACTTCCTAATTACTTCTTAATTTCACCCCAGCTTCCCAACAGGGTTTTCTCTTTGTAGACAAGGCTGGTCTAAAACTCAGAGAGCCTCCTGCCTCTATCTCCCGAGTGCTAATATTAAAGGTGTGCACCATCATGCCCTGCTGAGTTTCACACATCCCCCTGCAAATTTTTTGCATCTACTTTTATTTTGTGTATTATCCTTGGATTAGTAATAGAACTTACAAACTCCAAAATATGCCACAAGCAAAAAACAAAACAAAATAAATAATTTTATGCTTGGTTGTATCAACACAAAGAACCATATCAAAGAGTCTCAGTATCAGAACGGTCTCTGAGAACCAATGTTCACACACGTATAATAATAAATTAACCTGAGGGGGAAAAAAAAGAAATTTATGCCCTAGTAATACTGAAACTATTCTACTGAACCAACTTGTCCATGTTGGGTTTCATGGTTTAAGTCTAAGATGACCAACCAACCAGGTCTCTTCCTAAATAATTAACCTAAATAAGATAAAACAGCCATGGAACTGCTTCTCTTAAGCGATGTTCACCAAACTGCAATTTTAGGCCACTTTAGCTTTACAAACACAACTTATTCTAAGGCACACAAAGAGCAAAAAAAAAAAAACAAAAAAACTTGCACCTATACAACTACTCATAAGTATCCAGACAGTAGGACAATCGCCAACAACAGAGGGGACGGATATAGGCTCCCAGAGAAGGCCTGCCACAGTAGCAACAGAATGTCAAGAAACTAGCTGGTCCTCTTGCTTGGAGAGTACACTGATAAACAGTAAAGGATCCTGCACACTCAACCTCTGGGCCATTCTCCAGGCCTCAGATTCCGTCTTAATCAGGGTGGAAGGTGAGGACTTGCACATGCAAGCTATGACACACACACCTGCATTCACAGGCACAGAAATGAGGAGGGGGTGGAGCCATGACATACACACACCCACATTCATGGGCACAGGAATAAGGTGGGGTGGAGAATTAAGCAAAAACAAAACAAACCACCATAAAAAAGAAAGTAAAAAGTTAATGCAGGAAATAGTGGCACATGCCTTTAATCCTGACACTCAGGACAGCCAGGCCTGTTACACAGAGAAACTCTACTAGAAAAAAAAAACAAAAAGAGAGCAAGAAAAAACAACAATCATAATCAGAAGCTAGTTTTTTTTATGAAATAGCCACTAAAATCTAATTAATGGACACAGAGCATACACAAAATGCATGAGCTCTATAAAGGACGACAATACATGGCCCAGATTTTCATAATGATGCTAGAATGGTTAGATTTAAAAGCAATAAATTTTTATTCCTTAAATTTATTCAATATTTTAGAAACTTCATTAACCTCTGATAACTGAAACCTCAGAAATTAAAGAAAGAGGAATTGAGTGGAACTTTGTATATATTTCTGGTTCATGAGGCAAATGAGTTAAACTACTTTTTTCTATGTATTTACCTGTATCTGCAACATTCCTCATAGTATGTTTAAAAGCCCAAATAATAGAATCCAAAACAAGCTTAAACTGTGCGGGTGGGATAGCTAGGAATGCTGGGAAGCAATGTGAATTGACAGCCTGAAGTAATAAGAAAAAGTTTGTTCTGTGTTCTGGATATTCTTCAAAATCCTAAAAGAAATGAGAACAAAATAACATATCAAGGGAGGGAAATAGCAAGCCTGTATTTGCACACACATTCAGAGTTACCAATGGGTTCTGTAAGATATATTTGCCCCCAAAGGCAAACCCCATGTTGTAGGATAATCATTTTGAAAAGTGTATCTCTGCCAAAGGTGCCTTCTGATTGGCTTAATAAAGAGCAAAATGGCCAATCGCTAGGAAGGCAGGAGAGAATTGGTAGAACTTCCAGGGAGAGAGAGTTCTCTGCGAAAAAGAGACACAGAAAGACACAGAAAAAGTTGAACATACTGGACAGGAAAGGTTAACTGAACCACATGGATTAATACAGATTAATAAAGACAGGTTAACTGGGGAAAAGCCTAAGCTAAGGCAGGCTTTCCGAACTAAGTCTCCAACGTGATTCATTTTCAGGCTGGCGGCCCCAAATTTTAGGATTCCTGTTTTAAAGGTTTAAATATCATGCTCTGCAAATAATTAAACTAGGAAACATAGCCAGGTTGGGTGGTGAACGACTATCATCTCAGGACTCAGAAGTCTGGGGAAGGTGTACGGCTCCAAGACTGAGGCCAGAGGGTGCTTTTCAACAAAATGCTATTGTCCCAATAGGCCCCCCTAAAGACCCTAGTCTATGTGTTACAATCCACAGAGAAGAAAAGGTTTTTAAAACTTCATCACTAAATTACATCCTGCTACACCTTGACACCAATGAAATAAACTAACAGAGTATCTGATAGCCCCTAATTTTTAAACTCTACACCATACTGAGCTTCAGCCTAGCTTTAATGAATATCCAACCCATCCACTTTTTTAAAGCCAAGGTCTCACTGTGTAGACCAAGCTGGCCTTGAATTTACAAAGATCAAAATCCACCCATCTCTGTCTCGTGAACACTGGATAATTAAAGTATTTTTCCATGACCAGTCTTAATTTATTGTTTGATGTCAAGATTTTGTTATTAAGATGACAATTATTCCTTATACTATGATACGACTTAATTCTAAGGCCTTAAAATTTTTCTAAAAATTTCTATATTTTAAAGAACAGACTATAAAACTTTCCATTATGTAATAAAACACAAACCACTTACCTTATTTATCATATTCAATGTGCACTCAAAAACTGCATCAAATATTTGAGGTATTTCAGCTGTTATGTGTCCGCCTAATTTGTTGACAATAATGGCCATAGTACTAAGCACTTCTGGTTCTCTAGCAGCTGGGACATTTCTCTGGTAATCAATGAGAACTGCATCCAACAAAGGAGGAACAAAGTTCTCAGCTACCTGTTGGGAGGGGAAAAAAGTCCTTACTTTTAAGCTACGGGTCACTCCCGTCTCTAAGACTCAGATTATGTGCTGAGATACTGTGCTGAAGCATTTTAGCAACCAGTAAAGTTAAAATAAATAGTAATATAACTGAACATGAGATAATTTGAATATATTCTTGAATCTTGTCATATAGCCAGGTTGGCACTCATCCTGCCACAGGTTACCAGAGCCACAAAACCAAACAGGTGTATGATAACATACCAGCTTCATACATATTCAGTAAGTCAGAATCTTAAAGCCCACTATACAGTATATCAAGAAATTTGGTTTATAGTATTTTGGTTCTAGCTAATTTAGAACTATGACTTACTGAACATATATGTATTGTTCATGTAATTTTATGTCGGAAGTAAAGGCATTTTCTTATTTTGACCACCAAATCTCAAGATCAAAGATGGGGGTTGCTGAGATGACTCAAACCTTAACTTACAAGGTCAAAGTCATGATAGTCCTACCCCCTTAGGAACCATATGCCTGGATTTCAATGTGACCCAAATCACATCAATTCCATTGACCTTGTGACCAAGTTATTTGTTTGGTTTTGAGGCAGGGTTTCTCTGTGAACCCCTGGCTGTTCAAGAACTCACTGCAGACCAGGCTGCCCCTGGCTCCCGAGTGTTGGGATTAAAGGCATGAGCAACCAACACCTGGCTACGCATTTGAGCATGTTACTAAAAGGAGAAAAACTTACCATCTGAGGATCATTGGAACGGCTCACCCAACCAGATATTAACTTTAAAGTTTCCCTTTTTACTGTCCGCATACTTCTAATCAGTGGTTGCTTTGTAACCATTTCACCTAAAAGACAATCAAAAAAAAACTAACTTGACAGACTACATCAGTGATAGGTCTACTTCAGATGTTATCATTCCATTTATTCCACTGCCATTTATGACGAAGAGTCTAAAACTAATAGAGGACAAAGTTATGAAATGGGAGATACGCAAGACTAAACAACATGGCTTTGTGTATTTTCAAAGCAGCCACTGTCAATAAACTATACTTGTAGGCAAGAATAACCCTAATAGGACAAAGAGTTGTTGAGAAATGGTCGTGGACTCTGATGCCCCAGATACTCAGGCTGACTTAAATTGAGAAATGCAGAAAGCATACTGAAGACAAGTGAAAGCAGAATGATTTACACAGCATGCTAACAACTTCCACAGAAGCCAGAATCACTTACCATTAGCCTGAATAGCTGCAGAAATATTTTCACTGAGGCACTTATATACATTGAGCATGTCTAAATAAATTCTCCCAAGCTGAATTACAAATGGATGTCCAACAGCTTTGCAGGCTCTCACATTTGTTTTTAATATGCTACCCAGTTGCTTGACTGTTTCAGGGTCTTTCAGGATATCCACATTCTGGAATTATCACAATAAAATACAATCTCACTGAAAACATCTCAAGACAAATAATGGAACTGTGTCTAATAGTCTCACCAAAAGATAGAAACAGAACAAAGATATCCTAAAGTCGGCCATGGTAGCACAGGTTTTAATTCCAGCACTTGAGAGGTATATCTTTGAGTTCTAGGACAGCTAGGGCTCTACACGTAAACTGTCTCAAACAGGCAAATACCTCCACAAAGAAAAGATATTATAATGGCTCTCTCTCTTTTTTTTTTTTTTTTTGTTCTGTGACAGGGGCTTCTGACCTCAAACTAGCTATGTTGCCAAAGGTGATCTTGAACTTCTAGTCCTGCCTCTAACTGCTAGAATTATAATTCCATGTTTGGCTTCTGTAATGTTTCAATCGTCCAAACTCACATTAAAGCATCCATGGAGTAAGGAAAATGGCTGTGTTGGCCAAGAGCTTTGTCACAAAAAACCTGGAGGTCTAAGCTCAGATCCCTAGGAGTAATAGTAAAGCTGGGCTTAGCACAAATACGTTCTCCCAGGGCTCCCACAGGGAGACATAACATCATTAAAGTCACAGGATAAACACTCTGAGATAGGTAGTAGTGATGAGACCTTGTTTCAAACAACACTGCAGGGAAGGACCAACACCAGAAGCTATCTTCTATGTCTGCAATATATGAGCATACATTTTTCAAAAGCACCAAGACTGATTATACTTTAAACTCCATTAGGACTCAAAACAAACAAACAACCCCACAAAACACTCAAAACTTACTTTGGTTGCCTGCTGAATTATACTATCCCATACTTGATTAGGAAGCAGCATGTATTTTTCTATCAAATGCTCTTGAACTGTCTGGTCTGTCTGTGCACCAATCATATATCCCACAGCTTCGTAAAATGTATGAACCTGTTTTAAAAATGCAAGCATTTTTATTTTCAGGCTTTCATGCATCATTAATAATGGAAAACACATGTAAACAGATTATAAATATATTAATATACTATTGATTAATGCCCCCCATTTTAAAATTGTTCCTGAACTTTTGATTCTGCGTGTGAGAATGGGATGGGGGCATATGAATTCAAGTGTAGGAGCCCAAGGATGTCATGAGGATGGATACAATAGCATTCAATGTGGGTGCTGGGATCCCAGTTACAATCCTCAGAAAAAGCAGACCCACTTTTCCATCCCATGGACACACTAGTTTTATACACTTTTAAGGCCCGGTGAGGTGACTCTAGTGTTAAGAGGACTGGCTATCCTCCCAGAGACTCAGGTTCTAGCACAAGTACCCACTTTATGGCTTCTGCAGAAACCAGGGAAGAGGTATACAAGACACACATACATGTAAATAAAAATTCTACACACAGCAAACAATCAGCACAGTGGCTTATATACCTGCTGAGGCTGAAGATCACAAATTATAGTATTTATGTTGTTTAAAATCTCATCAATAAATGGCATGACTTCCCCAACTTGAACTTGAACAAAATGTCTGCGACATTTTTGAGCTATTTTAATGAATGTGTCACAAGCCATGTCCTGGACTCCATCATGGGTCTCTATCAAGATAAAAACACTTATTTATTTTTTGTTCAACAAAGCAATGAAAACAAAAATTAAACACGATTCTGTATGCTGTGAATACCATTGGTTAATAAAGAAACAGGCTTGGCCAAATAGGATAGAGTAGAGCTAGGCAGGGGAAATTAAACTTAATGCAAGGAGAAAGAAGGGTGGCGTCAGGGAGAAGCCAGGGAGCCACCAGAAACAGACATGCTGAAACTTTGCTGGTAAGCCACAGCCACATGGTGATATACAGATCAATAGAGATGGGTTAAATTAAGAGTTAGCAAATAAGAAACTAATGGGCCAAGCAGTGATCTAAATAATATGGTGTGATTATTTCGGGGCTGAGCAGCCAGGAATAAACAAGCAGGCCTCCTCCAACAAATACGAGTAAAATGTGATTTACCATGCATGAATTCAAACAGCTTGTTTACTACTGTCTTCAAAAATTTCCAATGTGCTCTCAAAAACCTTGGGTATTGACCTACTATGTACATGATATTCGATGCAATAATAGCTTTATTATCTTTGCCTCTTTTCTGCTCACATAATCCTAAAAGGTCCTGTAAAATACAACAAATGTATTTATTGTTAAAGATGTTTTTATGGTTACTTTTAAAATAAGACATACTTATTTATGGTTCTATTTCATTCTGTCAGCTGCATACCTTAATAACAGTAACCAGAAACCGCTTCTCATCTTCTTCATGCATTGCACCACTAATGGAGCCTATTGCCCAACACAACGTATTCAAATTTTTCCATGACCATTCTGTACCATTAACTTGATTTTGAAGTTTTTTAGTCATTATTATTTCCGTATCTACATAATCCAGATGAGTAAGATAAACTACAAAGGAAAAAAAAAATCCAGATGTTTGACACCCAAAATTTGAATGATTTATTTTGGGGTTAAGGTGTAACAGCATACTATTAAGTATAGTTACTTAAAATTAACTGTGGAACTTTGACCAAACAGTATTTTCACAAATAAGACATAAAATTACAGAGTAAATCATTGTCATTTATTAACTCACCTAATGTTTCTCTCATATTCTTATACAAATTTATGGAATCGGTATCCTTCATGAACTCTCTTACAACTTCTCCCTGATCATTTTCTACAACCAGTACCTCCTCTGGTTTAGCCATGCGACTAACCATCAATAAACGGACCTACATATCAATAAACCAATAAAGAAACTGTTAAGACATTTGACACCCATGCCAAATATAGAATCAGTGGAAGACATTTAAAAGCATCTACTTTTTTTGTTTTGGTTTTGAGGCAGAGTCTCTTTGTAGCCCTGGCTGTCCTAGAACTTGCTCTGCAGACCAGGTTGGCCTTAAACTCAAGACACCTGCCTCTCGTTCCCCAGTGCTGGGATTAAAAGCGTGTTACCACCACCCAGCTAAAAGCATATACTCAATTAAGATGCCAGTCATGGATGGTGGCACACTCCTGTAGTTTCAGGACTCAGAAGACTGAGTGATTACTAGTTAGATGCTAGGATTGACTACCAACCCAAACTTTCAAATAAGGTATTGTCATACATGCTTATTATAATCCCAACACTTGGGAGGCTGATTTATGAGGATCAAGAAGTCAAGGCCAGCCTTGACCAGTTAAGACTGACAGAGCGACCGACCTATCAAATGTTTCAATTTTAAAAAGCTAGGTGTAGCGATGACACATGCCTTCAATTTTAGCACTGGAAAAGAAGAAAGATCAGGATTCAAGAAGATCTTGTCTCCAAAAGAATGAAAACTTCTAAAAATTAAAACATAACTTGAACGTTAACTTTGTAACCCTGCATTTCAGAATCAACCTTTGGCCTATAGATTTCATGTACCTCACTGACTGAATAGATAGGGGAGTCAGTGAAGGTCCCCTCTAATAAAACCTCTCCGTCTCATGCCTACTTCCAATCCCTACTAGCCATCAGCATTATAGTAAGAAACAGCACTCACCAACCCTTTGATCATTACCTTCGATAACACAGTCAAGTACAGTTGTCTTCTAGGAGGAATATCAAAATGCTGACTTCCAGATAACAATGGAGAAGCAGACGTAGAAAATGGACTCTCTCTGTAGAGCTCAGCTGCCAAATGATTCCAGTACTCAAGACAAATTTTAAAAATTTCAGTTTCTTCCACTTCAGATACCAACAACATGTAATGAAGGGCCTACACATTAAAACCAACAAAATTAAAATATTACCACCAAATCTCCAAGTTGGTTCCCAGCACCTAAATCAGGATTAAAAATTATTAGTTTGAAATACATCTGGATCCTCATGCCTTGAACAGAGAGCTCTGTAAACAAATGTTTCCAGTATAAAAATCAAGTCTGTTTGAACAGACCTTTAAAACTGGAAAGCATGGCCTACAGCTTTAGTCCCAGCATTCAGGAATTACATGTCATCCTCAAATCATCAGTTTGAGGTGAGTCAAAAACCCCCACAACATAAATGGGCCCTTTGGTGGCAGATACAAGATTCTCACAAGTTTGAGGATGGCTTGGTATAAACAAGTTTAGTGCAAACCAGGACTAGAGAACATGATCTTAAAACACTGATACAGAATTTGATGGGGAGACAAAAATGTTTGGAAACCAAAATTGCTGTTGGTTATACCATTCAGATACATATCTGAACAATAAAACTATTTCCTGGGCTGGTGTGGAACTCTGATGTTGAACTGCTGGGAATCCTCACTCCCCAGCTTCCCAGGTGCTGAGATTATAGCACAAGCACGTTTAAAAACTAGGTTTCTTCAGGCTGTCCCAATATATTTATATCATGTGGTCCTGTGTGAGTTCATATGTACAACACTGTAATGTATGGCTTTTCTATCTGTTCTGGGATCTTAACAGTTCTCCAATTTAAAAGTAAAAGAATTTGTCAGGCATAGTCCAAGGATTTGAGAAGCAGAGACAGGTTGATCACTGTGCGTTCAAGACCAGCCTGGTCAATCACAACAACAGAGTGAGACCCAAAAACCAAAAATGGAAATCTGTTTTGAAAACAAAGTATGCTCATGCGTATAACCTCAGAATCGTAAAGTTAAAGAAGCAGACTCACCACAAGTTCAACACCAGAATGCCCCACAGAGTTTCACATTAACTTAGGAAATAGTATGAGACACTGTCTCCAAAACACAAAATAGCGGCTGGGCATGCCTAATTTAATCCCAACATCAGGGATGCAGAGGAATCTCTCTGAGTATGACTTCAAGGACAGTCAGGGCAAAATATAGGCACTTTGCCTCAAAACAAAACAAAAGTCACAGGTGGAAAGCAAACAAGACGTCTTAATGTCCACATACAGAACAGCACATATTTAAGAACTCTTCTTTTTTCCTTTTCAGAGAAAAATGTCAGGAACCAAACCTACCTCCATGAGTGCTTCCCTGAGATTCAGTCTTTTCTCTAAAAGTTGACCATGTTCCTTTAGAAAGGTGCAGAGAAATAAACTGAGATTCTGAATAAAGTTCTGTTCATCATCTTTTCCATTTGAATACGCAAGTCGAATATTAGTATTTAAAGGAAGCATCTGGAAGTTGAAAACCATATCAATCAACGTTACAAAACCAACAAAACAGTCTGAACTCTAACATGACACCCAGTTGCTAACACCAACATACAAAGAACAGCTATTAACTGCCTCCTATATTCTTTGAATTTTGCTATCAGATTATTCAAGACATGGAAAAATATAATGGTGCACTCAAATGGCAAACAGTAATAATATAGCATGTTTATCTGCCTAGACAATCAAACTTTGTCTTCAAACAATTCCTTCACACCTGTACCAACAGACCTCAGTCTAAAAAAGAGGTTGGCAATGTTAAATTAGACAGAGGAGGGAGAGGTTCGTTTTAGGAGGTTCCCAATTACCCCACTGTGTGATCAAGTCTTCACATCATCCAATCTTCAAATTTCTAGAACTGTATTATCATGGAACCCATAAAACCTTAATATTACCAGAAAGAAAATTTAAAAAAAAAAACCACTTCTACCTAAGATTTTATATAATATACATATAAGCACACTATAACTAATACCTAAGATTGTATATAATATACATATAAGCACACTATAACTAATACCATTTTTATTGCTTATTTGGCAATACTACTGATCATTGGTTACTGAATGTAACCATTTCTAGTGCATTAAAATAATCCCATTTTCAAGGCAGTGGTATATCAATCACCTGCTTTAGCTGCATCATTGTAAGTGTAAACAGAGTTTCAAACTGTTCCTCATATTGGCTTACACTCACACCAGCAATCTCTGTGAGGCACTTCAACGACACATTTCGAAACATTGGGACATTCAGGAACTATTTTATTAAAAGAGAAAACAAAATTAATCTCAAGAAACATTTTATTTTAAAAATGACAAAGGAGTATGGGGGCTAGAGAGTTGGTTGTGGTTAAAAGTTTTTGGTGTTCTTGTAGAGGACCCTGGTTCTTCCTATTCCCAACAACACCCAATGGCAGCTCACAAGTAGCTACTCCAAGGGGATTCAAACCCTCTGAAGTCTGCCTTCTGACATCCAAGAGCACCAGACACTCATGTGATACACACACGTGGTACGCACACATGGATGCAGTAAACACAGCCCCCATACACAAAAGCAAATAAAATTTACAAATAAAGGAGACTTACAAGTATAAACAAGTTTACAGTTTAAAAACAGTGAATAACAGATTTTTATTTTTCCATATACATTTTGAAGAAACACCATATACTCAAAGCACATATGCTTGGGTCTTTTGAAATGGGATCTTAGGAGACAAAAGCCGCTATAAAGCTGAGAAAAACCTCAAACTTCTGACCTCTCTGCTTGCAACACAGGTGTGTAAGAAGGGATGCTGGGGGTTAAACCTCAGGCTTGCACATGCAAAGCAAACAGTGAGCTACATTTCCATGACATCTGAAGTAACAATAATAATAAAAAAAAACTTATTTGGTAACTTTCCTGAAATCATTACTATTTGTTTGATTGGCTTGAGACCCTGTCTTAATAATAAACCAGTAACATCAAAACCAGACTCTGACGAGAATAAACAATGGCTGAAAAATAGTCAATGCCACTTTACACATCAGCTATATTGAATTTAAGGCAAACTTAAGCCATGATAGCTTTACCATTCTTCACAACCCTGAAATAAGGTCTTTAGGATATAATTAACAGAACTGAGATTAATATATTATGAAGAAATTTAGTTATATATTCTGTATATCCTTGGTGGTTGATTTGGAAAATATTAATAGCTGACCTACAATGTTCATGTATTAGCAATTTATCTTTACTAAGGTTCAATAAACACCTCTGTAACATTCAAGACAATACAACACACAATGCACCGGCAACTACTCTGGATAATCCTTCTGTACATTACGAGAATACATGTCGCGAGATTGGTTTAATAAAAAAGCTGACAAGCCAGTAGTTGAACAGGAGAATGGCAAAGTCAAGAGACCCCAGCCAGCCACCAAGTAAGCAGAACCATGTAGAAAATGAGGTAACAAGTCTTGAGCCACATGGCAAAGCATAGATAAGAAATACAAGTTAATTTAAAATATAAGTTAATTAGTACAAACCTGAGCTATCGGCAGATTATTTATACTTTAAATTAAGTCTCTGAGTCAGTTATTCAGGAGCAGGGAGTTGGGACAGAAAAATGTCACCTACACATAACAGTAATTATCTATGAATGAGTAACAATAGGAAGTGCATGGCATTCTAATTTTTCAGGCAAAATAGATTTTCATGGTCTCAGTATTGAAGCACTTGCCATTATGCCATTACATCTAATCTGGGGGCAGCCAATTGCACACAAATTGGAATCATTTGATCTCTTCACTGTAACTCAAGTAAAAGTAATATACCACTAGAGATAAACCCAACATAGCATTATTGTTGGTTTTTGACAACACCAAGGAGCCAAGCTTTTCCCCAATGAACTATAACTTCCCAAGTCCTACAGTCCTGGGTTAAGAGGGTCCAAATGGATTGTGTGCTGGTATTAAGGCTTTCAATTTGCAGCCCAATGTGGCAACTCCTTTAATCTCAGCACTCCAGACACAGGAGGACCTATATGAATTCAAGGCCAAACTTTAAGCTCCAGCTGTCACACAGAGAAACCCTGTCTCGGAACCCCCGAAAAAAAGCTTTCACACAAATCTTAAACTACTGCATTCATACCTGATTCTTGAATCAAAATGACCTAGCTAGCTGTGGTTTCTTAGACACACTCCTAGGTAGTAATTTAGATCACCCCTCAACCTTGAAATCCTTGTACCTGGGGCTGCTGAGATGGTTCAGCAAGTAAAGAAGCACCTGATGCTCAATCTCCTAAACCCTTATGGCAGAGGGCATCAACTCTCCAACAAATTGTCCTTTGACCTCCACACATATCCATCCCCAAATACATTTACACAAAACTAACAAAGAGATGTACTATACCACTATGTCTAAATTTAAAAACAAAAAAACATGACTTAAAGAATCATTTCAAACAATTACAAAAAAAAAAAAATCTTGACAGCAGTGTCAGCGAACAAAAACTCTTTGTGCCTATCCAGAGACAAAACTGAAGTGTACTGGCTTTACCTTGTAAATTAATGTGCTGATTAACTTGGTCTCAAAGATGTATCCCAGTGGAATCCAGTTCAGAAATCTTAGCAGTGTTTCTAAGGTTGCATGTACAAGGGGAGCATTTTGGGAATTTTCCTGCAAAGACAAGCACATCATCAATATACTTTACTCTCACTCTAGTTCAGAAAGAAGAAAACTGAAACCACTTACCATCACAAACTGACAGAGTTGAAATATTTGTGAGAACTCATTGCACATGCTAAGGAGGAAAAAAAAAGATTTAGAAAAGAGGAAAAACAAATCCTGGTTTCAAACAGAGCTGCTGGAGAGCGGCAGGGAGGACACTTGACATCTCCTGTGCACACACTCCCAAGTAATTTAGAACTTGATAACCACACTCAAACACTTTTATACATAGAGCTCCATATAGCACCAGATAATTTAAAACATAATTACTTGCCTGTCTTTTAAATGCTTTGCTTTCACTTGGGTTATCTGTCCACTAGAGAAATCAAACACTTCTTCACTCAGGAGTTTAAGAATCACCATGTTGTTCTGACACAGGCTTTCACTGGTCCGACTCGCTCCAACAATGTCACTGATAAAAGTTGGCCAGTGCTTAGGCCACTCTTGCTTAAGTATCTAAAATTAAAGATGAAATGTCCATTTCACTTCATTTGACAAAGACAAAACAATTTCAAAGCCAGAGTAAATATTACTCACTTTACCGTTTTTATTAAGGCGGAAATATGTCATTCTCAATACCACACATAAATACAAAAAATGGTGCTCCAATACTCACAGACCCACTCAGTGACCCTGATGGTTAAATATGGCTCTAGTATGTATGAATATTAATATTTCCCTAGTAGAACATCTGAAATCTAATTATATGATAAACGGTAACGTTAAGTAGACAGATTAGGGGCTAACGAGAATGTTCATCTAGTATATGGGCCCCTGGAATCAATCCCTGCTACTCTAAAACAAAAGAAATTTTCTATTGAATATAATCTAGTCCTTATCTAAAATTCGCTAATGCAGTGAAGTTGAATTGGGGCTACAAATTAAATTGATACCACTGAGCCCTTGTTCTGGAATTACAGTAGGGTGTGGACATTTTACAGGTCTGAATTGGACAGCACAAGTAGGGAATGAATTTTCTACTAAATTCCTAATGAAATACATTAAAATTCTGAAGTCTGAATACTGTCATAGCCAAGAATATTCCAAACATTCTACACATGAATGACCTGTTGGGGGTCAGTAAAGAAATCAGGTCGATACTGTATCTAACTAGGAGACCTAATTCCAGGTAAGGATATATAAACTGGAACTGGACCAGCCACATGGAAGGGGAAAACACAGCATCAAGCAAATAGAGCCAGTTTACACTAAAGCCATATAACTGAAGTCAAAATAATTGTTGATTCTTACCACCACAGGCTCATTATCAGATGTTAACTAAAGAACTGAGCTCAGGTTGGGTGTGGTGGCACACGCCTTTAATCCCAGTACTTGGAAAGCAGAGGCAGGCAGATCTCCGCGTTTGAGGTCAGCCTGGTCTAGAAGTCAAGTTCCAGGACAGCTAAAACTGTTAAAAGGAAACCTTGTCTCAGGGGAGGCTCAGTTCCCAGAGCCCATGGCAATCACAACCACCTGTAATTCCAGGTCCAGGCATTTCAAATGCCACTGGCCACTGTGGGACCCTTCATTCGCATGCACATACCCACTGAAGACACACACATACACATACACCTACACATAGTTAAAAATACAAATATTTTTATAAAGATATCTAGGGATAGGGGAAGTTTGAAATGATAAAGTGTTAACAATCATTTAATTTTTCCTGAGGAAGATGGTTATTATAAAGCTTACCTGAACAAGAATCATATTTAACTTCCCAATGTACACCTTTTCTTTCTAGGAAAGAAGAAAAGAGGTCAGGTTAAACAAGTGTCTAGAATATACAGCACAAACATAAGGAAAAGAGATAATTATAGGTCTACTATAAATAAGTATGTTTTTATGACTATTAAGAATAGACTAACATTTAAGTGTTTCTTTCTTGAACACATTCTTTGGGGACGATGGAGGTGGCTCAGCGTGAAAAGCCAACTGCTACCAAGCCTGACAACCAGAGTTCCAATTCTCTGTGCCAATATGATATAAGAAAACCAACTCCCAAAAGTTGCCCTCTAACTTCAAATAGTACCCAGGTGTTTATTGACTGCACACTTAATAAATGTAATTAAAAATCCATTGATCTCTGAGGCTTCTGAGATGGCTTACATTGTAAACAACTGAGTTGAGTCTCCAGACCACAGGGTGGAAGGAAAAAGGGAGCACTGACTCCCTCCCTAGTATTCTCTGATCACCACACTCACATTGTGCTACTTGGGCACTCTCAGTGTGTCAAAGAAAATGTGCAAACAAAGAAAATAAAGTTTAAAAATTAATAATTTTCAATAATTTTCTTACCTCTACACAGGCTGGGTCAGAAGATGTCTTGATAATGAGGCCAACAACATACTTTTTTATTCCTATTTAAAAAATTATATATAAAATGTATTAAAAAATTACTCCTTTATAAGATAGGCACAGTGACTTATGTCTATAAATAATCCCATCACTTCAGAGCCTGAGGCAAAGAAACTGTCACAACACCCTGAACTAGATGGTGACATTATTTTTCCTGTTTTTGTTTTTTTTTTTTTAATTTTTTAAATTAAGACAAAGTATCCTTGTGAAGATCCGGCTGTCCTGGAACTCAGATTTGCCTGACTGCCTCCTGATTGCTAGAATTAAAGGTGTTAGTTAGCCTCCACCACCTGGCCAGAATGTGACTCAATTAAGAAAAGAAAACCATACTTTTACACCATGCTAACAAACATTCAGGACCCAGGAGACGGCAGAGTAATCAGTTTTAGGCTCCAAATCCTAGGTGCTGGCAATTTCAGAGAGTGTCAATTAGGACTGTGGTGTAGTTTAGTTGTAGCATACTTGCCTAACATACCAAGCTCCATGGACTTGATGGTAAACACTTTAAAACAAGTTAATAGCAATGCTTTCTAAGCTTTTTAAGCTTTGAAAAAAATCAGGATTAAGCAGAGTGGTGGTGGTATACACCTTTAATCCCTGCATTCAGTGCCAGAGGCACGCGAATCTGAGTTTGAAACCAACCTCGCCTACGAAGCAAGTTCCAAAACACCCAAAGACACACAGGAAAACCCTGTCTGGGGGGGTGGGGGGGAGGGGAAGAGATCAAAACAAAAAAAGGGAAAAATCAGAACCCAGCAGTCCCACTAACAATAAGGTATCATCCTCCTAAATCCTGTTTATTCCTTTGTGGTAAGATTATACGCATGCACTACTATACCCATCTAACAGCATATCAATCTTATATAAACACTGAACTATACATACTTGAACTTTTGATCCTGCCCCCAAAGTCCTGGAAGTATACAGGAGTAAAAGCATGCCTAAATTACACATTTTTGATCTTTACATTGTTATTCATGTGTGTCCATGATTGTCTATCTCCTGCGTGCAAATGCCCAGTGTGATCAGATGACCAGAGTTGCAGGTAATATGGTTGCTGGGAACTGAACTTAGAACCTCTCCAAGTACAGCAAGTTTTACAATTGCTAAGTTATCTCCAATCCAGGATATATATCTTGTGAATAAAATATATATCATTTAAAACTGTAGGTACATTTTCTCCAGATGATTACTTACTGTTTTTAGCATTTATTCTTTTTTTTAGGGAGGAGGGTTTTAAAATAATCACTTTGACTTCTGCCTAATAAGTGGATGACAGTGTTTCTTGCAGTCTAGACTGGCCTAAAACTCATCATCCTTCTGCTTCTACCTCCAAAGTTATCTTCGAGGGTCTCTAACTAGTCTTATAAACATTGTATACTGAGCTGGTCCTGAATTTGATGATCTTTCCGCACTGGTTTCCCAAGTTCTGGGATAAGTCACTCTTGCTTCCTTTCACTCTCTGCCTCTAGTCTCTGAGACAGGGTTTTAAGTTCAAGCTAGCCTCCACTATTTGTAAGTGGTGGTGCACTCATGCAGAGGCAGGAGAATCTCTGTGAGTTTGAGGCCAGCCTGGTCTACAGAACAAGTTCCAGAACAGGCTCCAAAGCTACTGACTCCAAAAAAAGAAAGGAAAGGAAAAGAAAAGGAAAAAGGAAAGGAAGAAAAAGAATGGCCATGTGCTATGGGATTGACTGGATTGAAGCTGGGCATGATAAAGCCCCTAAATTTAGCCCTGTCTACCTTGGGAAGGGGGAGATAATGGTGGTGGGATTGGTGAATCAAAAACAAAACTTTTAATTTAAAAATAAGATGTTTATTTTTTCCTTTTTGTCCTGAGACAGGTCTCAGGTGTGCAGCCCTGGCTGTACTGGAGCAGCTGGAGTAAGGTGTGCTAGAAACCCAGCTAAAACTCTAATTTAATAATCAAAAAGCACTGAACACAAATAGGTCTTTTATTGGGTCTTTTGTTGTTGTCTTAACCTTCATTTTCACGCATACAAAACCAACTAAACAAAGAGGTAATGGCCATTGACTGTTGCTCTGGGAGGAGTCATTGTCTTGAACTTCAGGGGTTGAGCCCGTGAGGCTCCACTGACAGCTCCACCCACATCCATTGGCTAGCCCAAGATTAACTCAGTGAGTCACAAACAATGGTGTCAATATGAAAAAGGGACTTTTAAGGAAGGAGATGGTTGCTGAGGGTAGAGGGAGGAAAGAGCATAAGAACTTCTTGGTCTCCTTGGGCTAGTTTTTCAAAACAGCTCTTAATATAAAGAAATAAATTGAGAGAACCCTATTAACCTGAAAAGTAATTCAGTCATTACTAACAAATCACTAACTTAATAATCATTAATACATAAAACCACAAAACATACAGATGTTATTCTTTTGGCCCCAGGCTAAATGAACATCATAGCAATGCAGAAAATTTTTAACACATTTTACATTTTTGTCCCATATATTGTAATGCCATTATTAAGATGGGTTTTTAGAGGGTGGAGAGATGGAGTAGCAGTTAAAAGTGGACCCAAGTTTGGTTCTTAGCACCACATCAGACAACAAAGCTCTTTTCTGCCCTATGAGAGCATATGTGTTTGCCTAAATGTATACATGTGTCCAAAGTACCTTCAGAGGCCAGAAGAGGGCACTGGATCCCCTGAACTGGAGTCTGAGTCACCCACCCACTGGTTTCTATACATACTAGAAACCAAACAAGTCCTTGGCAAGAGCTCAAAATTGTTGAACTAGTGCCCCAGTCCTATATTACTTTTTCAAAAATCATACAAGGTCTTACTCTGTAGCCCTGGCTGGCTTCTAGTTGAGATCTACCTGCTCTGCCTCCCCACTGCTGAGATTAAACATATGAACAACCATTCTTGGCTTATTCACATTATACTCATTGTTCTGTAAGTTTCTGATAATTTTACCATTAATTTCTTAAGTTCCTCACATGTTAAAAATACACCCCTGCCCGAAAATAAAATTGTGTATATAAACTTTGAAAAAGTGTCAAACAGTAAACTTAATTACTATTTTAAAATATTAAGAAATATTTCTTTTAAAACTTAAACTTCAGTCAAGTATGATGATTTACTCCTAACACCTGGCTACACATAGTGAGTTCTTGGTCATTCTCAATCAAATTTTAAGGCAAAGACTAGCTCAGTTGGTAGAGTGCTTGTCTACTATGTTTAAAGTACCGAATTTGATCAGTACTCACAAAGCTATGGCAGCTCAAGCCTGTATTCCCAGTCCTCAGATGGAGGCAAGAGAACCAAAAATTCAACACCATCCTTACCTACAAAACAATCTGAACTACAGAGGACACCATCTAAATAAAACAGAACAGGGCTAGAAAGATGACTCAAGAGTTAAGAACACTTACTACTTTTACAGAGGATCTGTGCTCATTAACTTAGGAAGTTTCAGAATCACTAATACCTCCAGCACCAAAACGTAAAAAGCAACCTCAGAAATAGCAAGGTAAAAAGCCCTGATTTGATGCTTTCCACTCTTAATCCATTCAAGCTGGTAAACATGAACAATATTTTTGGTTACTTGTCTCATGATCTTAAAACATTCAAATTTTATTTATCTATAGCCATGCCCCAAAGTAGCTCAAGTGGTATATATTAATTTGGCGTGCACGTGAAACTGAGGATGGCCCAGTGACTCCCACTTCCAAATATTAGGCAAACACTCTACTCCAGTTTTTCATTCTCAGCCTGGTTATTTATTTATGTTATTTATTTATGTCCATTCATTCTTTCCTGCCCTTCTTTCTGTCTTCACAAGGTCTCTCTACATAGCCCTGGCTCTCCTAGAACTCACTCTATAGACCGGGTTGATCCTCAAATTTACCAAGTTCCACCTGCCTCTACACCTCCTGAGTGCCAGAACTAAGGGGATTATCACCCTACCCAACCGTGTGCATAATCTTTTATTTTCTAATCAAGGTTTGCTCAAAGTGATAGTTGCCTCTTTCCTCTAAAAGATAGCCAACTTCTCTTTCCCTACACAAAAATCCTCCATGCAACATTGATAAACTCAACTGTAAAAGAGTATCATGACCAAAAATGGAATTGTTTTCCTACCTTCACACTGGTTCCTTGGAAGAATCTTCCACCTTGTTTTTATCACATTTTCCAGAATTTGTAGTCCATAATACTGAAAATTGGAGAACAGAATTATGTGAGTATCTTGTCATAGGACTAGGACCTTTCAGGGCTCACAAAAGGACAGACACACATTTATAGCTAATATTTCAAAAACATTATGCTATCAAGTTTAATTACACATATTAAACAAGGATCTATTCACCCATAAGCTGAAATTTCATGCATTTTCCTCATTTTACTGTTTACTACTCTATGTAACGTCCTGCTGTTTATACATGCTCACACCAGGAAGAACCAAATAAAAAGCCCTTTAGCAGCCAAATGGGCTTATCTGTAGAAGGAAAAATAACAGCCAGATATGAATTCTCAGCATAAGACTGCTCACAGGCTTGCATACATTATTAACACAACCAGGCTCCTAAATTTAGTAACTTGAATGCTGTCAAGCTTCCTATTCTCCTCTAGGAGCTACAAGCTTGCAGCCATACATGAAGTGTTGCCACAGATAACTTTCTACGCAAGTGTAAGCGTCTCTGGTGTGTTACTTAAGGAGCAGCAAGACAAACCCACAGGTTCATTTTCAATTCTAGCCCCACCCTTATGCAGTTTCTATTTCTACTAATTTAAAGATAAACTTTTGTGCACAGTCAAAATAAAATACAAATGCATGTTGCAATCTGTGTCTACCTTTCAGGTATCCCTTTATAAACATGGAAGCTTTAACTACATCTGTGAAAAAGTTACATAACAGAGACCACTTTGAATCCATTTTATCCCTTCTGCTGATTATGGACAATAGTCAACATTTGAGAATTTATAATACTCTAAGATTTATTACCTAAGTTATTATTGGTCATTATTATTATTGCCAATTAGTGTAAATAGGCAGGAGGAAGAAAAGGAACCAAAATGCATTTTGCTTCACCTCAAGAATTAGGGATTCTAAGAACTGGCTGTAATACCTGAAAGGTAAACTCATTCACACAGACATAGCCTCAGATTGCAAGTTTTGGCTGAGAATAAGAGTTCATCTTTAAAATTGTTAGTCATTTATACAATAATAGGAGCATTAGTATTTCAACCAAAGGGATCATATAAATGCTCATTTTAGTCAAAGCAACAATAGAGACTGTCCCAAACTACATTGTGTTCAAATGTTTTTGCTGTTTTCTCTCATTTTAATATTTTATACCTTACAAAAATAATTTCTCTGTAATCTCTACCCAAACTACATTTGCAGAACATTCCTTAAAGTCTTCTAAAATAAGATACAAGGCCAAAACAAATTCTGATATTAAGAACTTAAATGTCACTACAGTATTACCCAATCAGCAGTAGTGAAGCTCACTATCCTGGTCATTAGTTGCAGAGAGCAGGTGCTCATACGCACACAAAAGACAAAAGTTTCTCTAAGTTAGCATAAAAACTATTTCCTTATAGAACCCAAAGGGGAAAAAAAAAAGGCAGAACACCATTGTGCTACAGAATGTCCTCTTGCTAATAATCAATTAAAAAGACCCACAAAGCACCAAGGAACTAAACAACATAGTCAGACTTAAAAAAAAAAGTCTTAGGATATACTTGACCTAATTTTTTATTTCTCAATTTAAAATACCCCCTTCCAATACTATCATATTTATTAATTTACTCACCCTTTACTAACATTCTCGTTATGTGGTATTGATTTACTAGCTCCAGTCATTTCTACAATTACAAAAGTAGGATCAGCTTGCTGAACACACAATTCATATTTTAAAACTCCCTAACAAAGAGGTTGAGGAAGGGAGCCCAATAAAAGCATCCCACACACATGGTCAAAGGAACACACACGGCGTGTCCACCCTAAAGTCTAAGCTCTAACCTCTCCTCATCAAAAACAACTCTGGGTATGAAACTTGGAAAGAGAATTCTTGTTCCTTTGGAAAAATAATTCTCTTCATAAATGTGAAGTGACAGCCAGTCTTTAAAAAAAAAAGAAACTAACAAAAAATTAAACACCTACTTCTACTTTAAATCTCAGAACTTGAGTTATCCACTGCTGAGCTATGAAGATGAGGGACAGATAACAGCAAAGACTACATGAAAAAACAAACGCATGAAATGATCCCTATGGCAGAAATTTCTGAGCCCTTAGAAATACTTATTTTATGCATTGAGTCCCCCTTCCCCTCCCACCACCCATAAAACAAAAACAATCGATGAACAGAATTCAGTTAAAGGGAATCAAAAGGGTAGACCTTGTGGAGGCCTGCCGTCAAAGCCTAGCTGTGTAGTTGCACAGGAAGACACCCCTTTTCTTCCTATTACAAGCAATCAACATAATGGAACATTATGATTAATATCAGGTAGTGTTAACATCTTTAAAGAAAAAAAAATGATTGCATAAAAGCCAAATGTCATAGTGCATAAATTTAGCACCAAATCATTTGTAATTTATGTAAATTGAAGAATTCTTTACCTGTTGCTTTCTTTCTGTTCCTCTAATCATCTCATTTTTCACAAGACAAATTTGAGTTTTTAAAAATACTGTTGATAAATCAACTTAAACATTAGTAATGTCTGTCAGTATAAAAAGCAAAATTTACCAGGCAAGCAAACAGGCAAACACTGTTATGTTACTTAAGGTTAGCACTTTGAGGAAGTTCTGGGCTGTATTTTTGCCTTAAAATTTACCAAGATGTCAAAACTAATTAATATTTTTAAACTGTTAACTAACACACTCTGATTTCATAAACAGATGTGCACACGGCTATTTTCTGTTTTAACACAATGTATATCAAGTAGAAGCCTTTTGTGTATTAAACAGAATGCCATGGTATTTTATTACTTTAAGGCGTTTAAAGAGAAGCGTGAATCATCAAGCATTAAACAGTCAAAACACATTTTGATCAACCCTTCTGTTCAAACTCAAAAAAAAAAAAAAGCAAGGAAAAAAAGCCCTGAGTTATAACATTTTCAATTGCAAATAAGAACTGAGTGCTGTCTCACTGAAAACACTGGTACCATGGAGTAGGGTTTTAAGCTGTCCACACTTACTGGGTGTTGATGGTGCCTAACCTGTATTATATTGATTACTTGCCCAAAATAATTTGTCAAGTCTCATCTCTGAATAACTTTTAAAACTTATGCTACTAAGATCTATACACATGCTCTAAAAAACTCCCACCCCCAAAAGGAAAAAAAAAAAAAAAAACACCTTGCACACTAGTCCCAATTACAAAAACTTCATTCATAATTCTTAGGACTATTTGCAAGAATTAATTCTAAGGTCTAGAATAATTTTGAAATTAGTTAGCAATATAAAATGATTTGGTAACAAATGCTAATACTAAAAATGAGATACCTTCCTCAAAGTTTACGACTGGAAGAAAAGAATAACGGATTTTAAAACCACCACTTGCTTACTTTCGTGTTCATGTTCTGCGAAAACTCCAATATTGTGTCGACGCGCGTCCAAGCATCAGGATGTTCCTTTAAATGTGTCAGTACTTCTTGAGCCATTCTTTGCTAAAACATTATACAAAAAGAATTAAGCTGCTGTGCTCTTTAGAACTCATTAAATGTCAAGTACAGAGAAAGGCACACACCTAACAGCACACTGATACTTCTGCCTTCTGGAAACAGTTGAGATCAACTATCCAGAAGCAGAAGCTCATCAGGCTTTGGGGTACAGGGTGTTATCCCAAGTACTTAGGAGGGCAGGATAAGGTAAGATTCCCTAGTTCTCTAGTTACCCAGAAGCTCAAACCAGTCCATTAGTGAGCTTATGCCTTGGGGAGCACTCGTTAAGTGAAGGCATTACTACCAAGCCTGATGGCACCTATTTCATCCCCAGAACCCATATGGTACAGAGAATCAGCTCCTGCAGGTTGTCTTCTGACCTTCAAATTCACATAGACACATATACACTTTAAAAAAAAAATCATGTGGCATGTCTGCAAGTTTAACTCTAAGAATACTGAGATACACGGCTTCTGAGTTCAGAAACAGCCAAAGCTACAGACACCTTATAAGGAAAGGGGGAGAGGAGGGTTTTTTTTAGAAAGGTGAGGGAGAGAGAAGGAAGATGTATTTGAAATACATCAGCCTTTTTCACAAATCTGGTTTATTAAACTGGAATTGCAGTCAATCAAGGAGGATTAAATCAAGAACTAGGTGGCAAAACACAAGTTTAAAATAAAACAAGGCCCCAGATTCACTGTCTAATATCAAAACAGAAGGATACAGGAGTGGCGGGAGGATTTGAGTTCTGAGTCCATCCTGGGCTACACAAGTTCCAAATAAAGAGAACATGCAATGCTTTCTGCAATTTGTCATTTGCATTTAATGTGGTTTTAAAGATCTATCCATGTTAACATTACTATGTCTAGTTTCTTTGGTTTAACCATAACCCATTTTCATAATACATTTCAAAGTTTGTAGTCTACTGACATTCTTACAACTTAATCTTTTCACATTTTTTGACTTTGTTATTTTGTAGCTAAACTGGATCCCTCCTCCATTTCTACAAATCTATATGCATGAGACAGGTATGGTGGTATTAACCTGTATTCCAGCATTCAAAAGGCAAATAAAGTAAAAATAAATCTACAACAAAAAAGACTAAAGCAGAAAGACTGCCAGCCTGGACCACACAGGGACAGAGACTTTGCTTCAAGAAACAGGAAAAAAGGGAGGAGGATTATTTTGAAGTAAGCAAACATAACCATATTTATTATGATCTTACTAATCAATATATACTTTTGGAACCAAGAAAAATGCACACAACAGTAATCCTAGAAATTGGGGGGTACACATAGTAAGATCAGGAATCTAAGCTACATGAAATCATTTTGCCATGTACAAAGTGCATGTGGTGTAAAGACCAGAAGAGTGTTTGGATCCCTGAGCTAGTTGGGAGCCACCATGTGAGTGCTGGAAATTGAACCTGGATCCTCTGGAAAAACAACTAGAGCTCTCAGCTTTGTCTATAGAGTGAGTTTCAGGACAGCCAGAGCTGTTAAACTCAGTCTTGAAAAACAAAACAAAAACAACCAAAACCACCTTTTAGCATCTGGAGAGATGGCTTAGAGGTTACAGGTTCAGTTGCCACCATCCGTATCAGGCAGCTCACAACTGCCTCTAACTCTAGGTACATCTTCTTCTAGCCTGAGGGCACCTGCACACACACCATCCTTTTAGAAGTATACTCAACAGACATTGTGGTTCTAAAACTCATCCAAAAGCAACTGTGGAATTAGGAAGAACTCAGTTACCTATATCCTACCAGGAAGATCTTGGGATAGAAGTTAGGCAAAATTGTAGGAGTTTTTTATTTGTTGGTAAGGTATTTGTTTGAGTGTTTTGTCTATGTGTGCCACAAGCATACTGTGTACCTGATGCCAGAAGAGAGCAGCAGATCCTGTCTAACTGCTATAGACGACTGTGAGCTTCCAAACGGGTGCTGGGAACTGAACCTGGATACTCTAGAAGAACAAACACCCCCACCCCCCCTTTTTTTTTTGGTTTTTCGAGGCAGGGTTTCTCTGTAATTTTGGAGCCTGACCTGGAACTTGCTATGTAAATCAGGGTGGCCTAGAACTCAGAGGTGCACTGGCTTCTGCCTCCTGAATGCTGGGATTAAAGGCATTAGCTTCTGCCCCCTGAATGCTGGGATTAAAGGCATTAGCCACCACCGCCAAGCCCTTGTTTTGTTTTTCAAATCAGGGTCTAGCTTTGTAGCCTATGGGCATTGTCCCTGTGGATCCTCTTTCCTCATTCTCCAGTGTACTGGAATTACAGGTAGCTATACCATGGTGCCCAGCCACTTATGTACATTTCCAATTTTATTTTGTCAAAAGACTTACTAAGAAGGTATATATCTGCCTGTCCTAAGAAAAATTATGAAAAACAAAGGAATATGACTTATCTAGGACCACAGCTTATTTAGTTGTTATTGAGGCATAATTTCACTATGTAGCTATAGCTGGTCGGGAAGCTACAACAATCCTCTTGCTTCTGCCTAAGATTACAGATGACCTCTACCTCACCCGGCATTGGGTAGTGTCTATCTTAATGTTCTCCCTGAGAATAACTGGAGTGTGAACTTGTAACAAAACAGTACATATATCGTGAATCTTTACCTAGTAAAACTTACTTGGTTTTACTATTGCCAGCTCTTTAGGATGGCCTGAACTCAAGGTCCACTTGCCTCAGTCTCCTTCCTGAGTCACACCAGTTTCAGGTGAGTCAGGTCATTTGATGTGCAGAGCACTGCACATGTGAACACTTTCCACATTATAACCTTTGCTTCCAACCCCCAGATAACATGTGCTTTGCTACTGGTTAGAACCCCAAGCTTCCACGTTAACAGCACTGTTTGTACCATAGTTATCTTCTTTATTTTGCCCTATTTCCCATTCTTCTTTTAATAGATTTCTATTACCCTAAAATCTCAAAAGGGTTTCAATAAAACAGTAACAGAAAGAGGGAAGGTAAAAGCAAAAGCATTTCTACTCCTTAGCAATAGAAGAGTTCAAAATAACCAACAAAACACAACATTGGAAAACATACCCACTCTTCACTCTTTTCCTTTGGACTAACTGGTTAAAAATAGAAAAATACCTAATATTCTAGTACTTTTAAAAGACTTTTTTTAAAATTATGTGTATATGGAGGGGGGTTGCATTTAGTGCAGTAACCAGTGAATACCAGAAAGGGGGCACGGGACTCCCTCAGGGATTGGAGTTAGCAATGTGGGATATGCTAACGTGGGTGCTCTGAACCACTCATTCTCTGCAGAGTAGCACATGTTCTTGGCTGCCAGGCCAACACTTCAGTCTCGAACCATTACAGTTTAAGAATCTTACCAAAATCCCCATATAGGCAAAAGTTCTGTCTATAAATTATTTCATGCTACAAAAAAAAAATCCTAAGTTCTGACCATTTATTTTGAAAAATATATTTTGTGCTGCTGGGCACAATGGCATCCACCTTAAATGCCAGCATGCACAAGCAGGGGCACACTGATTCAAGTTTATGGTCTACAAAGCAAGTTGCAGGCCAGCCAGAGCTACAGAAACTGTCTAGGCCTGTCCCTAGTGACCTACTTCTGTCCTCTAAGGGAGGACGAAGGCATGGTTACACGGGACACCTCACAAGCATAGCTAATTGTATTGTGCACAGCACTGACAAGGGTTCAAATGGTGCGTTAGTACCAGCAGCCTATCAAAGGCAAGTCATTTAAACAACTCTTACTATAAGCTAGGATACATATCCCAAAGTGCATAAATTTTATTTTACATTATTTAACCACCTATTACAAGAACGAAGAAAGCAAATGATCAAATCAAACCATGCTTAAATCTTTTTCCTGAGAACACACGCCAAAATGTTATCTTTCCTTTTTCATTTCTACAACACTGGGGTTTAAATCAAAAGTCTTACGTCACTGAATTAATATTTTCAGACTTTTCTAAACTATGAGACAGATCTTACTAAGTTACACAGGCATCCTCACACCTGTGATCATTCTGCTTCAGCGTTCAGAGCTGAGATTATAGAGTTCTATACACCACTAAGTAACTTAAATAATACCTTTCTTTTTAACCAGAGTGTCTGAGACAGATCCTTTATAGACTTTATCACTAACCTTCCAAAATCTCGTAATATAGGCAATATTTTGTACATGGAGTTTGAAGGATACAACTAGAGAATCTCTGAGGAAATTAACAAAGCAGAGCATGATAAACGACGTTTGCATGCAATCTCACTACTGTAGGTGGAGGCAGAAGATCATGAATTCAAGAGCAACTTAAAGCAATCTTCCAAGTTTGCCTCCTAAAAATATAACAATAAAATGTTGGAGATAATGCTCAGTTGGTGGAATGCTTATTGCAGAAGCCCTGGGTTCAGTCCCAACACTGCATAAACCTGGCATGGTGCCACGTCACTGTGACCCTAGCATCCTGGAGATGGAAGCAGAAGAACCAGAAGTTCGAGGTCACCCAGAGCTACATTTGTAGTCTATTCTCATATTATCCTATGGTATAAAATCCCATATTAAAAAAAAAGAAACAGTTAAGTCATGTGATAGATTACATTTTTCTACACTTGACTTGTCAGCTTGTTACTGGAAATAAAGTCCTTTACTTAGAAAATGCTAGCCTATTGCTCTCATAAACAAAAAAGGTTATGCTGGGACTAGAGGTGACTCAAGCCTTTAATCCCAGAGAGGGAAGAGACAGGTGGATGAGTTCAAGGTCAGTCTGGTCTACAAAATGAGTTTCCGGATCGTCAGAGCTGTTGAAAAAGATAAACCCTGTCTACAAAACAAAACAATGAGGAGCATTTCTGTTGCACTGAAGTTATCGTGTGACTCAGGCTAGCCGTCAAACTCTGATGCCCCTGCTCCTACCTTTTCTTTTCTTTTCAAAACAGGGTTTCTCTGTTGCCCCGGCCATCCTGGAACTCACTCTGTAGACCAGGTTAGCCTTGAACTCAGAGATCTGCCTGTCTCTGCCTCCTGTTCAGGATTAAAGGTGTGTGTCCAGCTGCTTCTACCTTTCTGAATCTTTTAAATCTCAGTACTTACAAGGATTAGGCTAGTCTGGGCTACAGAAGTTCAAGCCAGTTAACACCCACAGCAAAAATCTTGTCTCAAAACATAAGGGGCAGGGGCATAGCACTGCAGAGATGGTTCAGCAGTTAAAAGCACTGTTGCTATTCCTAGCACCTACCAACACGGTAGTTAACAATCCTTTGTACCTTGTCTTAGGGACACACATGGTGCACATACATGTACATAGGCATGTACAAAAGCATTCATACATGTAAAATAAATAATTCTCTAAAAAGAAGCCCATGGCAAATTTTCATCTCTGCTCATTTGTTTTTAATTCCTAAAATTTCTAGATTTTTAAGTTTTATTTTATGTGTACGAGTGCTTTGCCTACATGTATAAATAAGTACCACTCTCATGCCGTGTGCCCTCAGAGATCAGGAGGCATCAGATCCCCTAGAACTAGAGTTCAAGGTTGTTAATGAATTACCATGTAGGTGCTGGGCACCAACCTTAGGTCCTCTTCAAGAGCAACCCGCTCTTTCTCTTAACTGCTGAGCCAACTCTCCAGCCCTCCCTTAAGCTCTCTTTATATAAAGTTTATAAACTGTATGATAGTACCCAAGGTCAGACAAAAATATCTTAACAAGCCAGACTTGCCGAATACCTTGGGAGTTCCAGGACAGCCTGGTCTATATAGTGAGACCCTGTCTCACCCCCCCCACTCTCCACCCTCATAAAAACACACAAAACACAATTAACTTCCAGCAGAAATTGTCCAAGAAATTAAATGTTTAGAAACAATATTTGCACTGTTAGATGTTGTCATGTTACAAGACTTTGGGGTCAAAAGCATGTTTGAGATAGTTTCTGAACCTGGCACGAACAAGACACCGGTCTTTAATTCCTAATCCTCCTGTCTCCCTAGTGCCAAGATTTAAAAACACACACACACACCCCCACAAAACACCCAAAACAAACAAACAAAACCACCCAACAACAAAAATAAAAAACCACGTTCACCATGGCCAACTTCTGTTAAAAGTTTTTTTTTTTTTTTGCTAATTTCTGAACATTTAAATCAGAAGACAATTAACTTTCCAAAGTGGGTTCTCTCCTTTTACCAGGCAGGCCCCAGGGACTAATTCAGGTTGTTTATACATCGGCAGGTCAATTGCAAAGAACTTTACTCGAAACTCTTCTGTTCAAACCCAAGATCCTCCTGCCTCTGCCTCACAAGTGATAGAACCACAGAACAAACACCTATATTATAATTAAGTCTTAAATCATCAAAATATAGCTTACTGTGAGATAATTAACTTCACTAACAGGACTTCTTTTACAACAACACAAAATTAAATGAACAAAAATTTATATTGCCTAGAACTCACTATGTAGATTGAGGCCATCTCAAACTCAAGAGATCTTCCTGCCTCTGTCTCTCAGAGTGCAGGAATTAAAGGAGTGCACCACGTCGGGCTTCAGATAAACATCTGAAACACCTGCAATTTCAATGTTTAAAAACTGGTAGAAGATATCAGTCAGATGGCTTAGTGGCCAAATCTATCCGATCTGAATCCCACCACCAGAATCCATAGGACAGAACCAAGTAGTTCACAGACTTCCACATAAGCAACTGCACAAACACTTAAACATTAAAACCTCTATTAAAAATAGGACATTAAGCCGGGCAGTGGTGGCACACATCTTTAATCCCAGCACTTGGGAAGCAGAGGTAGGCACAGTCTGAGCCAGGACTGCACAGAGAAATCCTGTCTTGAAAACAAAACTCGACTGTTAAGAGTATGCTCTTCCAGAGGTTTTGAGCTTAATTTCCAGCACCACATGGTGGCTCAATGTCTAACTCTAGTCTAGAGGAATCTGATACCACCTTCTGTCCTCTGTGAGTACTAGGAATAAAATGATAAATACATAAACATACAGGCAAAACACCCATATCCATTAAAACCAAAACAACTTAACTCCAAATACATTAACCATATAAAGGTATTTATTAATAAGCATTTTTGTATTAAGGTTACAAGTATACATTACCATACCAAGTGCAAATACACCTTAAGAACTAGCAAAGAACTTACAATGGGTTCTATTTCATTTTATCCATTTTGTTTGTTTTGTTTTTCAAGACAGACTTTCTCTGTGTAGCCCTGGCTGTCCTGGAACTCAGATCCGCCTGCCTCTGCCTCCCGAGTGCGTGCGCCACCATTCTATTTTATTTATGACTAAATTGTTTGGAGGTAAAAACTCACAAGTGCTTGGATAGATGTTTCAATAGTTCTAGAAATCAGTTTCTACCATCTATAATCGGGTGGCTCACAACTGCCTTTAACTCCAGTTCCAGGATATCTGGTTTTTAAGGGCACCTCCACACCCACTTAAACACAATAAATAATACCAGCACTCTGAAGACAGGCAGGCAGATCTCTGAAAGTTCAAGGCCAGACCTGTCTCAAAAAACCTAGGGAAACAACAACAACCAAAGCTGTGATTGGTGGCAAATACCTTTAACTCTTTTAGCCCTCACGCCTACACATAAGCAGATCTCTGTTGAATTGGGGCCAGCCTGGTCTACAGTTAAGACTGTCTCAAAAGAAAAAATAATATATAGAAAAAAAAATACAAGTCTATTCCTAAGTCTCCCTCTTGACCACGTCTAATAATACTTTTCCCAGACTGATTCTCATTAGTAAATAACTCCAAATTTATATAAACTATAGAATACATTCTATAAAAAGGAGAAAAACTCAACTACTTCGTTACATTTTAATAACTTCATAAAGTTTTAATCATCTACATTACCTGGGCTCCTTCTCCATGGTATAAGCAATTCACCACATTGTCTAAGAGGTTGATATCCAGTTTTTGGCTGAAATCAAGCAGCTGACGAGCTGCATGGTCTGCTAACATTGTCATAATTGCTGGCATAGATTACTGGAAAAAAAAAAGGCGAAGTTACTTAAGAAGTTTGAACCCCAGCTAACACACGATCTATCCGAGTAATTTTACTTCAGCACTATTCACACAAACACTTAAAAATACACACATTTTTACCTAATTATTATGAAACTAGTAAAAGTAACAAAATTATTTATAAGCTATTCTATAACTACATTAATAAGCCCATTCAACTTTCCTAGTTACATTTCCTACTCACATTTATAAAATTATACCAATCTAATTTTCAGGTGAACCCATCATAATTCTAGAATCCTTTTTGGGAGTAAGGGTGTGAGTATGGACGGCAAAAAAACTTGAGAGACACCAGTCTCCCAAGTGCAGGGACTACAGGAGTGCGTGACCATGACCAGGTTATCTGTGAGTTCCTGCTTGTCTGACTTTTCCAGTTTTGTATCATGGTCTCTAGGTCTGGCTCACCTGAAACTCCACATGGCCAACAATGACCTTGAACTTAACTCTGTGTGTGTGGTGTGTGTGTGTGTGTGTGGTGTGTGTGTGTGTGTGTGTGTGAGAGAGAGAGAGAGACAGAGAGACAGAGAGACAGATTGATTTTGAGATTTCTTCCTCGGATGTCCTGGAAATCACTCACTCTGTAGAGCAGGCTGTCCTAGAACTCACAGAAGTCCGCCTGCCATTGTCTCCCAGAGTGCTGGGAACTAAAGGTGTGCACCACCACCTCCCAAACTTGGACTTCTACTACCACCCCCTTCTCCAGTTCCTATTTTACAGAGTGCTAGGGAAGGCATGCTAGGCAAGCACTCTACTACCTTTATGCCCAGCCCTCTTAAAAGTTATTTCAAATTTTAAACATAATTTTAAGGTTTAAAAAAAAAATCCCAAGTGATTCTTTTGAATAACTTAGTATAAGCATCTCAGACAGCATAGTGTTAAAATATTTTGTATTGTACATGGAAGTGCTAAGAACCAGTCTAACATATATTAGAACCCAATACCCTTAACCCCTACAGAATTTATTTTCTACATTCAAACCACTCAAATACATCACTACTTTCCATCCACAACTGTGTCTGAGTACTAAAATACCATCCACATCAAGAGCATAGTATATATCATATGCATATAATCCCAGCACTAAAAGACTGAGACAAAGTCTCTAATTTGAAAGAAACCTGGGCTACATCTACTGACAAGTGCCAGGCGGTGGTGGCCCACGCCTTTAATCCCAGCACTCAGGAGGCAGAGGCAGAGGCAGGAGGTTCTGTGGGGTCAAGGTCAGCCTGAACTACAAAGCTACACAGAGAAATCCTGTCTCGAAAACCAAAAATCAAAATCTCCAAGCATACACATCAAGAGGAAAAAAGACACTAAAAACCAAGCATAATTTTATCACGGATCCTCCAAAATTAGCCTGGACTACAGAGTAAGACCCTGCCTCAAAATACAAACAAAAATAAAAAAAAAATAGACTGGTTGTGGGGAAAAGGGAACATTTCTGCATTGCTGGTGGGAATGCAAGCTGGTACAACCCCTTTGGATGTCAGTGTGGCGATTTCTCAGAAAATTAGGAAACAACCTTCCTCAAGACCCAGGAATACCACTTTTGGGTATATATCCAAAGGATGCTCAATTGTGCCACAAGGACATGGGCTTAACTATGTTCATAGCAGCTTTGTTTGTCATAGCCAGAACCTGGAAAAAACCTAAATGCCCCTCGACCGAAGAATGGATAAGAAAAATGTGGCACATTTACACAATGGAGTACTACACAGCAGAAAAAAATAACGACAGCTTGAATTTTGCAGGAAAATGGATGGAGTTAGAAAACATTATTTTGAGTGAGGTAACCCAGACCCAGAAAGACAATTATCACATGTACTCACTCATAGGCGGTTTTTAAATTTTAAACATAAGGCAAAGAAAGCCAGCCTACAAACCACAATCCCAGAGAACTTAGACAACAATAAGGATATTAAGAGAGACTTACATAGATCTAATCTACATGGGAAGTAGAAAGTAGAAAAAGACAAGATCTCCTGAGTAAATTGGGAGCATGGGGACATTGGGGGAGGGTTGAAGGGGGAGGAACAGAGAAAAATGTAGAGCTCAGTAAATATCAATAAAAAATAAAATAAAAATAAAAAAATAAATAAAGGGTTGATGGTGGTAAAGCTAAGGTGCTCCCCTAATTATAAGGAATTCTGACTATCCCACCGAAATGTATAGCGCTACTGATTCAATCAGTCAATCCTTAGTGGCACTGGCTTTGTAGAACTATCCAGGGGAGAGGAGCATTGCGATTGCGGTTCATGCCTCTAATCCCCCAGCATTAGAAGGTTTAGGTCAGAGGACCATACCTCCTACATGGGAGGCCAACCTGAGCAACACAGTAAGAATTTGTCTAAAACAAATAAACAAAAAAGTAAAACCTAAGCCTGTACTTTGGTGAAATGAAAGCTAGGGGGTAAGAGGCAGGTGAAGTTCTGTGAAGCCTGGTCTACACAGACAATTCCAGGACAACCAGAACCACGTACTAAACACTGCCCCCAAACAAAAATTAATAAGGCAACAGAAAAAGTATTCTAGTTCTGGATAACAAGGGCTGGCAAGATGGCTTAGTGACTAATGTATTTGCAGCCAAATAACCACAGTTCAATCCAAGGGACCCCCTTCCACAATAAAGACCTGACCCCCACAAACTGACCTTTTTTGAGTGCAGACAAGCAAATAAAATATACTGCCGACTTTTCTTGTTTTTGTGGTACTGAGTGGCTGAACCTTGTAAATGTTAGGCCCAGTATACCACACCGAGCTATTTCTCCCCACCCATTGGTTGTATCTTCAGATACTTTCCCAGTTGCTAGCTGGCACTGAACTCACTGTAGCACAAGAAACTTTTGAACTTGCCATCCTGTCACAGACCCAAATCAGCCTGGGATTATAGGCCTGGCTTGTATCAGTGCCTCAGCAGTAGCATCCTCTTAGAAATAGAGAGCTACCTATGAACATCACTTACGAGGCAATTCTCCTGCCTCAACTTCCAGACACCATGACTACAGGTGTGAGCCACCACACCTAGCTTCTAGCTCAAAGTTAAATTCTGCAGGGGCTGAAGAGAAAGAGATGGGTCAGTGGGTCAGTGGTTAAGAGCACTTGCTGTTCTTTGAAAGGACCTAGGTTCAAATCCCAGACCCACAGGGCAGCTAATAACTGTCTGAAGCTCTAAGATCTAACAATTCTCACACACTTACCTACAGGCAAAACACCAATGCACATAAAATGAAAGTAAAAACAAAACTCTGCATAGCATTTAAGGAGGATACCTTAAGTATCCATGACACCTTTTAGCAGTGTTTGGAAACCTTCCAGGACCAGCAAATGAATAGCACATTTGATTACAGATTTTGAACGAGGTAAGAAAAGATGTTTTTAAGATCTTATTTTTTAGTTCTGTATGTGTTTGTGTGGGTATGTGCACCTGAGTGCAGCTGTCTGCAGAGGCCGGAGTGATGTCACATTCCACCTGAGCTACAGTGACAGTTATTATGGGCCACCCAGAATGGGTGCTGGGTCCTCCGCTGAGCCATTCAATCCAAACCCCCACCCCCTTTTGAAAATAGCAGTTTGAAACCTATACAAGCGGGGCTTGGTGGTTTAGTCCTATATCCCAGTTCCTAGGAGGTGAAAGTAGAGATGTAAATTCAGGACATCTTGGACTGCAGAGATCCTGAATGAAGAACAAGGCCAGGTGTGGTCACCCACAGCTTTCATCTCAGCCAAGGTTACAGAGTAAGACCTGTCTCAAAACACATATTAAGATCAGCAGTTTCTACATTTTATTTCTTTGCATTATTTAATTGCACATTTATCCGTGGTGCTGATGGTATACAACTTCAATTTCAACACAAAGGTTTTATTGAGATATAAATTAGTTGCAGTAAATCAAAGATTGGGCTTGGCTCAGTTAGTAGTGTTCTACCACGCATGAAGCTCTGGGTTTAGAACCAGGAGATCCAGCCCATCCTCACCTGCACAGAGTTTGAGGTCAGCCTCAACTATGAAACCCTGTCAAGTAATTAATAATCAGGCCAAGACTAACAGAAGTTCAGAGGATGAACCCAGCATACTGCTGCAACAGATAAAGGCAAGAGGAGGGTAACAGGTTCAAGAAAAGTCTATGTCCCTATTCAAACTCCTTCTAAAGAGTCCAAACCTTCGGACTGGAGATGACTCAGTGGTTAAGAGCACTGGTTGCTCTTTGAGTGGGAGTTCAATTCCCAGCAACCATCAATAATAGGAAATGATGCCCTCTTCTATCATGCAGGCATTCACAAGAAAACAGAGCACTCAAATAGTCCAAACATTGTCACATTGGTAAAGACACACTTAAAAAGACATTAATATTTTTAATATTAATATTTAATAATATAAACTAAAGAAACACGATGCCAGCAACCAAGCTCTTGAAGGTGAAAGAGAGGCCAGCAGCTTCATCTACATGAGACTCAAACCAATAATAATAACAACAACAACAACAACAACAATACCCTGTGAGAACTGAATGGGCAATCTGTAACCTGAACCTGAATGTTACATCTGTAACCTTAGAGGAGGTGAAAGCACCAGGCCAGACTGGGGTACACAGCAAGATAGTACCTCAGTAAGATCTAAATACTAATATACAAGAGAAAATTCCATAAAAAAAAGAACTGTTTCTGCTACCTTCAAGGGCCGTGTAACAGAGTAAAACAGAATTTTCGATTTTACGGTTAAAAGTTGCAATTAACTTTTTCTCGACACTACCACAATTTACATGAAATAGTGATTAGTCTAAGTGCCCCTCAAGTTTCATTTTCAAGTTGGTCATCTTGAAGAGTTTGTGGGGGTACAATCTCAGGATGTTGGCCATCCTCAGAACTACCAGTCATCTTCCAAACGACCAACCTATTCTCTTCAACTAGAGGTAACCCAGAAATGGCTGCTTTGTGGTCAATGCCAAGTACATTTTAGTAGCCCAAATAAACAGCTTCCAAAACATTCTTTCCACTACCAGGCGAAGACCATGCACTAAGTCAACAGCCATGGAGGGAGAGCGTTCACCAGAAACACCCCTTTTTGTTGGTGTTCCCTAATCCTAAATTCCACTCGCTGGACTGCGTCCAACAGGGAACCATCCAGCAAAGCTTTGACTCTAACAAGTGATTGCTGATATACTTTCAATGTCACCTCAAGCAGCGACACACTACCTACCAGTTGCCACCCCCAAATCTGAATATCCTAACCAAAGCTTGGAGGTAACTTCACATTAGGTCAGAAACGACGCTACAAAAGACTGTTACTTCGGCGTGCGGGCAACCGCCTGCTTCATTCAGTAAGAAACACGCCTCACTAGGAAGGGCCCGCCCTCCCTTGGCTTCCCACCCGAACGACTCTCAGCACTTCTAACTATAGCTCACAGGAGCACGCACTCACCCCGCCCATACTCGGAGGAGGCTTTCAGACCCGGCGCCTTAAGTTCACCGCCCCATTCTCTCTGCAGCATGTCCTCTGAGTGATCCGAGGTCCCGCCTCGGCGAGTATTTAGTGCATCCTCTACTACCACCACTTCCTCTTCTCCACCCCAAACTCAGGGGACTAGAAGGAGTATCTGGGAGGGCATCATTCACTGTCGATGGCCAGCAGTAAGTGATTCCACCACCAAGACACACAAGCCCCGGACGGAAAAAAAAAAAAAGCCTCCAACGCGGAATCCCACTTACAGATCCCCGAAAAAAATAATTTAACTCATCTTTCCTACTTCTTGTTCCACTACAAAACAACAACAAAAAACCACCCACAAGGCTTTCGAGTTTCCCCACCAGAAGAAGGGACTCGGTAGCCCCTCCCTCCCCCATCCCAAGCTCTCCACCGAGGGGCCACGTGATGCAGGCGGACGTTTCAATGCTGCTGCACTAAATATTTCTGGAAACTTCCACTCCTAATAATTTACAGAGACGTTCCTGAAATCACCCCAACTCTAGCCAGCCCTTTGGACTGGGGAAGCCCTTCCACCCACACGCAGGGGCTCTACCTCACTACCACGCTCTTCGCCTTCCTCCACCGCCACCCGCACACGCCAATGACCCAGCAAGCGCTCCCCTCCCGCGGCCGCCTCCCCGCCTCCATCGACAGAAGCGCTTCCATTCAATCGCAGGCTCAGTCGAGGGCCCCGCGCCCGCCCGCCTCGCCTCACGCCGGCCGCGCCGCCGCCCGACCCTCGGCCCCGAGCACACGGCCGACTTACCCAGAAATTCAGCCAACTGCTTCTTCCTTCCTTGTCCGGGCTCGGGGCGAGGGAAGGTGGGGAGGAGGGAGAGGGGAGGAGATCAAGGTGGGTTTCACAATTTTCCCACCTTTAAAAAAATAAGAAATTAAAAAGCGGAGAGAAGGGCAAAAAAAAAGCTCAATATTTACTATTCCAGGGACAACTCCACCCAACACACACGCACACACACGCGCGCACGCACACACACACGCGCCCCACCAAAAAGGGGAATTAATCCGAGGAATAAATGCTCCCGCCCGGCTGGGGAGGGAAGAAAGGGGGAGGGGAGCGGGCCAGTCCGGGAGACAGAGCCCAGGACCCTCCAGCCACAGGCGGCGGCGGCAGCGGGAGCAGCAGCGCGAGTCCGTACGGCCGGGGCCGCTCTGCCGCCAGTTGCAGTCCGGCTCCCCCTACCACACAGGGCTCCCTCGCTCACGCCGCTCCGGCGCCGGGCCCCCCCACCCGGGCTCGCCTAAACTTTCCCCCTTTCGCGTGCTCCTCGGCGGCTGGTGGCTCCCCCCTCCCCCTCGGGATGGTTGCACGACTGCTGCAGCAAAGGCTGGAACAGGCACGGCCGCCGGGGCTGTAGCTACTGTTGCTCTTGCTGATGCTGAAGCTCCCGCTGCTCCTGCCGCGGCCGCTGCAGCCGCTTCTCCCCCTCCTCCTAGTGCCTCAAACTCGGAACCGGTTGAAACCGGTTCAGACTGGGAGATTCCATCTCGGTTGAGTTTTCAGCCCATGGCGCCGCGGAGCGTTTGGAACCTGGGCCTCCGCCCCCAGGCCGCGCGCCCATTGGTCGGACCCGGCCACAGCCGCGCCACCAGCCTACCTCCTATTGGTCCGAGCGCCCGTCAATTCCGCCTCAAGGCTCCACACGAGCCTGCCGCTTCGGCCCCCGCCTCTTTCCAGCAGTGATTTGCCCGCAGAGTGGGGGAGGGGAGGCGGGGCGGGAAGCAGAGGAGTGAGTCGGAGGGGTGGGGGGGAGGAAGAGAAGGTGGGACGTAGAACAGAGCCCAGCACAGAAGAAAGCTGAGAAGCCGCAAGGAGGATTGGCTGGAGTGAGCTGTCCGTCAAGCGCAGCCCGCCTTCGCCTTCCCTTCCCCCTCGCGTGGCTCCCCCTCCCGGTCCCTCGCTCGCGAGCCCGGCCTTTCCGGCTCGCCCATTGGCTGGGCGCCTTTGGTGACGGAGAGGGTGGGGCTCGAGCGTGAGCTAAAGGCGGCGCGAGTTTGAGCGCCGCGCGCGCCACTCTCTGCTCGGCTTCCCTAGTTCCCTGGTGACCCGCCCCCCTCGGGCTCCCGCCAACTTTAAGGGCCTCGGCCTGGGGCCCCAGCACCCGCCCCTCGGATTGGGTCTGCGCTCTGGACACGGGAGGGCACACCCTGTTGTTTCTATATCAGGATAGGCGGAGGCGAGGGACCGGACCGAAAGGAGCACGTAGGTGCCGGATCGTAGGCCCTGGGCCTGGGATCCATTGTGAGAGGCCTGGGTATGGGCGCTGCAGCTTGGGGGCGAGGATAACCCGGGCAGAGGTTGGCTTCAACTGTAGGGCGTACAAGTTTGGCGCCTTGTGATCTCAGAGCCCTGGAAACGGTGGCTAGTTGTTGGGTAAGCTACCTTTTGACTCCCCAGACTGCTTCAATAAGGAGTCCATCCTAAAAATCAAAGCACTGAAATTCCTGTTACTGGATCAACAACGCGTATAGGCTGCATTCCTGCCAGTTTCTTTCAATTTGGTGCCTTTAGTCTGCCACGCTTCGTTTTTCTTTTTGGTAGTTTCCCTTTGTACATTTCATCTTCACATAGTACAGTCTATGAAAGTCAAGCACGCGGCTCCCAAGTGCTAGGTCAGCTTTGCTGATTAGCCGGGTTTTTTTTTGTTTTTTTTTTTTTCTCCAGACAGGGTTTCTCTGTACCTTTGGAGCCTGTCCTGGAACTAGCCCTTGTAGAATAGGCTGGCCTCGAACTCACAGAGACGTGTCTGCCTCTGCCAACCAAGCCCTGAGATTAAAGGCGTGCGCCACCAACGCCCGACTTTAGCCTAAATTAAAACAGCCAGCCGCCTGGTGGTGACTGCAGATACCTTTGATTACAGCACTCCGGAGACAGAGGCAGGTGGATCTCTGAGATGGAGACCAGTCTGGTCTACAGAGAATTCCAGGACAGCCAGGGCTACGTAGAGGAGCTGTCTCCAGGAAAAAAGCCCTTGGGAGGAGGTGGCAGGAATGCAAGGCCATTCTCGGCTACATCGTAAATTCTACGTCAGCTGGAAACAGAAGATCCTATCTCAATACACAAAAACACCGTCTCTGAGTTTTCATTACCTTCAATAGTTAGACTCACTCCTTCCCCAAGGATATGGATATGGAAATAAAGAAAAATGAGGACCTGCTCTCCAATAGGTATGGAAGATCTTTTGTGCAATGTTCTATTAAATGCTTTATAGCCCCATAAATTATTTTTTGCAGGAACAACCCCAACCCCACCCCAATTTCATACTACCCCAGATTTCCTGTTTGTTTGGATTAGGGGCTACTCGGCACAGCACAAGTGAGAAATCAGAGGACTTTGCTGAAATAATTTGCCATTTTCTCCCCACTGCCCCCCCCACCAAGATAGGCTATTGATGTATAGTCCTGGCTGGCCTAGGACTGGCAGTGGTCATTTTGCCTCTGCCTCCCTAGTGCCACCATATGCCACTACTAAATAGTTGCAGTGTCTTTCTTTTACACACAGGGTCTGGATAAGTTGTACAGGCTGCCCTTGAACTCAAGATGTTCCCGTCTACGTCTTAAGTGCTGGCTGATGGCCTTTGGAAAAATAGTTTTCTTTTTGTGGCTGGTTGTAGTGGCACAAAACTTTAATGCCAGCACTGGGGAAGCAGAGGCAGGCAGATCTCTGTGAGTTCAAGGCCAGCTTGATCTACGTAGAGCTCTAGACCAGCCAGCGCTCCATAGTGAGACCTTGTCTCAAAAACAAAACAAAAAAAAATAGTATTTTCCAAGCAAGGTGCTATAAGCCTTTAACCCCAAGGCTCAGGAGGCTGAGGTATGAAGATTACCATGCAACTTTGAAACTAGCCTGAAATAAATAATAAAACTATACTTGATCATGGTTAACAATTGTAACAATGGCAAAAGATAAAAGTAAAACTCCCCTACATTTGCCTTTCTCCTATCCTTTTTCTTTTCCTTTGTTTTTTCTTTCCAGTTTTTCGAGACAGGGTTACTCTGTGTAGCTTTGGAGCCTGTCCTGGAATTGGAGGCCAGGCTGGTCTTGAACTTACAGAAATCTGCCTACCTCTGCCTGCTGAGTAATGGGATTAAAGGTGTGCATGCACCTCCACCGCCTGACTCCGATCCTTTTCTTACCCAGACGCAACTGTGTGTTTAGTCCACTGCAGTCTTGTTAATAGAGCTCTGTAGCCCACACATACCCTTAAAGAGGGTCTCCTTTAGCCCAGGCAAGCGGGTGCTTGTGAAGGAGGAGTTCATGAGTAATCTAGATGCTGAGCCCTGAGGCTGCCCAGGAACTGTTGTTGATCTTCCTACCCCACCTCCTACTGCAGGAATTATGGCTATGCCAGCTCTCCCATCTTTTCAGTGTCATCAATGATTCAACAGTTTCTTCACAATGGATAATTAAGCTATTTCCTGCTTTCCCTGTGACAAACAGGGCTGCAGTTAGTAATCCCATACATTTATCTTCTGGCACACATAAGGACATATCTCTAGGTTAAAGTCCTAAATGTTTCGGAATTACAGTGTCAAAGGTCATGCATATTTGTTTTGATAGATACTGCCAAAGTGTTGCCTAAAAGCCTATATCAGTTTTGACACACGGTCTTCCATTGCCTATAAATGACCTTATATTTTTTGTTGTTTTGAAACAGGATCTCACACTCACAGAGATCCACCTGCCTCTGCCTCTGGAGTGTTAGAATTAAAGATACCAACAAACTGGGATAGAATGAGCATTTTTGTTTGTTTGTTTGTTTTGAGACAGTGACACTGCGTAGCTCCAGTTACAGCCCTGGCTGTCCTGGAACTCACTTTGTTGACCAGGCTGACCTCGAACTCACAAAGATCCGCCTGTCTCTGCCTCCCAGAGTGCTGGGATTAAAGGTGTCATGGCCACCTTTATGTCTTGCTCCAGAGCCCAGGCTGGTCTGGAATTCACTATGTGTTCACAGTGTAGGCCAGGATGGCCTTGATCCTTTTATCTCCGCTTCCAAAAGCCTGAGCTCACGGGGCTGTGCAGCACCTGGTAATTTCATTTGTGCTCATGTTCCTGTGCGTGTCTACATGGGCGAGAGTGGGTACATGTGCACTTGTGTGTGGATGTACCAGCATCTTCCGTGTACCATGTTCATGCCCAGTACCCACAGAGGTCAGAGGAGGGCATTGGATCCCCTGGGTCTGGGATTTTCTGAGCTGGTTATGAGCTGCGGTGTGTGTGCTTGTAAAGGAAGAGTCACGAGTGCTGGAGCTGCTGAGCCAACCCTGCACTCACAGTTCCTGACTGACCTCCAGTTCTACCTGTATCCAAGGATGATCTTGACTCCTGATCTTCCTGCTTCTGCCTCCGTATTACAGGTGTCCTCTATCATACCCAGATTATGTGTTGTTGGGGGAGGACCGCAGGACTTTCTGCACGCTAGACAAGCACACTATTAGCTAAGATATACCTCTGATCCCCTGATGTTTTGTTTAGTTTTATTTTCACCTGCAGTACTGGAGATTGAATGAGGATTCTGTAGACTAGAGTGGCCTAAAACTCACAGAGATCCACCTGCTTCTGCCTCCCAGTGAAGGAAATTATGGGTGTGTGTCAACCATACCTGGTGAAGATTTTTAAAAATATTTGTTTTCTTTTTGATCTTGTGTATGTATCTGTGTCTGTGTGTGTACCACATGTGTGTGGGTGCTTTCAAAGACAATGGAGGTGTCCCTCGGGTCCCCTGAAGCGCCCCTCAGATCCTCTGGAACTGTAATTAAAGGCAGTTGTGAGCTATCTGGCCTGACTGCTGGGAATCAAACTGTGACCCTCTAAGAGAGTAGTACACCCTCTTGCCCACTGCACCATCTCTCCAGTCTTCAACCAGAATCTTGAACATGCTAGGTAAGAGCCCTAACACTGAGCTGTGTCCCAAACTGACCTCAAACTTAATAAAATTCCTCCCTCAGCTTCCCCAGTACTGAGTTTTCAGGTATGTGCCTCCGTGACTGGCAAGTAAGTTTCCTAGCTCAGGGAATAAAAGATTAGGAATTTGAAGAAAGGGATGATAGCTTGCTCTGACCATTTGTTGTTGAGACAGGGTCTCTTTACATAGATCTGGATGTCCTGGAACTCACTATGCAGAACAGGTGGGGCTTGTACTTACAGAGATGTGCCTACCTCCTGGGTGCTAGGATTTAAGTTGTGTGCCACCAGTAACCCTTGCTGGTCTGGACCCATCTAGTCCAGTAACCACTACCCTAAGAGGTGATGATAGGTGTAAGTAACCATTCCCCATTTCTTTAGTATTTCTGGATATAGGATCATCTTGCACCCATAGGAGAAGTCAGTAGCTGAGCATTGTATTACTATTTTTAAAGATTTATTTCTTTATTTCATTGTACACTGGTGTTTCACCTGTGTATGTCTGTGTGAGGGTGTCAGATCCCTAGAACTCAGACTGTTGTGAGCCACTCTGTGGGTGCTGGGAATTGAACCCGGGTCCTCTGGAAGAACAGCTGATGCTCTTAGTTGCTGAGCCATCTCTACAGCCCCTGAGCACTGTATTATAAACAACCATGAGACTCTGTCTCAAAATCAGTAGAGCATTTCCAGCCAGGCAATGGTGGTGCACACTGTGATTTCAGCTGTGAAGGAAAGCAGGAAGCCATGTGCAGAGATTGGTTGACTGCCTGCAATTTCCGTGCTGTGGAGAGCCTGGAGTGTTACAGGTCCAAGGTAACTAACTACCTTCCGTTAGGCTAGCTTTACTCTCCAACACTTCCTTATCTACCTCTGCACAGGAACTAACATCTTTGACTAGTAGATAAAAACTGTTTGAAATCTATTAAACGTAGCAGACCACTGGCCTAGACCAACTCAAATGCAGAGAATGTTGTCAGGCAACTTCTTGGGTCTTTATTCCACCCAAAACATTACCAGCAGCACTGGATTGAAATACAGGATGTTTGAAATTATTCCAACCCTGGGAGAAGGAAGGAGGGAAGAGAAAGCTGCCACTCACTGGATTAATTCTTTTCAAACTTCGCCATAAACAGGAACCACTCTGCAGGCCTGTGGGGATGCATATTTTGATCTGGATCTGGCACAGGCCTGAAATTGCACTCTAGCAAACTTTCAGGCAATCTGATGATAGTCCATGGACTGTATTCTCAATAAAGACGCCTAAACTATGCCAATGAAGTGTCCTCTGGGGTAGAATGAAGACAGAGACTGTGAATTTGAACAGAGCTGGGTATGGTGGCACAAACCTTTAAACCCAGCTCTGGCAAGGCAGCTGGATTTCTGTGAGTTCAAGGCCAGCCTGGTCTACGTAATGAGACCCTGTCTCCAAAAAAATAAATAAATAAATAAAAATAAAATAAAATAAAAACCAGAACAAAGCAAAACAAATTAGAATTTGAGCTAAGCTGGGTACTGTAGGCCCCCTGAAATCCCAGCGTCTGGAAGTAGAGGCAGAAGAATGAGGAGGTTCAAGGTCATCCTTGCCTACACAGAGAATTTCCAGTCCAAAGGTAAAAGGTGAGATCCTGTCTCATACAATAATTTTCTGGAAGTCACATCATAGTGGTTATTCCTTGTAGGAGTGGGAAATCCAAGCTATCAAAACAGTATAAGTTATTGTCATGGCCCTTGGTTATCACCTAGAACTTAAAGGTAAGATCTTGAAAACACCACAGGACTTGGAGGAATCAAGCTAGAACTGACCACTTCCCTGAGGACTGGCTCTCATAGTATTGGAAGATGTGCCCAAGGACTCAATAGTCCTGCCTGGTTGTTGAGCCTGAGAACCACAATAATGAGCAACCTGGCAAGACATCCCCAGTGGTGATGTGGCACTTTTCCCTTGGGGCTAACCAACAGCTGTCTAATTGGATTTAGGATCTGCTCAGTAGGAGGGAATTCATGCTTGCTATAGCCAATCTGGCTCGAGAAGTTAAAGGCCTCAGCAGAGAGCCCACTGTTGTCAGTGTACTAAATAAATGTAGTCCTGACTGCTCTCAGTAGCTGTCCTCACACCCACGGGTCGGCGCCGCTCTCTTCCCTCTTCAGAGGAACTTCTTTCTCCAGCACATGGGGGCTACTGCAGAGGCCCACAGCTGGTCAGAGTGCAGAGACCCAGGGCTGGTCAGAGTGCAGAGACCCACACTGGTCAGAGTGCAGAGACCCACGGCTGGCCAGAGTGCAGAGACCCACGGTTGGTCAGAGTGCAGAGACCCACACTGGTCAGAGTGCAGAGACCCACGGTTGGTCAGAGTGCAGAGACCCACACTGGTCAGAGTGCAGAGACCCAGGGCTGGTCAGAGTGCAGAGACCCACGACTGGTCAGAGTGCAGAGACCTAGGGCTGGTCAGAGTGCAGAGACTCACGGCTGGCCAGAGTGCAGAGACCCACACTGGTCAGAGTGCAGAGACCCACAGCTGGCCAGAGTGCAGAGATCCACAGTTGGTCAGAGTGCAGAGACCTACAGCTGGTCAGAGTGCAGAGACCCACACTGGTCAGAGTGCAGAGACCCACGGCTGGTCAGAGTGCAGAGACCCAGCATCAGTTAATACATCTGCAACACAATCCCTGCACTTAAAGCTCTTGGAATATTGCAGAAGAGGGGGCAGAAAGATTGTAGAAGCCAGAAGACAAGGACACCTGCTGCTGGAAAGTGTCTTTTCGACATGACATGGAAGCTATACCCATGAAGAGTCTCAACAATATGACTGACTAAATGAGATCTGCATAATGACAACACCCAAATATATAAAGTAAAAATAAAGGTTGATTTTTATATTTTTAAATAAAAAACAACAAACACTTTTCAAGGCCATTTTATAAATTATATATGGGCATAGATATATAAATATATATAACTAGATATAGTGGGTGGCATATGCCTGTAGTCCCAGCACTTGGGAAGTAGAGACAGGAGGATCAAGAATTCAGGATCTTTCTCAGCAACATAGAAAGCTCCAGGCCTTCCTGAGATATATGAGACCTTGTCTTAATAACTAAAATAACATGACAGCTGGGTAAGAACCATATGCTACACAGGAGGCTGGGACAAAACAAGCCTGCAGCTCTCAGTACTAAAAAAACGAAAAAGCAGTGTTGGTCCCCTGCAGAGGCCCAGGCTGGGAACTCATGGTCCTTTTTCATTAGCCTCATAAGAGCTGGCATCTCAGACAGGCATGTCCAGCAATAACAATGGCTGCTTAGTGTGTGTGTGTATGTGTGTGTGTGTGTGTGTGTGTGTGAATATGATCAAGATACACTGCACATATGGAATTTTCAAAGAATTATTTAAATAAAAACAATAGAAACTTTTAAAATGCCATTTTATCAATGTCATCATTCTATTGAGCTCACCAGGGTCATCTGGATCCTCTGGCTGAATCCCCGGAGTGGGAGCGCTTTTGCAAAAGTTGTGACCAAGAGAAGAAAGGCTCACCTGCTCAGCCCACCACAGCCTTTCCACACTTCAAATGAGCTCTCCTATGAAGCCAAAGAACTGTAATTACCAGGCAGCTCCTAGGCACCTTATCTGTTTATCCCCGCCTTTAAGGGATCAGAATTGAGATTGAGACCAGGGTTGCTTCTATCCATTTTTCTCACTCATGAAGTAGGATTGGTTCTGTATTTTCAAGCATTAAAGCTATACTAGGGGCAAAAGATTAATAGATAGATAGATAGATAGGTAGATAGATAGATAGATAGATAGATAGATAGATAGATAGATAGATAGATAGATATTTGAGAGAAAGATTTTGAGACAGGGTTTTTCTATGGCTTTGGAGTCTGTCCTGGAACTCATTCTGAGGACCAGGCTGGCCTTGAACTCACAAAGATCCACCTGTCTCTGCTTCCTGAGTGCTGGGATTAAAGTTGTGCATCACCACCACCTGGCTAGCAAACACATTTCTTCTGAATCAAAAGTAGTGTTAGAAGGAAGGAGAAAAGATAGAGGAAAATTCATTAAGTTGATCCAAAAGGTGTCCAGACACAGCTACAGTTACTCCCAGGACTCGGGGCTGAAGAAGGAAGATGGAGAGATCAAGGATAGCCCGGGCTACATAGCAATTCCAGGCCAACCTTAAAGGAGGTGGGACTGTACTCAGTGGCGGAGCATGCAGGAGGTCCTGGGAGTCCCCAGTACTACAAAATAAGTAAAGGGCAGAGAAAGAACCAGTGGGGAATGACACAGTAATGGTGTTTCAAATTCAAATTGCCTATACTAAATAAAATATTGAGAAAGAAATAGAATCATAGACACATTTACGAAGACAACTGACACAAGACCATGAAGGTCTTCTACATGACATAACCTTGTACATGACAGAGCATCTTTGACTGTACATGACATAACATCCTTGTACATGATATAACATCCTTGTACATGATATAACATCCTTGTACATGATATAACATCCTTGTACATGACACAACATCCTTGTACATGACATAACATCCTTGTACATGATATAACATCCTTGTACATGATATAACATCCTTGTACATGACACAACATCCTTGTACATGATATAACATCCTAACACATGACAGAGCATCCTTGTACATGACAGAGCATCCTTGTACATGACAGAGCATCCTTGACTGTACATGACATAACATCCTTGTACATGATATAACATCCTTGTACATGACATAACATCCTTGTACATGGTATAATATCTTTGTATATGACATAGATCCTTGACTGTACATTGCATAACATCCTTGACTCTACATGACATAACATCCTTGTACATGATATAACATCCTTGTACATGATATAATTAACATCCTTGCACATGATAGAGCATCTTTGACTGTACATGATATAACATCCTTGTATGACAGAGCATCCTTGACTGTACATGACATAGCATCCTTGATTGTACATGACATAACATCCTTGACTATACATGACATAACATCCCTTGTACGTGACATAGCATCCTTGACCGTATATGACATAGCATCCTTGACTGCCTAACAGCTGAACTAATGGGGCTTACAGCAAAATCCCAAGGTTTGCTCAGGGGACAAGACAATCTTTATGAATACACATCTGTATTCCAAATTCTGCTTCTACTACAGGAGATATGTAACTGCAATGTGACAAGAATGAGCCAGGATAAAATGATCTTCATATCTGCCCCATTCTTAGAAAAATTAATGTCATAGGTCAGGTATGGTGGTATCCAGCTGTCATCCCAGCATGGAGGCAGAGGATGGGGGACAGGAGTTCCAGGCCTGTTCTGGTTATATGAGACCTTGTCTCATGACAAACATGAAAACAAAATGAATCCTAAGAACAAAAACAGGCCGGGCACTGGTGCAATAATAAGTAGATAATAAATAATAAATTTATTATTAAAATAAATTTAATAATAAATTTATTAATTTTTAATAAAATTAAAACTTAAAAAAACTATAACTAGGTGGTGGTGGTGCACCGCTTGATTCCCAGCACTAGGGAGGCAGATACAGATCTCTGTGAGTTTAAGGCCAGCTTGGTCTACAGAGTAAGTTCCAGGCAGCCAAGGCTACACAAAGAAACCCTCCCTTGAAAAACTAAAAAACAAAAACCAACCAATCAAACAAACAAAAACTCTATCTATAAGCTATATTAGTGTTCTCTAGAGTCACAGAATTTATGGGATGAATCACTCTGTCTCTCTGTATCATTCTATCTCTATCTATCTATCTATCTATATAACTAAATGAGTTTATATGGAATTACAAATTATCTATTTATATGGAATTTATTGGGATGACTTACAGGCTGCAGTCCACCTAATCCAACAGTGGCTAGCTGTAAATGGAAAGTTCCAGAATGTTCTGTCCACAAGGCTGGGTGTCTCAGCTGGTCTTCTGTATATGCTGGAGTCCTAAAGAAGTAGGCTCCAGTGAGGGAAAGGATGCGTAGACAAGGCCAGGGCAAGCTGGTGAATAAAGAATCACTAATCACAATCTTCCATTGTCCATACGTGGGCTTCCAGCAGGTGTGGCCCAGTTTAAAGGTGTGCCTTCCTGACCCAAGATCTGGATTAAAGGTGAGTTGTCTTCCTGCCTCAAGATCCGGATCACAGGTGTGTCCTCCATTTCTGGATTGTAGTTCATTCCAGATACAGTCAAACCAACAACCAAGACTAGCCATCATACCTGCCCAAAGTGTTGGGGAGATGACTCAGTGGTGGAGAGCACTTTCTTTTCTTGCAGAGGACCTGGGGTTGGTTCCCACCATCTCTCTGGGAGCTCACAACTGTCTGATGCCTTTTTCTGACTTATTCAGGCACAAGACATGTACGTGATGCAATGCATCATGCAAGACATGTACGTGATTCAGGCAACACATGCACACACACACACACACACACAATTCTAAAAACAGTCAAAGCCACACCCATATTCACATCCAGTTGTATTTAGTCTATCTGGGTCCAAAACAGAACAGAACACATGTACACACACCAGCACCAGCTCTGCAAGTCCCTGTGGATATGTGTGCAGTCACTTCACTAGGCCTAGTAACTACTTCCAAAGGGGCTCCCAGCAACCCATTTAAACATATTTTTGCTACATTTTACTTTGAGTAGACCCTGCATTCTCATGATTCAAGTGCTTAAGAACATTTTCTACTCGAGAAGTGGAGACGGGAGGATCAGGAGTTTATCCATTTGTTTGTTTGTTTGTTTGTTATGGTATATTTGATCACACCACATGACAATGTCTTTGTTTTATCTCACTTGCCTAAAGACACCTTCTGATTGGTTTGATTAGCCAATAGCTAGGCAGGAGAAGATAGGCTGGACATCTGGGGAGAGAGAGGAACTGGGGAAGGACCTGGGCGGGGGATGATTCTCCAGTAAGACAAAGTAAGTAGGATGGACTGTACTGAGGAGAGTTAACGAGCCATGTGGCAGAGCATAGATTAATATAAAAGGGTTAATTTAAGTTATAAGAGCTAGTTGGGAACAAGCCTAAGCTAAGGCCAAGCTTTCATGCTTAATAAGAAGTCTTTATGTTATTATTTGGAGCTGGCTATCCAATAGAAGCCTGACTATATGCATTTATTATTTCTAATTTGTGTGTGTGTGTGTATGTAGGTATATATGTGTATATGTGTGTGCAAAGTGTGTGGTGTGTGTGCATGTGTCTCTGTTTATGTGTGTATATGTGTATTTCAGTGTGGCGTGATGTGATGTGTGTGTTCTCCTGTAAAGGTCAGAGAATGGCTTTGGGGAGTCGGTTTCTCCTTCTGTCATGTGGGTCCCAGGGATTGAACTCAGGTTGTTAGTTTAGGTAGCAGGTGTCTTTTCCCGCTGAGGTATCACATCATCCCACTGTTTGATTTTTGAAAGAAGGTCTTGCTCTATATCACAGACTGACTTTGAACTATGTTGCCCTGGCTATCCTGGACAATGCCATCTTCTTGCCTCAGGCTTTCAAGTGCTAGAATTACAAGTGAGATGCATCATGCTAGGCTCTTGGATATGCCTTTGCCCCTCTTTTATAGTGTACTGCTTTTTCTTGGTGCTATAATATTCCATTTAGTGGATATACTAGCATTTGTTCAGCCAGCTACTGGGAAGCCTTTGGATTAGTTCCAGGTTTTTGCTTTTTCAAACACTGCTGTGATGACTAACCTTGTTCATAGATCAATTAGCATGAGCACAAATACATCTGAGGAATGGACTCCCAGGAGTCAAGGGTTATATGCATTTGTAATTTTGGCAGATATTGCCAAATTGGCCTCTACAGGGTTTAAATCAATTTACATTCCCATCAGCATTAGGTGAGAGTACCTTTTCCCCACAACTTCTCAGCAGCCTTTTTTTCCTCAAAGAGACAGGGTTTCTCTGAATAACACCTCTAGCTGTCCTGGAACTATCTTTGTAGACCAGGCTGGCCTCAAACTCACAGAGATCCACCTGCCTCTGCCTCCCGAGTGCTGGATTAAAGGCGTGTGCCACCACTGCCTGGCAGCAGTTTTACTAAACTGCTGGTTACTTGTCAAGCTGAAGGAGAAAAAAATGGCACCACCACATTTTTCTCATTATAAAGGAGGTTGAGCATTTTACCTTCAGTTTAAGAGGTTTTATTTCCTTCTTTCTGAATGCATAGCCTTAGTCTGGCTTTCTTTCATTAGTCTTTATTGTTATTGTTATTATTATTATTATTATCAGGGTTTCACCATATAGCCCTGGCTTTCCTGAAACTACTGTGCCTCCTGAATGCTATGTGCCACTAGTCTCAGTTTTTGTTGTTGTTTGTTTGTTATTGCAGATTCTGCATATGTGTGGGTCTTTATATATTCAAGGTATGCACACTTGAATTCTGTGCCCAAGAGGCCAGAGGTTTCAAATGTTCATAAAGCTGGAGTTGTGGAGTTGTGAGCCTCCCAGGGTTGGTGCTTGGGACCAAACTTGTCCTCTACAAGTGAGCTTGATAGGAAGACGAATGACCTTGGACTTGTCACTTGTGGTGACTCTCTTGCTTCTGCCTCCGAATTACAGGTGAGAGTCGCCAAGCCTGACTGTTTTTGTTTGTTTGATGCAGGATCTGCTGAACTTAAACTTGATGAGGAACCAAGGTGACCTTGAACTTCTGTTTGTTTTTGGTTTAGTGTGTGTTTGCAGACAATCCTGGAGGACAGAGGTTGAAATCAGGTACATTTTTCTATTGCTCTCCACCGTGTGTGTGTGCGTGTGCGTGTGTGTGTGTGTGTGTGTGTGTGTCTGTCTGTCTGTCAGTATGGGTCTCCAATTATTGCCTTGAGACAAGGTCTTTCACTGATCCTGAAACAGTGTTTTGACTAAGCTTGATGGCTAACAAGCTCTAGGGAGCTGACTGTCTCTTCTCCCAGTATTGGCCATATATGTGTGTTGTGTGTGTATGTATTTCTATATACTTATATAAATATATAGCATTTATGTAAACGTATATATTTATATAAATACACACATTTTGCCAATGCTTACAGCTTTTGGAGACAGCGCTGGCTGGCTTGGAACCTGGTCTGTCGACCAGGCTGGCCTCCTGAGTACTGGGATTAAAGACATACACCACCATGCACAGCCCTGGCTTTTTATCTTTATGTAGGTGCTGGTATTAGATCGTCATGGTTGCTGGACAAACTCCACTGATGGAGTCATCTCCCCAGCACTGATCGGCTTCTCTGGCCTCTACTTTCCAGGTCCTAGGGTTACAGCGTGTGGCACAGTGCTTGACTCCAAAATACTTCAGTGTTTACCTCAGTTTAATTAGTTATTATTTCTGGGAGGCAGGTGAAACTTAACTGATAAAGAAACTAAAGGGCGATATTAAGTGACCTGTTCAAGGTTAGACAGACACCGAGGAAGTGACTGTCTTCAACCTGGACAACCTACTGCAGAGCCTAGGGTGCTTACTCTCTATAATGAAGAAACTCAGCGGCAGAGTGCATGCCAAGGACGCACGAAGCCTGTAAATATTGATAAGTGCTTGTTCTGAAATCTTCTTCTAACTCCATAGTCATTTCCTTGATGACCCCCCAGAGTCCCCTGGGACAAATGCCAGGCTCTCCATGGTTTCTCCCCAGATCGCTCTCAGGTATGATCTCTGACTGAACTGTTCTCCATCTAACCACTTGTCTCTAGCTTCACAGCCAACCTCAGGGATTTTGCACCTTCTGTCACTCCTGAGGTTCCTCCGGTCCTTCACTCAAATCTCTACTAAGATGCTACATCCTTAGGGAGTCCCTCCCCTGAACAATACTGCTCTAGGTCCTCTCTGGCTCTTCTCATTTCCTCTTCTTATGCGACACTTCTCCACAGGAGGGCTTCTGCCTTTCTATCTTGTTTACTGTTACAATACTAGACCCTGGAACACTGGCTGGGATTCTAAGAGTGGAAAGGAGGAATTCTGGCTATTCCCATTAGAATGCCTTTCCAGAAGCCTTATTCCCACTTGTCTTTTTTTCCCCTGAGAGCTGAATCAAGGGTCAAGTGGGCAAGCACTCTGCCACTGAGGTGCTTGCTAGTGCCATCTCATCCGCCATCTCATCCGTAGAGCCGCTAAAGCACCACTGCCCATTGGCAGTCTTTCCTGGCTGCCAGGCTGGCTTAGCTTTGCCTCACTGTGTGTTCATTCCTTCTACCCCCGACCTGAGCTAAATCCACCAGAGTGTCTTTTCCTCTTTATGGTTTTTCTTTTAAATATTTATTTATTTACTTTGTATACAATATTCTGTCTGTGTGTATGCCTGCAAGCCAGAAGAGGGCACCAGACCCCATTACAGATGGTTGTGAGTCACCATGTGGTTGCTGGGAATTGAACTCAGGACCTTTGGAAGAGCAGGCAATGCTCTTAACCTCTGAGCCATCTCTCCAGCCCCCCTCTTTTTGGTTTTTCAAGACAGGGTTTCTCTGTGTAACAGCCCCAACTGTCCTGGAATTCGCTCTATAGACCTCGTTGACCTCAAACTCACAGAGATCCACCTGCCTCTGCTTCCCGAGTGTTGGGATTAAAGAAGGCGGGCGGCACCACCACACTGGACTCACCAAACTGTCTTAATTGCTTGTTTTTTTTTTGTTTGGTTGGGTTTTTTTGTTTTGTTTTTTTGTTTTTGTTTTTTTTTCTTGCTCTTTCCGCTCTACAACAGTGTCTTTTATAGTTCTAATTAAAGGCAGCCAATGTTCTCTTGGGATTAAGAAATTGTGCTCAATAGTGTTTGGGGGAAGGAATGAATGAACAAACAGAATTTCACGCGGGACTTTGTAGTTATTACTTTAGATTGTACCACCAGCAGGTGGTTGTTGCCTTGACTGGCCTGGAACTCAGAGATCGAGATCATGCTTCTGCCTCCCGAGTGCTGGGATTAAAGGAGTTTGCCACCATTGCCTGGCAGGCGGTTGTTGTTTTGAGACAGTTTCACTATGTTGCCTTGGCTGTCCTGGAACTTCGTCTACAGACAGGCTGGCCTTGAACTCACAGGATCTGCCTGCCTCTGCCTCCTGGGATTACAAATGCATACCATCACACCTAATTTGCCATCTGATTAGTGATTTGTTAACTGTATAAAACTTTATTCAAAGCTGAGCAGTGGTGGTTCCTGCTTTTAATAACACACTTGGGAGCTAGAGGCAGGTGGGTCTCTGTGAGTTCAAGGCCAGCCTGGTCTACGTGGTGAGTTCCAGGAGAGCCAGAGCTGTTACGCAAAGAAACCCTGTCTCACAAAACAAACAAACAAACAAACGAAATAACCCCCCCCCAAACCCAAACCAAACCAAACCTAACAACAACAACAACAACAACAACAAAACCCCAAAAGTCTTGTATGTGTATTTCTGAGATTGATCTCAGGGCTTTAAAGTTTTTGTTTGTTTGTTTTATTTTTTCCCCAAGACAGGGTCTCACTAGTCACCTGGCTGGTCTTGAACACATTCCTTTGTCTCTGAGTGCTAGGATTACAGGTGTGTGCCATCACCCCAAGCTGCGGCCTCATAGGACAAATGCTCTATCACTGGCCTACATCTCAACCTCCTGTCAACTTTTTTTTAAACATTTATTTGTGTGGGGGCTGAAGAAATGGCTCAATGGTTAAGAGCACTGCCTGCTCTTGCAAAGGACCCAGGTTCAATTCCCAGCACCCACATGGCAGCTCAGACTGTCTGTAATTCCAGTTCTAGAGGACCTGACACTCTCATATAGACAAATGTTCAGGCAAAACACCAATTCAAATGAAATTAAAACAAAACAAACAAAATAGTTGTGTGTGTGTGTGTGTGTGTGTGTGTTTTACAGGTCCTCTGCAAGAACACCAAGTGCTCCTAACCCTGAGCTCTCTAACCAGCCTCTCTCCCAGTTCCTCTTATCTCAAGAAGCCCAGACGTCCACTCCTCTTCCCTCAACCGTCTGTGTTCTGGAATTACAGGCAGATGCCCTCACTCGGAGACACACATCCACCACTTTGACAATTCCATACATGTGATTGCTCTCTCCCCCTTTCTCTTCTCTCCTTCTTTCTTCCCCATCCCCGTCACACCCTCCCCACCACCAGCCTTTCCCAGAATCGTGACTTTGGTTTCGTTGCTGTGGTCCATTTAGTTTAACCTGAACCGTATATTCGGTCACTGGAGCCGGAAAGGGTCGCCAGTGGCTGCACAACTGCACAGAATGATGTCTTTCCCAGCATCTGTGTGTAACATGTTGCGGGGCGCAGAGGTGCAGAGCCCTCCACCCACGCCTGACTGTTGACTGGTCCGTTGTGCAGCGCTAGTACAGGCACCTAGTTCTGTTATCCTGACTGGATAGCGGCCTTGCCCAGAAGACAGCGTTCATGGCAGTCCTCCCGGGATGCCTACTGGTTTGCATTATTTCCATTCCTCTTCTGAAAAGTTCCCTGAGTTTTGTTATTGTCATTGTTTTGTTTATAGAGACTAGGTCTCCTAGAGTTGTGGTCAGCCTGCCCAAGAGTAACCTTGAACTCTTGATCCTCCTGCCTCTAACTCCCAGAGCTGGGATTGTAGGCATACCCAGTAAGAAATATCTTTGTTGCTGAGCGGTGGTGGCATATGCCTTTAATCCTAGGGAGACAGAGGCAGGCTTTCCTTGTTTTTTATGTAAAGGTATATGTATAATGTAAATGCATATGGACCAAGACACATATGTATTTTATAAGTACATGTGTACGCCGAGTGGTGGTAGTGCACACCTTTAACCCTAGTACTGGGAGGCAGAGACAGGTGGATCTCTGTGAGTTCAAGGCCAGCCTGGTCTACAGAGCAAGTTCTAGGACAGGCTCCAAAGCTACAGAGAAACACTGTTTGAAAAAAACCAACCAACCAACCAACCAAGAAATGAATACATATGTATACACAGTGAGGAAGGACGTAACTGTTACACAGGTACTAACAACAGAGATGGGACACAGAGTTCATAGGTTACTCTTGCCCCTTTCTCCCTCCAGACCACGTTCCCTCTGCCTTCCTTTCTTCCTCCTCTAGCCTGTGCTCTAGGCTCATTGGTACAATCGAATGCTGGCACCTTTGCCTTTCTGCAATGCCACCTGCTAGGTGCCCGGGGCTGAGATGCTTGTTTCCCGTGATCCATGCTAGCTCTTTCAGAACTGTACAAACCTCTGACTGTCCTGCTTCTGCCTCCAGGAATGATCTCTCTCCAATTCGGAGAAAACAGAAGTCTTTAGAAGAAACTTCCCTAGCTTCCTTCTTCTAAAACAACCCCCTTCCATTCACCCATTAGAGCCGCTTTCCCACCTATGCTGAGTATGATACACACAACCCTTGGGCCTGGGCTTCCATGTTAATCATCCTCTCTCTCCCTCAACACTGGCTCTCTCGGGCTTACTAGTCTCTTAGTCTTTTTTTTTTTAAACATTTGGGGTGGATTTGTACTGCAGCAGAAGTTTAGCAGGGTCTGAGTAAGTACAAGTTTTGTTTTGTTTTTTTCTTTTGGGTTTTTTGCTTGTTTGTTTGTTTTGGTTTTGGTTTTTCGAGACAGAGTTTCTCTGTGGAACAGCCCTAGATGTCCTGGAACGAATTCTGTAGACCGAGCTGGCCTTGAACTCACTGAGATCCACCAGCCTCTGCCTCCCGAGTGCTGGGATTAAAGATGTGCACCGCTACCGTCCGGCTCAAAGGACAGGTTTTGAGAGTTTGTAGACTCTAAGGTTCAGATTCACCAGCCTTCAGGCTTCTAGAGACTTTACCCACCAAGTCATCTTGTTGGCCTTTTGTCCTTGTTTTGAGACGGCCTTAATGTAGCCCAAGGCTGACCTGAAACTCACCACAGAAATGTTGTATAGATAGATCAAGCTGGCTTTGAACTCACAGAGATCTTCAGCATCTGCCTCTGGATTGTTGGAATTAAAGAAAGGTGTGAGATGCCATGCCTAGCAGTCATTTTTTGGTTTTGAGGCACAGTGTTTTGTATTTCAGGTTGACCTTGAACTTATTATGCACACAAGGCTCACCTTAAATTCCTGACCCTTCTGTTTCTGTCTCCCAATTGCTGGAATTTCAGGCATGCACTAGTACACTGGGCTTTGTATTTGGTTTTTGAAACAGTCTTTCTATGATGCCTTGAGTGGGCTCAAACTCTCAGGTGTCCTTCTTCCTCCATAGTACTGAGTCATCTTGCTCAACTCTATTTTGTTTTGATTTTGAAATAAGCCTCATGTAGCCCAGGCTGGGTTTGAACTCTTGATCTTCCTGTTTCTTTCTGCCAAGGGGTTGTAGATGTGCCCCATCTAGATAGCTTACCATCGTGCACTGCTTATTTACCTTCTATGCTGACTAATAGGGTCCTTCTTCTTGTGTTTATCAAACATTAAAGATTTTTATTTTATGAAATTTCTCTTCAAATATTTTGCTTTACTTTGTGATATATTTTGGGCTAAGCATTTTTTTTTGTATGCTTGTATGCTTGTTTGTTTTGTTTTGCTTTGAGACAGGGTTACTTTGAGTATTCCTGGCTATCCTGGAAATAACTCTGTAGACCAGGCTGGCCTCAAACTCAGAGATCAAACTCAAACTGCCTCTGCCTTCTGAGTGCTGGTATTAAAGGTGTGTGCCACCACCGCCACCACCACTGCCACCACTGGACTCTTAAGCATTTTGTAAAAAGTAGGCATATAGCCAGGCGGTGGTGGTGCACGCCCTTAATCCCAGCCTTGGGGAGGCAGAGGCAGGCAGATCTCTGTGAGTTTGAGGCCAGCCTGGTCTACAAGAGCTACTTCCAGGACAGGCTTCAAAGCTACAGAGAAACCCCGTCTCAAAAGACCAAAATAAAATAATAAGATAGTAGTAGACATGCAGCCAGATTTTGCTGAGGTTATCTCCTAATCCTCTCAATCTCCTGCTGGGTCCTTGTAAGAGGAAGTGATTTGTGTATTAGTAAATCTTAGCTATGGTATAAAGTGCTCTGTATGTGTGAGTATGTGTAAATGTTACAAGGATGATGTATGTATAGAAGTATGTGTGTATATACTTAAGTATTTGATATTGGGGATGTAATTGAGCCCAGGGTTTCACGCACACTAGAGAAATGTTCTACCTCTAAAATACATTTCCAGACTGTTTATTTACTTAAAGAAAAAATAAATATACTTTGTGCTAATTAGGTTTTTTTTTTTTTTGTCAACTTGACACAACTCCGAGTCATTTGGGAAGAGGGAACCTCGGTTGCAGAATAGCCTGGATCAGAGTGGCCCCTGGGCTTGTCTGTGAGACTGATGGTAGATGTGGGAGGACCCGGCCCACTGTGGGCAGTGCCATCCCTAGGCAGGTGAGCCTGTGATATATAAGAAAGATGAGCAGGTGTCAGTGAACAGTATTCTTCCTGAGTTTCTGCTCCACATTCCTGCCCCAATGCCCTTTATAATGTGACCTGGAAGTGGTAGAAGAAATTCAACCCATTCCTCCCCAGGCTGCTTTTAGCCATGTTCTTTATCACAACGGCAGCAACAATGAAAGCAGAACACCTTCTATTTTTATTCTATTTTATTTATTTATTTTTTTGTTTGTTTTTCAAGATAGGGTTTCTTTGTGTTGCCTTGTACATCGTGGAACTCTGTAGACCAGGCTGGCGCTTTGAACTAGCAGAAATTCACCTGCCTCTGTCTCCTGAGTGCTAGGATTAAAGGCATGCACTACCCCACCTGGCTGAGTTTTTTGTTTGTTTGTTTGTCTGTTTTTTTAAGGAGAAGAAGCCGATTTCTTAGTGCACTGGAAGGTTTGCACCGTGGGTATGGCAGGAGAAAAGACACGCTGGCCTGAGAAGAGGTTTCCTTCCGTGCTTCTCGGTGCCATCAGCAAACACTGTGCACTCACACCCAACATACTTGTTTCAGGAGTGATCTCCATTCTGTCTGTGTTCCACAAATAATAGCTGGAAGCAGCGTGAGTTTATTTGTTAAATCATTAGTTATTTTTCGTAAAAAGGCATTCATTTGGTTATACACGACGATGAGGGGTTTAGCAGTCTCCTTGCTAGCTTACACACAGGGAGGGCACGGAGGAGTGGACACTGAAAGCGGTTAAAATGTAAAATTTCATCCAGGCTGGGTACCCCAAGTCTTTAATCCCAGGACTCGGGAGGCAGAGGCTGGAGGGGATCTCTGTGAGTTGGAGACTGGCTTGGTTCAAGGAGACACAAAGAGACCTTGTCTCACCTTCCTCCCTGAAAAATGCAGAATTTTAATATGCTTATCCAGGCTTTGGTGACACGTGTCTATAATCCCTGTACTTGGGAAGCAGAGGCAGGAGGATTGTTATAAATTTCAAGTCATCTAGGGGTTGCATAGTGAAATCGTGTCTCAGAAAGAAATAACGAAGGAAGGAAACAAGAAAGGAAGGAAGAATGTTCCATATTCCATTATGACTTAATTATTTATTATTTTTTAAGTTGTGTGTGTGTCTGTCTGTCTGTCTGTCTGTCTGTGGGTCTGTGTCCACGAGTGCAGGTGCCTTCAGAGGCCAGAGGTGTTGGATTCCCATGGAGGAGCTGGAGGGAGTTGTGACCTAGCTGATGTGGGTGATGGGATCTAAACTCAGGTCCTCTCCAAGAGCAGTACCTTCTCCTTATCACTAAGCCATCTCTCCAACATGCGTTCTGCAAGTTAAATGACCCCCAGTTGACACATGGGCACTTGAAAAGTTGAGAAGCGCCGGTCAGCTCAACAATGGTAGACACTGCACGTGTGAGAACTGGTGAGACCTGAGCTGGAAAGACGATTTTGTTTCGACAGTGCGTATAGAGAAAACTGACCGTCAGAGGAGGGTTTAAATTCTGAAGGGGCCCAGCAAGGTCAAACAGAGCTAGAACAAGTGAGTTCCCTCCATCCACCAAAGGATAGCTGCAGGAGAACAAACCAGAATGAACAATTCAGCCTGAAATACCTCTAAATGTGATCCAACTAATTTTTTTTTCCAGAGTGATTCATACGGTTGGTCCACCCTGCAGCTTTCTTCTGAGCATTTTGACAGTCATACACTAACTAGATGGGATCAAGTCATAGATTTTCGAGTACTTGGGAGCAGAGAAATTTAACGCCTCCCTTTTGCAGACAAGATAAACGTGATAAAAGTAAGTGAGAAATCATGTACGGTCATTGGCAGAATGGTAGCCGCAGTCTGGGGCAATTCCTGTTAAATGAGGCGCTCAAATGAGAAATATCCTGATTTCTGACCCAGGCAAGGAAAAACAGTACTGCTTTTTCAGATGACGAGATAAACAACAATTCAAAATCAACACACGGAGCACTGTCTCTTTCTTTCTTTTGAGTATGTGTGTGTGATATGAATACATATGTATATGTATGTGTGTGTGTGTGTGCACATGTGTGAGTCAAATGAGAGTGCGTGCCTGTGGAGGCCCAAGGTTGACATTAGGAAACTTCCTCAGTCATTCTCCACCTCGGTTCACTGAGTCAGTGTTTCTCAGGTGAACTCATTAGCTAGCTTTTGGCGGTGGTGGTGGTGGGGGGAGAAAGAGTTCCTTTATCTGCTTTCAGAATTCCAGAATTCCAGAGATGCTTCTGTGCCCACCAGACATTTATATGTGTTCTGGGATCCAAAGTAGTCCCCTGTGTTCATGAGAAGCACCTCAATGACAGAGTCATCTCCCTATTTCTGTGCTGTTATTGTTTTGTGATGTTTTTATGAGACGGAATCTCATCATGGAGCCCACCCTGATTAGCCTGGAACTTGTTTTGTAGACTAGGCTGGCCTGGAACTCACTATCTCTGCCTCCCAAATGCCAGGATTACAGGTTTGAGATACTAAGTCAAGCAAAAGCAACTTTCTAGCTGGTGACCACACCTGTGACTCTGGCACTTGAGAGGGAGAAACAGGACGATGAGGAGCTCAAGGCCATCCTAAACCGTGTAGAAAGTTTGAGGCTAGCCTGGGCTATATGAAAGCCTGTCTTAGAAAACAAAAAAACAACCGCACATCTCAACAACAACAGCAACAACAAAAAAAGAACCTTTTCTTTTTCTTTCTTTTTTTCTTTTCCTGAAGAATCTTTCCTTCCTTCCTCCCTCCCTCCCTCCCTCCCTCCCTTCCTTCTTTCCTTTCTGTTTTGAGATGGGGACCTGCTCTGCACATCTGCACAGCCTCAACACTGCAGAAACCTCTCTCTCTCTGCCTGCTGAGTGCTGGGAATTCAGGTTTAAGAGCAGCTTTCTCAGGGAAAAGATTTTATGATGTCACTGACATATTTGGCCCCCATAAAAACTGTTGACCAGCAGTGGAGTGTGGTCACACATTGTCTGAAATATCAGTGCTTGGGAGGTAGAAGCAAAAGGATCAGGAAAGTCAGGGTCATCCTCAGCTACATAGCAAGTTTCAGCCTAGCCTGAGCTATGTGAAATTCTAACTCAAAAAGACAAAATAATAATAAATTAAAAAAAGAAACAGAAACAGAGACTATGAAGTGTCAGCTTCTTCATCGCCCCCCAGCTCATGGACCCCATTTGAAAGCGGGGCCTCGAGAAGCACCCAGTCCTGGAGAGGTGCTTGTTCTCCCCTCACAGCCACATCTAGAATCTGAAGGAATCTGAAAGCTCCTCCAAGGTGGCTTCTAATCCCTGAGCTCACTGATTTGAGTCAATCCCACCCTGGCTGCAGCAGCCCCTCCCAGAGCAGAGGTGGAAGGGACCCATTGTTCTGTGTTTCCTCTCTTTGTCCATGCTCAGCCACTGGCCAGCCACCTTAAGCCACGTCCTCTGCTCCCTGATAGTCTAAAAAGAGCCTGGGGCTTTCCCTGCTCAGCCAGTTAGTTCACAACACATACTCTTGAACCCCTATTTTTAAAACTTCCTTTTCCCCAAAAAGAGCATTTCTGTAGTCCCCAGGGACTTTCCAACTAAGAATAAACACTGGGATTCAAGCAGAGCCGCAGGCTTTCCGTGCAGTGGCTTGTTTGTTTTGAGACGGGGTCTCACCCTGTAGCTGATCCTGACTTGGAACTCCTGCCTTCGCCTAGAATACTGGTGTGTGCCACCAAGGCCAGCTAGAATCCGTGTCTTTCTGAATTGTTGGGATACTTTGTAAAATAAAGCAAGTAGTCATACCAATTTATTACTTCAAAATTTAACAGGCAATGGTGGTACACACTTTTAATCCCAACACTAGGGAGGCAGAGGCAGGCAGATCTCTGGGAGTTTGAGGCTAGCCTGGTCTACAAAAGCTAGTTCCAGGACAGGCTCCAAAAATACAGCAAAACCCTGTCTCGAAAAACAAAAAAAAAAATTTAAAATCAAACCCACAATTATTAGATGTGCATATGAATAAACTGTCGCTGTTTGTTTGCTCTGGGTTATTAATTTGTTGCTGGTTATTTGTTTTAGATAGATTTTATGATGTGGGATTCCCCTTTGTATGCTGTGACTACCATTGGTGAATAAAGGACTACTTTGAGCCTATAGCAGAGCAGGGCAGAAAGAGCTAGGCGGGGAAAACTAAACTGAATGCTGGGAGAAAGAAGGAGGAGTTAGGGAGAAGCCATGTAGCCCAGCCAGAGATGGATGCCGGAACTTTAGCCGGTAAGCCACAGCCAATAAATAGATTAATAAAAATCACAAATGATAAACAGATTAATAGAAATGGATTAAATTAATATGTAAGAGTTAGCCAATAAGAAGCTAGAGCTAAGAGGCCAAGCAGTGATTTAAATAATATGGTTTCTGTGTGATTATTTCGGTTGTAAGCAGCCAGGAACAAATGAGCAACCTCCTCCTCCTCCAACAAATTGGCATGCCAATGTGACTGACTAAATCCACTTAAATCCTGACATGGCTTGAAAAGGAATTCTAGATGTTAAAAAACAAAGTTTAGCTGCATCCCCCACTCCCCGCCAAGGGCTTTGCTTAATGGTGGCATGCTATGGCTCCCTTAAGAGAGGTTTTCCTGATTCAGCAGTAGCTGTGGCTGCTTTGAAATTCCAGCTTTCTGGGTCATGCTGCCATCGTGACCTCTGACTCTTTCAGGAGACCGAGCATTTGAGTAGGGTTTGTGAACAACATGCTACGGTTTGCTTGGTGGCAATATGGACTGGCTGTGTGCTTAGAGATGGGGCATTGTGCATGGCAAGCAGGCAGTGCCGTATTTCCCCAGCAATGGCACAGCTTAAGTTCATAAGAAGGGCTTAGCATTTTAAGAAGTGCTTCTGGTCAGAAAATATTACAGATATGCAATAAAGACAAATCCAGACATAAAAGACCTCTAAATGGGTCACAGTATGTTTAAAAAATATACATAGGCTTGAGAAAGAGAAGCAAAAGAGTACAAAAAAATAATGAAGTGTTTAAAAAATCAGAGTACAGACAGTCATAGATTAAAGGAGTAAAGATAATAAAGTAAATATTAAAAAGTAATAGCGTAAGACAAGCCATGTAAACATGGACTATATACACAGAGTCTGGATTATGTATATTACTGTGTTTTCTTTGAATTTTTTGACTGTGAAGGAGCTAAGTACAGAGAGACATTTCATTGTATGGGCTGCTAAGCTAAACCAGCATGTATATTATAAAGGTAAAGGTATTTTATCTTCAAAATTTGTGTCTAAGGATATGTTGCTTTGGAAAAGAGGTTTTCCTTTTGTTTCCACAGAGGATGAGAACCTGTGGATTCATTCCAGGCTAATGTGGTTTGATGGACCAAGACCCCATGAAAGGTTGCCTTGAACACCCCCTCAAAAAAATTACTTCTCCCAACTGCTGACTGAGATGAACCTAGCACACAGGATACACCATGAAAGACTTGATTAACAGTGCCCCCAGTCAGCAGGAAGTAGTCTAGAGAACTATGCCTATATTTCCAAATATTGTTTGTAAATGTTTGTTTACATCTAAAAGGGAATATTCTATAGAGATTTGCATTGGTATGGATCTTGGTTTATTGATACAAGTTTAAGGTCAATTTTGTTATACTGTGTATATGTATTTCTGGTTAGATTAAGGTATTGTGTGTGCAGCTAATTTAAAAATGTAATGTATAATTAAGAAATATAGGTTAAGGCCGGGCGGTGGTGGCGCCCACCTTTAATCCCAGCACTTGGGAGGCAGAGGTAGGCGGATCTCTGTGAGTTCGAGGCCAGCCTGGTCTGCAAGAGCTAGTTCCAGGACAGGCACCAAAAACTACAGAGAAACCCTGTCTCAAAAATCAAAAAAAAAAAAAAAGAAATATAGGTTAATAGTCATCTACAATAGTCAAGCTTGTAGTCATGCTAGTTAGATTTTCTAATGTACAGAGATGTATTTCAGACGGATAGGCATTCTTCAAACCTTTCAAAGACTATAGAATATGCCATTTAAAATATTTTAAGAACTTAGGACTTTTCATGACAATAAGACACATATGCTCCTGACAGCACCAATCAACTTCAAGAGGAAGATTCAAGAGGCTTCTTATGGAGTTTGCTAGCCATTTGGGCAAGAAACTGTTCTTGCCTGGACTGCTTGGTGGTATGTTGGGTGAATTGGATATGCAGGACCCACAGAGAAATGACTGCTAAACTTGTCTAGAGGTGAGACAATCCTTCGGGATTCCTGCTTCATGAGTCTGTCAGACATTCTACAGGACACAGAAGAAAGTGACTGACAAACTGTCAATATAGGCAGACCTGTCTTTGAAATTTCCTGCTTCAGGGAAATGTCTGCTGGATACTATGGGCCTGTAGGCTGAAGATGGGTGCCCCAATGGTACAGAAGAACTTTGGGTGACTGTCCAGGCAGTGAGATGTCTCTGTCTATTCTAGAGTTTTGGAAGTTGCTCACAGGAACTTATTGCTTATTTAGGTACTATTATATCCTTCTGGAGTCTTTGCTGGAGTTGAAGAATGGATAGTTATTATAGTTTTCCTTAGTTGTAACAAAAGATAAAGTATATATGAATATTGTAACTAATTCTTGCTTGATATCTGTTTTGGTGTATGTAATTTTACTATGTTAAAGTTAAAACCTTCCTTTTTATTTTAACAGAAGAGTAGAGTGCTGTGGGCCTCCTCCTCCAACAGTTTTATGTAGCCCAGGCTGCCTTGGAACATTCTGCAATCTAGACTGTCCTTTAATTTGGAATCCCCCTGTGGCAGCTGAGTGCTAGGAATATTGGTGTTGACACCAATGTATGCTCCTCCATTCTAAGGATTTTGATCAATGCATGATTGTAACCCAATGCTACAATTCCTCCCTCAAAAAGCATAATGAAAAACTAAAACTGTTTTATTACTTATATATAGAGAGAGCATCAGGGCTAACAGCCCAAAGAAGTGTCTCTCTGAAGAAAGCAAGCAGCTTCCACTGGGGAAATGGATTCAAATTTGTATATGAAAGACTCTTCACATGTAGAAATTGATAACTTTGTGAACATGCTCAGTTAGAGATTATGCTTCTTCACATAACACACAGTTTACAAAAAGACAGTTGGGGGCGGGGGCTGAACTGGCAATGTCCAGTGTGGGAGTGGACAACTTTAGCCCCAGGATTGGGGAGGTCAAAACTGGTGGATATCTATGAATCTGAGGCCAGTGGTCTACATAGCCAGCCAGAGTTACCTGGTGAGATCCTATCTCAAAAACAAACAGATACCCATCAAAATCCCAGAAAAATTCTTCACAGACCTCGAAAGAATAGTACTCAACTTCATATGGAAAAGCAAAATCCCAGGATAGCCAAAACAATCCTGTACAATAAAAAAACTTCTGGAGACATCATAATTCCTGACTGCAAACTCTACTACAGAGCTACAGTACTGAAAACAGCCTGGTGTTGGCATAAGGACAGACAGGAGGACCAATGGAACCGAATAGAAGACCCAGATATTAATCTACACACCTTTGAACACCTGATTTTTGACAAAGAAACAAAAAATATCAAATGGAAAAAAGAAAGCATATTTAACAAGTGGTGCTGGCATAACTGGATATCAACATGTGGAAGAATGAAAATGGACCTATATCTATCACCATACACAAAACTCAAGTCCAAATGAATCAAAGACCTCAACATAAAACCAACCACACTGAACCTTATAGAAGAGAAAGTGGGAAGTACACTTGAACGAATTGGCATAGGGAACCACTTCCTAAATATAACCCCAGCAGCACAGACACTTGAGAGAAACAATTAATAAAATGGACCTCCTGAAACTGAAAAGCTTCTGTAAAGCAAAGGACACAGGCAACAAGATAAAATGGCAGCCTACAGAATGGGAAAATGGTGTGGGAGAATTGTCTGTATTCTGTCAATCATATTTTAATAAAACGCTGATTGGCCAGGCAGGCAGTATAGGCGGAAAAGCCAGACAGGAAGTAGAGGTGGAGCAAAGAGACTGGGAGTATTCTGGAAAGCAGGAAACTCCCTCTGCAGTTCTGCCCAGACCACCAGAGAGGAAAGATGTAAGCTGCCCCACTGGAAAAGGTACTGAGCCATGTGCTAACGTAGATAAGGATAATGGGGTAACATAAGTTATAAGAGCTAATAAGTAGCCTGACCTAATGGGCCAATCAGTTTATAATCTTATGGAGTCTTGTGAGTGATTTTCTGTGGGGTACCGGGCGGAACAGAAACCCCATCAAGCCGGCCCTCATGTTACAGGAAAAGATCCTCACTAACCGCACATCAGACAGAGGGCTGATCTCCAAAATATACAAAGAACTCAAGAAATTGGTCATCAAAAGATCATATAATCCAATAAAAAATGGAGTACAGACCTAAACAGAGAACTCTCTAAAATGGCTGAAGGACATTTAAGGAAATGTTCAACATCCTTAGTCATCAGAGAAATGCAAATCCAAACAACTCTGAGATTCCATCTTATACCTGTAAGAATGGCCAAGATCAAAAACACTTATGATAACTTATGCTGGGGAGGTTGTGGGGTAAAGGGAACACTTCTGCATTGCTGGTGGGAATGCAAGCTGGTACAGCCCCTTTGGAAATCAGTGTGGTGATTTCTCAGAAAATTAGGAAACAACCTTCCTCAAGACCCAGGAATATCACTTTTGGGTATGTATCCAAAGGATGCTCAATTGTGCCACAAGGACATGGGCTTAATTATGTTCATAGCAGCTTTGTTTGTCATAGCCAGAACCTGGAAACAACCTAAATGCTCCTCAACCGAAGAATGAATTAAAAAAATGTGGTACATTTACACAATGGAGTACTACACAGCAGAAAAAAAAATAACGACAGCTTGAATTTTGCAGGAAAATGGATGAAGTTAGAAAACATTATTTTGAGTGAGGTAACCCAGACCCAGAAAGACAATTATCACATGTACTCACTCATAGGCGGTTTTTAAACATAAAGCAAAGAAAGCCAGCCTACAAACCACAATCCCAGAGAACTTAGACAACAATAAGGATACTAAGAGAGACTTACATAGATCTAATCTACATGGGAAGTAGAAAGTAGAAAAAGACAAGATCTCCTGAGTAAATTGGAAGCATGGAGACCTCGGGGGAGGGTTGAAGGGGAAAGGGAGAGGCAGGGAGGGGAGCAAAGGAAAACATAGAGCTCAATAAAAATAAAGAAAATAAAATAATAAAAATAAATAAAAAAGAAAAAACCAGCTCTCTCTCTCTCTCTCTCTCTCTCTCGCTTTCTCTCTCTCTTGCTTTCTCTCTCTCTCCTTGTTCTCTTTCGTTTCTTGCTCTCTCTCGCTTCCCGCTCTCCCTTCAACCAAGAGGCTCCAATAAAGTGTGATTAAAAAAAAAAAAAGAAAAAACCAAACAGACAACCAAAAAGCCAACCAAATAAAAAAGTGTAGAAGGAGTGGTGGGCTGCATTCCCGCCCAGCTCATGCATGGCTAGCTTTACACCCAACATAACAACACACAAATTATATTCTTTTAAACACTGCTTGACCCATTAGTTCCAGCCTCTTTTTGGCTAACTCTCACATCTTGATTAACCTATTTCTATTAATGTGTGTAACACCACAAGGTGGTGGCTTACCAGGAAGGATCTTAACCTGTGTCCATCTTGGAGAGGAGAGCTACAGCATCTGCCTCATTGCCTTCTTCCTCCCAGCATTCTGTTCTGTCTTCCCCATCTACCTATGCTTTGACCTATCAGGCCAAGCAGTCTCTTTATTAACCAATGAAAGTAACACATAGAAAGACACATCTACACCAAAAAAGAGAGCCTGCTACTTTTCCAGAGGAACAGAGTTCCATTCCAATGCTCATATTGGGTGGCTCACAATTGCCTATAAGTGCACCTCCAGAAGATATGACATTGTCCTCAGGCCTCCATGGGCACACACACACATACTTGCACATAGGTCAAGTGATACATTTTCTTGAAGAAAAGTGCTGCAAAATAAGCTTCAAAGTTAAGGTAGGAAGAAAAGTTGAGCCAGGCAGTGGTGGGGCATCCCTTTAATCTCAGCACTTGGGAGGCAGAGGCAGGCAGATCTCTGTGGGTTCAAGGCCAGCCTGTAGATGGAAATTTCTGTACACCCAGTCCTGCAGCCATTCAGTCCTAGAGAAACACACAGAGGCTTATACTAATTATAAACTGTTTGGAATATTAACTCAGGCTTATTATTAACTAGCTCTTACAACTTAAGTTAACCCATTGTTCTTATCTATGTTTAGCCACTCGGCTTGGTGCCTTTTCTCAGTAAAGCATTCACATCTAAAAGGTTAGAGAAAGACCTTTAAAAAAAATAGGGTATTCCGGGTGGTTGCACATGCCTTTAATCCCAGCATTTGGGAGGCAGAGGCAGGGGCATCTCTGTGAGTTCAAGGCCACCCTGGGCTACACAAGACCAATGCAGAAACAGACTCAGGTGGTGGTGGCTTACACTTTTAATCCCATCACCAGAGAGGAATATAGGTGGGATGAGACAGGAACTCGCTCTCTTTCAGTTTGGGGATTTTTTAGAAGTAATAACTCCCTAGTGGCTTTGCTGCTTTGCTGTTCTGATTTTCAGGTTGAAGCCCGATATCTGTCTCTGGGTTTTTATTATTCGTGCTACACCAGCCTGATCTACAAAGTGAGTTCTAGGGCAGCTAGGACTGTTACTCAGAGAAACTCTGTCTTGACAAACCAAGGGGAAAAGAAAAAGAAAGAAAAGAAAAGAAAAGAAAAGAAAAGAAAAGAAAAAAGAGAAAAGAACCAGGTTTGGGGCAGAGGGCAGAGGGATGACGAGCCAACAGTTAAAAGTGCTTGCTGTCCAATCTTGAGGACCGGGGTTCAGATCCCAACATCCACATAAATAGCGTAATCCAGCACAAGCTTGTAAATTCAGCGCTGCGAGGAACAGAAGCTGGGAAATCTGTAGGGGTTGCTGACTTCTAGCCAAGTGCAGAAACTATGAGCTCCATGTTTAGGTAGACACTTTTAGGCCAAACGGCTGGAGAGATGGCCCTGTGGTTAAGAGCACGGCTATTTCTCAAAAGGACCTAGGTTTGCGTCTCAGCATGCACATGGTGCTTCACAACCCTCTGCAACTCCCGTTCTAGGGTGCTGAAGCCCTCCTCTGGCCTTTGTAGGTGCCAGGCACAGACTCGGTGAACAGATACACATGAAGAAAACACATCCCATATACGTAAAGATAAAATAATAATAAAAAAGGAAGAGTGAGACTTGAGAACAGCTGATACCATCTTCTAGTGTTTGTACCTGTACACACGTGTGCACATGCGCTCATACATATGTACATACATGTAAATTACTAAATATCCATCTAAAAGGTGAAAATAAGGTTGCCTGGTGTTGAGGCCCATGCCTATAACCCCAGCACTTGGGAGACAGAGTTAGGATATGGTACAGCAGAATTGAGACACACCCTCTCGGAAGGAAAGAAAGGCTTATGTCTAGGAAGGTAGATGCTTGCAAGGTTCTCCAAGGCCCTCCACCAGCTCTATAGGAGTAAACAGCTACCTGGAGAGGAGACTCTGGCCAGGGGAGCAGCAGCAAGGGATCACTGGGACCTGAGAGCTATCATCAAGGCTTGCAGAGAGCTCCAGGGTCTTAGCTGTTGACTCTTCATCTGTTTTGGGGTGGGTTTTAGTGATGTATCTGCCTTTTTTCTTTTAAAGCTTTATTTTATTCCCTTTCCTCCTTCCTTCCTTTCCTCCCTCCCTCCCTCCCTCCCTCCCTCTCTTCCTCCCTCTTTTCCTCCCTTTCTCCCTCCCTCCTTTCCTCCCTCTCTCCCTCTCTCCTTCCCTCCCTCCTTCCCTCTCTGTCTCTCTCTGTATATTATACGCCATGTTGGTGTAGGGGGGTGCCCAAGAGATCAGAGAAGAACATTAGCTTCACTGAATCTAGCTGAAGTGTCCAGTGGCCGCATGTTGGTGCTAGGAATTGGACTCAGGTCATCTGCAAAATCAGCACTAACTCTTAATGGCTCAAACTTCTCTCTAGTTGCTTTTTTTTTTTTTTTGGAGCCATCTTTGTTCCTGTAAGCAAACTTTCTTCCATATTCCTGTTAGTAACCCCAGTATAACTTCATTGGTTCAGCTGGGTCGTGGTGGTGCATGCCTTTAATCTCAAAACTCGGGAGGCAAAGGCAGGTTAGAGGCCAGCCTGGGCCACAGAGCTATCTCTAGGGCTTCATTTCTGGGGTGAGTAGATGTGTGTTGTGTCTCCCCAGGAAAATTCTCCCACACGTTAAAGATGACCACTAGGCCAATCTACTCAGTAAGAGTTCACAGGGCTGTCCAGTGAGACCCTGTCTCAAAATAACAAACAAACCAGGCAGTGGTGGCACACGTCTTTAATCCCAGCACTCGGGAGGCAGAGGCAGGTGAATCTCTGTGTGTTCAAGGCCAGCCTGGTCTATAAGAGCTAGTTCCAGGACAGGCTCCAAAGCTACAGAGAAACCCTGTCTTGAAAAACAAGCAAACAACCAAACAAAAAGTAAAGCCACCTAGAAGAACAGTTGAACTAAAGTATCTTGTTCCTTGTCTGTTTTTCAGATTCTTCGATTCTTTCACTTATGAATGAGACCCCATTGTCTGATGTACAAGTTTGTTTGTCTGTCTCCTACCTAAAAAAAAAAAATCATGATTTATAGACATAAACAGGCATTTATTTTTGCTTTGTTTTCAGTATCTTTATGGAAATGAATTTTCAATACATTTTGGTGAATACAGAAAACATGATTGCTGGATTTTATTGTTAGGATACATCTCATTTTATAAAAACTATCAGAGTTGGGCCTGGAGTCACTAGCCTACAATACCAACTACTCAGGAGAGTTAGGTAGAGGGATCATGAGTTCAAAGTCAGCCTGGCTAGCAATTGTGAGGCAAACCTGGCTACACTGAGATAACCTCTCCAAACACAAAGGAAACAGAGAAAGTGGGAAGGGAGGGAAGGAAGGAAAGAGGGAAGAGGGGAAGAGGGAAGGGAGGAGGGAGGGAGGAAGGAAGAGGGGAAGGAAGGAGAGAAGAAGGGAGGGAGGAGGGAAGAGGGGAAGGGGGAAAGGGAGAAGGGAGGGAGGAGGGAGGGAAGGAAGGAAACAAAGGCTTCTAGATTAGCAGTTCCCTGCTGCACAGCCTTATGTGCATTTGATGTCATCCGTGTTCTGGACTTTTGGCCACCCTGACAGGTGTATGGCATTGTTAGTTTTGTTGTTTCAGTTTTTTTTCTTCTTCTTTTTTTTTTTAAAGATTTGTTTATTTTATTTTATGTGTGTGTCTGTTTTGCCTGCATGTATGTCTCTGTACTGTGTGTTCCTGGTGCCCACAGAAGTCAGAGTAGATGTCAGGTCCCCTGGAACTGTAGTCGTGGAGATCGTGAGCCACCATGTGGATACTGAGAATCGAACCCAGCTCCTCTGCAACAGCAACAAGTGCTCTTTCCTGCTGAGTCATCTCTCTAGCATAATGACGTAACATGAATTCTAACTGTTCAGATACTAGCTGGTGAAAGCTGAGGGATCAGAGTGCAGGCAGCCACTCGAGAGACCTTTTACCTGTACCGATGCTCAGACCAAAGGCGTGATCCTGTCCTCAGACTGCTGCCTCAGAGTTCCCGCCTCCTTCCCCTTATATTCTGTCAGCCATATTGCTCTTGTCTCCACCTCTCTAGTGCTGGAATTAAAGGTATGGGACCCCAAGTGCTGGGATCCCCTTTGTGTGAGCTCTGTTTCCCTTTTAGATTGGATCAATTTTGTATAGCTTAGGGTGTTCTGGAACTAACAAGAAATCCTTCTGCCTCTGTCTCCTGAGTCCTGGGACTAAAGGTGTGTGCCACTGCTGCCTGGCCTCTAGTAGCTTAGCTCTGTACTCAGCTCTTCAGACAAGCTTTATTTGTTAAAACACAAGCAAAATATCACCACAATGGAGGGGTTTCCTAAAAAGCATTTATTTTTACATACATGCTTGCATGCTTACTCACTGGCCTTATTTATTTTTACATACATGCATGCATGTTGTATGCACTGGCACCGGCCAGAAGGGGTACCAGGTGCTCTCCTCCTCTCTTCCTGAGCCCAGGGCTTACATTGTCTGTGCCAGGCCAGGAGCCAACAAGGTCCAGTGACTCGCCTGTTCCTGTCCTCCCGTGGAGCTGGGGTTATAGGCATATGTAGGACACCTGGCTTGTTACGTGAGCGGATGCTGGGATCCACACTTTGCTCCTCATGATTGTACAGTAAGTGCTCACAATCACTAAGCTGAACTGTGCTTGTGTGCACGTTTGTATGTGGGTGTGTGTTTACACATGTGTGTGGAGATCAGTCTGCCTCATACATGGGTACAGGGTATCAAACTTAGCTCCTCGACTTGAGAAGCAAGCACTTACCAACTGTGCTGTCTCCCCAGCTCGGGAGACTTTTATCTTTGTGCCTTTAATATTGCATATCTGTTTTGGATTGATAACACATTATATTGGTGGGGGCTTAATATTAAAAACTCAGTTCCGAGGTTAAGAGTTCTTAATATTCTTGCCAAGAACCCAAATTTGATCCTCAGCAACCATGAGAGGTGGTACAACTGCCTGAAGCTCTAGCTGCAGGGAATCTGACACCCTCTTCTGGTCTCCCTACACCCTCTTCTGGTCTCCCTACACCCTCTTCTGGTCTCCCTACACCCTCTTCTGGTCTCCCTACACCCTCTTCTGGTCTCCCTACACCCTCTTCTGGTCTCCCTACACCCTCTCTCTTCTGGTCTCCGGGAGCGGAGCACATGCGCTCATGAATACATACCCAGACACAGCGACGGGCCACACACCTACACACTAAAAATATTAAAAACTCTATTAGGGCTGGGCAGTGGGGGTGAACACTTTTAATTCCAGCACTTGGGAGGCAGAGGCAGGTGGATCACTGTGAGTTCGAGGGCAGCCTGGTCTACAAGAGTTAGTTCCAGGACAGGCTCCAAAGCTACTGGGAAATCGTGTCTCAAAACAACCCCCAAAACCAAAACCAACCAAACAACCAAACAACAACAACAAAACTCCCCGCCTCTACTGGGATCCAGGTGTGACATGTGACTATAATCCTAGTAGTGTGGAGTCTGAGGTCAGCCTGGTCCTACACAGACAAGTCTTGTCTCAGAAAAATACGGCGACAAAACTTGCATTGTTCCTGGGGCCCAGCACACTGACAGAACTCTTGTCTAGCTTGAGTGAGCCTGTGGGTTTAATCCTTCACTAAAAATAAAATGAGATAATAAACCCTTTATAAATAAAGGATTGGGACGTAGGTGGGTGGCTCACACCTGAAACCCCAGTCCCTGGAAGGCTGATGAAGGAGGACCCCTGAGAGTTTGAGGTATACCCTCACAGGTCACTGTAGGCTAGCCTGGTCTAAAGAGTAAGACTCTGTCTCAAAACCAAAAAGAAAAACAAAACAATCCCCAAACAGAACAAAAGACATCCCTCAACACACACACCAAAGGAAAACGCCACTATGGTAGCTCATTACCCGTGATCTCAGTGCTTATGAGGAGGAGGCAGGAAGATTAGGAACTCAGTGTTATCGCCAACATCTTCAGCCAGAGGTGAATTAGAGCTAGCCTGGGCTACCTAAGACCCTGTTTCAACAGTGCCACGCACCTGCCAAAAATTGAAAAAGAATCCGTAGTCCAGGAGAGAAAGACGTGGAAACAGTACAGAAGATGCGGGCATGTGGTTGGGGGGACCTCAATGCTCCAGCGACACTTAGCAGTCCCTCCCTGATAATGACAACAAGCCTACAGACGGGCTGTCTCCCCCCCTTCTCTTGTGTGTCCGAGGGACTGAGCCCAGAGCTTACCTCATGCATGTTTAGCAAGCTCTCCACCCTTAGCCCCAGTAGAGTTCCTTTCCCCTGGGGCTGAGTGTCAGGGATACAGGAGAAGTGTGCTGACAGCCTCAGGCAGAGGCTGCGTCTGATGCTGCTGATGGGTAACCAGGGCGATGGGTCTCCTAGGGCACAGGCTGCTGCAGCTCTGGGATATCTGGACCTCAGCTGCCCAGGCTCAGAGGACGGAGAGAGACTAAGGTCCCTTTCTAGGTCTATTCCCAGTTCCTGAGGGAGGAGTCCAGGTGACGCCAGGCCCAAATACCACTGCCCGAGGCTGGCAGCTGGAGAGATGACTCAGTGGTTAAGAGCACCGGCCACCTTCCGGAGGATCCAGGCTTGATTCCTGGCGTCCACAAGGCAGCTCACAACTGTAACTCCAGTTTCAGGGGATCTGATGTTCTCTTCTGTTCTCTATTTGCTCCGGGAGAAGGCAGGGGTGTGGGTGACACGGTAGGTCTCTCCTGGCCCAGTGATTAGAAGATTAGGTGAGGATAAGTTCCTCTCCCCCTTCTCAATCTTTATATTAAGTTGTTATTTTTAGACATGGTCTCACTCTGTAGCCCAGGCTGGCCTCAGACTCAAGGCAATCTACCTGCATTAGCCTCCCGAGGGTTAGAATTACAGACATGAGCACTACACACGTCCTTGGTGTGCACTCTGCTGCTCGTGCAGAGGACTGGGGTTCAGTTATCACCACCTACATGGTGTAATAAAAAGCGGAATGGCCAACAGCTAGGCAGGACTTCCAGGTAGAGAGAACTCTGGGAAGGAGGAAGGAGTCTACAGCCAGAGGTGGAGGAAGCAGCTTGAGCAGTATGGAGATGAGGTAACCAGCCATGGGACAAAACATATATTAAAATAAAAGGCTTAATTTAAGTTTAAGAACTAGTGGGACAAGCCTAAGCTAAGGCAGAACTTCCATAATTAGTAATAAGCCTCTGTGTTATTATTGTTATTATTTGGGAGCTGACAGGCAAGACTGAGAAAGACTTGTTATAGGTTTCAATGCCCTCTTCTGGCTCCTGAGGGCACCAGGCACACACGTGGTACACATACATACATGTAGGCCAACAATCATAAAATAAAATAAAGAAATCTTTGAAGCAGAGCTAGAGAGAAAGATGGTTGGGGGTCTATATTGGACTGCTAAAATACAGGAACATAAGCCAGACTTGGTAGTATAAACTTGCAATCCCAGTTACTCAAGGGGCTGAGGCAGGAGGATTGCCATGAGCTGGAGGCCAGCCTGAGATACACAGCAAGACTTTGTCTCATAAAATCAAAACAGAAAAAAGAAGCGGAAAAGAAACCCAAACCAGCCATGTTGTGGAGGTTGTGGTGAGATGGAAGAAGAATGAACGCTGAGCAGAAAGGCCTCAGTTAGGGACTGCAGAGGGGAGGTACAGGGGGTGAGGCACCCGTTCTCTGAAGCAGGTCAGTAGCCGACCAAGAGAAGTAGGAAGCGGAGCCCTGGGAGCAGTCGACAAGGAGATCAGAGCGGCCCAACTCCACTACGCAAAGCTTACAGTTAGAACCCCCGAGGCTGTCTCCCTTTGTCTCCCTGCACAACGGCAGAGAAGTACCGTGCATGACATCACATGACTCTCTTAAAAAGTTGCATTGATTATTAATGTGTGTGTGAGTGTGGACGGCCTTGTGCCCCAGCTCACGTGTGGGGGTCAGAGAGCAACTCCCACCTTTCACGAGTTCTGGAGACTGAACCCCGGTTATCAGTTCTTCACGACAAGCACGTTTGTCCTGAGCTGTCTCCCTGCCCTGTGCCCTATTGCTTTTTTAAAGACAGGGGCTGGTTTTGGAGCCCTGGCTAGCAATGCTCTTACTTTGGATGACTCTCAGTTTCCTCACTCCTAAAATGAGCTCCATGATGAGGCTCTCAGGAGGATCCCAGGAGGCAACGTAAGCCAACAATACCTAGAACTCAGTTAGGTGTTCAACAATCACGAACTCTTAGTGGCGGTGCACACATTTGAGGCTGTATGCTTATCTAGCCATGGGGAAGGGTTGTTTTGAGAGGGAGTCTGTCTGTGTAGCTCTGGCTGGCCTGAAACTTGCTATGTAGACCAGACCGTCCCGAAACTCATAGACATATGTCTGCTCTGTCTCCTGAGTGCCGGGACGAAAGGGGTGGGGTATCTTACTGGGCCCATCCATGAATCAAATTAACTTTCTAACTAGAAACATAATAAAAGTAATTAAAGTGTCTACTTTGACTTAAAAAAAATGACTTGAGCTGGAGATGGTGGCCTATACCTTTTGTCCTAGGACTCCAGAAGCAGAGGCAGGTGGATCTCTGTGAATTCAAAGACAGCCGGGGCTGGTTTACATAGTGAGTTCCAGACCAGTTAGAGCTACATAAATAGAGACCTTGTGGTAAAATGAAAGTATTTTTTTAAGGTTTAGTTAATGTAGGTTTAAAAATACTTTTAAAAATTTGTATATGTGTGTTTGTACCACATGTGGACAGGTGCCTGTAGGGGCCAGAAGAGGGCCTCAACTCTTCTAAAATTGGAGTTACAGTTATGAACTGCTTGATGTAGGTACTGGGAGCCAGCTGAGCCCAGGCCCTCTGCAGGAGCATCTGAAGCACTGAACCATCTCTCCAGCACTCACTGTAGAAAAATGTGAAATTATAGATGAACACAAAAAAGAATATCAAAACCACCTTTAATCTCAATAGATTAGGCTGCTGTCCCCCCCCCCCCTTAGAATATGTCCTGAGTATTCTATAAGTCATTCATGGTTCTCTCATGCACCTCTTTTGTTTTGTTGTTCTTAAAGGGGCGTGGCTATTTTAGCTCACAATTCCTGGTTACAGATGTCACAGGAGGGAAGTGAGGTGGCAGGGATCTAGACAGGGAGGCACCGCACACTCACAGTCAAGAACAGGCAGAAAGGAACGCTTCCCTACATTTCTGTGGAGGTTTCACATATTTATCATGAAGCTGAGCTGCTAGGGCAGATCATAGAGACAAAAAGGGAAATCAGATCAGAAGTTCCTCGCTGAGCTGTCCAGACAGGGTGTTGCCTCCAGTGTGAGATGGTAAAATAACAATGACTTTGATACAGGAACATGCGGACTGTCTCATGGGCAGTCGTGGACTGTCTGACAGGCTCACGGTCAGTCGTGGGCTGTCTCACAGACAGTTGAGGGCTGTCTCACGGGCAGTTGAGGGCTGTCTCACGGGCAGTTGAGGGCTGTCTCACGGGCAGTAGTGCACAAAAATTTTCTGGAGTCTCATCCTGAAGTTGTACCTGATTTTTTTTTTTTTGCACCTGATGTTAAAAAAAAGTACCAGTTTTTTTTTTGAGTGTGTGTGTGTGTGTGTGTGTGTGTGTGAGTGTGTGTACTTGAGACAGGGTCTGTCTCACTTTGTTTCCTGGTTGGCTCAGAACTTAGTCTTTGTAGGCCAGGATAGTTTAAAACTAAAAGATCTTCCTGCCTTCGCCTCCTGTGAGCTGAGACTAAAGGCACTAAGGGCACATTCTATCATGACTAACTTATGTTGGTTGTTTTTTAAAAATTAATATTGAACTGTGTGTGGTAGTGTATACCTTTAATAGCACGCAGGAGGCTGAGGCAGACAGATCTTTATAAATTCAAGACCAGCCTGATCTACATAGTAAGATATAGGTCAGCCAGGCTACATAGAGAAAACTTGTTCCCCAAAACAAAAATAATTAAATTAATTTTTATTTTCGTGTATATGTATACCTGCTTTATCTGTGTATGCATTGCTTGTATGCAATATCCATGGATGCCAGGAGAGGGGGTCAGATCTCCTGGACCTGGAGTTACAGGTGGTTGTGGTGTGGGTCCTAGGAATTGAATCCGGGGTCTTCTGCAAGGATAGCAAGTGTTCTTAACCACTGAGTTTTCTCTCCAGCTCCTGGTTTTTCTTTTTTTTATAAAGTTTATTTTACTTTAACATTATGTGTATGTGTGTGCATCCATGTGGGAGTATGTGCACATGAGTGAGGAGCCCTTGGGGTTCAAAAGAGGGACCTGGAATACAGGTGTTTGCAAGATGCTTGAGAAGGGTACTGAGAATCAAACTCAGGTCTTCTGAAGAGCAGTACATGTTTTTAACTGCTGAGCAATCTCTCCAGCCTCCTGGACCTCCGTTTATTACCAATTTTAATCTGAATCTCTTGAAAATTGGGGCCACTTTGCTTTGATTCTTGGCCAGAAATTACTTGATTCTGATATATGTACAATTTTCCCCTTTCTTGGTTTTTCGAGACAGGGTTTCTCTGTGTAGCCCTAGCTGTCCTAGAACTTTCTTTGCAGACCAGGCTGGGCTTGAACTCACAGAGATCCGCCTGCCTCTGCCCCCTGAGTGCTGGGATTAAAGGTGTGCGCCATCACCACCCAGCTGGATAAAATAACCTTACTGTCATAACACAGTAAGTGGTCTGGCCATATAGCTCTGTGTGTGTATGTGTGTGTGTGTGTGTGTGTGTGTGTGTGTGTGTACGTGCGTTCAGTCTTTCTAATTTCCGACGTAGTTGAGTTGTGTTACCTGGATACCTCTTGGAGAACTGGAGCTCATTTTAGCTTGACACATGAATGTTTCACAGGCTTGTGATTGGTGGATTGAAGACAAGAAAATTCATTCCCTCTCCCTGGGTTTCAATCTGTCGCTAGAACCAAAAGACTGTCCCAGGGCAAAGCAAACTCCTAAGAGCAGTTTTGTTCTCTAGACTCTGGAACTGGAGCCAGCTCCTCCACTGGTTTTCATTCACCTTTGTTCCCAGACACATGTCTCTGAATTGCCTGCTGGCTTCAGGTTGTCTTTACCCCTCATTGTTAACTAAAATCTCGAGCTCTTAGAACATAGGCTGGGAGAAAAAACTTTACTTAGGAAATACTGTCGTTTAGAAACCTAGCTTTGAGGGGGCTGGAGAGATGGCTCAGAGGTTAAGAGTCCTTCCAGAGGTCCTGAGTTCAATTCCCAGCAACCTCATGGTGGCTCACAACCATCTGGAAAGAGATCCAGTGATTTCTTCTGGCCTGCAGGCATGCACACAGATAAAATATTGTAGACATAATAAATAAATAAATAAATAAATAAATAAATAAATAAATATTTTTTTTAAAAGAAATCCAGCTTAAGCTGGGCGGTGGTGATGCACGCCTTTAATCCCAGCACTCTGGAGGCAGAGGCAGAAGGATCTCTGTGAGTTTGAGGCCAGCCTGGTCTACAAAGAAAATCCCTAGACAGGCACCCAAAACTACAGAGAGCCAGGCGGTGGTGGTGCACACCTTTAATTCCAGCTTTTGGGAGACAGAGGCAGGTGGATCTCTGTGAGCTCGAGGCCAGCCTGGTCTACAAGAGTGAGTTCCAGGACAGGCTCCAAAGGCACAGAGAAACCCTATCTCGAAAAACCAAAAAAAGAAAGAAAGAAAGAAAGGAAAAAAGAAAGAAAGAAAGAAAGAAAGAGATCTAACTTTAAACACAGTGTTCATAATGAATTGCAGATAATTAACTGGTCTATCAGATTTATGCACTCGATGAATATTACATGGAATTGACTAGATTGGTCCGTGTGGGTTCCCAGTAACCTGGGGCCTCTGTTGGTTTCTTAACTTTCCATTTATGATGTCTCTTAGAGGACAGTGCCCTAGCAGCCATCTCTAAGCTACAGCTGGTTTGTAACTGCAGGGTCTCTCTTAGATATGCGGTAGGGGCACCTCTTGAGGTGTGGTGTATATGTACCTCTCTAAGCCCAGCACTTGGAAGCAGAGCCAGGAGGATGCCTGTAAGTTTGAGGCTAACCTGGTGTACAATATGAGCTCCAGGCTGGCTAGGATCACAGATTGGGATCTCGTCTCAACAACACTGACTGGGCTGGAGAGACGGCTCAGTGACGAAGAGCTCTTGCTGCTCCTAGGAGGACCTGGGCTCAGTTCCCAGCACCCACATGACAGCTCCCAGCTTCTGTAGCTCTAGTTCCAGGGGATCTAGCGCCCTCTTCTGAATCCTGGGGGCACTAGGCATGCATATGGAACACATACATACATGTAGGCAAACACTCATACACAAAAAAACAAAACAAATAAATTAATAAGACAAACTAAAATTAAGGCCAGCAGAATCACTGTGCTAGTTACTCTTCTGTTGCTTTAATACCATGTCAAGGCCAAGGTGGCGTGGAGGAGGAGTGGAGGAGGAAGCGTATTTAGGCTGGTGTCTCCAGAGCCATAACAGCCTACCATGGCAGGAAGGCATGACAGCAAGTGGCAGGTATGGAGGGGCCAGCGGGAAGCTGAGAGATCACATCTTTTTTTAGACAGGTTTTCTCTACATAGCCCTAACTGTTCTGGAACTCACTATGTAGACCAGGCTGGCCTTGAACTCAGAGATCCACCTGCTTCTGCCTCCCAAGTAATTAGTGAAAAGGTGAGTGCCACCGTGCCCAACAATATTAAACACTTACATTTTTATTGCATTTATTATTTACTGTGTGTGTGCATATATGAGCATGACACAGCATATGTACGGAGGTCAGAGGGCTACTTGCAGGAGCCAGTTCTATTTCCCCAGTATTTCTGGGAATTTCTATTTCTCTCGGGAATTGAACTTGGGTCTTCAGTCTTGGCAGCACTGACTCATCTTACTGGCCTGACTTTGAACTTTGGATCCTCCTGTCCCCACCTCCTGAGTTCTAGGATCACAAGTGTTTACTACCATACCTAGTTTAGGCAGTGTTAGTGGCTGAACCTGGGGCTCCATCCATAATAGGCTAACACTCTACCAACTTAGCTGAATCCCCAGCTCTACTTTATGTAGGCATTTCATTTTATTTTGTTTTGTGTGTGCCGGGAATTGATTTGTGACATTTTAACATACAAATTAATCCTACATTTACCATAGCCCTACCTAAAACATCAAGTGTTTCTGTCTGCTGAGATTCTATTGTCTTTCAAAGTACTGTGTTTTTGTTTTTCCTCTTAAGAGGGTCAAGCTTTAGGCTGTGCTCTGTAGCTCCGAATGGCCTTGAACTGCCCAGCTGGCCTCAAACTCCCAGTTTTCCTACCTCAGTCTCCTGAGTGTCCAGACTGCGGCCATCTTTCCGGGCACTCTTCACTAACAATTTCCTACCTTACAATGATCTTGAGAAAAGGGTTTGGTTAAAATTTGCAGAAACCTGTCGATTCTGTCGCAGGTCACTTGCCCAGCCCCTAACAACCTCCTCTCTGGAGGAAGCCTTCGCTTCCTGAACTCTTCTGCCCTCCTTGTCATTTTCCTTCAGCCCCACTAGCCTTTGCTTTCTCATCTAGTCACCTTCAGACCTTAGAGCCTTTGCTTGCAATCGCGTGTCCAGAGAGTTACGTGACTCACCGTCACACCCTTAGGACTTGGACTCAAGTGTCCTCTTCCCAGGGGCTCTGACAGGAGAGATGCAATCTCAGTGTGGTTGTGCACTCCTTTGATTCCAGCCCTTGAGAAGCAGAGGTAGGAGATCTCTCTGAGTTCAGGGCCAGCCTGGTCTGGGGTCATATTTTGTTTTTGCTTTAACAAATAAAGCTCGCCTGAAGATCAGAGGGTGGAGCTAGCCACTAGTTAACCATAGAGGTCTGGAGGTCTGTACAGACAGGAAGTGATTGGCTGGGCAGAGAGTGGAATATAAGGAGGGAGGAGACAGGCTGAGGAGTTAGCAAGGTAAGAGTTGGCTGTAGCTGGCTCCTTTGTCTCTATAATCTTTCAGCATTTACCCCGATATCTGGCTCTGGGTTTTCATTAGTAAGACAAATTAGAACTTGTGCAACACTGGTCTACACAGAGAGACCCTGTCTCAAACAAAACAAAACAAATAAGCGAAACCACTAATTCTAATCAAAGTTGTATTTCCTCCTTTTCGCCTGAGTGAGTTCTCATGCTCTCTCTCCCAATCTCTCTTTCTCCTCCATCTCTCTCTGAATCTTTATCTTTCTCTCCCTCCCTCCTCTCCTTCCTCCTCTCCTCCCTCCCCTCTTCCCCACATAGCTCAGGCTGGCCACTAACTCTCTGTCCTCCTGCCTCTGACTCCTGAATGCATTCTGTGAAAGCAGAGGCCATCGCTTGCCTTGCTATCATCCTTCCCTCAGTGGCCAGCATAGTGCAGTCAACACGTGTTTGTGGACTGACTGAGAGAAAAGCCACTCAGCACTAATGAAGGAGGCTGAAATGGACAGTCAAGTTTGCTAGCTTTCTCGCTGTCTCTCATACTGTCTTTTCTGGAAAAGACACAGTTTGCCAAAAGTAGCATAGTTTGAAAGTATTAATGAAAGAGAGCATCTAAAACTGATCAATTGTGTGGGCTGGTGGGATGGCTCCGTGGTTAAGGGCATTTTCTGCCAAGTCTGATGATCTGAATTCTATCCCCAGGACCCATAAGGTTCAAGGAAAGTGTCGACTTTCACGAGTTGGTCCTGGCCTATCATGCTCACGCCCACATACATACTCACAAAGGAAACTAATGAGTATAGTTTTAAAAAAACTCATTGATTAATAGTGCTCTCATGGTATTAGATATGCCTGATCCTCACAAAAATGAACAAAAGCAGCATTTGAAATTCCTCTCTCTCTCTCTCTCTCTCTCTCTCTCTCTCTCTCTCTCTCTCTCTCTCTCTGTGTGTGTGTGTGTGTGTGTGTGTGTGTGGCGGTGTGTGTTTGTGTGTGTATTCAGCACTTTGGTGTGTAAGTGGAAACCAGAGATAACTGGCAGGAATTAGTCCTCACTTTTTCCCATTTGGGTCCTGGGGACGAGATCCTGGTTGTCAGCTTAGCAGCAAACACCCTTTGCTCACAGAGCCAACTCCCTGTCCTGACTTCTTGGTTTTTCTGAGCCATGTCTTTCTGTGCAGCATAGGCCAGTCCCAAGCTGGAGGCAGGCCTTATGCTGCCACGGTTTGGGTGAGTCTCCTCCCCAGGCTTGTGTGTCTGAACACTTGCTCCCTAACTGGTGCTCTGTGTAGGGGGATTTATGGAGCCTTTAGCGTGTGAATCCTAGCAGGCAGAAGAAGGCTGTGAGGGCCAGACCTAGAAGATCACACCTGCCTTGAATTTTATTTTAATTTTTTTTTGAGATAGAGTTTTACTATGTATCCATACTGGACTGGAACTCTGTAAGTGGAGACTGTGTTTTCGTTTCCTGGCTGCCCAGACTTGAATAATCACACAGAAACTAGTTTAATTGCAACACTGTTTGGCCAATGGCTCAGGCATATTTCTAGCTAGTTTTTTGTTGTTGTTGTTGTTTTATCGAGGCAGAGTTACTCTGTGTAATAGCTCTGGCTGTCCTGGAACTAGCTCTGTAGACCAGGCTGGCTTCGAACTCATAAACATCCGCCTGCCTCTGCCTCCTGAGTGCTGGGATTAAAGGCATGAGCCACCATTGCTGGCTCTAGCTAGCTCTTATCTGATATCTTAAACCATTTCTATTAATCTATATATCTTCACGAAGCTGTGGTTTACTGGTAAGGTTCTGTCATCTTTCCCCTTTGTCAGCTACATGGCATTTGCCTGACTCTGCTTTCTTCCTTCTTGCTAACCAATGGCAATAAAACATGTTCACAGCATACAGAGGGGAATCCCACATCAGAACTCTCTCTATAGTCCAGCTGGTTTTGAACTCACAGATATCACCCTGCCTCTGCATCCTGAGCACTGGGATTAAAGGTGTGTGCCACCATATCCTGCTTTCTTTCTTTCTTTCTTTCTTTCTTTCTTTCTTTCTTTCTTTCTTTCTTTTTTTTTAGATGTATGAGTTCTGTCTGAATGTATATGTGTACTGTGTGTGTGCCTGATGACCATGGAGGTCAAAGAAGGCATTGGATCTCCTGGGCCTGATGATGGTTGTGAGCTACTACATGGATGCTGGGAATTAAACCAGAGTCCCCTGAAGAACAAGGAGTCATATCTCCATCCCTATCTCTTTTTTTGAGACAGGGTTTGAGGCTCCTCCAATAAAAAGTTAAAAAAAACCAAACCAAAATAAGACAAGCAAACTAACAAAACAAAAAAGAACAAAAAGAGACAAAACAATCAAAAAACCTCTTTGCTCTCCGTTTTTCCTGCCTCTCCAACACCTTCTCATTCATTCTGGCGGCATTGGAGCCCCGCTGTGTCACATGGTAATACCCTTTCATTCTATCAACTTTACTAGCAAATGTTCATTGCAATGAGAGGCTGGTCTGGTCCAAGGCCTCGGGTTTCTGGCACACCATCCTCATTGGGGCCTCACTCCTTTAAGAGACAAGCCATGCCCACTCCCTCGCCCCCACTCCCCCACCCGCTGCTGAGGCAAGCTGATCTTCAGCTTCCAGCCTGAGTCCCTCCTTTCCATCTCTCTCAAAGAGGCAGCTTCTGTCTCTCCTTTCTCCCCACTTCTTCCCCTTCTCCGCCTCTCTCTCTCTCTCTCTCTCTCTCTCTCTCTCTCTCTCTTTCTTTCTCTCTCTCTCCCTCTCTCTCACTTTCTCAGCCTCTCTCTGTTCTTCCCCCTCCCTTCCATAACCCACTAAATAAATATCCAACTTCACTCTGCCTGTCATGCCTATCTGTCTTGGTCTTCCTGCCTGGGACTCTGCTGCTTTTGTGGTCTGCTGTGGTCTCGGGACCCACTGCCCACTGCCGCCACTGGGGAACCTGCAGCATTTTACTTAAACCATAACAGGTCTCCCTCAGCTGCCACGAGTCATGGGGATCCTACAATTACTGTCCCACAGTACTAGTCCCTTCCCAAGCTCCAGCAGGTCCTAGATGGAGTAGACCTTAGGGTGGGCCAACCCAAGGCCTGGCTGTGGGCCTGGGTGGTAGCTGAATTGGTCTGTCCCAGCCACTGGGGTCTCCCCTTCAGGGGGAGCCAGAGCTCTCCCATGTTTGTAGTGAGAGATGAGGGGGGGTGTGCAGAGCTCCCATGAGGGTTGGGGCCAGCCCTCTCGCTGAAGTACCCAGTGAGGGGCAGGGTCAGCTATGCTAGGGCCAGTGAAGGGTAGGGTCAGTTCAGCACGACCCTCTGATTTCATCACACGTGGTTCCTGAGGTGATACAGGCCACAGACACCAACCCAGCGACAGCAGGACCCAGACACAACTGCCTTTTCTAATGCCATTTTTCTTCCACTGGGACCTGCACCTACCCTGTGTGCACAAACTCTTGCAACCTCACACTCAGAAATAAAAATAACACATCCTAAAAAACTATACCATGTTTTATATGAGAAGGTATAATAAAAACAAAATAAAAAGAACCAGCTGGGGTGGTCCCTGCCTATCATCCTGGGACTCGGGAGCTGGAAGCAAGAGGACCAAGAGCTCAAGGGCATCCTTGGCTACAAAGTGGGTAGAGGCTAGACTAGTCACATGTCTGTAATCCCAGCACTCAATAAAGGAGGCACAGGGATCCCAAGCTGCAGACTTTTAAGTTCCATTTCTCTTGAGATGGAGAACTGAGGGTGACGGTGGGGTGCTGGGGTGGATAGGAGAAGAATTTTATAACTTTAAACTTTGTTGTTTTGAGACGGGGCTCACCGTGTATCCTTGCCTAGCCTGGAACTTGCTGCGTAGACAAGGGTGGTCTTTAACTCACAGTTGTCTACATGCCTAAACCAATTCCCAGGGCTGGGATTAGATGAATATGCCGCCACACCTTTAAATTTTAAACTTTTGAGAACGCAGGAGATTAAATACTAATGTAAAATTCTGCCTTCTTCTGTATAGCTCAACAGTTGAGAATTTGGAGAGAATTCAAGATCAGCAGGCAGGCCCAGGAAAGCAGCTAAGACATTTGCTAGCCTTGCATGGTAACTTAAGCCCTTTGTCATATAGTTAGTTCATCTTCAGGAGTGGGAGATGCATAAATCATGTGCTTCATACTTAAGATTTAAGATGTTTTGATCTCTGGGTGGTAGTGGCGCACACCTTTAATCCCAGCACTTGGGAGGCAGAGACAGGTGGATCCCTGTGAGTTCAGCCTGGTCTACAAGAGCGAGTTCCAGGACAAAGCTACAGAGAAACCTTGTCTCCCGTTTTGATCTTCAAACCATCACTATTCCAGGCACATTTGGTTTTAGTTTGTAACCAATCTCGCCAACAGTACCAACCTAGGCATTTCCCTTTCATTTGAGATGAAGTATAAGATCATTCAGGAATTTCCCTACCATTAATCCTGCGGACTGAATTTAGGGTGTTTGGCAGCAAGCATCTTTATCTCCTGGGCCATCTTGCTGGCCCTCTGTTTTTATTTTCTAGAAAGGGTTTTGTTAGGTCTCCCAAGCTTGTCTTGAATTTACTATGTGGTCTAAGCTGGCCTCACACTTATGATTCTCCTGCCTCATCCTCCTGAGGTACCATAGCCAGTTTGACTACTAGTTTTTCTCTTTTTTCCCTTCTCTTTCCAGTTTTTCCTCACTATTTCCCTAAAATAAGGAACTACCTTTTTAGTCTTTATAGTCAGTAAAATACATACTAACCTCAAATTATCATTATTCGGTTATTCAGAAAGTCTACAGAAGGTGGGGACAGCCTTCAGCAGCTCCAAAACCCTTTTTGAAAAAGCAATATAGAACAAACCAGTGGTGACACATACCTGTAATCCCAAGAGGGCCAGAAGTTCAAGGTCATAGTGAGTTCCAGGCCAGACTGGGCACAATTATGTATACAGGTATTGTCTTAGTCAGGGTTTGTATTGCTGCAATGAAACATCATGACCAAAAAGTAGTTGGGGAGGAAAGGGCTTATTTGGCTTACACTTCCACATTATAGTACACCATCGAGGGAAATCAGGACAGGAATACAAACAGGCAGGACCTGGAGGCAGGAACGGATGCGGAGACCATGGAGGAGTTCTGCTTACTGGCTTGTTCCCCATGGCTTACTCAACTTGCCTTCTTATTGAAGTCAGGAAAACCAGTCCCGGGGTGGCACTACCCACAATGGACAGGGCCCTCTCACACCAATCACTAATTACAAAAGTACCAAAATAATTACAAAAGGCTTGCCCACAGCCTGGTCTTATAGGGGCATTTGCTCAAGCGAGGCTTCCTCCTCTCAGATGATTGTAGTATGTGTCAAATCTATGTGAATTTATCCAGCATAATTATAGATGTCCTTGGACCAGAAGATAAAGCTTTTCGCTATGGTTTGATCCCAGTCAGTGAAGTAAAAGGGCCCCCTTGGGTTGGGTATGATAGTACATGTCTCTATTCCGAGCAAAGGCAGATGGTGGTTTGAGGACAGCCTAGTCTAATAGCAAGCTCTGGGCCAGTCATTGCTCTACAGTGAGGCCCTGTCTCAAATACGTGAACAAATGCAGCTCATTTAAGGACTGAGGCAAGAGCAGGTTCCACCATGGAAACGGAAGCTGGATTGCTTTAAGTACAAGAGGGCGAAAGGGTAGGGGGCGGAGATCTTTATTTTGGCCAGAGTGGCTGCGAATGGGGTGAGAGCCCACTCTATCAGGAAGGATATCACGACTTGAAATACACAGTAACCTCTTGAGCAGATGTGCCACTAAGAGATATGATTCTATTTATTGCTCATGAAAACTGTCTAGGAGAACACAGCGGAAATGATGCCATTCCACTTGCTGGGCCCTGACCTTAAGAAATAAAAACTGGGCTGGGAAGGTGGCTCAGTCAGTGAAGTGCTTGTCTCAGAAGGCTTCGGACCTGAATTGTCTCTAGAGAGCTAGCATGGGGTGGGTAAGATGACTCAGTAGGCTAAGGCTTTGCTGCCGGGCCTGAAGACCCACCTGAGTTTGTTGCCCAGGACCCACATGAAAGGGAGGAGAGAACTGACTCCCACAGTTTGTCCTCTGACCTGTACATGCACATGGTCACACACAAGATAAGCCAATGAATGTCGTAGGGAAAATGTAAAGTCAGGTATGGGGTCATGATATTGTAATCCCAAAGCTGGGAAGGCAGAAACAGGCAGATCCCTGGGACTTACCAGTCAGCCAATGAGAAAGCCTGTCTCAAAAACGAAAACAAAGCAAAGTGGACAGTGTCTGAGGAAGAATGATACCTGAGGCTGTCCTCCGTCTTCACACACACACACACACACACACACACACACACACACACACACACAGAGAGAGAGAGAAAGAGAGAGAGAGAGAGAGAGAGAGAGAGAGAGAGAGAGAGAGAGAGAACAGGCCTGTAATCTTAGCTCCTCTGAAGACTGAGACTGAAGATCACAACTTCAAAGTGTTGTCCATCTACAGAGTGAATCCAAAGTCAGACTGGGCAGCTCAGTCAGATTCTATTTCAAAATAAAAAGTCAAAAGAGGGCTAGGGATGATATGACTCAGTGGTAGAGGGCTTGCCTAGCATATGGGAGGCCCTGGGTTCAATTCCTAGAATTGACAGGAGAGAGAAAGAGAGAGAATAAATAGTTCTGCAAGTTGCTCTATGACCTCCACACAATACTTTGGCAAAGTATAGGGAGATAGATACATATATATGTATATATACGTATATATATGTATATGTATATATATGTATATACACACTATGATATACATATTATAATATTCTATATTGTAATATGTGCCTGTGCATGCATGCATGAGTGTGTGCGATGAGAGGCACGTGGAGGTCAGAGAACAACCCTGTGGAGCTGGTTCTCTCCTTCCACCTTTATGTTAGTTCTGGGGTTGAACACTGGCCCTCAAGTCTGTGCAATATGCACCTTAGACACCAAACCATCTCATCTGCCCTTAAAGGTTTGTACCCCGCCATCCCCCCCCCCCCAGTTCAGTGGTGAGGAAGCCGCGGCCACAGAAGGCTGAGATGCTGGCCCCATCACAGCAATGGTAAGGAAACAGAGAAGGATGAACGAATGCTTCTGTTCAGCTTTATTTCTCATTTTTAGAAGACACCCAGGACGCAGGCTATGGGAATGGTGTCACCTACTTACTTTTTGGGTGAATCTTCTCACTTCAGTGAACCCAATCACAGTCATGGCCTCATCTCGATAATCTCTTGCAGGCTTGTGTTTTGGGTTCTGGAGCTTGTCACGTTGACAAACAACACACAGGCTAACATAAACAAACAAACAAACAAATAAGCATGAACTGGAGAGATGCGTTCCAGAGGACCTGATTCAGTTTCTGGCACCCACGTCTAAGGACTCACAGTTGCCTATTACTGCATCTCCAAGAGAGCCAATGCCCTCTTCTGGCCTTTAACGCCATCTGCACTCACAGGTACAACCCCCTAGACAGCCATATAATTAAAATCAAGTAAATTTTATTTTTTTAAAAAGATTTATTTATCTTTGGGTGGTGGCGGCACACACCTTTAATCCCAGCAGAGGCAGGCAGATCTCTGTGAGTTCAAGGCCAGCCTGGTCTACAGAGCTAGTTTCAGGACAGTCAGGACTGTCACACAGAGAAAAAAATATTTATTTTATGTATATGTGCTCTATCTGAATAAACAACACGTTTCCAGAAGAGGCCATCAGATCTCACTATGCACGGTTGTGAGCCACCATACGGGTGCTGGGAATTGAACTCAGGATCTCTGGAAGAGGATCCAGTGCTCTTAACCACTAACTATCTCTCCAGCCCCCAAATCAGGTAAAATTTAAATATTAAGTAAGCAGCCTTGTGATGGTGGAGCACACATTTGATCCCAGCATTCGGGAGGCAGCGGCAGTTGATCTCTGAATTTGAGGCCAGTCTGCTCTACAGAGTGAGTTCCAGGACAGTCAGAAGTACACAGAGAAACCCTGTCTCAAAAAGCAAAATAAAACAACAACAACAAAAAAGTGAAACATTGCCGGGCATTGGTGGTGGACGCCTTTAATCCAGCACTTGGGGAGGCAGAAGCAGGCAGGTCTCTGTGAGCTCAAGGCCAACCTGGTCTACAAGAGCTAGTTCCAGGACAGGCTCTAAAGCTACAGAGAAACCCTGTCTCGAAAAACAAAAAAACGAAAAACAAAACAAAACAAAAAAACCCAACAACAAGAAGTTAACCAAGTACTTAGAGTTCATGTAGGGCTCAGCAAAGTTTCACACACCTGTCACCAGCACTTGGAACATGGAGGAGAGGATTAGGAGGTCTTTCCAAGCCACTCTGGACAAACCTGTGTCAAAACCCAGAGAGAGTGCATGCCAAAAAACAAGTAAACAGATGGCCTCAGAAACAATACAGGACAAATATTGGGAGAGACTGTACACCTGAACATTGAATTCTGGCCCTTCGGTGATGGAGACCGTGGTGATGGTAACAGTGCAGACTTGACCATCAGTAAAGATCAAGACAGAGAGCAGACTGACTTACGTAGGAAGCAAGGACACAATGAAAGCACCATCTCTCCTCTCCCTTCTCTGGTTCAATACCGAGTGTTGCTATATAGCCCAGGCTGGCCTCAAAATCTTGGTCCTCTTGCTTCAGTTTCCTGAGGTATGAACCACCATGATGGATTTAGTAACTTGGGTACCAAGTAAGCTACACTTCTAACCCTCTTATTAAGGTTTTTATCAGTAAAACACCTGTATTATTCAGCTGGACCTGGTGGTGCACAACTTTGATCCCAGGACTCAAGGAAGCAGAGTCAAGTGGATCTTTGTGAGTTCGAGGCCAGCCTTGTCTACATAGCAAGTTCTAGTTCAGACAGGGCTACATAACAAGATCCTGTGTGGTGGTTGAAAAAGAATGGTCCCATTGGCTCATATATTTGAATGCTTAGTCATCAGGGGGTGGTACCACTTAAGAAGGACTGGAAGGTGTGGCCTTGTTGGAGGGAGTTGCTTTAATTTCACCACAGTGGCTTCCCCTTACTATACCGCTAATTCAACCAGCAATTGCAACTCCACAGTTACTGACCTGCTTCTCTGGCGGCAGCCCAGCGGCTCAGGCCGCAGCCTGGTAGGAGTTTGTGAGAGCCAAAGTCACATTTTAAGTTTTAATTACTATGCCTTAGAGATCCATGAAACAAGAATGCCTCTGATCTGCAAACCTCTTGCCCAAGGACAGAAAGTTTCTGAAATGCTGGAGGCTATTGTTTATGGGTGACAACAAGTCACATGTTTTTCATTCCCCTAAACAATTTTTTTTGACTCATATGCCTGGATGTACTTGATCACATAGGGGTGGGAGATTCACAGGCTGGAGGTACTTCAGGATGTGTGCTTGCCCCTGATTGGACTTGATTGGAATGCAATGACTTATGGGTTTTCTTTCTTAAGCTATACTCGATTCTGGGCCAGTTCCCCGAAACCTGGGAATGGACCTGGCCAGAACCCATCTACCTGGCCAGTATTTAATGAAAGCTTGCTTCAAATTTGGCTTTGAATTGTAGTAGTGGTCATATTCTCACCGCTGGGATTAACAAATTCTGCTTTCAAAGGCACAGGCCCTATTGCTGCTGCTAAAGGTAGCTTTAACTAAAACTCTACCGTTCTATTTATAAATAAGACTTGAAATTCAAAGGCTGGGGTGAAAACCTGCTAGCTCAGAAAGGCTAGGTAGCACCTAGGTAAGCTTTTCTCCTTGCTGGCATCTCTGGAAAAGAGCGTAATCTTTCACTTCATCAAACAAAAAACCCTGTGTCACTCTAAATCCCTTGCTACTACTTCTGGTGTATCTCTCTCTTCCAGGTGCCCTCTGATGCTCTATGGTTACTTTCTGCTAAATCATTCTCCTGACCCCAGATTAATTTTATTTAGTTAACGCAAATGCAGACTAGGGGTTCACGATGTGATTGAATATTCCCCAACAGGAGGAAGGGTACCACTGGGAAGGCTTTGAGGTTTCAAAAGCCCAAGCCAAGCCCAGTGATTCTCTTCCTGCTGCCTACAAGCCCCAATTAAATGATTTCTTTTTATAATAGTTGCTGTGATCACGGTGTTTGTCTTAGTTAGATTTTTTATTGTTTGAATAGGTGCTATGACCATGACAACTTTTATAAGTGAAAGCACTTAATTAGGGCTGGCTTACAGTTCAGAGGTTTAGACCATTATCATCATGGCAGGAAGCACGGTGGCATGCAAGTAGACATGGTGCTGAAACTCAAGCAGGGCAGAAACCTGGAGTCAAGAGCTGATGCAGTGGAGATGGATGGGTGCTGCTTACTGGCTTGCTCATTATATCTTGCTAGCCTGCTTTCTTATAGAACCCAGAACCACCAGCGCAGGGAGGACTCCCCATCCACGATGGGTTGGGCTCTCACCCATCAATGACTAGTTAAGAAAATACCCTACTGCAGGGCAGTTGGTGCCACACGCCTTTAATCCCAGCACTCAGGAAGTAGAGGCAGGTGAATCTCTGTGAGTTCAAGGTCAGCCTGGTCTATAGAGCAAGTTCCGGGACTGGTTCCATAGCTACTGAGAAACCCTGTCTCAAAAAAAGAAAGGAAGAAAGGAAGGAAGGAAGGAAGGAAGGAAGGAAGGAAGGAAGGAAGGAAGGAAGAAAGAAAGAAAGAGCCCTGCAGCCTGATTGTATGGAAGCATTTTTCTTAATTGAGGTCCCCTTTTCAGCTTGTGTCAAGTTGCCATAAAACTAGCCAGCACAGGTATTTTAAAAATTTTCAATTTTGTGAGTAAATTTTTGTGTCAAAATATTTTATACTACCAATGATTATTTCCTGAAGATAACTCCTGGTTGAGCTGGGATGTAGCTCAGAGGTAGAGCACAGTCTAATATGTGTAAGACCCAACCTTCAGCCCTGGATGAGGTGAGCAGGAGGGATAAATTTGAAGGGTTTTTTTGGGGGGGGCAGGGGTGGAGCTGGAGAGATGGCTTATTGATTAAGATAGCATACTCTTCTTGCAAAGGACCTGGGTTCAGTTCCTAGCATTCACATGGTGGCTCACAACCATCTATAACTCCAGTTCCAAAATATCTGATGCCCTCTTCTGACCTCTGTGGGTACCAGGTATGCATACAGTATACAGACATACATGTAGACAAAACAGTCATACACATAAAGATAAATCTAAGGTTTTTTAATTAAAAAAAACACACAAGTATGTTTGTATGCTTGCATGGATTTATGTGCACAACTTGCAAGCAGGGAGACCAGAAAAGGGCACTAGGTCCCATGGAAATGGAGTTATAGATGGCTGTGACCTGCCGCGCAAGCGAGTGCTGGAAACCAACCTAGGTCCTTTGCAAGAACTGTAAAAATTCTTTGGTGCTGAACCACCTCACAGAGATCCACCTGCCTCTGTCTCCTGAGTGCTGGCATTAAAGGCGTGTGCCACAGCCACTCAGCTAACTTCAGTTGTTTTGTTTGCTTCAGACAGAGTCTTGTTAACTAGTTGAGGCTGCCCTTGAACTCAGTCCTCCTGCCTCCAAGAGCTAGGTTTACAGAAATATACCCTTTCCTGAACCTTCCCACATGGCCCACATTCCCTGGCCATTTAAAGCTGTCTCCTGTCCCCAGCTGGCAAGCGACTCCTCTGTCCTTCTTGCTTTTGCAATTGTCTTTTGTTTCTCTAAATTACTGACCTGATCTGGTGTTTTTACTTTATTATGTTTACAGTGTTCTGCCCGCAGCCCGGAAGAGGGCACCAGATGTCATTATAGATGGTTGTGAGCCATCACCATGTGGTTGCTGGGACTTGAACCCAGGTCCTTTGGAAGAGCAGCCAATGCTCTTAACTTCTGAGCCATCTCTCCAGCCCCTGGTGTCTTTATTTTAATAGTTGTCACTGGGGAGAGCAGCTGGGGATGTTAGAATGTTCTGGGAGTCCTGCAGGGTCTTCTTTGTCCCCACTCCCAGGTTTGTGGTAGAAGCAGCAGTAATGTGAATGTTCCTAGCTCTTATTTCATGGGTACCAATGTGTTAGATTGTCGGAGGAGCAGCAGGCAGGCTGCAAAATGCTTTTCATTTAGTTTTTCATTCAGTTTTGCAGTGCTAGGAATTAAGCAAAGGCCCTGCACACTCCAGGGCAGCATTCTGCCCTTGAGCAGTATCCCAGCCTGCAGCACCCGAGTCTTGACACTGTTGGGAATATTATGCTAAGGTGTGTTACTTTTGTTTGTATTGTGTTTGTTTAACTCTGTGAAGCTGTGATATTTTGCCTGTCTTGTACACCTGATGGTCTAATAAAGATCTGAATGGCCAATAACGAGGAGGAGAAGGGATAGGCGGGGCTGGCAGGCAGAGAGACTATATAGAAGGAGAAAACTGCCGGCAGTGGTGGTGCCCGCCTTTAATACCAGCACTCAGGAGGCGGCAGAGTCAGGTGGATCTCTGTGAGTTCGAGCCCAGCCTGGGCTACAAGAACTAGTTCCAGGACAGGCTCTAAAGCTACAGAGAAACTCTGTCTCGAAAAATAAAACAAAACAAAAAAAATATGAAGACAAAGAAGAAGAAAAAGAAGAAGAAGAAGAGGAGGAGGAGGAGGAGGAGGAGGAGGAGGAGAAGGAGAAGAAGAAGAAGAAGAAGAAGAAGAAGAAGAAGAAGAAGAAGAAGAAGAAGAAGAAGAAGAAGAAGAAGAAGAAGAAGAAGAAGAAGAAGAAGAAAACCGGGAGCAGGGATTCAGAGTAGTAGCCCGAGAAGAAGGAGGACATCAGGGGCCAGCCACTCAGCTACCCAACCAGTCATGGAGTAAGGGTTAAAGCAAGATAGACAGAAGTAAGAAAAAGAAAAAGCCCAGAGGCAAAGGGTAGTCAGCATAATTTAAGAAAAGCTGGCTAGGAACAAGCCAAACTAAGACTGGGCATGCTGCATAACTAAGAACAAGCCTCCATATGTGATTTATGGGGGAGCTGGGTGTCGGAACCCTCAAAAGTCAAAAGAGTAAGACATCATGCCACATGACACAGTGCTTTGTCTATATGAGGTAGTGGGAAACATCTGTTGTGTGGATTCATTTGATTCTTTGTTTGCTTGCATGCTGGGCAAGCTGGCGTCTACACGGCCTTAGCTGGGCAAGCTGGAGTCTACACGGCCTCAACTCTCTTTTGAAGGTCCAGGCAGGTTCTCGCTGTATAGCCCTGACTGACCTGGAACTCCCTCTGTAGGCCAGACTGGCCTCAAACTCTCAACTTCCTTTTTGCTTCACCCTCACCAGGGCTGGGCCTCCATTTATTAATTGCATTTTCAGGTTTGAAGATGGCGAAACACAGCTGGTAAGACATGGAAGGTGAAGCAAAGAAACCGTTTGCTGAGTACTGAACTAGCCACCTCCACAGTGGACATGAATGAATCCAAGCAAATCTGTGACTATTACCTGGAAAATAAACACAACAACAACAACAACAACAACAACAACAACCACCACCCAGGACACCTCAGCTGGGTATAATAGTGCTCGCCTTTAATCCCTGCACTTGGAGGCAGAGGCAGGCGGATCTCTGTGAGTTTGAGGCCAGCCTGGTCTACAAACCAAGTCCAAGGACAACCAAAGCTACATAATAAGACCTTGCCTCAAAAAATAAAACCAAACCCACAAACCTTTCAAAACAGAGGAACTTTGCTCATAGCATAGGAGAAACAATCTTTTCTTATGAATTTATGAGCTTCCAAGTGGTCTCCAACTTCCTGCCTTCACCAGAGATCTATGGCCTTCCTTCTCTCACAGCGACCAATTAGCCCTGATACTTAGACATTACAAACAGGCTGAGGAGATGGGTCAGTGAGTACATGCCAGCATGGGACCAGAATTCGGATTCCCAGCACCTTCATAAATGCTGGGGTGGTGTGGTGGTTTGAAAGAAAATGACCCCCAAAGGAAGTGGCACTATTAGGAGGTGAGGTCTTGGAGTAAGTGTGGTTTTGTGGTTTATTTTTTGTTGTTTTTGTTTTATTGAGATAGGGTTTCTCTGTAGTTTTGGAAACTGTCCTGGAACTGGCTCTTGTAGACTAGGCTAGCCTCAGACTCACAGAGATCTGCCTGCTTCTGCCTCCCAAGTGCTGAAATTAAAAGCGTATGCCACCACCACATGACTGAGTAGGTGTGGTCTTATTGGAGGAAGAGTGTCACTGTGGGGAAGGGCTTTGAGGTTTCTTTTTCTCAAACTTTCATCAGTGTGATAGTCTATTGACTTCTTATTGCCTGTAAGATATTGGACAGTAGGCTATTTCTGTAGCACCATGCCTGCCTGCATGCTGCCATGCTCCCTGCCATGATGGACTGAACCTCTGAAGTGTAAGGGAGCCACCACAGTGAAATGCCTCTTTTATGAGAGTGGCTGTGGTCCTAGTGCCTCTTCACAGCAATAGTAACCCAGACTAAGACAGGGGTGTGGTGACCCATTTGTAATACTAGTTTACAAGTGCTGGAGACAGAGTCCTCTCAACACACTGGTCAGACTACTCAAATTGGTTGTTCCTGGGTTCAAGTGAGAGACTCGACCTCAGTACATGGTGAGGAATGACCGAGGAACACAGCCAGTGTCAACCTCTGGCTTTGAGACATGTTAACACACATATGCACCTGCATGCATACATGAATATGTATGTGTATGCACGTCATATTCACATGCAAACATTATGAACTTACAGGGCCAGGGATGTGGTTCAGTTAATAGAGGACTTGCCTAGCATTTGCAAAGCCCCAGATTTGATCCCTAGCATGATGGTGCATGTTTAACATTTCATCATGAGGGAAGTAGAGGCAAAAAGATCATAAACTCAAGGTCATTCTCCACTACACAGCAAGTTCAAGGTTAGCTTGGGATGCATGAAACTTTGCATAACAAACAAAATTAAATAAAAACAAAAATATAAACACAATTATTTCTCTCCCTTAGCAAAGAGTCACCACTGTAAGGAAGCCCAAAGAGGCTTGCATGGTGTCTGGCCTTTGCCTACCTTCCCAGCTCCATTCCTACCTCTTTAGACCCCTTTCTAACCCAAGGCTTCTGCAATTGCTGAAGATCTTTCCCCAGAAAGATTCCAACATTGCTTCTAGGTCTTGGCAAATTCTGATCTTAGAAAGGCCTGTCCTGTTATTCTTTCACGTTTTCTTAGGTTGTTTGTTTATCTACTTCACATTCAAAATCATAGGACAAAACTAAGAACCAGAATTACTATAACAACAAGATTTTTTACTATGTATGTGTTAGGAGGGGGTGGTGCCAGAAGAAGTTGTTGGGTCCCTTGAAGCTGGAGTTATAAGCAATGCTGGCTGCCAAATTCAGGTCCTCTGAAAGCAGTGCTCTTAACTGCTGAGCCATCTCTCCAGCCCCTCAAAATTATTTCTATCTCCTTTGTAGACCATCATTCAGGGTGCACAGAAATTGTGTTACAAAGCGTTGAATTAACCCCAACTGCTTTCTTTAACACCCACACATTAGGCCGGGGTTTCTCATTCCATTGCCTAGCGCTGGGTGAGAAGCCTGGGAACCAAAGCCCAGAGCCTCACCGACATTGTCAATTTCTTTGTTGTTGAGAAAGGTCTTTTGTAGCCTTGAGTAAACTCAAACTGGCTACGTCGACAAGGATGACCTTGAACTTCTGATCCTCTTACAGTCTCAGTTCTTAGATTATAGAAAAAAAATCTTGGATTATAGGCATGGGCTACTGTGCCCAATTTTTTTGTGACGGTGAAGGAATTCAGGCTTCATACATGCTAGGCAAGCACTCTTCCAACTGAGCTAAATTTTAACCACACACACACATACATTCACGTACACACACACATATATATTTCTAACCATGTAATATATAGAATTTTAAAAACCATTTTGTATATTTAAGACAGGGTGTGGTTGTGTATCCAGGCCAGCCTTAGATTTGTGATCCTGCTGTCTGCATCTCCTAGAATCTAGGATTGCAGCTATGCACCAGCAGGCCAGCTTCTCTTTGTTTCCCCTCCTTCCGTGCCCCAGGGATGGAACCCAGGGTCTCCCAAGTGCTCGGAGAACTCTCCACCTCCAAGCTATACCCAGGCCTCATCACTGACATTATTTCTGCTCAACAGTGCTGTGCCATCTCCCCTGCCAGCCTTGCCTTTCCCACAGAAGACACAATGAAGGGTCTGGACCCTGCTTTCCCTTCTCCATTTTTGCTTCCTGACCAAACCTGGTGTGTGGTGTGTCCCCTGTACTCTCTTGGGAGCAGTAGGGGTTCTTTCAGTGGCTTTAACTTCTACCCATTTAACTTCTGCTGTCATTTAGTCAGTTTTATGTTAGAATCAACCACCATCCCTGTGGGAGGCCTCACCCTCTCTGAGGAGTGGATGAGAGGTGAGAGGAGGGGTGGGGTGGAGAGGAAGGTGGAGGGAACAGGAAAAGGGGAAGGAGTGGGAACTGGGATTAGAATGTAAAAAGAGAAAAAATAGCTTTTTTTAAAAAAAGAATCAGGCTGGAGAGATGGCTCAGAGATTAAGAGCACTGGTTATTCTTCCAGAGGTCCTGAGTTCAATTCCCAGCAACCACATGGTGACTCACAACCATCTATGAGATCTGATGCTCTCTTCTGACCTGTAGGGATGTATACAGGCAGAATATTGTATACATAATAAATACATTAATCTAAAAAAAAAGAATCAAATTCTCTATCCACAGTGACTTCTCTTAGGGAAAACTATACTCTCTGCCTATCTTCTTGAAAACATTTTTTCCTCAATGTGATATTTCCATATTTATTTCATTCCTATCTCAAAACCAAAGGTAGGGGCTGTAAAGACCGCCTCTGGCTGGGCTGTGCATGTATTTAGTCCCAGCACTCAGGAGATAAAGGCAGGTGAATCTCTGTGAGTTCCAGGCTATTAATAACTCATGTATGGTATAGATGGCAATTTCCAGAACAGCCAGGATTACATAGAGAGACCCTGCCTCAAAACAAAACAAAACAAAAACCACTGTTGGTCTTTCTTATGTCCTCAATATTTGATTGATATTTACTAAGTGATTTAATAAATACATTTAAGAAGGGTTATAGTTAGGATATAGACTAGGCAGAATAGTGTTCATACAGTATGAGATAGCATTTTTTATTTTTAATTAATTAGTTAAGATTATTTTACATGTGTGTATGCATGTGTGGGGGGTGTGCATGTGTGTGTGGGTGTGTGCATGTGTGTGTGGAGGTGCTCAGAGAATTCAGAGAAAGGTGCTGGAATTACAAGTGATTGTGAGCTACCTGACAAGGGTACTGTGCTAGGAACTGAACTCAGGTCCTCTACAAGCACCTGTAAGTTTTGAGTCATTTTTCCAACCTTTATTTATTTGTTTTTAATTATACACTTTTTTTTGGAGACAAAGTTATAGGTATCCATAGGTATCCTGGGTTAGCCTGGGATTCGCTATAAAACTCAGGATTACCTTAGAATCCTGGCCTCTCTCCCAACTGGTGGGATTAAAGGTGTTCATGACCACATTTACACACCCGGGATAGGGGTAACACACATGCACACAAAAATGCACACACACAAGCATGCACTTAAGTAGAGCAAACATAAAGTTATTAAGGGAAAAACAAAACTCCTGAAGGAAAGAGGTAATCTAAAGGAGAAATACTGGGGTAGCAAATATTAAAAAATAGGTTTGATGGTAGAGTACTAGGGTATCATATGAGAGCCTGGGTTTGACCCTCACCACTATGAAAAGAAAAAGGGTAATACAGTCTTTACAACAAAAAAGTATCTTACATCAGCTTTCATCCAGAACCTTGAAATACTGTTTTTCCTACTTAAGTCTTTTCTCTGTTAAATAGCTCTGTGTAGTAGAGGTAGGCTGTAAGGACAAAGGTATTTACTTTGGAAATACAGACATAAAAATTCCTTGTATTTTACAGGCCGAAAGGAGAAATATGACAGCTATGCAATACAAAACTTGCAATAAGGCTGAAAACGGACAAGACACTGGCATTCCCATCTTTTTCTAACTGCCTGGGAGCTTCATCCTCCAGCTGAAAAAATAAACACGGAATCAGCAGGCAGTCCCTCAGAACATTCCAAAATAGAGGCTTTGTGTAAATGACCCAAAGATCTAATGCCTCCTGATTGGAATTCATGGTTACAAAATTCACACAGCGTTCTGGAAATCAATGCCTATTGTGGAGAATGGTTCAGGGGACAAGGAAATCATAAAGAAACAGAATAAAGACAAAGAAATGGAATGAAGTTTTGTAGTCGTTAATTTCCCATTCTCAAACAACTGGGGCCACAGGCAGAGCACTGGTTCTTGGCAGGTGGGGGGGGGGCACGTGGCGGGGTGGGTGGGGTGGACCAGTCCAGTCTCAGCCCGCTGCCTCCGCACGGCACCGGCACCGCAAGGAGAGGGCACCTTTCTACGTTGGCTGCGCTGCTGCTCTGGCTGGCGGGGATACCCTGCTTACCTCATTGGGCCCTACTTTGTCAGTAAAAGATTTATCCTTCCCACCTGTTTGTTCTGGGGACTGACCCCCCGGACCTCACACACACACACACACACACACACACACACACACACACACACGACACAAGCACTCTACTGCTGAGATAAAAAGTGACTCCTGGGGACTGGCGAGATGGCTCAGTGGGTCAAAGGAGCGAAACCCAGTGACCCAAGCTCCGTGCGCAGAAGTTGTGTAAAGACGGAAGGAAAGAACCAACTTCAGGAAGAGCTGTCTTCTGATATCCACACATGAGATACGGCGCCCCATCGCAACATACATTATGTACTCACACATACACACACACAATAACAAAAACAAACTAGCCAGACTGGAGTGGCCCACATCTTAAATCCCAGCACAAGGGAGGCAGAGGCAGGTGGATCTCTGAGTTCAAAGCCAGCCTGGTCTACAAAGCTCATTCTAGGACAGCCAGAACTGCTACACAAGAAAACCCTGTCTTGAAAACACCAAACAAAGCAAAAGCTAAAGTGACTGTCAGGGCTGGAGAGATGGTCCTGTGGTTAAGAGCACCTGGGTTTGGCTCGCAGTGCCCACGTGGTGACTCACAACCATCTGTAATTCCAGTTCCGAGGAATCTGACGTCCTCTCCTGGACTCTCTGAGCACTACATCTGCTGCATGTACAGATATACACACAAGTAAACCACATAAAGACAAAACACTACTGTCTCTATGTTCCAGCTCTGTGAATCAAGGATCTGTATATAACACGGTGGAGATGTCTCGACTGCACAGAAATGTCTAGAACCTCCGCTCAGACGACTCAAACGCTGGAGATGACTGGAACACTGTGAACTATGGTCATCTTAATGCTTCATGGCTCATGTCTGGTGTCTGAGCTCTACTCCACAGGGGCTAGCCTCAGCGAGGATTGTTGACTGGGACATCAACTCCTGACTCCTGCGTCTCGGGCTTCTCACAGAGCGAGGGCTGCCTTGGAGAGAGAGCATTGTTGTGGAATAATCTTTTTGTACACTGTGAAGATGTGTCTTTGTCAAGGTGCCTTCTGATTGGTTTAATAAAGAGCTAAATGGCCAATGAGTAGGCAGGAGAGGATAGGTGGGATTCCAGGGAGGGAGAGGAAGAGGAGAGGAATCTAGACTCTTGGAGACGCCAGTGAGACGCGGACCAAGTCGGACACACAGAATGGTGGGAAGGTAAAAAAGTCACATGATAGAATGTAGGTTAATATACATGGATTAATTTTAGTTGTAGGAGCTAGTTGTGGACAAGCCTAAGCCGAGGCTACACTTTCATAATTAATAATAAGTCTCTGTGTGGTTGTTGGCGGTCCTGAGGATAAAGCACCACGGCAGAGCATCTTGGTAACTGTCTCCCACAGGGCCCAAACTGGAGCTACAAGGCCTCCTCTGACCCAGACTCAGATGACATCACCTCTGCCACAGTCTATCGGTTACAAGAGAGATATAGGCTATTACAGATCAAAGAATGGGATTTCAATTGCACCTCTTGTTGGGGCAGAGTTACACTGAGGGCAGTTTTTAAATCTGGGAAGCCCATGTGACTGCTGAAGGCCAATGCTCATGACAGGCCTATGAGATTCCCCCTCTAGGTCCTTAGAAGGTCTCTGCCCAGGAGAAAGGCTTACAATGTACCACCATGGGTCTTTCTGTGGGACGGGGCAGGTGTGTGTGTGTGCACAGGTGTATGCAGGGTATGCATGCATTGGTAAGTTCACACATGTGTATGCAGGTGTGTGTGTGTACATTTTTAAGTGTGCATATGTGCATGCAGGTGTGTATGCACTTGTAAGTGTGCATGTGTGTATGCAGGTGTGTTTGTATGGATTTTTAAGTGTGCACATAGGTATGTAGATGTGTGTGTAGAGGCCAGAGATGGATGTTAGGAGTCTCTAACTCTATTTCTCCATCCTTTGGCTTGAGTCAGGGTCTCTCACTGAACTAGGAGCTCCCTGATTCTGCCAGGCTGGCTGTCAGTAAGCTCCAGGGATACCCCATCTCTGTGGACATCCTTTACAGAAGTACGTCAGTGCATCCAGGGTTTCTTAGTTTGTTTTTGTTTTCTGTGAGTTCTGGGGATCTCAGATCAGGCTTTCGTGCTGGTGCAGTGGGCACTTTATGAACTGAGCCATTGCCGGAGCCTCTTCTGATATTTTGAGTCAAGGCCTTATCCTACAGTCCATGCTAGTACGGAACTTGCAGTGTAGCTGAGCCTGGCTTTGAATTCATAGCACTCTTCCTGTCTCGGCCTAGGAGTGCTGCGATTACAGGTGAGCAACCATGCCTGTTTGTGTGATTATAATTTCTTCTGTTTTTTTTTCCCCCCAAGATAGGGTTTCTCTGTAGCTTTGGGGCCTGTTCTGGAACTAGCTCTTGTAGACCAGGCTGGACTTGAACTTGCAGAGATCCACCTGCCTCTGCCTCCCAAGTGCTGGGATTAAAGGCGTGCACCATTACCGTCTGGCATGATTATAATTTCTTAAATAATTTCTTGTTTCCCCCTACTGTTCAGCGACTTCCCTTGCAGTCCACTGGGGCTGGGGATTGGGGTTCTGGTACTTCTGGGTCAAACTCCTACTAGCCTCTTCTCTTGGATGTGTTTTGGACTTTGTGTTCCAGAAAACCTGAAGCCAACATGAGCTTGGTGGCTCCTGTCTGTAATCCTAGTACTTGGGAGGTCAAGCTAGGAGTATTGTTAAATTTAAAGTTAGCCTGAGCTATACAGTGAGTTCCAGGACAGCCGGGGGGCTAGAGGGTGAAAATATGGCTTGAAGGGTTGTAGTTTGGCTGTAGAGTGCCTGCATAGCATTCTGGGGGCTGTAGTTTGGCTGTAGAGTGCTTGCACAGCATTCTGGGGGCTGTAGTTTGATTGTAGAGTGCTTGCCAAGCATTCTGGGAACCCTGAGTTTACTTCCTAGCACTGCGGTGTCCACCTGGGAGCTTGGTAAATGTCCTTGAAAGTAGCTTCAGGCATCCACACTCTTCTTTTTGTTGTTGTTTTTGTTGTTTTAAGACAAGGTTTCAAGTAGCCCAGGTTGACCCTGAACTTGCTATGTAGCCAGGGATATCTTTGAACTATTTATTCCTCCTGCTTTCTTGTCTCAACTGCTGTGATTACACGTGTGATTACACCATGCCTCATTTATTTCTTTGGTTCTTGCCATTTTTCTTTTTATTACATTTATTATTTATTTGTGTTTATGTGTGTGGATGTATATCTCACAACGCCCATGTAGAGGTCAGAGGGCAGCGTGCAGGAGTTGGGCTGGGGACCACACACAGATCACCAGGATTGGCAGCAAGCCCCTTTACCCACCAAGCCATCTTGCTGGCCTAGTTCTTGTCTTTTCTTAGATTTTAGCACAATATTTTTCTTTCTTACAGCACAAATTACTTTTTATTTTTGTTTTTTTGAGATAGGGATCCTCTGTGTAATCCTAGCTGTTCTGGAATATGCTCTGTAGACCAGACTGGCCTTGAATTCAGAGATTGTCCTGCCTCTGCCTCTGCCTCTAGAGTGCTGGGATTAAAGGCATGTGCCACCATTACTCGGCCACAAGCTACTTTTAAAAGGACATGTTTAAACTGGGGATCCAGAGTGCATGCCTAGCATCTATGAACCCCTCCGGTTTGGTCCTCAGCACCATGTAAAATGGCTCTGTGGCTTGTTACAGCACTAGAGAGGTGGAGGCAGGAGGATCAAAAGTTTAATGTCATCTTCAGCTACACAATATGTTTGAAATCAGCCTGGGCAACATGAGGCCCTGTTTCAGAAACAGAACAAAGCAAACCCCAAGCTTCTCTAGTACACAGGCCATGCGTGGTCTTCCCTCTTCTGATGGCCTGCTCCTCCTCTCTGGTTGATTTGATAGACGGCAGGGATTTAGTGAGAGAGCTGGACTGAGGAGGGGGAGCTTTCAGAACGCAGCACCCCTGTAACCACGGGGAAGCACATGACGAGATTTAATATTGCTGATAACAGAATGGGTCAAGGTATGTGGGGCTTTTAAATTTGATTGATAAAAGTTTAAAGACACAGCTAGGCGGCAATCGCAAATGCCTTTAATCCCGGCACTTGAGAGGCAGAGGCAGGCCGATCTCAGTGAGTCTGAGGCCAACCTGGCCTACAAAGGGTGTTCCAGGACTGTTACACAGAGAAACCCTGTCATGAAAAACCAAAAGGGAAAAAAGTTTAAAGACACAGAGAGTAAACTTCCAATCAGGAACTGTGGGTGATGTGACGAGACAGAAGCCATGAGTTTCGGGGAAGGTCCCTTTTCACTCTGACCCCTGGCTCTCCCATCCCTTGTCCAGAGCAGTTCTTCACTCCGAGGGCAAGCATGCACCCACCACGTCCAGCCCATAGGCCTCTTTTACAGTTATGATCTGTTCCCAAAGACCTGTGCCCTAACCTTCCAGACCACAGCAGAGTTGTCAGGGCAGGTGGTCAATTTTCAGTCTAACATTGACCTTTGCCCTGTGGAATAGGCCCTTCCTGTTTGAAGTGAGGGGGCAGGGTGTGGACAAGGGCCACACAGTGTGTATTCATCTTAGAGGAGAGGCTTGGGTGAGAGAGCCCACAGGGCCCGAGGAGGTTGCTTGCTTGTTTGTTGAGACAAGAGTCTCATGCTGTATTCTAGACTGGCCTCAAACTTACAATGTGGTCCTTGCTACACTCCTCCTGCCCGAGCCTCCTGAGTGCTGGGATTCCAGGTGTTAGCCACCACACCTGGATTCTTAAGCTACTTTGAGTTCCCTGTTGTAGTCACAGAAAGCCCAGTGACGGTTCCTCTGGAATGCACACAAGAGTCTTACTATTATTCCTGATCAGAAAACCTCTTTAGCTAACGTCAGGGACCCTCAATTTGCACCAAGCAAATGAGTCTAAACAATAAGAGCCTAAATTCTAAAGCAGGGCTGCTGTGGAATATTCCTTTACACCTTGACACGTGTGTGTGAAGATGTGTCAATGTGGTTGGTTTAAAAAGAAGCTAAACAGCCAACAGCTAGGCAGGAGGTATAGGTGGGACTTCGGGACAGAGAGAACTCTGAGGAGAAGAAAGGTGGGGTCACCAGTCAGACATGGAATAACCAGGATGGGCAAAATGGAGATGAGGTAGCAAGCCATGAAGATTTAAAAAATATGGGCTAATTTAAGTTATAAGAGCTAGTTAGACACAAACCTAAGCTAAGGCCAAGCTTTCATAACTAATAATAAGTTTCCGTGTAATTTTGTTTGAGCTGGTGGCTCAAAAATAAAAGTCCATTTACACAGGGCTTCTCAACCTTCCTAACACTGCGCCCCTTCAGTGCAGCTCCTCATGCTGGGGTGACCCCACCTATAAAATCATTTCATTGCTACTTCATAACTGTAATTTACTACCACTATGAATTACAATGTAAATATCTGATATGCAGGATGTCTGATATGTGACTCCTATGAAAGGTTGTTTGACCTCCACAGGCTGAGAACCACTGTTCTAAAACATCATACATCATCAGTAATAGATACATCTCATGTTTCCAGCCCACATCTTCCTTCTCTGAGAAATGTCCCTACCTTACGGTGTGTGCACCAACGTGCGGACATCACACATATATATACTACTTGTCTATAACACCAGTCCAGGCATCCTCTGAGTTACCAACACCAATCCAGTGGGTGCTAGGTCAGAGACTGCCTCCCCAGGCAGGCAGAGCTGTAGACCTAATAAGAACAATAAAAAAGCCAGGTTTTGTAGCACATGCTTGTCATTCCAGCACTTTGCAGGCTAAGGCAGGAGGATTGCTGTAAGTTCAAAGTCAACCAGGTCTACAAAACAGATTCCTGTCTCAAAAATCAAACAGAATATTCATTTATTCAACAAATACACACCGAGTGCCTATTACATCCACACAACAAAATTAAAATGGATTCAATGTATTGCATAGAATGTCAACTTTGTGGATAGTCTTGGGTGCCAACCATTACATGATTTCAAAGAAAACTTTGCTTTATCTTTCTGTTTTTTGTCTTCCTTCCTTCCTTTCTTTCTTCCTTCCTTCCTTCTTTTTTCTCTTCTTTGGTTTTATCGAGACAGGGTTTCTCTGTGTAGGCCTGGGTGTCTTAGAATCCACCTACCTCTGTCTCCCAAGTGCTGGGATGAAAGGCGTGCGCTGCCATCACCCTGCTGCCACTGACTTTATTACTTTCTGTCCACAGTGGGGAAGACACCAAGGTCTTGAGAGGGAATGCAGCCGAGCAGAAGAGCCAGCAGTACAGCCACAGTGTGTCTATTGAAGACCCCTGCGGAGGCTCTGACGCGTGCCTCACCGGTGATCGCTATCATTGAATCTGTTGCTTGGTTTAGACGTTCTTTAAGTTAAGTAGCTTTTAAGAAGCTTGTATGCATTGAATACTATTTGCACTCAAGATTATGGGGCCCAGGGCCAGCAAGATGACTCAGCAGGAAAAGGCAGTCGCCACCAAGCCTGACGACCTGATTTTGATCTCTGGAATTCCATGTGGTAGAAAGAGAAAACCTTCTCTTGAGAGTTGTCCTCCAGCTCCACTACAGGCCGGATCCCAGTCCTGTAGCGTGCTGTGTGCTCTTCCCATCCTCCTCCGCTCCCCTGCTGCCAACCCAGTGACCCAGCGACCCGGGGACCCAGGGACCCGAGGTCCCTTCTAGTCAGTTCCCATTCCATTGGAAAGGCAGTGAGCCGTGCTTTCCACCTGGGACCCCAGCGGCCACGCTGGGCTGACACTTTCTACCTGGGACCCCAGCAGCCACGCTGGATCGGGGCTCAGCTCAGCTCTCGCCTGAGAAGCTTCCTCTGCCATTGATAAGAAGTAAAGAGAGACCCACAACCGGTCAGTGCGCAGAGAGCAGGAGACTTTGCAGCCCTCGGCCCTACATGGGATCTCTTCATCAAACAGGAGGGAGCCCCATGGGCTTAGTGAACCAAAGAGGGAGCAGAAAGACAGTAAGAGCTGGAGGGGTTGGAAGACACCAAGGAAACTGTCTTCCAGACACAGTAGAACTGACACACATATGAACTCACAGAGACTGTGACTACAAGCACAGGGCCTGCACACGCCAAATAGGGACCCAGAAGTAAGCAGGGAGTGGAATGCCAAGAATCTCTCTCCAACTGATAGCTGCTTGCAAAAGAAAGGTTAGTTTTCTCCAGTGGAGTTTCATTGGATATATAAGTCACACTTAAGGCAAGGCCTCATTCCCAGCAGTAGACAGTCAACTAAAATGACCTCAATGGTGTTTTTGTAGATTTTTCTTGTCTCATATTGTAGCAAGCTTTCTTGTCAGACTATCTTTGGATTATCAGACTGCAAATAATGACCCAGAGACTTAATAATTATGAAAGCTTGGTCTTTAGCTTGGTCTTGTCTCTGCTAGTTCTTATAACTTAACTCATATTTTAAGATCGACGTTCTTATCCATGTGGTATTAGATCTCTTCAATCTTGCACCGCTGGTCTTCTCTCCGGGTCTAGCTGCTGACCCCAACTTTCTTCTTCCCAGAGTCCTCTCTTTCTCCAGAAGTTCGACCTAACCTCTTCCTGCCTAGCTATTGGCCATTCAGTTCTGTATTAAACCAATCAGAAGGTGTCTTGGCAAAGATACATCTTCACAGTGTAATCAGAAAAAATTCTCCCCTTTCTGTCTAAGTAAAAAGGAAAGGGTTTAACTCTAACACAATAAAACTATATATACTAAGAACAATTGTCAGGTAAGAATTATTTTTACAATGTTCAGTCCATTTGTATTTGGCAATTTTGGAGAAAATACTTTATTATCTATCCTATTTTAGTCCAAAGTTATATACCTAAACAACTTTTTATCATAACTTATATTACCATAACTTAAGCTTTTATGTTTCTCTACTTTATAAAATTTATATATATTATGTAAGTTTCTTTTCTGAATTTTGTAACAAGGAAAACTGTAAAACTATAGCTACCTAGTCTTCAACTCCATCAATTCCCAAGAAGAATAAAATATTATCTGAGTAAACAGGGAGTGCAGAGCAAACATCTTACAAAACTATAGAAATGACAGAAGCATCTGGCTGCCTGGCCAGTCACAGAGGTTCCTCTGTAACAGTGGGGCACCCACCTTTGGCTTACAGACCTAGAATATCTGACAGAATTTCCTGTGAAACAGGAATTTTGAAGGACTGCCCACCTTGTCTTGGAAAAGCTTGGCAGTTGCTTTCTTTTATTTCCTGCATACTGTCAGCAGTTGAGGCAAGGATAGTTTCTTACCAAGTGGCTAACTTTGCTACAATGAAAGCAAACTCCATCTGGAGGTTCTTCAATGCCCATCATCCTTTCTTAAGGCAGAGTATTGCTGCCAGGAGCAGATGTGCCTCACTGTTATGAAAAGCCTTAGAATATTAAAATATTTTAAATACCACATTTTGTAGGACTCTGAAGTGTTAGAAGATCATCTGTCTATCTAAAATATATCTCTGTTTGACCTTAAAATCATAGTTATCATAGTCACAAATTTGACTGTTAGATGACTAACTGCTAACCTGCATTTCTTAATTATCTTAAGTAGTTTGTAATAATAATTTTCAAGGACTAGAAACTTACATTACATCTTTAAATGAGCTGCCTGGGTGCAATGCCTTAAGCAAGAACAGAAATATATATAGTATAACAAAAATAACCTTTATTTTGTATCAGTATATCAAAATCCATACCAATGCAAAATATTTGAGACTAGTAGTTGTTTTTTAGTACAAAAGAATACTCAACAATCTGTTCTTTTATCCTGTCATTTCTATATTATATCCTCCCTTTTTCCCTTCAGAAAGAGATTCCAGAATCTCATCTCCTCTCATTGGATAAACAAGCCACACTTAAGGGCAGGCCCCATGGCCAGCAACAGACAACCAACTAAAACGACCTCAATGGTATTTTTGTAGACTTTTTATTATCCCCATATTGCTTTGTTTGAACATTTTTTTAAATCTTCCTGGTCTTGTTATAGTATCACTGCTTGTAATAGTATGCTTTCAAATTTTGTACTTTTATGGGTTTTCTCTCTCTGTGTGTGTGTGTGTGTGTGTATTTTTGTGCTTTTTGCTTTTATTTTTGTTTTTAAAAAGTAATTTTATTAATCAATAATTTTATCAATTTATTCTCAGTTCTAAAACCCCAAACAGGACCATAAAAAGCAATTTGAGAAGCACTAGACAGAGAAAAGATCAAATATAACAAGAAAGTACTCATAGGCACAACATAAAGGTCACTAAGCTAGCAGTGTAAGTCTGTTGATCTCAGCACCAGAGAGGCTGAGCCAGGACAGCCTCTCCAAGTTCCTGGCCAGCCGGGACTGGAGTGAGACCCAGTCTGGGGGGGAACTGCAGAGAACCCAGGAGAAAAGATTGTTGTGGTATATATAGGCCTGTAACCAACCCTTGGGAAGTGGAGGCAAGAAGATTGGGGTTATTCTCTGCTTTGTACCAAGTTGATAGCTAGTCTGGGGTGCAGGCAACATTTGGGAGGTCTTAAACTTAGACAACAATGAGGACACTAAGAGAGACTATATGGGAAGTAGAACATAGAAAAAGACAAGATCTCCTGAGTAAATTGGGAACATGGGGACCTTGGGGGAAGGTTGAAGGGTGGAGGGAAGAGGCAGGGAGGGGAGCAGAGAAAAATGTAGAGCTCAATAAAAATCAATAAAAAAGAAGAAGGAGAAGGAGGAGGAGGAGGAGGAGGAGGAGGAGGAGGAGGAGAAGAAGAAGAAGAAGAAGAAGAAGAAGAAGAAGAAGAAGAAGAAGAAGAAGAAAGAAAGAAAGAAAGAAAGAAAGAAAGAAAGAAAGAAAGAAAGAAAGAAAGAAAGAATTGGAACCATAACCCCCAGCCAAAGAAGAAGCAGAAATCATTGAGATAGCTCTCTGTGGGATGCGGCCCTGCAGACTCTATTGGAGATCCCATTGGATATTCAGAAACTCTGAGCTTGATTTGTCATCTGCCATGACATTTCTGTCCAATTCTATCTGTCTTGGCACCCAGGTGTTGAAGGATGGACCCTAAGTCTCTGGAAGGCCTCCAACATTTTGGTGAGTTGGGCGAATCCAGGAGTCAGAGAGGGGGGTTGGATTGCATATTGGAGTGGCCAGATAGGGCAACAAACTCTGGACAGCAGAATCAGCAATTGTACTCTCAGCTGGTTGAGGGCTCCGAGGAACTGATGGGAAGGAGTCTGAGCCGCCAGCTTGGTGGCCTGCGCAGCCGACTTTGTGGGACGCATGGAAGAGGTGCTATCGCCGGCAGACTGCTGTAGCCAAGCAAACAGAGGGCATATCTCTTGCTCCAAGGAGCCCTGGAACCAAGCTTCAACTTGATTCTCCTTCGGGGTGACTCTGGTGGCCAGGACCCTTTGACCCTCGAGGTCAGGGTATGACTCCATCTGGAAGTGTTTTTCTAATTCTCATAGCTGCTCCCAACTGTACTCCTGGTCAAGGGGTCCCAGAGTATAGAGGGGCAGGGAACAAGAAGATACTTCATCTTGCCCATAGCTCACTTGAGGTTCCTTCTTGTTTGTTTCAGAGAGAGAGAGAGAGAGAGAGAGAGAGAGAGAGAGAGAAAGAAGGAGGAGGAGGAGGAGGAGGAAGAGGAGGAGGAGGAAGAGAGATGGAGGAGGAGAAGGAGAAGGAGAAGGAGAAGGAGAAGGAGAAGGAGAAGAAGAAGAAGAAGAAGAAGAAGAAGAAGAAGAAGAAGAAGAAGAAGAAGAAGAAGAAGAAGAAGAAGAAGAAGAAAAGAGAAGAGAAGAGGAGAGAGAGAGAGAAGGCATGGAGTTGGGTGGGTAGGGGGATGGGGAGGATCTAGGTGGGTCTGGGGAGGGGAATATATTGTATGAAAAATTATTTTCAGTAAAAGAAATAAAGACAAGAAAAATAAGAAAGTTGCCCTCTGGCTTTCACAGGTTTACCTTATCACCCCCATCCTTCCCACATACAAGATAAATGTACTTTTTAAAAAAGGTTATGGAAGGGAAATAATTATTTCCACATAGGACAACTGTCTCCATGGAAGATCAAGACTTGACTCAGTAGTTAAGGAGCATACTGCTTTTCCAGAGGACCCATGTTTGGCTCCTAGCATCCACGTCAGGAAGCTTGCAACTGTAACTCCAGCTCCAGAGGATCCAACACCTTCTCTGGCCTCCGCAGGAACACACACATATACACATGCAGCACGAATACACACACACACACACACACATACACACACACACACACACGCACACACACACACTTTAAAAGAGAAGAAAAACTCTCTTGGAGAGTGAGTCTTTGCTGTTTTGAGTATGAGAAAGTCAGAAAATAGTTTCCTTAGGAGTTCAGAGATATCACTGAAATGCTTATTGTGAGTCCCCGAGTCCAATCCTTGACACCTACATTCATTCATTTTTTTTTTATTTTGAAAGTGTAACATGACCTCTAAAGAGTTAAACGTTATAGAAAGCATGTATCCAGCCCACAAGTACTGATTTAGCACCTGCTGTGCAGGAGGCTCCGAGCTAGGCACTGAGTCATAACAAGAAGCTCAGCTAATAGTCCAGAAGCGCACCCTCCAGAGGGTGAGGTTTGTTCTAGGCTTAGGACATCAGACCCCAACACTAGAAGGCCGTGGCTCCTGACCCTCACTATGGAGAGCTCCGTCTCAAGAGCCCACCACACAGGTCTTAGATAGAAAGTTTGACTCCACAGACTTCTGCTCTGGCACGGCACGCTGCTGCTGGTGAGCGGCCAGCAGGCCTGCCCTTGATGTCTTCTTCCAGCAGAATGCAAAGCTAGTATCCCCACAGAGCAGACATCTTATCTCTCACAAACACGTCTCTCAGTGGGAGCTAGTTTCCTGGAAGCAATTTCCAAGACAAGCCAGGACAAATATTTACCGCTCATTTTCTCAGACACTGGTGAACGGGAAAAATGCTCTTGTTCAGATCCGTGGCAGCCAAACTGGTATTTGTCAACTAAGCATCTTGGGGCCGTCATGAAGATCAACATTTCAGCCCCACATGAAGCGGGGTTCTGGGTTGCTCTTACGGAACTCACTGGAGTGGTTCACAGCTTTGAAGATGGTTTTGATGTGGGAGTGTGCTGTGTGGAGAGCTGGATAGCTTGTCTCTCGTGGCACCTGGTTCTTGTGCATTCTTTATGGCAATGGAAGGGCGGGGCACCCAGTTTGCCACGTATCAGGCTGTTTATAATTAATGTAGGCCTCTGTGTTTTTCTTTGGGATTGAACACTGCGGGACTGGGTGGGACAGAAAGCTCTGTCAACAGTTTATGATACGATTTCTTTGTTATATTTTCTCTGTAGACTTTGCCTTTTTTTAAATAAAGATTTATTTATTTATTATGTATACAGGGTTCTGTCTGCACATACACCTGCAGGTCAGAAGAGGATGCCAAATCTCATCACAGATGGTTATGAGCCACCATGTAGTTGCTGGGAATTGAACTCAGGGCCTCTGGAAGAGCAACCAGTGCTCTTAGTCATTGAGCCATCTCTCCAGTCCTAGACTTTGTTTTTGAGACAAGGTTTCATGTAGACAGTCTGGTCTCTGCCTGATTATGCATTGAGGATAACCTTGAACTCTTGATCTTTCTGCGTCTGCCTTCTAAGAGCTGGGATTGTAGGTAGGCACGTTGCGCCCAGCCTTATTATTATTACTAATCATTAAGATGGAGTTTTGCTATGTAGCCTAAGCTAACCGAGAACTTTCTCTTACTTCAGCCACAGGATGTACAGGAACAGCTCCTCTAGGGTTAATGGAAGGCCCTCTTCCTCACACCTTACAACAAAATAAATCACACTCCATTTCCATCAACTTTAGTGAGCCTCAATTTCTAACAATTAAATGAACATTTCGTAACTTGAGATCCTTGGGGCTGGAGAGATGGTTCAGAGGTTAGGGCTCCCAGCATCCACATTGGGCTTATAAAAAAAGTAAAATCTTTAAAAGAATTCAGGATTCTGTAATTTGTAGAATTCATTCTCTCTTTCCTTTCTTCTTTGTCTTTCTTTTTTTCTTCCTTTCTCTCTCTCCCTTCCTCTCTTCCTTTCTTTTTCTTTCTCTTTCTCTCTCTCCCTCCTCTTTTGGCTCTGGCTAGACTGGAATGCACTATCTACACAAAGGCTGGACTCAAACTCACAGAGAGTTGCTTGCCTCTCTCTCCAAGTGCTGGGATTAAAGGCGTGTGCCACCATGATTGGCCTGGAGTTTGCCTTTTTTTAGCTCATAAAAGGAGAAACAGATTCCACAAACAAATCTTTATCTGAGAGAAAGACCCCTTAAGCTTAGCTCGTGGGAGAAGGGTGATTTCTCAGTTGGAAACTGGGTATTGGCTGAAAGCCGAAGCGATCAGTGTAGGGCACGACACTTTACCAGGCCTGTTCGACCCCCAGCTTGTGGGCTACATGCAGCCTGGGATAGCTGTGAATGAGTGTGGTCCCATACAAACTTGTCAATTTATTTAAAACATGTTTGTATTTTTAAACTCAGTAATACGATTCTTTTTAAAATTTTATTTGTATATCTTATTTCTATTTTTAGAATGTTTTGCCTGCATGTATGTCTCTTTGCCATGTGTATGCCTGGTCCCTGTGGAGGTCAGGAAAGCGCATCAAAACAACTGAAACAGGAGTTACAGGCATCTGTGAACCACTGTGTGGGTGCTGGGAATTGAACCTAAGACCTCTGTAAGAGCAGCCAGGGCTTTTAACCTCTGAGCCGTCTCTCCGGCCCTCATGTGATTCTTTTTTTTTTTTTAATTATTTATTTAATATGTATACAATGTTCTGTCTGCACGTATGCCTGCATGCCAGAAGAGGGCACCAGATCTCATAGATGGTTGTGAGCCACCATGTGGTTGCTGGGAATTGAACTCAGGACCTCTGGAAGAGCAGTCAGTGCTCTTAACCTCTAAGCCATCTCTCCAGCCCCCAACCTCATGTGATTCTTGAATATGAATTTGTAGTTGCCCAGTGTTATGCTGCAATGCCAAAAGACTGGATAGATAGATACACCTGGTAACTGGTGAGAGCTTAAAGCTCCAGAGAGTAGTGTGGCTAATGGTGAGAGCTCTGGGGGTCTCGGTGTGACATAAGAAGACCAAGTCCTTGCCCAGTCTTCTCAGTTCTTGTCACCATTGGGGAGGTATTCGTAGGCATGATGAGGAGTAGAGGGGCAGCTTGCCATGTACGGAAATGCACACTCAAAGCAGAATGCCCGCTGTCTTGGAGGCTGGGCTTTCAGACAGAACAACTAATGGCCAAACTTAAGGGTAGGGGTGGGGGTGGAATTCCTAGAAGCACGGAGTATCCAGAGTAGTGTCTACTCCCTCCTTCATATCCCTGCGTGAGTTCAGTGGTGTGTTATGACATCTGCATGGTGGGATCAGCCAAAACTACAAGGCCAACAACATGGAAATGTCCATATAATGAAGCAAAGTACTGTTAGTGGGTGTGTTGGTCGGCCATACTAGTCCTAGAGGGTCTGGTAAGGTCTGTTTCTTTTCCCCCCTGCTGGTCCAGTGGTCACGTGACATCCTGCCAGCTGCTAGCCTGCTGTAGCTTCGGTCTTCAGCCAACACGCTGCGGGGCTTTTCTTTATTATTTAGTCAGCCTCATTCCCCTTCTCTCCCAGAAATTTCCATCTCCTCATCTTCAAGAACTGAAGACATCATGGACATTCTTCCTGCGGAGGACACAACCTGCCTTGAGAGTGGAAGCCTGGCTATCTGATCTCGGGAGGCAGTCACTGCTAGTGGCCCTCAAGATGGGGGTGGCCTGGAAACCTGCAAGGCTATTATCGCAGTATGGAACCGCGCAGGTCTGGGAAACACAAGCTTTATAAGACGTTTAAAAGGCATTTAGGCCTCTGAGATGACTCAGCAGGCGAAGGCTCTTGCCTGCAGATCCGACTCTGATTCCTGGTCCCCACATGGTAGAAGGAGAAAACTAACTCCGAAGCTGTCTTCTGACGTTTGCATACATCCCATGACATGCACACGCATGCACACATGGACACACACAAAATAAATGTGAATGTTTTTTTGAGACAGGGGTTCTCTGTCTAACATCTCTGTCTGTCCTGGAACTCACTCTGTAGACCAGGCTGGCTTTGAACTCACAGAGATCCGCCTACCTTTGCCTCCCAAGAGCTGGGATTATTGACTGCACACCACCACTGCTTGACCATGAAAAAATTTTAAAGGGCTGGAGACGTGGTTCAGCAGTTAAGAGCACTTTTTGCTCTTGCAGAGAATCCATGTTCAGTTCCCATCACCCATAAGGTGGCTCACAACCATCAGTAACTCCGGCAACCCCCAATGCTCTCTTCTGGCCTCCAGGGGCACCGGTCACGTACATGGTGCATATACAGGAGACAGGCAAAACACTAATAGAAATAAAATAAGTTAAAAATACTGATTTTTTTTAATAAAATAAAAAAAGCAGGGAGTGAAATAATAGTTATTAAAAGCCCTAAGAATGGGAGGAGAATGGGCTGACCTAAGGGCCCCTGTACTGGACCTGACCTAACAGCCCCGACACTGGACCTGACCTAGCAGCTACCATACTGGACCTGACCTAACAGCCCCAACACTGGACCTGATTTAACGGCCCCCATACTGGACCTGACCTAGCAGCCCCCATACTGCACCTGACCTAGCGGCCCCCATACTGCACCTGACCTAACAGCCCCCACACTGGCCCTGACCTAGCAACTACCATACTGAACCTGACCTAACAGCCCCTACACTGGACCTGACCTAGCAGCTACCATACTGGACCTGACCTAACAGCCCCCACACTGGACCTGACCTAGCAGCTACCATACTGGACCTGACCTAACAGCCCCCACACTGGACCTGACCTAGTGGTCCCCCACACTGCACCTGACCTAATGGCCCCCACACTGCACCTGACCTAATGGCCCCCATATTGGACCTGACCTAGCGGTCCCCCACACTGCACCTGACCTAGTGGTCCCCCACACTGCACCTGACCTAGTGGTCCCCCACACTGCACCTGACCTAATGGCCCCCATACTGAACCTGACCTAGCGACCCCCACACTGGACCTGACCTAACGGACCTGTACTGTACCTGACGTAAGGTTTGTCCACCCCCCCCCCCCGCCCCCCGCACTGAAGGTGCTATGTAGCGACAGGCCCCATTCAGAGCATTGCATCACTTCCATGCAGAGCTCTCCAACTGCATTATTAATCTGCATGAAGCAGGAAGTGTTAGCAAGTACGCACACCCCACCTGGCATGTTAGTAAGTAATCTAATTCACTGCAGTTGCCCAAGGTCACATGAGTCAATAGAGCTCTTGTTTGATTCTGGGTTTCAGTCTGTAGACCAGGCTGACCTAGACTCTCTGTGTAGTCCAGACAGGCATGAACTCATGTTGCTGCATCTGCCTCCGTCTCTTGAGGACGTGGATTACAGATAGAAATCAGCATGACTAGCTTTTTTTTTTTATTATTAAAAAAAGAGACAGTTTTGTGGTTGTTTTTGTTGATGAAATGGTTTCACTATGCAGCCCTAGATAGCCTGAATCTTGCTGTGTAGACCAGGCTGACCTTGAGCTCAGAGATCTGTTTGCTTTTGCTTCCCAATTGCTGGGTTTAAAGGAATGTATCATCACATCTGACATTAATTAATTAATTTTGAAGATTAATTTATTATGTATACGGTGTTCTTTCTGCATGCATGTCTGCTTGCCAGAAGAGGGTATCAGATCTCATTACAGATGGTTGTGAGCCACCATGGGGTTGCTGGGAATTGAACTCAGGACCTCTGGAAGAGTAGACAGTGCTCTTAACTTCGGAGCCATCTCCAGCCCCTTAATTTATTTTTAATTAGTCTATAGAAAGACAGTTTTCATTGTAGAATTTTCATATATGATTCCTTTTGTTGCTTCCCCCCCCTTCTCCTCATCGCCCTTCCCCTTGTCCCTGCTGCGCCCTCCCCCGCCAATGCTGTCCTACACACTTCCACATCACGTGTTCGAGTGTTCTGCTGCCTTACCCCCAGCTCCAGTTTCTTTCCTCTTCATCTTATGGGCTCCTTTCTAGCTTTCTGGCCTCTGCCCACACTGACTCCCACCTAACTGCACATATTTAACTATTAGGAGCTAGGATCAACACTCGAGGGAGAACATATGGTGTTTGCCTGTCTGAGCTTGGGGGCTGTATGCACTACTTTTCTACTGCTGGGATAAAACACCATGACCAGGGCGACAAAGAGAAGGGAGGGTTTACTCAGGCTCGTGATTCCAGAGGGATTAGGTCACAGCAGGTATCACGGCAGCGGGTGGATGTCTTGGTGACAGAAACAGCTGACGCTCACATCTCCCATCAGAAGCAGGAAGCAGAAAGCAAACAGGGAATGGGGCAAGTCTTGTGGCCCTCAAACCCACTTCCAGTGGAGTATTCCCTTCAACAAGGCCACACCTCCTAATCCTACCCGAACAGTGTCACCAACTGGGGATCACGTACTTAAGCACCTGAAACTGTGGGGACATTTCTCATTCAGAACACTAGAGCCACCAAACGTAATGTCCCCTTTCCAGTCCCATCCAATTTTTACACATTTCATAATCCTATTTAGTTCACAGCTGAATAAAATTCCGTTGTGTATGCACACTGCTCTTCATCACCTATCCATTGTTGGGAGACACCCAGGCTGATTGCATTTCCCGGCTGTTGTGGGGAGAGCTGCAATGCACGAGGGTGCACCTGTCCATGGCAGGGTCCTTTGCGCCAATGTCCAGGAGAGCCATAGCTGGGTCACATGGTCATTCTAGTTCTAATTTTAAAAAAATTAGATTTATAGCAGGGCCATGGTGGTACGTGTCTTTGCGGATCTCTGAGTTAAAGGCCAGTCTGGTCTACAGAGCTAGCTCTATGATAGCCACACTACACAGAGAAACCCTGTCTCAGAAAACAAACAAACAAAAAGATCGATTTTACTATTTTATGTGCATGTGTGTTTCTCCTGCATGTATGTCTGTGCACTATATACATATTTGGTGCCTGCAGAGGTCAGAAGAGATCAGATCTGCTGGAGCTGGAGTTACAGACAGTTATAAGCTCCCACATGCGTGTGGGAATTAAAAGCAGGTCCTCGGCAACCACTGACCCACCTTCCCCGCCCTTCAGATTTTGTAAACTTACACTTTATTTAGCGTGTGTGTGTGTATGCGCGCGCGCGCGTGCACATGCATGTGCTTTCAGGCATTTACATTCTAGATATTTGTCCCTTGTCTGAGATATAATGAGCAAAAATTTTCTTTCCTCCAATCTTGGCTGTCTATTTGGCTGTTGACAATTCCTTTTGTCATTAGCAAGGCTTTTTGAAATCAGGTTTATTTATTTTATTTGTATGAGTGTTTTGCCCACATGGATGTATTTGTACCATGTGAACACCTGATTCCTGTAGAAAAAGAATTTCCTGGAACTGAAGTTATGGATGGTTGTGAGCTACCATGTGGTCTTTGGAAACTGAACCCAGGTCCTCTGCAAGAGCAACAAGTGCTCTTCACTGTTGCTGAGCCATCTCTCCAGCTTGGTGACGAGGGCTTTTAATTTTACACAGTACCACTGTTAATTCTTGGGACATTTCCTGTACTCCTGGAATCCTACTCAGAAGTTTCTTGATTAAACTCAGATTCAAGATGGCAGTGGCCACCAGTACCCAGGAGCCTGAGAGATCCACTAAGGTTTCCTGGGGAGACGAGGCCGTGAAGGATGCTACCGAAGTGTCATCTCTGGGATGACTACAAAAGGCAGGCCTGTGGGAGGACACTTCGTGGAACCGGAAAAGGGGATGCGTGGAACCGGAAAAGGGGATGCGTGGAACCGGAAAAGGGGATGGCCGAGTGGAGTAGCGTGCAAGGTGCTGAGAAGCAGAGCATACCTAGCTCACTGAAGATGCTATTATTCTTGGTCCATTTTATTTTGTCTTGAGAATTTCATACACTGGGTACTGTAATCAGACATTTTGTGTTTTAAGTTGGGGTTTTTGATTCACTTAGAGTTGTTTTTCCAGCAGAGTGAGAGCTATGGTCGATCTAATTTCATTCTACTTCAGGAGGGTGTCCCGTTTGTCAGTGCCATTTGTTGAATAGGCTGTCTTATTACCAATGCCTGTTTATGACACCTTTGCCAAAAGTTAGGCGCTCGTACTGTGTCCGCTACCATGCTTCACTGGTCAGCAAGGCTGCTTCTGTGCCCGTATCACGTGGTCTCTGTGACCATGGATCTGTGATATACTGTCTTCACCTGTGTTCTTTCTTTGGCTGCCTTTTGCATTCTTTTTTTTTTTAAAAAAGAAAAGATTTATTTATTTATTATGTATATAGTGTTTTGCCTCCATGTATGCCTGCACACCAGAAGAGGGCACAAGATCTCATTACAGATAGTTGTGAACCACCATGTGGTTGCTTGGGAATTGAACTCAGGTCCTCCGGAAGAGCAGTCAGTGCTTTTAACCTCTGAACCATCTCTCCAGCTTTCTCATTTGTATTTCATTATGCACTTTAGGATTGTTTTTTCTATTTTTGTGAAAACTGAAATTAGTATTTCAAAGGAAATTACAATGAACCTGCAGATTGTTTTTGGCAATTTCACGATATTGACTCTTCCAGTCCACGAATATGGAGGCCTTTCCATCTTCTAGTGTCTTCCTCAATATTGCTCTCGGATGCTTTAACAGTTCCGTTATACATGGCTTTCATTTCCAGATTAGGTTTGTTCCAGTGTGAGTTTTCTCTTTTTCTTTCTCTTTTTTTGCGGCAGTTGAGAATGAGACTCTTTCTATAATTCTTCCTGCTCTAGTTTGCTTTCTGTTGCTAAAACACCCTGACTAACAGCATCTTGGGAGAGGAAAGGTTTTATTTCACCTTACCCTTCCAGGTCACAGTCAATCACTGGAGGAAGCCAGGGAAGGAACTCAAGCAGGACCACATAGGAATGCCGTGGGCTTACTAGCTCCCTCTCTAGCTTTTTGTCTGCTAGTTTTCTTAAAGCCAGCCCACCCTCCTAGGGCTGGTGCTACCCACAGTGGTCTTGGGTCTCACATCAGAATCACCATGTGAGACATTTCCTTACAGACCTGGCTGAGGGCAATCTGACTGGGACAATTCTTCACTTGAGATGTTTTCTTCTCAGGTAATTTGAGGTTGTGACAAGTTGATAATAAAAACTGACTAGGACACGTCTTTAGCATATTTGTTGTTGGTATACAAGAAGGTTCCTGGGTTTGTACGATAATTTTGTATCTTACCGTTTGCTGAAAGTATCAGTTCAGAAGTTTTCTGGTAGAGTCTTTAGAATATGTATGGAATCATATCATATGTGAATAAGGTTACTTTGATTTTTCCTTTCCTATTTTTATACCCTTGCATTTGCTTTTCCTGTCTTATTGCTCTAGCTTTTATTTAGTAAAAGTGTAGAAAGTGGGCACCTTTGTCTTACTCTTGGTTTTGCAGAAATACTTTGAGTTTTCCTCACTTGGTATAATGTTGGCTGAGTGTCATAGGCAGCCGTTAGTTTGTTGAGATATGTATGCTCTTTCTATTTCTAGTTTCTAAAGTGGTTTTATCATCAAGGCAGTTCACGCTTTGTCGAATGCCTTTCCTGTATCTATTGAGGTGATTCTGTCTTTCAGTCTATTAATATGGGATGTTATACTAATTCAGGTGTGCAGGCTGAAACCTTCTTGTGTCCCTGGGACGGCACCAACTTTACTGTGATGTGGTATCTTTTTGTATGCTCGTGAATTAAGTTTGTAAGTATTCTGTTGAGAACTTTTACATCTGTGTTCATCAGGGAGGTTGGCCTGTAGTTTTCTTTGCTGTTGTTTCTTTATCTGCTTTCGGTATCAGGGTTATATTGACGTCATAGACTGAGTCTGGTAATGTCCTTTCCCTTTCGGTTCTGTAAATCAGCTTGGAGGGGTTGGGATTAAATCTTTCTTAAAAGTTTGGCAAAATTCAGTAGTAAATCCATTTGTCCATGGGTTTTTCATTGTGGAGAGACTGCTTCAATCTCATTACATGTTAAGAATTTATTTAAATTATTAATGTTGGATATTTCTTCTTGTTCCTCTTTCCCTTCTTTGGCCTTTTCCTCTCTCCCTAATAAGTATATTCACTGGTTTAAAATATATGAATAGTCTATATCTTTTGGCTTTAATTTTGATAAGTCATATGCATTTAGAAATGTATTCATTACTTCTAGATTTTTACAAACCATTTGAATAAAAATTTTAAAGATTTTCCCTGGTGATCCAAATTTTACTGGACAATGTTGTAAGAATTCCTTTTTAATGTCTAATTTTATTAATTTGAGTCTTCTCTCCCTTTTTTTGTGGTTGGCATGGCTAAGGGTTGGTCAATCTTGTTAATCTTTTCAAGGAAATAATTCTTTGATTAATTCTATGTATTCTGTTTTCGCTTTCATTTCAACAGTTTCTCCTCCAATGTTCACTTCTTTCTGTCTGCTGCATGTGGCCTTGGCGTCTTGCTTCTCTGGGACTTTGAGGTGTACCATTAGGTTGTTTATTTGAGATCTCTCTGGCTTCTAAAATGTGAGTATCACAAGCTATTAATGTTCTCTTTAGGACTGTCTTGGCTGTATCCAAGAGATTCTGGGAAGTTTATATATAATAAAAAGGAATTTATTTGGCATGGCTTACAGTCTATGGTCCAACTAATCCAACAATGGCTGACTATGAATGGAAGGTCCAAGACTCTACCAGTTGTTCAGTCCACAATGCTGGTTGTCTCAGCTGGCATCCAGTAGATGCCAGGATCCCAAGGAAGGCGGCTCTATTGGCAGTGAAGGGATGGACTTGTCAGTGATAGTGAGAGCAAAAAGACAAAGAATGAAGGCTTCCCTCTTCCAGGTTCCACTAGAAGGTTGAAGGTGGGTCTTCCCACCTCAAAAGATCTGGATTAAAGGCTGGTCTTTCCATTTCAAAAGATTTAATCAAGAAAGTTTCCTCATAAGAGTGCCCATCTGCTTCGGTCTTAGTTAATTTCAGATAGTCAGTTGACAGGTAAGAACAGCCATCACAGGTGGGTAGTGTCCAGTTGTAGTTGATTGACTGCCAAGAACAGCAGTCACAGATGCTTTATGTTCCATTGTCATTCAATTCTAGGAATTTCAAGTTTTCCCCAAGTTTCTTCAATGGCTGACCTACTATTCATTTCAAAGTCTATTGTCTAGTCTCCAAGTTTTGCGCATTTTCTGAAGTTAGCATTGCTATTGCTTTCTAGCGTTATTCCACTGTGGTCTAATAAGATACAGACAATTATTTCAAATTGTTTCATACTTATTAATGCCAGCTTCATGGCCTACAGTGCGGCCAATTTTAGAGAAGGTTCCATGTGCTGCTGAGAAGAATGTGCGCTCCTTCTCTGCAGATATGTTAAATCCAGTTCATCTACACTGTAATTTAGCTTTGCGGTTTCTTTATTAATTTTTAGTTTAGAAAAGTTATCTAGATGTGACAGTAGGATATTAGAGTTTTCCACCACTGCTGTGTCAGGATCTATGTGGTGTTATGCCTTTTAGTGAGCTTGTTTTATGGGGTTTGCTTTTTGAGGGTGTGTAATTTTGGTGCATAAATATTTACAACAGTCAAACCTCTTGATGAATTGCTCCCTTTGTTAATGTGCAGTGGTTCTCTATCTCTTCTGGCTCAGGGGTTAAGAGTCCTGGTTGCTCTTCCACAGGACCTGGGTTCAATTCCCAGCACCCACATGGTGCTTGAAGTTGTCTATTATTCCAGGCCCAGGCCCCTCATCTGGCTTCCGTAGGCATCAGACACATATGTGGTGCATAGATCTACTTGCATGCAAAGCACTCACAAAATGTTTTCAAAAATCTAAAAAAAAAAAATTACATTTATTTTAGTGTGTGTGGTATGCATGCCACAGTGTGTGGAGTGGGAGCTGGCTCTCTCCTTTCACTGTGTGTCCTAGGGATTGAATTTAGGACATTAGGCTCAGTGGCCAGAACCAGCTCTGTTTATTTGTTTGAATAGCAGATAAAAGAGAGTTCTTCAGTAATTCAGTACATCCACAATTGGAGGAGAACCAAATGAAGAGGTTCTGGGTCATTCCCCCACTTCCAAGCTAATCTTCAGGGCCCTAGTATGAAGTTTGAGCAGAGAACAGTAGGGTTGCATAACTAAGCAGCCTTGATTAAGGTATTCCCATCAGTTGCCCAGCTTTGCTTAGCTCCCATCTCTCCTACAGGTTGTTAGGATTTCATTAAGTCTGTTACAGGGAGACCAGCTCTTCTCTGGCTGGCATCAGACAATAGTGGGTGTGTGGGGATGGATATGTGGCCTGGATTTCTGAGTCCTTGGAGGGTGTCTGTGGAGATTGAACCTGGGTCCTCTGGAAGAGCAGTCCATGCTCTTGCTGGGTGAGAGTTGTCTCCAGCTCTCTTCGGTTGTTTTCAGAGTCTCTGGCTAGGCCGAGCAGTCTCAAGCTAGGTGTCTGTTCTCCAGTGGCAAGGTGGAGGGTCAGGACCATAATACCAGATGTTTTGAGTAATACAGTTTCTGGGGTTGGGGAGATGACTTAGTGGTGTAGAGCAGTTGCTGCTCCTCCAGAGGACCCAGGTTCAGTTCCAAGCATCAACGTGACAGCTGTCATCTGTGACTTCAGATACAGGGGATCTGGCCCCCTCTTCTAACCTCTTCAGGCACCAGGCACACAGGCACACACGCCAGACTCATACATGCAGACAAAATATTTACACATATAAAGTAAAAGCAAATACATCTTTAGGTAATAAAGATTCTTTTAGGGTTTGATAGAGAGATACATTGAGGTGGGTTTCAGGTGCCAGACATGGGGGAGGGGTGTCTCTGTCATAGGGGGTTCAATATACACCCCACAACAAAGAAAACCCTTGGACTTGTGGACTTTACAGGCGAGGGTTTAGCATTTTATTGAAGGTACTATATGGGATATAAGATCATAACCCAGTAGGTATGGTGACTTGCACCTTTAATTCCAGCCCAAGAAGAGATCTTTATGACTTTGAAGCCAGCCTGTCTACATATTGAGTTCTAGGTCAGCCAGGACTACATAGTGAAACTGTCGCTTCTTACTTTGTTTTGTTGTTGTGACGGTTTTTTTGTTTTGGTGTGTGTGTGTGACTAAACACAGTGGCTACATCGATGATGTTCTCCCACCCAGCAACCCTGAACTGTGATAGCTCCTTTGGGAGGGGTGGTGCCTCAGGAGCCCTCCGCAGCAAGTGTCCACAGCTTTAATCTCGCGCAAGTATTGTGTGGGAAATGACCGCTGCTGTGAGTTCAAGAGCACCATGGTGGGAAGGGTCTGGGAGGAGCTGGGGGAGGGGAAAAGATGATAAAAATAGAACGGATGAAGAACTTTCAAAATGTATTTTAAATGCTTTAAAATATTTAGTTTATTTTTTTAAAAGATAATTGAAAAGAAAACACAATTTTAGTAACAAAATATTTATGAAAAGAAAAGACGACAACAGCCATGTTTCATGCTGGGCCAGTATTGTACAATCCTCCTCTGCCTCCTCCGGCTCTTACATTCTTTCTATTCTCTTGTCTTAGTTAGGGTTTTATTGCTGTGAATAGACAGCATCACCATGGCAACTCTTATAAAGGAAAACACTTAATTGGGGCTGGTTTATAGATCACAGGTTTAGTTTATTGTCAGCATGGCAGGAAGCATAGTGGGAAGGATGGTGGCACTCGGGCACACGTGGTGCTGGAGAGAAACCGAGAGTTCTGGAACTGGATACACATGAAGCAGGAAGAGAGAAAGACACTGGGCCTGACTGACATCTTGGAGCCCATCCCCAGCGACACAGCTGCCAAGTGGACACAAAGCTAGAGTCGCTTGTGAAGAGGGAACCTGAACTGAATAACTGCGCCATCGAACTGGTCTGTGGGCGTGTCTGTAAGGCATTTCCTGGCTAATTGATGGGGGAGGGCCTGGCCCACTGTGGGCAGCGGGATCTGGCTGCCTCAGAAGGGCCGCTGAGTGTGAGACCACAGTAAGCCAGTAAGCAGTATTCCTCTGTGGCTTCTGATTCAAGCTCCTGGTTGTGGCTACTCTTGATGATGGACTGTAACCTGGAAGCCAAACAAACCCTTTCCTCACCCGTGATGGCTATTCTTGGTTGTCTACGTGACTCCATCTAGAATTAACAAAAACCCAATTGACTGAGTACACCTGTGAGGGGTTTTTCTTAATGAAATCATTTGTGGGAATTAATCAAAAGTGGGAAGACACACTTTTAATCCATATATTTTAAGGCAGGAAGAGTAATCTTTAATCTTGGCCACACTTTCTGGTGGCAACCTATACAGAGAACGGAAGAGAGACGCTTTTATTCTTCGCTTGCTTACTCTCACTCTCTCCGTGCATTCCTTCATTGGCATTGGAGCCTGCTTCTTCTGGATCCTGGAAAACACTGAAGACCACTGCTGCGGGAGCTCCTTCCGCTCCTTCAGCCAATAGCCGTTGAGATACCAGCCCACTGGGGCGTGGTCTCTTTCTCTTTAAAAAGCAGTGGCAGCCCTCCACGATCTCTCTCTCTTGCTCCAGCGACTAGACTCCTTTCCTGGCTGTCATGTAGGACGATGTTCTGTAAGTTTTTTCCTCTCAAATAAATAACCCTTTGAATTCAAACTGGTGTGGGATTATTTGGCACTTTAGACCACAGCCTTAAGCCATTCTAATAAATCCCCTTTAGATAGTTATTCGATAAGTTCTGTTCCTCTAGAGAACTTTGCTTTTGGTCAGCGTTTTCCATAGGAACAGAAACATATTGTGTGGGTGTGCTTTAAAGGAGATGCAGTGAAGGAGGGGCCTTCAGCACCACCAGGAACTTGTACACCAGCAGATAGCTCTCTAATCTAAAGCTTGGGTGTGTTTGAGGTTCTGTCAGCCTTCGTGATAGTGCTTGGCAAGGACAGAGGTCAGAACAGAGTGGATGGCAACACTTACTGAAACTTTCCTTCCATGCCACAATGAAACTCATGTTTCCAGAAATTACCTTCTGCGATGGTTATTCCCTTAGTGGGAGCGATCAAAGACCTGGGTCCCTCAGTTCTTAGTTAGGGATATTTGGGGTTTGGAGATTGCCTTCTCCCTTCAGAGTTGGTGACAGTCCCTCTTCAATGATCTTTTCGTTTCAAAGAGGGTATGGGCTGGGGTAGAGGGTGGGCTGTTATAGAGGGTGGGTGGGGCAGAGGGTGGGTGGAGCATTCTTGCTGAAATGTCCTGGCTGACTGCACAGAGAGGAATGACTATTTCCCACTGGCCAGTTGCCAGGCTGCTGAGGCCCATTGACAGGAGCATCCTTTGGGGTGACCCCGAGATCACAGAACACTGCTTATAATGGCTGCTAGCATGCTACCTTGGTGCAGGAGAATTATCTGTATTCTGTCAATCATATTTTAATAAAACGCTGATTGGCCAGGCAGGCAGTATAGGCGGGAAAGCCAGACAGGAAGTAGGGGTGGAGCAAAGAGACTGGGAGTATTCTGGAAGCAGAAGCTCTCTCTCAGCCACTCCTGTACAGACCACCGAAGAGACAGCATGTAACCTGCCCAGCTGAAAAAGGTATGGAGCCATTATGGCTAACATAGATCAGAATAATGGGTTAATATAAGTTATAAGAGTTAACAAGAAGCCTGACCCTATGGGCCAATCAGTTTATAACCTTATGGAGTCTTGTGCGTGATTTTCCTTGGGACTTGCTGGCTTATTGGGGTACTGGGCCAGACAGAAACCCCAACAAGCCGGCCCCACATGTTACACTACCTTGCTGTGTGTCTCTGCTGTCTATATTAGACCTTCTCCATTTCCTCAGCCCTGTCCCTGTTATTAAATACCTCAGAAGCTGTATCCACTAGGTTTGATGGGAATCTGAGATTCCATGATCAGGTTTTGTAATCTTATGACATTACAGGTTTATTGGCTAATACAATGTATTTTTAGGAAGAGTCATACTTCTGGGTTACTGGGGTTAGCAGTATTTCTTCTGAGAGCCTCATCAGTCTTGGTCTTCTTTGAAACACCACCAGGTTTTCCTCTTGCCCTTTCATACCTTCTGCAGCTGCAGGCTACCATGCAATGTCTGAGGCCTCAGCTGCAGGTTACCATGCAATGTTTGAGGCCTCAACTGCAGGCTACCAGGCGATGCTTGAGGCCTCAGCTGCAGGTTACCAGGTGATGTCTGACGCCTCAGCTGCAGGTTGCCTTGCAGTGTTTGAGGCCTCAGCTGCAGGCTACCATGCAATGTCTGAGGTCTCAGCTGCAGGAACACTCCTCCATTGCTGGTGGAAGTACAACCTTGTAGAGCCACTTTGGAAATCAATATGGTGGTTCCTCAGAAAATCGGGAATTGATCTACCTCAAGCTACAGCTATACAATTCCTGGACATATACCCAAAGGACACTCCATCCTATCATAAGAACATTTGCTCAACTATGTTCATTGTGGCTTTGTTCACAATAGCCAGAAACTGGAAAAAAAACTAAATGTCACTCAACTAATGAATGGATAAAGAAAATGTGGTACCTTTATACAATGGAGCTAGTTTTCAAATGCTCATGAAATTCTAACTTGAATGTAAGTAGCATCTTTTTGCTCCGGTATCCTAGGAGTCTCCTTTGTGATTTGCCAATAGAGTTTGCCTCGTCATCCTCAATGACATTTTTCCTACCACTGATGCTCTTTGTAACATACTAGTTACTGATTCACATTACCTCAAGGGTAAGGCTGCTGTTCTTGGTAGTCTGTCTTGGAATGCTTGTCTAGGTTTGGGGACTTGGTGCTTTCATAGTGAGCACTCTAACTACTGAGCCACCTCCTCAGACCTCAGGATATGGATTTTGACATATCAGACTTGCTTAGACTAAAATGTTTAAATTATGCTTTTCTTAAATTTTATTTGTTTACTTGTTCAGTTTGGCATTAGGTTGGGAGTGCTTGGGCTTTGTGGTCACAGGTCAACCTGAAGGAGTTAGTGTTCTGCTTTCCTTCCAACATATGGGTCCCATGGAGGGAACTCATCAGCTTTGATATTCTAATAATTAAGTGTAAAGCCCTGGTCTGGAGAGATGACTCAGCAGTTAAGAGCACTGCCTGCTCTTCTAAAGGTCTTGTATTCAATTCTCAGCAACCACATGGTGGCTGACAACCATCTGTAATGAGATTTGGTGCCTTCTTGAGGAAGAGACCTGGTCAGTCATCCTCATCAACTTAGACCAGGGAACCCAATATGGACAAGTTCAATAGAACTGCCATATATGGGCTGCCCATGCATACTTCAGCATTGCCAGGGCATAAATTTCAAGAAAAAAATAATATAAGAAAACTATATACAACAAATACAATAACTATATACAATATAGGCAATAACTACATCAGCAATGTCTAGTCCATTTGTATTTGACAAATTCAGAGAAAATATTCCATATCTTTCCTATCTTGGTGAGTCCAAAGTCTTGTATCTAATTTACTTTCTATCATAACTTGCATTGCCATCCAAAACTATCTTTTGATATCTTTCAACCTTATATACTTTACATTTCTTTAGTGAATTTCTTTTCTGAGTCTCATAAACAATGAAAACTATAACTATAGCTATCTAGTCTTCAACTCCCTCAGAGGCCCAAGAAGAAAACAGTATTAACTAAGTAAGCAGGAAGTGTAAGTAAATGACTTCCAAGAAATGTGAGAAATGACAGAAACAGCTGGCTGCCTGGGCAGTAACCCAAAGTTCCTCTGCAACACTGGGGCATCCAACTTCAGACTACAGGCCTAGGATATCTGACAGACCTTCCTGTGAAACAAGGTTTTTGAAGGACTGCCTTACCTTGTCTGGGCAAGGTTTGATTTGTGTCCTGCTTGTCCCATTAAGACAGCATACTGTCAGCAGTTGAGGCACAGGCACTTTCTTGCCCAGTGGCTTACTTTTGCCATAAAGAAAGCAAACTCCAAGTGGCGTTTCTTTGATGTCCACCATCTTCTCTGAAGTACATTGGTGCTGCCAGGATAAGCCATGTCTCACTGTTATAAAAAATAAAAGGAATCTATGTTTATGTAAATGGAGACTGCATTTTTCACTTCCTGGCCACCCAGACTCGAAAAATCACACAGAAACTATATTAATTACAATACTGTTTGGCCAATAGCTCAGGTGTATTCTTAGCTAGCTTTTACATCTTCAAATTAACCAATTTCTATTAATCTATGACTCGCCACAAGGTTGTTCTGGCATCTTTCTCCTTTGGTGGCTGCATGGCATTTCCTTGACTGTGCCTATTCTCTCTCTCTCTCTCTCCCCATCTATCTCTATTTCTTTCTCTCTTTTTGTTTGGATTTCCCACCTGGCTTTACTCTGCTAAGCCATTGACCAAACAGCTTTATTCATCAACCAACAAAAACAACACATATACAGAAGGACATCACACATCATTCTCCCTTTCTGTTTAATTAAAAGGAAGGTTTTAACTTTAACATAGTAAAATTGCATATATAAAATTCTTATTAAGTAAGAATTATAGTTACAATGTTTAGTTCATTTACATTTGTCAAATAAAGGAAAAATACTCTATTATCTATCCTATCTTTTGTGAGTCTAAAGTTTCATATCTAATTTATCTTTTATCACAACTAAAGAAAACTGTAACTATAACTATCTAGTCTTCAGCTACTTCAAAGACCACAGAAGGATATAATATTACCTAAGTAAATAGAAAGTGCATTGTAAGCAACTTCCAAAGTTCTAGAATTGACAAAGACATCTCACTGCCTGGACAGTTTTTTGTAATGTTGGGCATCCATCTTCAGCCTGTAGGCCCATAATATCTGGCAGACTTCAGTGAAGCAGGAAATTTGAAGATTTGTTCTGTCTTGCACTGGCAAAGTTCATCAGTTGCTTTCTTCTGTGTCCTGCAGAATGTCTGACAGTTTTTTTCTGTGAAGCAGGAACACTGAAGGGCCATTCTGTCTTTGGAATGTTCAGCAGTTACTTTTCTGTGTGTCCTGCATGTCCAGGTCATACAGCAGACCATCAAGTGATCCAGGCAAGAACAGTTTCCTGCTCAAATGGCTACCCTTGTCACACTGAAGGCAAATTCCATAATGAGCTTTTTCAATGCCCATTAATCTCTCTGAAGTAATTGATACTGCCAGAAGCAGACATGTCTCACTATTAAGAAAAGTCTAAGTTTTTAAAACCTTTTCAATGCCATATTGTGTAGGCCTTTGAAGTGTTGAAGATTATCTATCTAACTGAAATATATCTCTACATACCTAGAAAACCTAACATGACTAAAAGTTTGACTATTATGGATGACTATCTATTAATCTATATTTCTTAATTATACATTAAATTTTAAAATGAGCTATAAAAACATTCTTAAACAAGAGTAGAAATATAGATACATAGTGTTACAAAATTGACCTTAAATTTGTATCAATAGACCAAGCTTCATACCAATTCATTTCTATGTCATATCCCCTCTTTTTAAAAAAAATATTGACTGTGACCATTAACCATCTATACTCAACTCCTTTTAAATGAAAACAAACATTTATAAACAATTATTTTGGGAATTTGGGCATAGTTTTCTTCAAACTATTCCAAAAATTCTTCTTGATGTTTATTGGGTAAAGTATTTTTAGGGTTCATGAAAACCTTTCCAGGGGTCTTATTCCATCAAATAACATTAGCCTGAAAGGAATTCACAGGTTCCCATTTCCAAACAAAAGCAGAACCTCTTTTCCAAAGTAGCATATCCTTAGACTCAAAATTTGAAGTCAAGATATCTTTGAAATATATGTGTTGGTTTACCTTAGCAATCCCCAGAATCAAATGTCTCTCTGCCATCAAAAAAATTATAAGAAAATGCAATAATATATATATAATCCAGACTCTTTGTGTATTTTCCATCTTTTCATGGCCCATTGGGATTTTTAATTCTGTTTTTTCTTTTAAAACCTCAGTTCAGGGGGCTGGAGAGATGACTCTGACTGTTCTTCCAGAGGTCCTGAGTTCAATTCCCAGCAACCACATGGTGGCTCACAACCATCTATGAGACCTGGTGCCCTCTTCTGGTGTGCAGGCATACATGGAAGGAATGCTGTCTACATAATAAATAAATAAATCTTAAAAAAAACCTCAGTTCAATATCCTCAAATTATTATTTTATTATTATTTTTTATTATTATTATTTTATATGACTCTGTCCATCTTTTATTTCCTCTGTCTTAAGCCCATGCACATTTATCAAACTTACTGTGGCCTGTTTAGAGGCCTTTTTTTTTGTCTGAATCTGTCTTTACTATCTGAAATCTGTATTTGTATCTGAAATCCATTTCTGATCAGAAGCATTTTTTAAAATGCTAGGCAGGCATAGCTGGGACTAATGATGTGGTTTTGCTTGTTGACACAATGGTGGCACATTCACCATCTCTGTGAGCCATGCTCACTGGCCCAGCCCCCAGGACGCAGTGGGGTCTATGCTGCCATTAAACAACTAGAATGCTGTTCACAAACTCTATTTAAGTCTCCATAGCAGGACCTCCTGAAAGGGCCAGAGCCTTTCATACTGCCTGCATGAGCCAGGAAACTGTCTCTTAAAGAAGCTGCATCTCTGCTTCCCGTCAGCAAATAGAACCTATTTGGAAAAATGCAGCTACCAAGAAGCTCCAATTGACTCCCACTTCTGTGGGTCTAGAAACCCTGTCTAAAGCTTTCTTAGGCGTTATGTGCATGTACATTGCTGCACGTTGGACACCATTATGTAAATGGAGACTGTGCTTTCATTTCCCGGCCACCCAGACTCAAAAAATCACACAGAAACTGTATTAATTACAACACTGTTTGGTCAATGGCTCAGACATATTCCTATTTAGCTCTTACACCTTCAATATATTAACCCATTTCTATCAATCTATGTATTGCCACAAGGTTGTGACTTACAAGTAATGTTCTGACATTTTTTTCCTTTGGTGGCTACATACCATCTCCTTGACTCTGCCTACACACACACTCTCTCTCTGTTTGAATTTCCCACCTGGCTTTACTCTGCTAAGCCAATGGCTTTATTCATCAAGCAATGAAAGCAACACATGTGCAGAAGGACTTCCCACATCAAGCATAATAATGTTAAAGGTCAGTTTTGTTATTGTTGTTTCGTTTTGAGGCAGTCGTGTATAGCCCAGGGTGACCTCAAAGTTGCTTGCTATGTGGATGAGGATAACCTTGAACTTCTGACGTTCCTGACTATACTGTATGAGTGCTAGGATTACAGCTACAGGTGTATGCACCACATCTGCCTTTTTATGGTGATGGGAATCAAACCCAGGGGCTTGCACATGCTGGGCAAGCAGTTCATTGTCCAGTTACATCCTCAGCTCCAGGATATACCTCCTCAAACCTCTTTTTGCACCAATCTATCTTAGGTTGGGGTGTCCAGGAAACAAACAGACATGAAGATTTCTGTGCAACTGACTATTAATGCATGTTCTCCAACTTACCACCTGTAGAACTCTGCAGAAGGCATTGATGGAATCCCAACAGAACCAGAGTGACTGTGGAGTGGGTGGGTGTCGCCCATTGGCTGTTCTCATCCCTACATTGTGCAGTCATCTGATGCAGGCCTGCAGGCTGTTGTCTGGGATGCATCCTTGGGGGAGGTGGCTCTGTCTCCAGGAAGGCAATTCCCAGAGAGAAAGTACACGAGAGCTGTCACCCTCCATCCTCAGCTGCCAGCCCAACCTTCCCTGAAGCTGAGGGGTGATCTGGGTGAAACACCAGCACTCACCTCAGAGATTACAATGATTGCAACAGAGGATTAAACCAAAAAGGAAGTCAAAAGGAATCACTAGAGAGACTCCCACACTTATGGGATATTAGGAAGAATTGTCTGAGAAGTAGACGTCAAAATCCAGGTAGGATGTCTCAAAGACATCCTCCTGCAGCCGCAGTCTTTGAGAGACAGAGGCAGGAGGATGAGAAATTCAAGATTGTCCTCAGCTTGGTTTATATGAGACACTATCACAAAACAAAACAAAACAAAACAAAAGTAGTCACCAGAAAGAAGAGGGAGAGTAGGGAACCATGGAGTTGTCTGCGTGGAGGTTTTAATTCAGTGGTGTAATTTTAAAAAAGAAAACCTCCAGACAGGCCCAGTCTGGTGGCTCTCACCTGGAATGCCAGCTCTCGGGAGCCTGCGGCAGAAGAGTTACCAGGTGGAGGACAGCCTTGGCTACAAGTAAGGTCACAGCTAGCCTGGGCTACAGGACAACACCTATCTCAGAAAGAAGAAAACAAACAAGACACCGGAAGAACTTTGGGCAGAAAGACGAAAAGGTTTAATTTCCACGGAGTCAACAACTGAGAACAGAGTTCTCAGCAGCATCCAAGTTTTCAGATTTGCTAACGTTTCCAATTCTGCTTTTCTTTCTTGAACTCTGTGGAGGTGATTTCTTTTCCATTTCTTCTTGGGGCAGTTAATTTATAGAGGCAGTGGGGGTGTTTGAAGAAATTTGGTTCTTAATTCCTTCCTTCCTTCCTTTCTTCCTCCCTCCCTCCCTCCCTCCCTCCTTCCCTCCCTCCCTCCCTCCCTCCCTCTCTCCCTCTCTTCCTCTCTTCCTTCCTCTTATTTTTGAGACAGGGTTTCTTGGTGTAGCCCTGGCTCTGTCCTGGAACTTGATCTGTAGACCAGGCTGGCCTCAAACTCAGAGCTCTGCCTGCCTCTGCCTTCTGAGTGCTGGGATTAAAGGTGTGTGCCACACCAATCCTCGGTTGTTTGGGTTTTTGGAAAGTTCTAATGTACCCAGTCTGTCCTTGGTCCTTGAATCCCTGATCCTCCAGCCTCCACTGGCACGTGTGTGTTGGGGGTCAGGGGCTTGGGCTGGGGATTCAGTCCAAGGTCTCACATATACAAGCTAAACAAATGCTCTATCTCTGAGCTGAGCACCCACCCTCACATTTTTTAAAAAACAAAATTTAATATGTCATAGAAAGAAAGTTTAATTGAAAAACACTCACCAGATGCAAGGAATTGAGCCATCATTGAAGTGTGGCAAATTGGAACTGTCAATTCAGTCTAGAGCGTCTAGACTGTGATTATTTTAGAAGAAAAATTGAGAAAAAACTGGTGAGGGGAGGCAGGAATCATTTCTTTTTCTTTTTTTACATGAGATGCCACTGAGTTTGTTTTTAAATAATTTACGTGTTTTTATTTTATGTACGCCAGTGTTTTGCCAGCATGTATGTACATGTGAGAGTGTCAGGTTTCCTAGAACTGAAGTTATAGACAGTTGTGAACTACCATGTGGGTGCTGGGAATTGAACCCGGGTCCTCTGGAAGGGCTGCCAGTGCTCTTAACCACTGAGTCATCTCTCCAGCTCCACAATAATGATTTATAAACAGGCTTTAGAGTTTGTCATGTAAGGTCTCTTGCCTGCTTTGAGGCACATCAGCCCAACATATTAAGAAGCTATTGAAAATGATGGCTTAAAAATGCCGAGATAACTTTGTGGGCGAACACTGTTCTATGAGGGCCTGGTGTCACCATATTCTTACCTACTGTGAAGAGTCACTATACTCCAGTCGTGTGAAGGACTGCTTTGTGTACAATTACAAACAAACAAAACCACGTCTGCTGGGTGTGGTGAAGCTCACCTTTAATGCCAGCAGAGGCAGGAGGATACCTAGGCTCCATAGTGAGACCCTGTCTTCCCAGCAGAGGCAGTAGGATGCCTAGGCTCCATAGTGAGACCCTGTCTCAACAAAACCAAAGCAAAGAACCAGGTCTCAGTGGCAGGAAGGCCCAGAAGAGACAGGAAGCCCCCACCTTGGGAAGATGAGAAGGGAAGAAACGTCCTATTTGTTTTATAAAAATGACAATGAGTTTTTAAAAATGTATTTGGGAGTTTTGCCTGTAAGTCTGTCTGTGTACCATGTGTGTGCCTGGTGCCCAAAAAGACCAATAGAAGCACTGAATCTCTGTAGTGGAGTTAAAGATGGTGTGAGCCACCATGTGGGTGCCGGGAATTGAACGCAGATCCTCTTAACTTCTGAGATGTCTCTCCAGTCCCAACATTTTAAAAAAGACTACATATGTGCCTGATGCCTACAGAGGCCAGAAGGTGGCTTCAGATGTTCTAGAAATAGAATTATAAGCAGTTGTGAGCCACCATGCAGGTGCTGGGAACTGAACCCAAGTCCTTTGCAAGAGCAGCAAGCTCCCTTAACCACTGAGCCACCTCTCTAGACACCCACCACCCCTTATTGATTTATTTGTTGGTGAACTTTTAATTCTCCTACATCAGCCTGCTTAGTGCTGGGATTATAGGCGCCCAGCTAACAACTTCCTCTATCAGGCTACTAATTTTCATTCAGATGCTTCCATTGTGGAGTGGAATATGGAGATGCATATTAAATCTGTAGATGCATAATTACCTGTAGGCGCATGTAATACGTAGATGACTATTAATAGATACCCTGAGGGGGTTTCTGGAGAGAGGCACAGTGACTGGGAGTCCTTACTGCTTTCCTCAAGCACCAGTTTAGTTCCTGGTGCCCACATCAGACAGCTGCCAGCTGCCTGTAACTCCAGCTTCGACAGATCTGACGGTCTCTTCTGGCCTGCATGGGCACCTGAACTCGGGTGTACATGGCTGCAAACACAGACACAGCATTAAAAAAAATACATCTTTAAAAGTATTTGTTTGGGGGTTGAGGAGATGGTTCAGTGGGGAAAGTGCTCTCTGTGTCAGGATGAGGACTTCAGTGTCAGACTTCATTTCTGATCATCAGCGCTGACACAGAGCCAGGCATGGTGTGTGTGTCTGTAACCCAACACTGGGAGGCAGAGCCAAGAGAACCCCTGGGACTTGCTGGCCAGCGAGTCTAACTGGCTAATGAGCTCTGGGTTCAGTGAGAGACTTCTCGAAAATATGTGGAGACCAAACTGAGGAAGACACCCAACATCAGTGTCTGGCATATACACATTGTTAGTCTTCTGCTGCCACTTTAAGAACTAACCACACCCACCCCAGCCACTTTGGACTTCCCCCGCCGCCATCTTTCTCTCTCTCTGGTGCGTGTGTGTATGTGTGTGCGTGTGTGTGTGTGTGTGTGTGTGTGTGTGTGTGTGTGTGTTTGTCTCGTCTCGTGTGCACGTGTGTCTTTGTTCTCTCTCTGTTTTTCTCTTCTTTAAGCAATAAATGTCTCCCTCTTCTTTAAATAATACTATGTCTTATGAGCCTTTTATCCGCCGTAACCACCCGCCTGACTCCCCCGGCCGTATGGCGCTGCAGGGACTCACGGCCATCCTTGTCGGACTCCGCGAGCCACCCGGGACATCCCATCATCATATTCTTTTTAAAAGAACAAAACACATGAACACCACAGACACACAAAGACACACACAGACACAGACACAGACTCATGCTCACATGCGTGCACACACACATATATGTACTTAGTCTTGGGGATGTAACTCATGGGTAGAGCCTATGCTTAGCAAGTTTGAGACCCTGGTTTGATCCCAAACATCATTTAAAAAAATTTTGGGTCAGCAGTGTATCTGTTATTCCTTTGCTGTCACTTTAAGAGCTAACCACGCCCACTGCCAGCCACTTCTGACCTTGTTGCCATCTTGGCTTTCCCTCTTTTCTGTCCGTCTCTTGCCATGTGCACAAATGTTTTCTGTCTCTGTCTATGTCTGTCTATGTCTCCCTTTCTTTAAGTAATAAATGTTTAGCTTTATGTATAGCCTTATGTCCATTTACTCTTCCATCCACCGCATCCAGCCGCCTGACTCTGCCGCTCGCCCAGGGACCCTGCACTGCTTTGGCGGCGGCAGCCTCTCTCTGCCTGGCTCGCAGGCCGCCCGGGACATCCCACCATCATATTTTTTAAAAGAACAATAGTATCTGTGTAACACCTACTGTTTCTAACACATGCAGACTCCTGCGGCTGATTCCCACGGGCTCAATTTCAACACAGGGGATGGCTAAAAACTGCTTTTTAAAAATTTGTTGTTGTTTCTGAGACAGGGTCCTGCTCTGAAGTAGTAACTCACCATGCATCCTCTCAGGCTGACCTTGACTTAACAGTTCTTCCTTCTTCTGACTCCCAAGTGCTGGGGTTGCAGGCGTGGTGGTCCAATCTGCCAGTGATATTGAGTGAAACAGATTACATTTCCTGTTAAAATATATTCATGTATAAGGGAAAATAGGAATAATTTCCAATTCTGAAATGAGAAACAAAGTATCCCCCAAAAGACAATTAATTCCAATACCTGAGACATTCATTTATGTTTTTACACTAATATATATGTTTGGATCTATCCATCGAAACCATTGCTTTTGAAAATACCTGAAGACTGGAATGCTCAGTTTTCAATTAGGATCTTTGCCATCTTGTGTCGAGCCCATTGGGAGGCAGCTGGCTTTCTCTGGAGGGAACCCACATTTACTGAACAAATCGGGTTGCAGTGTAATACCCAAATTCCAGCACGTGGATTGATTCACAGTGAGAACTGAGTCTTTCCCAGATCTCCCATTGCATGAGGAGTGCATTTTCTCCCAGTAGCTGGACTTCCTTTCCAGCTGTCGTCTACACTAGAACACAAATTTCAATAATTTTAAAAGTTTTTTTGTTTTGTTTCCAGTCTACATAGAGCTGGGATCAAACTCAAGGCTTCATATATGCTAGGCAAAGACTCTCCCAACTGAGCTACAACTAAACTGTGGAGGTTTAAATGAGAGATGTCCCCACAGGCTCCCCAGTTTGGTGGCACTCTTCGGGAGATGCTATGGAGCCTTCAGGAGATGCAGCTTTGGAGGACAAATGTCACCGCCGTCAGTCTTCCCTCACTCCAATCCACTCTCGGCCTCATGGGTGAAGATGTGATCTCTCTGCTGCTGAACCCCCCCAGCCGTGAGGGCTCTCCTCCCGGAACTGTAAAAGAAACAAGCTTACTCTCCTCTAGGCTGCTTTCAGAAACATATCTAACATCCTAACCAAGGCTGAAACCTCTTAAAGGTGGGGGTTAAAGGGTTCGGTACCATTTCAATCATCAGGAGGCTGAGGCAGGAGCATCGCTGGGAGTCAGAGGCTACTAGCCTGGGCTACGTAGTGACTTTCAGGCTAACAAGGCCTACAGAGTAAGACATTGTCTCAAAGGAAAAAAAAATGACAAATTTTCTGGGAAGCAAACTGTGACACTGGTTTCTGTCTTTTTGACATAATCTCAGGTCATCTTCGGAAGGTGAAGCTTCATTTGAGACAATGCCTCCATCTGATCAGCCTGTAGACAACCCTGTGAGAGGGTCTAGGCCTCTGTGAGCACTGCCACCCCCAGGGCAGGCCGTCCTGGGCTGAACAAGTCCTGACAATCAGTACTCCTCCAAGGCCTCTGCGGTAGTTCCTGGCTTAGTCCCTCAGTGATGGGCTGTGATTAGAATATCTAAGCCAAATACATCCTTTCCTCCCTGAGGTGCCTGCAGAGCTTATCACAGAAACAGAAAGCGAACCAGGACACAAGTCAAGGTGTTTCCTCTGGCGGGGAGCTAGAACTAAGTTAGGAATAAGAGAAAGACCTCTGGAATGCAACTCCAAACACCTAGAAGCTAAATAACATGGTTTAGATAGGTTGTGGATCAAAGAAAAAAGTGGAACATTAGAAATCATGTAGGGCTTCATAGGCTACTTGTCCAGAAAGCTCGCCCAAGAGGTGGAGAGAGCAGTGTTTGTCTTGCAGGCTATGTATCAGAACCTCTGGAACATGGGGCTGGGGGCCAGGGCAGAGTCATGGCCCCCTAGGTGCTCCCAGGGGACAGAAGTCACGGCATAGAGTGAACTATGGCCTGAGGATGGGGAGCAGAGCAGCCCTGGAGGCTAGTCAACCCTCTGGGTGTTACGGATGACGCAGCCATTCCAAGCCCAACTTCTGCTCTAGGTGACTGTGAGCAAACAGGTCATCTCTCTGTGTCACAGCTGTGGGTTTTGTTCAAATCCTTACCAGAGCACAGAAGCGTCTGTAGGCTGTGCACCTGGGTCGCAAGGAGCTGGCTGTAGGTAGCTTTTGGCGTCAGGACATAACATAAACATTTGTTCCTATTTTTGGGCAGGATGAGCAACCTTTACAAACTTTCCTTTGCCAGGAGTCTGAACACACATATTCCTAATACCAAAATAAGTGGCAATGTTGTATGCAAGTTCTTTTCCAAAAACCAGACAGACTCTAGGGGCTTTCTGTGGGCCTCTTCCTTGGTGGAAAGTATACACGACACTCAGGAACCTGTCCCCTTTGCTCTCACTTTTGTTGAAGTCTAGTCAGCTAAGTGAACAGGACCTGAAGCATCCATCTCTATGCTGGGACCTCAGTCTGCTGAAGCGCCTGAGAAGACTGAGGGGTCAGTCTTCTCTGACCCCTGCAGGAGAAGGCAGCAGTAGGCATTCTTCAGACCACTGCCTAAGTCTAGAGTAGCTTCACCGACTTCTTAGCTCAGCACCATCCTCCTAGCTCGCTCATCTTGTTCAGTTGCTATGGGAACCACTTCTCTGTCTGTTTCGTAGGACTGGCGGCACCACACTGCCAGGCTGAGCCAATTGAGTGAAGGTTTATGCCCTATACCCTGGAGAACTGTCAAGAATTTGGGGGTACTCTTGATGAACAATTTCCCCAGCTGTGTCCTACACTGAGGCAGGAACAGGACATTGAGGGGGTGAAGAAAGCCCTGAGTGAATGAGCCTGGCCATGCCCGGGACCCATTGCCTCAGAACTGTGTGCCGTTGGCAAAGCCTTCCCCCTATGGGTCAGGCTTAGCATGGTAATGCCTTCCTCAGGTCCAATTACAAGTGTTTACCAACAACTGCCCAGTGTGAGCGAAAACTAGCAACAGCAGCTCCTCCTCCCAGACGTTTACAGCTAGAGAGTGCTCACACACGACCCCTCCTCCTGGGCAATACCTAATAAACATACGGTTCCAGGTCATTGCAGTGGTTTAAATCTATAACCCACCTGACCCAGCTTCTTTCCTTCCTTCCTTCCTTCCTTCCTTCCTTCCTTCCTTCCTTCCTTCCTTTCTTCCTTTCTGTGATAATAAAATCTCTTTTTTATTTTTAAAATAATCTTATTTTACATATCAATCCCAGTTCCCTTTCCTTCCTGTCCTTCTGCTCCCTCTCTCCACCCCATCCACTCCTCAGAGAAGGTGAGGCCTCCCACGGGGAGACAATAAAGTCTATCCTATCACTTGAGGCAGAACCAGGTATCTAGTGTATCTAGGCTGAACAAGGTATCTCTCCATAGGGAATGGGCTCCAAAGAATCAGTTCATACACTAGGGATAAATCCTGGTTCACTGCCAGTGGCCCCACAAACTGCTCAAGCCACACAACTGTCACCTACATTCAGAGGGCCTAGCTGCTGACCCAGCTTTTCTGTGTACATGCCTATATTTCTTCCTTCCCTTGACTCCCCACTCAGATTTCCAGACCCAAGCCATTTGGGGGGACATAAGTCCAGAGCATAGCTGATCTGCACCAAAACCCACTAGCAACTAAGAAGTCACAGACTTTTGATGACCATATGCCTTTGTGTGGCCATTACTATGGGGGAATTCTTCGCCTGCAATCCCTATTGGGAAGATGAAGATAGGAAGACCTCACATCAAACACCTGCTTAGGGTATATAGTGAACTGTTGTCTCATTTATGCCCAATTCCCCTTTTAAAAGTTAAAAAAAACCCAAATAAACATAATGTCTTAGGGTTTCTATTGCTGCAATGAAACACCGTGACCAAAAGCCAAGTTGGGGAGAAAAGGGTTTCTTTGACTTCCACTTCCACATTGCTGCTCATCGCTGAAGGAAGCCAGGGCAGGAGCCTGAGCAGGGCAGGCATGCTCGGATTCTCATGCTTAGCTAGCTTTCTCTTACAATCCATGAGAGCCTACCTAGGGATGGTGCCACCCCAGTGGGCGGGGGCCTCCTGCATCAGTTAGTAATCGAGACAACACCTCATGGTCCAAAGGATCTAGGCAATTCTCCAGCTGAGGTTTCTCATCTTAGATGACTGCGGTGGTTTGAATAAGAATGGCTCCATGGGCTCCTACATTTAACCTCTTAGGGAGTGGCCCTATTTGAGAGGATTAGGAGGTGCAGCCTTATTGAAGAAAGTGTGTCACTAGAGGTGGGCTTTGAGGTTTCAAAAGCCCAAGCCAGGTGCCGTGTCTCTGTCTTCCTGATGCCTGTGGCTCTGCTTGAACTCATAGTTCCTTCTGCAGCGCCATGTCTGCCTGCATACCACCATGTGTAGCAGGCTTTCTTGAACTACCAGCCCCTAATTCGTGACCAGAGATTTATTATTAATTATGAATGCTCAGCCTTAGCATAGACCTGTTTCTGGCTAGCTTTTAAAACTTAACCCATTTCTGTTCATCTGTGTGCTGCCCCAAGGTTCTTTTACCTCATCTTTGTACTGCCCATCCTGCTTTCCTGCCTCCTCAGCATCTGGCTGCCTGGCTTCCAGCTGACTCCTGTCATCTCCCTCAGTCTTCTTTTCTTTCTTCCTCAAACCCAAATTCCTCTTCCTTCTTATTCTCCCTGCCCAGAAATCTTGCTTCTACTGCTTGCCTAGCTCTTGGCCGTTTAGCTTTTTATTAGACCAATCAGGTGCCTTAGGCAGACAAGGTGAACAAATGTAACACAACTTTGCATAGTTAAACAAATATTCTGTAAACAAATGTAACACATCTTACATAATTAAGTGAATATTCCACAACAACTGTGCTTCCTGCCATGCTGACTCTGGACTACATCTCTGAAACTGCAACTGAGCCCTCAAAGTAAATGCTTTCTTTTAGAAGAGTTGACGTGGTCATGGTGTCTCTTCCCAGCAATAGAACAGCGATAAAGACAGAAGCTGGGTATTGCTGTGACAGGCCTGACCATGCTGCTTGTGGGTGGAATGTGAACTTTGCTTTAGGAAAGCAGTTGAATATTTTAAGCTGGGCCTAATAGTCCATCCTAATAGGAGCATGGAAGACAGGGGTGCTGAGGGTGATGTAGATTATGATGACCTGGCTCAAGAGGATTCAGAGGAGAATATTAGCAAGTGACCTAGACACTGTTCTTGTGATATTTTAGTGAAGAATATGACTGCTTCTTGCCCTTGTCCAAAAAAAAATTTATCTGAGGATAAATTGAAGAGTTTTGGATTCATGGTGTTGGCAAAGGGGATTTCAAGACATTCTAGTGTTGACTGTGTTATGTGCTCAGTCTTATATAGATCTATAATGAAGAGGAGCAAGCTGAGCAAGGAAAAATACAAAATATACAGTGTGAGGAGAAAAGGAGACCCAGGAAGTGTAATGGAGCTAAGTCCTGTGCTCACGGACATAAAACCTTAAAGAAAGCTAATTGGAATAAAGGGAGTGGTGACCTCAGGGCAAGACCCAACCCGGATGAGCTTCCAACCTATGAAAAGAATTAAAGAAAAGCTTAAACCATGAAGGAAACCATCTACAACGGAAAGCTGATGGAGATGTAATTGGATAAGGGGGCCGTGTTCCAGGCCCAGAAAGCAGGAGAATTTTGCAGCTTCAGCTGCATGGTTCTGGATTTAGAGTCAAGGGTAGAAAAAAAAGAGCTGTGGAATCTTGCTCCACACATAAGGAAAGCCACCAAGGCCAGACATTTATCAGGGCTGTCCCCGCATGGAGGCCCAAAGAGGCCATTGCATGAAGCTGTAAAGGTAAAGTCTGTATTTCACTGGAGCCCCCAAGATGATGGAGATGCCAGGGGCATGGGGCACCTTCCGAGCAGAGCCATTAACAGAGAGTGGAAATAGCTCAGAAGAGAGAAGTGTGTTGCAGTCAACAAAGCTGAAAGGAGCTGGAGATCCGAAGAGAAATTTGACATCAGACATGGAGATGCAGAGTTTGGAGTTTCCCAGCTACTTTTCAATCTTGCGCTAGCTAGTCTAGTATGTCCTCACCGTGCTCCCTTTCCTTCCTTTTGGAACAGTAATGTTTATCCTGTTGGAAATGTGTGGTTTGTTTTTTGATTTTTACACGAAGGTTATGGTTAAGAGATTGACATGACTCTCAAAAGAGACTTTGAACTTTGGAATATTAAACAGTGTTGAGACTTACAGACTATGGGGGCCAGGGAGTGAAATGTGATGATTTGAATAGGAATGTCCCCAGAGGGCCATATATATGAACACAGAGCAAGTGTGGCATTCTGAAAAGATTAGGAGGTGTGGTCTTGTTGGAAGAAGTGTGTCACTAGGGGAGGGCTTTGAGGTTTCAAAAGCCGAAGCCAGGCCCAGTGTCTCTCTTCCTGATGCCTGTGGGTCTGCGTGTCGAACTCTCAGCTCCTTCTCCAGTACCACATCTGTCTGTGTGCTGCCATGCTTCCCACCACGCTGCTAATGGACTGCACCACTGACCTGTAAGCCAGCTCCAGTTAAATGCTCTCCTTTATAACAATTGTTGTGGTCATGGCGTTCCCCCGGAGCAATAGAACATTGACTAGAACTTGATAGTAGCCAGTCTTGTTAGCAAGGCTAACCATGAACATGAGACCATTTTAGGTCTTTCATCACAAACAGCCCCTCTAACTGCAGTTCCTCTTGAAAGCATCTGCCATTAAATACAGTCTGGGGTTGTTTTCCTTTCATTGAAGAAACTGTGAGAAAAGACTTGGAAGTATAGTTTTCTAGTACTTAAAGCACACATCTTTGTAGCACGAATAATAAAAACCCAGAGACATATATTGGAGTTCAGCCTGAAGGTCAGAAAAGCAAAGCAGCCAGCCACTGGCTCTTACCTCTACCTCAGTCCGAAATGGCAATCCTGCCTTTAGGAATCCTCAGAATGAGCCTGAGCCTGAGAGCTGTCTCCTCCCATTTTATATTCCTTTCTAGGGCTGGAATTAAAAGTGTGCACCACTACTACCTGGTTTCTATGGCAACTAGTGTGGCTACTGGAACTAGGGTGTGTGCCACCACTGCCTGGTCTGTATGGCTGATCAGTGTGGTTGTTTTACACTCTAATCTTCAGGCAAGCTTTATTTATTAAAATACAAATAAAATATCACTACACACCTTCCAGGTCTGGTGGCCTAGACCACTAATCCCAGCTCTTAAGGAGGCTGGGACAGAGGCCTACCAGGGCTATACAGGGAGATCCTATCTCAAAATTAAAAAAATAAAATCATTGGATTAAGAATGTCTGGAATGCTTAATGAAAAAACTAGTTTACCAAGCCTATCAATTCAATATAAGAATTAATAAAACAGGATTTAGTTGATTTTTAATTAGTCATCACAAGTTACTGGGTTTTTTAGTTTATTTATTTTTTAGGTTTAATTTATTTTCTGTATAATCATGTTTTGCTCACATGTAGGTCTGTGCACCATGTATGCCTGGTTCCTGCAGGGATTGGAATAGGGCATCAGGTCCCCTAGAACTGGAGTTGTAGATGGTTGTGAGCCACCATGTGGTTGCTGGGAATTGAATTCAGGTCTTCTGTATGAACAACAAGTAATCGTAACTACTGAGGCATCTCTCCAGCCCCTTGATTAATAATTGTAATAATAATAATAACAATAATTATGAGACCTGGGGTAATGTTTAATGGTAGAATGACTACTTATAATTTTATTTTTTTTATAAATTTAAAATTTTTAAATATTTATTTGTTTATTATGTATACAATATTCTATCTGTATGTCTGCAGGCCAGAAGAGGGCACCAGATGTCATTACAGATGGTTGTGAGACACCATGTGGTTGCCGGGAATTGAACTCAGGACCTTTGGAAGAGCAGGCAATGCTCTTAACCTCTGAGCCATCTCTCCAGCCCTAGAATGACTACTTAGATAGGCCCTGGCTCTATCATGAGAACTGCAAAGGAAAATAAAAACACAGCTTCTCAACATTTTGTTTAAAACATCACTAATTGTATCCTCTTGTTTTCCAGGTTTAATAAGGATCTCCCTGCCACACACGCACATGCACACCTCACTCTGCAGCCCAGGCTGGCCTCAACAAGAGGTGATCTTCATACCTCAGTCTCCCAAGTTCTCAGATTACTGGTGTGAGCCCCCATACCAGACTTGATGTTGACAACATGAATATTAAGCCAGAGATACAGTTTTGCTGATGACCTGTGGCAACCTGAGAGATTCCCCTCAGAGATCTCACAAGCTGGGGCTCTGGAGCCAGAGTGAAACAGAGATGTTTATTAGGAAGAATATTTAATGTAGATTTAACCACCATGGGGTTTAGGAAGAGAGCCACTCAGAGAAAGGATAAGACATGCCCAAGGATAGATGTGTCAAAATCCATATGACTTAGGTGAATTCTTAAATTACCTTCTCTGTTGGATAGTTTTATGTCAACTTGACACAAACTAGAGTTATCTGAAAGGAGGGAACCTCAATTTAGAAAATGCCTCCATAAGATCTAGCTGTAGGATATTTTCTTAATTAGTGATAGATGGGGGAAGAACCAGTCCACTGTGGGTGGGGCCATTCCTAGGTAGGTGCTCATGGGATGTACAGGGAAGCTAGCTGAACATGAGCCTCTGAGGAAGCCAGAGAACAAGCCAGCAAGCATCGTTCCTCCCTAGCTTCCTGTCTTGACTTCCCTCAATGATGAATTGTGACCTGAATTATAAACCAAATAAATCCTGAATTATAAGCCAAATAAATCCTTTCTTCCCTAAGTTGCTTTTAGTCATGATGTTTATCAGAGCAGCAGAACGAAGCTAGGGCATTTTAGCTAAAGATCTCTGGGACTTTATTATAGCAACAATTCAATTAAAAGCAGATTTTGCTTGTCTTCTATGGTATACAATATGTTAAAATAGTAACTAGAAATTTTATTAATTAAATATTAAACATATAACTGTTCAGGAATTCCATAAACCTTCTGGAATATTCATATTTATGATATGTATTGAAATACAACATAGAGAAAGTTAAATGTCACCTTTACTTGCCAATGTCTCTCATGCAAATTTAACAGATCAAACAAGCATACCCTGTTCACCATCCCTTTCTTTAGAAGGAGAGTAAGTCTTTTGAGTTCCTCCATGGTCCCTATGAAAAATCTCACATTTAATCTGAGATCAGAAAGGCAATACTGAATTTTGTTTTAAGGGCTGAGGAGATAGCTCAACAGGCAAGAACACTTGTTGGAAAACCAGAAGACTTGAGTTCAAATCCTACAATAACTCAAAAGAACACGGTGGAAAGTGATTCAGCAGGATATCTGAAGCTCTCTGGCCTGTGCAACACACACACACACACACACACACACACACACACCTGAGTGCATAAACACAAACATATACATGTATGATTTAAAAAACTTTTAAAACAGTATCTTTATTTTTGTGTTTAATAATCTTAACTACATATGTTACTTTTCAGAAGCTTCGTTTTTCAGTGCCATATAGGCCATGTTTATAAATAAACCCAACATTGTCTTTCCCTTTGTAATAAGAAGTTGCAAGTATACCAGCTTAAACGTTTGTGTAAACGGAGACTTTTAAAACATCAAAGCTCAACCCCAGTGACACACATCCTTCAATGAGACCACATCTCCTAATCCTTAGCAAACTGTTCTGACAACTGGGGACCCAACATTCAAACATACGAGCCTATGGGTGAAGTGTTTATCTAATTATTCTTTTATCAGTAAAAACTCAGGAGTCAGATGTTAGGGTAAGAACCTGAATGATCAGAGAAGCAGAGAAATGGCCAGTGACCTCCTCTCTCTCTCTTGTTCCTTGATCTAAAAGGAACTCTCTCTACAGCTCACCCTACTACTTCCTATGGCTAACTGTTCTCAGTCCTCCAAAATCTCTATGGTTCATTTTGGTTAGCTAGTAGCTAGCTCTGCCCTCTGATTCAAAGCAAACTTTATTGCCAGTCTTGGGAGCGCAAAATGCTATCAAAATTTCACACAATTTCCCCCTTTTTTGTCTAAATAAAAGGGAAGGTTTTAACTCTGACACGGAAAAACTATACATAATATGAACAATTATCAGGTAAGACTTAAATTTACAGTGTCCAGTCCATTTGCTTTTGGCAAACTCAGAGAAAATACTCCATTATCTATCCTATCTTGTTGAGTTCAAATTTTTGTACCTTATTTATTTTTTATGTTAACTTGTATTACCAAACCAAAACAAATTTTAAGACCTGAAAACATTTTCTTAGATAAACCACTTAAGCTTTTATGTCTCCCAGCCTTATACATGTTACACCTTTATTTGTGAGTTTCTTTTCTGAATCTGATAACAAGGAAAACAGTGGCTATAGCTCTCTGGTCTTCAACTCCATCAGAGACCAGACAGGGATATAATATTACCTGAGTAAGCAGGACATGCAGAGCAAACAACTTCCACCTTCTTAATAGCTTTTAGATCTGTTACCTTCCTCCATTTTCCAGATTTCCTTTTAATGACAAACATAGGAGAATTCCAAGGACTGGTCAATTTATCAATATGTTGAGTATTTAACTGCTCTTGTACCAACTGTTCTAAAGCTTGTGCTTTTTCTCATTCAGAGGCCATTGTTTCATCCAGACAGGTTTGTCTGTCAACTATTTTAAAGGTAGGGCTGTTGGTACCTTTGAAAGATCATCAGTCATTTTGCCTGTTCTTGTACAACCTGAGTGGTCAGTGACTGTTCTTGACAGTATCTTTTGGTGTTTTTCTCAGAAACATACGTTAGTTTATGGTTTGCTTCTGAGGTTAGAGGAATGTTAACCTGAGTATCCCGTCGCTGTAACAAATCATGTCCCCACAAATTCATTGCTATGTCAGCCACGTTTGGCTTTGATTTTCCTCTTTGTCTTTTTAGTCCTATACACTCGATCCATCTTGCACTTTGTTTTACCTGAGATAAAGTTCCAATTTCTAGAAGATGGATAATTATCACTTGAAGAGGTCACTCTGGATGCCAAGATTTTGGTACAATTATTATTACATCTGTCCCCGTGTCTACCAAACCTGTGGAGACCCTATTTCTGCCTTGTCTGAAGATCAGAAAGTTTCAGCTTACTCAAAGTTGTTGCCACTTCACCCTGACTAAAGGTCAGAGAGTTGAAATTTACTTCTGTTCCTTCAAGGTTATTGTCTGTTTCTACCTCAAACAAAGGTCCCACCTAGATTCAGAACAGAGAGTTCTGCTCGCTCAAGGTGATTGCCAACAGGTGTGGCTCATTGTATTTCAGGCATAGAGAAGTTTATCTGTTTCTACCTCAAATAGATGTCTCAGGATTAAACTAAGTTCTTACTCCTTTAGGGAGATAGCAATGGATTCCACACAGGGAGTGGTTTGCCTACAGAATGTTTTGGTCTAGGGTATGGGCGTTACTTGTCTTGTTCTAGCAACAAAATGTTTAACTGAGAATGTAGTCCACAACGTCAACTGGTCTGGTAATTTCTTTGTATCATGTTAATGTAATTTTTTTTATCTTACACCTATCTTTTGAGGTTGGGGGTATTTTAAGAAAATGTAAATTAAATGTGGGCGATTTCTGTATTCACTGGAACTCCCTCCCAGTACTATCCTATGTTTCTGTTTTGCTATTTTCACTTATGTCTTTGTTCTCTTTCCTTATTTTTCTAATCCCCATGCCCCCACCCTGGTAAGTGGTATTTTTCTTGAAGTTGGACTCTGACACAAACCTTTAATTTCAATACCATTTATTTGTATTTTTAACTTCAGTCTTTGATCATTTATAGAAGTTTGCCAAATACTTCTTTTTTGGTCTCTCCTGAAAATTTTATTTTATCAAATGAAGCTGTTCTGTCATCCAGAGCATATGGTTTTTCACAACAGGCAATGTCATGGTCCAACCTCAACGGGGTTCACACATTCCAGGGCAGGGGCTTGTGGATTTGAAATGCAGGCAGACAGAATAGAAATATAAAATAAATAGACAGAGACACAGAATAGAACCTGGAGGGCAAACTAATGAATACTGAATTTGCCCATTGTTATTTTTCATATGCTTATACACCCCAATCCATAAATGGGGGAGAAGGCAAAAGATTGCTTTAACATGATACATAGAACAAATAGAGCAATTACCTGTTTACTACCTGAAGCATCAAGCAAGTATACTCTGAGTTAAGTATTCTATTTGTTTAGGCAGGACTTACAGCGACTGCACCTTAGGTCAAGTATCCTGTAGGCAGCCACTCCCTGGGTCAAACCTCCTATTATATCCTTGAAGGAGAAGGAATATGCCTGAACTCTCTGGAATTTGGTCAAGGTAGAACAGATCCACCTCTGTGGGCCTTCTTAATACCCCAAACACCAAGTAACCACACCCTAGGTCAGGATATCCTGTTAGTGGTCACATCTTAATTCAATCAAATCTCTTGTCAGTAGACTTGAAGGAGCAAGAATAAGCCTGAACTCTCCAACCTCCAGTCAAGGTGGAACTTCTGTGGGCTCCCACAAGGCATTAAGTCTTTTATTGCTCTGTGGAGGAGTTGCCTCAATGCTGACAGGGAATGATTGAACCAAATTTGATATAGGGGTTTGCAATGGGCTCCCTGAGGCATTTTCTTATGACAAAGGGGTCCCTTGCCTGTCCTGTGTTGATCTGCATTTATTAGTACAATGTCAGCCTTTGCCACACCTTCTGCATATTCCAGAAGGCTGGAGTCTTCTGTTTGGTTTCTTTCTAGAAAAAATATTGTTCTTAGAAATGCCTAGCCTTTCCAGATGACATGGTTTACCATAATTAAAATACCTAACCTTTTGATTTTTCTTAAAATTTTCAGAAATCACTTCTCCTATCCAAGTATCATAAACATGAGACCCAATATAAACTGTATATCTGATCCATTCATCTACTGGTACTCTTGCCTTTAAATGCCTAATTGCCAATTTACATCCTGGATTAGCATTTTTTTGAATTAGCATTTTTTAAAGCCAAAGTTTCATTTAAGATTTGTCTAATTTCTGGGTCTAATATCACTCTATTTACAGCTGAGGTCAATCTTTGTAAAAAAAACAATTAATGTAGGCTTCTTTGGGGTTTTGTATAATTTTTGTGAATGACTCAGTCCTCTTTCCTGATTCTTGAACCTTGTCCCAAGCATTCAAAGCTGCTGTGTGGCATAGAACCAAGGTGTGATCATCAAAAATGTACTCTGTCTTTGCAAATCGGTAAAATGGGCCAAATAGAGAAACAGTTCTTGGGAAATTTCCATACCTCTAGCCCTACTTCCTTGTTCTATGACCCTAGCTTCATCTCTCCACCATGTTTTCCATTGTAACTGAGAACCAGCTTCCAATTCTGCTGTAACCAAATCTTTCCAGTCTTGTGAAATAATTAGGTACCAAGTAGCCCGTGAATTTAACATCTACGTACAAAAGGTGAATGCATGCCGCAGGAAACTATTGCTTCCTTGAGTATCTTTAAATCTAAAATTTCCATAGGATTCCAGTTAACTTCTGAATAGCCTTGGGGTTGTCTATCATCTGCTGGTTGTTTTTGAATGGTAACTGGATAAATTAAGGTTGGTTTTCTAATAACCTTGGGTTGCTCCTCTTCAATTTCATAATGCAATGTTGCAGTAAGTTCTGCTCTAAATGACTCTGTTTCTGTGTGAATATTTTTCTTAGTTTCATTAGTAAGTCTTTCTAAGAATTTTATCTTACCAGTCAATTTTTATATTTGGCACTGATACCAAACAACTTTTTAAAGGATAAAACGTAAAGTACCAAACTGATAATAGCTATAACTGACATTATGTTAATCCAAGATAAGCTGATTATCCCTTCATTTAATTGTTCAATTTTCAAACTGTCCACTGAAGACCTAATTCCCTGAATTGTAATATTGTTTCCCATTCTTAAGATGGAGGGGAGCTTTTAAAAAACTAATCCCCCCAAGAAATCCCACGAGTCTCTCAGATCTGCAGACAACAACAGTGAGGTGTGAGGTTGGCTGTTGCTGTACATCATGGCTGAGCAGAGAATGTGGGTAGTGCACGGCCTGACTGAGGGCAGCTGCAGCTGTCGCTGGGGTTTGAGAGTGGGTGGTGGTAGCAGCAGCCATAAAAGACAAAGCAGGTGTCAAGGCAGCTGACCTGACCTGATGTGACAATGATCTGAGGAACAATTCTGGGGAAACCACAACCCAAGGAGTGAGGGAGTCAGCTGCCTGGAAAGCAGACGTGGGGTGTGTGAAAGAAGCATGCATGGAGGGAAGTGAGGGCACAGGACACCTGACGGACAGGCCTGGCTGGCAGAGCCCAGGCACCTGTGCAGTTTGGGGCCTGAGGAGTGTGGGGCTGGGTGGCAGCTAGAGGCTGTTGTAGAGAGGCTGCAACAGGAAAATACCGGACTCACTCAGAGGGACTGGGGTGAGGAAGGAAAAGCCAGCAGGCAGCAGCTCAGACAACTGCGAAGTCAGGGGTAAGTGGCTACCTTGTGATTTCATGCCACGAGTTGGATGCCAGATGAAGTGTTTATCTAATTATTCTTTGTCAATAAAAACTCAGGAGTCAGATATCAGGGTAAGAACTTGAATGATCAGAGGAGTGGCAGCAAAGCAACCAGTGACCTTCTTCCTCTCTTGTTCCTCCACCTAAAGGGCCACTACCCTCTCTATGTACCACCCTACTACTTCCTGTGTCTATCTGTCTTCAGATCTCCAAAACCTCTATGGTTAATTTTGTTCAGTTAGTAGCTAGCTCTGCCCTCTGACTCAAAACAAACTTTATTGACAATCTTGGGAACGTCAGAATTTGATCAATATCACACAACATACAGGGCCATTCTCATTCAGATCACCGTACCAGGCTAAATATCACTTTCATATTTATCAGAAAATTTCTAGAGTTGAGTTTGAAAAGCATTTAGTCTCCACAGGCAATACTGCTTCAGCTATAACTCAAAATCAGCGAGTCTTCTTGTGGCTTATCACTATAAGTCTTGTGTGGTCTTGTCACGGACACAAGAAATGTCTCCAAAGTGGTACTAAACATGCCATCCTCCTTAAAGTCCAAAGTTTATCTCAGAGATAGTCCAGGAATTCAAAGCCCTGATCATCAGCAAGGCAGAGAATGTGGGACAATGAAGACAAACTCCCTGAGAGGCATGGTTGGACTGCGATGGCTGGTGGACTCCTGGCTGGCCGGAGAAGCTCAGAGACGATGTTCTCATGGCCACAAAGCCTTCTTTAAAGACCCCAAGCAGCGTGAGAAGAGAACTTTATTCTCCTTTCCTTTTTATGACAGGTCACACAAATGACAGAAACAAGGAATATGAGCTATTCTTTGGGTAGAGGGTCATCAATCAATTATAACAAAACTCCAGAGAGTCACACTTTGAAGAATCGATTCTAATAAATGTTCTCCTGACAATCCAAAATTACAAAGGAATAGACAAGAAAAGCTTTTCATCTTGCATCCTCGTTAGCTTTCTTTTCTTTTCTTCCTTCCTTTTTTTTTTGGTGGGGGGCATTTTCGAGGCAAGGCGTCTCTGTAGCTTTGGAGCCATCCTGGAACTAACTTGTAGACCAGGCTGACCTCGAACTCAGAGATCCCCCTGCCTCTGCCTCCCAAGTGCTGGGATTGAAGACATTCACCATCACTGCCCAGTGCATCCTCATTAGCTTTCTGTTGTTGTGGTAAAACACTATGACCAGAAGCAACCTTGATAAGAAAAGGGTCTGTCTGACTGCCAGATAGCAGTCCATCACTGAGGGAAACCATGGCAGGAACTCAAAACAGGAGCTTGAAGCAAGAACCAGAGGGATGGCGCACACCGTCTTGCTTCTGGGCTCCCTGCCAGTTATTTTTCTTACATAGCTCAGGCCCACTGGCCCAGGGATGACGGTGAGATGGACTCTGCTACCAGTTAATGAGAGAAGCGCCCTCACAGACCTGTCCATGGGCCAGCCCCATGAAGGCAATCCCTCTCTGCTGAGGCTCCCTCTTCCCAGGTGTGTCAAGCCAACAGCTGAAGCTCATTACGACAGTGGAAGCTCATTACGACACCTTTCTTTCTAAGTGGAGGTGAAAAAGAGACCTGGGAGAGCTTGCAGTTGTAAGAATTTCTACCAACCTGGCCTTTTGCTGTGTTTGGCTTCTGCTGTTGAGCCGTATCTCACTCTTTAGAGGCTGGACTCACTGTAGTCCTTGCTGGTTTCAAACCTGTAGTAACCCTCCTGCCCTCAAGCCTCCAAATATTGAGATGACAGATATGAGCCACCATGTCCTGCCCCATCTGCTCTGGATTTTGTGAGGTTTCCCACCTGAAGACGTGGGGTACGTAAGGTTCTCACAATGTAACAGCCATTACTGTCCTATAGAAGTTGAGGTTAGCCCTGAGAGACCCCCAAATCAGGTCTGCTAACTTTCCCACAAAGGAGGGGGTGGCCCCATTACCTGAGACCCCAGCCATCTCCTCTGCCTCCCTCACAGAAGTGTGTAACTCTGCTCCAGCTGGATGGGATTGGGAAGGTGACAGAGTGTGGGAAGGTAGCTGGAGAGGGGCCTCCATCTATGCAGCCGTGGGGATGTCGTCCATGTGGGTTGGGATTTCAGCGGTGTGGCCATCTGGGAGTCACTCACACTCCCCCATGCTCCCATAAGAAGCTGCATGAACTCAGAGTCAGGTGGAAGCCTTTGGTCCCATTGGCATCCTACCTGAGGTGAGCAGGCACACATTTGCCCCTCTCCAGGGACAGTTTAGGCAACAAGAGGTCTCAGCCTATCAGGATCCCTTCTTTGTCGCCAGAAACTGCAAGGTGGGAAAATTCCACTTCATCCCTTTGAGTGTTCCTGCTGGGTCTAAGATTAAACAGAGGTGACACAGATTAACAGGAGAAAAGTATAATACAAATTTCATGTGACACAGGAATCAAAAAAAAGAAGAAAAAAAAAAGAAAGAAAAGAAAAAAACCCTGAAGACCAAAAGAAACGTTTTGTAGGTCATTTATGCAATGTCTTCACCAAAAGTAAATAAGCAGGGGACGTGTGACCAGTGGTGGGGCAGGACAGTGGAAGGTCAGGGCAGCTTGCCAAGGCTTGTCTGCAGAACCCCTCCCCCCTCATCTGTGCAGAACCCTTCCCCTTTATCTGTGCAGAACCCCTCCCCCCTCACCTGTGCAGAACCCCTCCCACCTCATCTGTGCAGAACCCCTCTCCCTCATCCGTGCAGAACCCCTCCCCCTCATCTGTGCAGAACCCCTCCCCCTTTATCTGTGCAGAACCCCTCCCCCCTCATCTGTGCAGAACCCCTCCTCCTCATCTATGCAGAATCTCTCCCACCTCATCTGTGCAGAACCCCTTCCACCTCATCTATGCAGAACCCCTCCCACCTCATCTGTGCAGAACCCCTTCCACCTCAGCTTCCTTTCTCCAGGGCAGTGATGTCTTCTTCTCTAGGGTGGGAAGAACGTCTTACACATAGGACAACACCGGAAGGCCAGAGTGATTCTAAGTTGATTTTTAACTTTTAATGACTTATTATTATTATGAGTGTGAGGAGGCGGTGCTGCCACTGCGGACATCGAAGGGCACATTTACACACTTGTTTTTCCTCGCTCTCAGGTCTCCAGGCCTGCTCAGCTAGCCTCTTTACTTACTGCACCAGCTCTCTTGCTATTTTGGGTGTTAAAAAAGTTCTATGTATATTAAAAATACATACATATATGTATATAACTTAAAATATGTATAATTTAAAAAAATTGTATTATTTATTTTGAGACAGAGGCTCTCTGTGTAGCCTTGGCTATTCTGAAATTTTTCTCTGTAGATCAGGTTGGCCTCAGAGCTACAGAAATCCACCTGCCTCTGCCTACTGAGTGCTTGGGATTAAATGTGTGCACTACCTGGCATCATATATCTATATCTATCTATCTATATATATATAATTATATGTTAATATATATGATATCTCTACACATTATACACACACACACACACACACACACACAAGCACACACATTTGTAGTGAAACTTGGGGCTGGAGAGAGGTGGCTCAGCAGTTAAGAGCACTGATTACTCTTCCAGAGGATCTAGGTTCAATTCCTAGCACCCACGGGGTAACTCACAACCATCTTTAACTCCAGTTCCAGGAATTCCACTGACCCCTTCTGGCCTCTGTGGGCACTGCACACATATGGTACACCCCAACACACACACATATAAATAAAATAAATAAATAAATAAAGGAAATAATGAAAAACTAGAGTGAAAGTTGCAGAGAGACGGCTCACTGTGTAAAGACACCTGCCACCAAGCCACACAGCCTGGGTTTGGTCTCTGGGACACACACGATGGAGGCTTGACTGCTGCAAGCTGTCTTGTGACCTTCACACACGCACTCTTCCAACACACAAGCACACTCAAGGGCATAGTAAACAAAGGCAGAACAAAATGTGTGTGCAGGATTAGCTTTGGCAATAACGTCACTTGGCTCATGACGGTACGGACTAAAACAGACGCAGAAGGCATCAAGAAAAGCTTTGGTCTGAAGGGAGGCCAACATGGAGAAAATCTGTTTCTGAAAAGGTTAAGATATAGGGGCTGGAGGCATGGCTCTGTGGGCAGAGTACTGGGTACTCTGAGGACCTCCTCTGACAGCACAAGGACTCAGACGTCACCCGGACAGGTTTACACTTATGTTTGATGCCTCTGGAGATGGTTTCTCCATCACAAAGATTTGGTTGGTAGCACATGCCTTTAATCCTAACACTGGGCAACAGAGGCAGGAGGCAGGAGGCAGGAGGCAGGAGGCAGGAGGCAGGAGGCAGGAGGCAGTGAGATCACCGAGTTTGAGGCCAGCCTGGTCTATATAGTGAGTTCCATACCAGCCAGGGCTACATGGTGAGACAGTCCTTTAAAAAGGGATTTGGAATGGATGATGGGTCCACCACCCTTTTGGAAAAGCTGGAGAAGGGATATTGTGAATATACATTTTAAAAAAAATCATGAGAGAGAGAGAGAGAGAGAGAGAGAGAGAGAGAGAGAGAGAGAGAGAGATGGGTTCTAGGAACTGAACTCAGGTCACAGGGCGCTTAGTTGTTGGGCTACTCTGCGCCCGAACACGTTCTTTTCCAAGCAGCTTCACTGAGGAAAGAGCACACACAGGTGAGGGTCAAATGCTGGGGTTCCCAAGGCTCCCTGTGACTGAGCACTCTTGGAAGTCTTGGCCTCACAGGGGCGTATGGACCCCTAGTTTGGAGGCCACTGGGGCAGAGGAAGGAAAGGCTTATCTGCCTTGAGAAAATATTGCCACCTAGTGGTGACTCCTCAAGTCATAGACACAGGGACCGAAAGGCTCCCTTGACCTTTGGAAGGACTTCTGTTGGAAATCCATCTGTAGGTTCAGCTCCTTGTATCAGAACACCATCATTGAATGATATGTAACCCACTGTGTCTTTCTACATCACGTTACTCAATATTCTGGAAAAGTCCTCTGGGTCATGAGGCTATATCCCACGGATGAGGCCATGGGGGATAAGGGAGAGTTAATTAATCCACAATTATGTTTTTATTAATCATTAAATATCCACTTATTAAGCATTATTACCCAACTATCACACTCCTAGACGTCAAGCGTGGGCTTGAGTTATGGGTTAATTAAAGACAACTCTTCTCAAATCAATAATCATCTAATGGTACTGAATTATGAAAGGTGGAATCAGGAATTTTGATCAAACCACTGAAATGTGTCCATGCTCTTCCCAGACACCACGGGACAGTAAACACACATGTAAGGGTGTCTGGGTGACCCTGAGTCCTTGTAGGGTCAGAGGAGGTCAGCCCTGGAAGAAGCTGGGTTCCAAGGAAAATGACTCACCGGCTGAAAATGTCAGCTGAAAGAGGGCTTGCTCTTCCTGCCCCTCTGAGCCGGCTGCTCAACACCTGCTGCGGCTTGGAAAGCAGAGCGGGAGACTTGTTAAAGGGTAGTTATCGAGAAATCAAGTGGCCCCAGGCCCAGCGGATCCCTGGGGAGTCAGGTACCAGTACTAGTGAGGCTTAACATTTACGCCATCCTGTGCTGAGCCGCGGCAGCTGAGTTGGCCGTTCTGCGTGGCAGCATTATGGAATAGACAGCAGAAGCTCCAGCCGCGCTCCTCCGTCGCACAGTCTGCCGGCCTTCCCAGCCTCCTTTTCAGGACCTCCCTCACTGAGCAGGACATGCAGAAATGGGGAGGTGCTGTTTGATTTTTGCTTTTCTCTTTCTCGGACATTCCCCCATTCTTGCCTAATTCAAGCTGCTATAGTGGCTCTTGGTGGCCCTACTATGCACATGAATTCCTTCAGAATCCAGGTCAAATTCCTCCTTCCTTCCCCTCTCCCTCATTCATGCTATCCACAAGCTCTGCGCTGGTGTTCTATAGACAGGCGTGTCTCTCAGAGAGCCGACACTTCGGTTGTTCAGTACTCTGAAATGACACTTTTAGGAGCTGGACTTGGAGTCATCCACCCACACCACCATCCCAGTTCTTGGAAGGAAGAGGTGGTGGAACTCTGTGAATTTGAGGTCAGCTTGGTCTATATAGAGTTCTAGGCCAGCCATGGTTACATAGGAAGACCCTGCTTGCCCCCCCCCAAACAACCCCGCTCAATTTACCATTCCTCTCCCTGCTAGAATGCCCGCTCAATTTACCATTCCTCTCCCTGCTAGAATGCAAGGTTCATGAGAACAGGTGTCGTGTTGATTTATTGACTCAGACTTGCAGTGACGTAAGTGTTCAATAAATATTTGTGAATGAATCGAGTGAAACCTTCCTCACACGGCCACTCTTAATAAGCCCAGCCACACTGGCCCAGTTTTCCCAAACAGATTTCAACTGTTTCACTTGGCGGCTCAGCTCATGAGGCAGGGCTGCTACTGTCTTGGATGTTAAGCCGCATGCCCAGGGCCCACGCTTCTCTGGGACTGGAAGTGAGGTCTGGGTGAGGTGCACAAGGCTGGAACGTCTAAGTGATGGGGCCAAGCTGACTATGCCTTTAAGGGTCAACGACGGAAACAGCTTAGAAGAAAAATGATTACAACAGACTGAAATGCCCGACGTGTGTTGACCTAATAACATGATCTGGCAATGAAAACTCAGAGCTAACCTTGTAGAAGATGGGGGAGACCCAGCTTTTATTTTAAAAACAGGGTCTCTATCCATAGCTGGCCTGGAACTCCTTAGGTAGACCAGACTGGCCTCAAATCCAGAGATCCGACTGCCTCTGTCTCCCAAGTGCTGGGGTTAGCACAGTAAAGCCTGCTGGGTGTGCACATAGAAATTCGTTGTATGAGTGTTTATTTAATGGGTTAAAAGTTTTCAATAATAAGTTAGAATGAAAGCATTAATAGAAAAGGGGGAAAAAAGCAGTTTTTTCAATAAATCAGACTCAAAGTTGAGGCCTAAATCTCAGGAGGCATGTTTCCAAGAACGTAAATCTGACATCCAGTGGCTGAATCTTGACGGTTTGAGGCTTGCGAAAGGAGTCACCCCCCCTTTGACCGTGCTGAATTGCACAGTGTGTAAAGAGCCCCAGGCTTTGTCCTGCTCCACTACATGGATCAACACGGCAGAAATAGGCTAAAAAAAACGGGCTTGGTCCATTGTGGGACGCTCCTGTACAACTTGATTTCCAAGAAGAAATTTGGATTCAGGGCAGTATTTTTTACCCAGGCCTAAAAAAAACAAAACAAAACAAAATAAAAACCCTTTTGGCTCCAGTTCTGGCACACTCTCCAAACAGCACCAGAGCTCCCGAGAGCAATTGGATTTTTATTGAATGGAGCAAAGAATGCAATTATCCAGCGTAGCGCAGATGCTATCCAGTGGGACTTTCTGCGATGATGGAGGAGCTGCGTACTCAGTGTTCAGTGCGGCAGCCAACAGCCGCGCGCGGCTACCCACGTAAAATGTGTGAGCGCAATTAAGGACCAGAGCGCCTACAGTGCCAGAGTTCAGGGGAGGCGGAGCAACCTGAGCCCAAGGCCGCTGTTGGCTACGCAGCAAACACAAAGCAAACTTGAGCCCCCATGGGCCTCTGTTTCGGGAACAACTGCATTTTAAGTTTCATTTCATTTTAATTAAAAAAAAAATTGTTGTCGTTTTGAGACAGGGTCTCACTTTATAGCCTTGACTGCTCTGGAACTAACTCTGTAGACCAGGCTGGCCTTAAATTCAGAGATCCGCCTGCCTCTGCCTCCTGAGTGCTGAGATTAAAGGGTTTTGCCACATGCCTGGCTTTCTCCACACTGATTTTGGTTTTGGTAGCGCTCTCTCTCTCTCTCTCTCCTTCTCTCTCCCTTCCTCCCTCCCTCTCCCTCTCTCTTCTCTTTTCCTCTTTCCCTCTCCACCCCCTCTCTGTGTTCGCCTACACACCCATAGGCAGTTATTCTTGTGTGTGAATGTGGAGGTGCGTGTGGCATAGCTCGTATGTGGAGGCATGTGTGGCATAGCTCGTATGTGGAGCTCAGATGACAACTTTGTGTGTCCTCACTTTCCATCTTGTTTAAGACAAGGTCTTTTGAGCTTCCAGGTCTCTCTGTCTCTACCTGCCATCTTCCCTGAAAGGAACTACTGATGTGTGTGCTCCGTATGCGGGTTCTGGGGATTTGAACTCAGGTCTTTACACTTGCATATCAAATACTTTTCCCACGGGCTCATCTCCACAGCTCCAATCTTAGTTGATGTTCGTATTCCTAGTTCACCACCTTATTTCAACAAGCAAATCCAACCCCTTCAAACAAGGCTTGTCAGGGTTTCCCCGTGTTGTAGGAAGTGGTTATCTAGTGCATACATGGCTTCCCCACCCCCTCGCTTTTCCCTCCTCTTTCTCCTTCCTCCCTCTGTTTCCTCTCATACTAGGGACAAGTCAAGGCTCCATGCCGACCATCACCCTATTGAATTACATCTCTTACCTATTTGTTTATTTTGTAGGTTTTTTTTTTTTTTGAGACAAAATTTCACTTTGTAGCCCAGGCTGTCCTGGAACTCAGTATATAACACAAACTAACCTCAATTTTGCAATGCTTCTTCTGCCTCGGGCTCCTGGGTGTTGGGTCTACAGGCACGAACCACTGCCCCTGGCCAGTCACAAACTCCAGAGTTTTTCTTTTGGTTTTGGTTTTGAGACAGAGACTCTGTCTTCGTCACTCTTCCGTTGCTGTGAGAAGACACCATGACCAAGGCAAATCTCATAAAAGCATTTAATTAGGGACTTGCTTATAGCCTCAGAGGTTTAGTCTATTATCAACATGGCAGGGAGCATGGTGCCAAGCATACAGGCGGGCACGGTGCCGGAGAAGTGACTGAGAATTCTACATCCTGATCCACAAGCAGCAGGAAGAGACACTGGGCCTGGCCCAAGATCACCCCAAGCGACACACTACCTCCAACCAGGCCACGCCTCCTAACCTTCTCAAGTAGTGCCACTTCCTGGTGAGTGAGCATTTGGAAAATGAGGCTGTGGGGCGATTCTTATTCCAACCACCTCAGTCTTGATCTATAGCCCAGGTGAACCTTAAACTCAGGACAGTCCTCCTATGCCCCGCTTTCTAGATTTGTTCCTGAACTGAAGCTAGGAGGAAGCGGGAACAGGAACCTCATCCTGGCCGGAAGCTGCAAGCAGCTGGGTTAGAGAGCAGTTGTCACCTTGGGAGGAAGTGAGGCTGAGAGGTTCTTCCCTGCAGAGACCTGAAGACAGAGGGGACAGGAACTCTTGATGGCAGTGTGTGTCACCTCTTCCCTATTGGAGGCGTGGTTATTTGTGCCAATGCATTTTCTCCGCTTTGTTTGGTTTTTTGCTGTTGGGGACCAAATGGGGCCTGGGTGAGCGCCAGGCTGGAGTTGTGTTGTAGCTCATGCTTGGCCCTGCCGAAAGAGTCCGTAAATAAATACACTTTTAAGAACGAACCGTTAACTTAGTACTAGAAGTGGGACAACCAATTGAATAATTAACAAATTACAATTTTGCCTGGCACGGTAGCACATTCTTGGATTCCTAGCCCTCAGGGATCTGAGGATGACTTGACATGATTTCAAACCCAGCCAGGGCTACATAACAAGTCCTGGCCAGGCTAGCATTCATAGCCAAAAGGAAAAAAAATTAAAGGAGAGAGGAAAATTACAAGATTAATAATAAAAATCCAAGGTCTGAGAGGATCTCTAAGGGCTCTCTGGACGCTCACCTTGATAAGACGCTCGGTGTGACCGTGGGTACACTAGAACCTCTCGATGCCTAGGCTTCTTGCCCATCCTCCCTTCCTCTGTGAGAACCCATATCACACCCATTTGAAACAAACAGCACAGCCAGCCGCTGTGTTCCCCTCTTTTACCCGTGTGTTCTGAATGGGCCACAACCAGGGTTCCCTCAAAGGGAAACAGGGCAGGCAGGAGTGGCTAATGGCTGTCACCCTGTCACTGTGGGCAGAGACTGGCAAATGTGGCGCCTAAGCACACTTTTTCTAAAACGTAAAAACCATTTCACTTTGTTTCCAAAATCACAGAAGTGTTCCTTCCCTTCCACTCAGATTCTTGCTCCCAGGAGCCTAAATTAGGAGTTAATTAAGAGACAATCAAAGCTATATTCTCCCAACTGTTCATTGGTGTTAAATTCAATACCAAGGAAGGAAAAAAAATCAAACTGAGTACTTTGCAGTTGAGAAACAGTTAAGTAGATTGTGTTATATTAATATTTTAGTGTTATTAAACACAACCATTGTGTGCCCTGTGGAAAATGCAAGGTAATGATGATAAAAACACAGAATATTTAACTCTATGTGATTGTGCAGTCATTTCCTTAAGGTGAAATAGTTCATCTTGGGGTGGTGATGGGGGTGGCTAATAAAACTTGGGAAACCCAAAGCTCAGAAAGCTGGGAAAGTTCATGAGTTCAGAGCCTCCTCTCCCTAAGCTTCCTCCTTAGCCTCCCTCCCCTCCCCAATCTCTGAGTTCTATAAGTGTGTACATTGCTGGCAGGGGACTCTTTGGTGGAACTAACTGCCTGCAAATTGGGTAAAGAGAACAGGGGTGGGTGCGATTTATCCAGTTGTCGCCTGTGTTAGAGACAAGAATATAAGGGGCCTTGGCTGTAATTAGAGAGGCAGCCAGGAACTGAAACCCCAACATCTCCCCATATATGCACACAGCTTTCAGCAGCAGCAGAATGGGGTCAAAGAGTTCACACACACACACACACACACACGCGCACCATCCTGGTACAAACTGTTCAACCTCTTGAACCATGCAGTGAAAGGAGAAGACTGACTCCCAGAAGTCCTCTGGCCTCCATACACGTGCTGTGGTCTGCATGTCACATGTATGTGCATGCACACACACAGTGTAAAGGTTTAAGTAAAACGCTGCATGTCCCCAAGTGGCTGCAGGTCCCCGAGCAGTGGCAGGCAGTGGGCAGTGGATCCCTAGACCACAACCACAAAAGCAGCTGGGTCCCAGGCAGGAAGCTGCAAGGTAGGTGAGAGACTGAGACGGAAAGGCACGCCATGCAGAGTGAAGTTGGATATTTATTTAGTGGGTTATGGAAGGGAAGGGGAGGAGGGGAAGAGGAGAGAGAGAAAGAGAGAGAGAGAAAGAGAGAGAGAGAGAGAGAGAGAGAGAGAGAGGAACGGATTCAGGCTGGAAGCTGAAGATCAGCTTGCCTTGGTGGACAGGGAAGGGTGTGGGCGTGGCTTGTCTCTTAAAGGGACAGGACAGACCATTACACACAGGACATTGAAAACAAACCCTTTCTGTTTGCTTACCTTCATAGCTCACCTTACTTGTGGAGTGGGAAGCAAGACAAGAACCTGACAGGAGAATTGGCTGTCTCAGTAATGTCGACTTTCCCATGGTAAAAGTTGCTGTTGAATCAGCCATGACTCTGTAAGCCTTCACTCCTAGGCTGTCAGCAGCCTCAGTGAACTCATTGGCGCCTGGAGGAAACGGGTGAAATGGCGTCTTTAGTCTGACATCGGTGCCCTCCTGTGCTCACATTACCCCACAAAAGGCCATAACACTGCCAGTGAGCACAAACCACAAACAGGCCCACAAAACACAGAGAGCAAGGAAGATGTAGTCAGTTTGACAGGACAGTAGCATGGGGCTTGACCTGGCTTAAACGTAAAGGTGAGAATATGGCTGGAGATGTGGCTTAGTGATGTCTTGCTCATCTAGCATGTGATCCCCCCAACACTGAACTAACTGTGGAGGCCCAAAAATGTGAGCCTATTTCCACACTGACCAAAGGTCAGAGAGTTGGAACTTACCTCTAGTCCTTCAAGGCTATTGTCTTTCTACCTCAAACAAAGGTCCCACCTAGATTCAGATTAGAGAGTTCTGCACTCTCAAGGTTATTGTCAACAGGTGTAGCTAATAGCCAGACCTTGTATTTCAGGAATAGAGAAGTAGATACGTTTCTACCTCAAACAAAAGTCTAAGGATCCAGCTAAGTTCCTGTTCCCTTAAGGAAATAACACTGGATTCCATCCAGGGAGTGGTTTGTTTACAGAATGTTTTGGTCTAGGGTGTGAGCATGACTTGTTTTGTTCTAGCAGCAGAATGTTTAACTATGGACTTAGCCTGCAACCTTCACCTGGTTTGTTCATTGTTAATGCAGTTTTTTGTCTTACTCCTACCTCTTTGGGTCAGGGGTATTTTAAACAATTGGAAATTAAACACAGAAAATTTCAGTATTCACTGGAAATAGCTAATACTAATTAGTACTCCAGGTACTAGTCTATGTTTTTCTGTCTCATTATTTTTGCATCTTTGTATTCTTTACTAATCTTTCTAAACTCCAATGTCCCTACCTTGGCACGTGGTATTTTTGTCAAGGCTAGTCCTCAACAGCAAACACCTATCAGAGAAAGGTATTGGCAAAACTAACCATGCCTTCAATAGGAAAGAGGTGGCACTGGCTTTAGGGACATCTCCAAAGAAGGACACACATCACCATCAAGATTTGCTGTTCTCTCTGCTTCCCATCTCTGCAGGGAAGCCTCTCTCAGCCTCACTTCCTCCGGAGGTGACAACTACTCTCTAGCTCAGCTGCTTGTAGCTTCAGACTAGGATGAGGGTACCAGCTTCCTTCTGGCTTCAAGTTAAGGATAATCACAGGGAAAGGATATGATTGGCCAGATATGGGTCATGTGCTCATCCTTGGACTGCGAGTGGCAAAGGCATGAGGCTTGGTATCCATCCTTCATCTAATCAAGTGATCTGGGCCAATAAAAAAAGACAGTTGGAGTCGGCAAAATGGTTCTGTGGGGAAAGGCTCCTGCCACCAAGCCTGATGACTGAGTTCAATCCTTAGGATTCACATGGTGGAAGAAGAGAACGGGCTCTTATAAGCTGACCTCCACACGCACACCACTGTGGTAAACATGCAAACATGTAAACACATACACACAAACAGGAGAAATCTATATTCATTATACTCTCTTCAAGCTTTCTGAGCTGAGGTCTGTGTCCTTTATGTTCAATTCTATATAATAGCTGTTGCAAGAAGAGGCTGCTTGTTCATTCTAGCTACCCGGCTAGCTTAGCCCCAAAATAACCACACAGAAACTGTATTAATTAAAACATTGCTTGACCCATTAGCTCTAGTTTCTTATTGGCTAATTCTTACATCTTAATTTAACCCATTTCTATTAATCTGTGTATCGCCATGTGGCAGAGGCTTACTGGGTAAAACTCCCAGCGTCTGTCTCAAGCGGATCCATGGTGTCTTTCTGTCTCTGCTTTCTTCCTCCCAGAATTCAGTTCCGTCTTCCCCGCCTACCTAAGTTCTGCCCTATCAACAGGCCAGGACAGTTTCTTTATTCATTAACCAATGAAAGCAACACATAGCCAGAAGGACCTCCTACACCATTTCTCCTTTTCTGTTTAAACAAAAAGGAAGGCTTTAACTTTAAAATAGCAAAACTACATATAACAAAACAGGTATCAAGCAATAACTACAGTTACAATATTTATATCTACTTTATCTCTTATCATAACTAAGGAAAACTATAACAATAAAATAGCATCATCAAAAGTAGTACCTGACACATGTATATGTCAAATGAATAGCCAAATGAATCAACACAGCTAGATGAATTATATTAATTGTGTTTCCTCTCTCTTTCTCTTTCTTTCTTTTTGGTTTTTCAAGACAGGGTTTCTCTGTGTAGCCCTTGCTGTCCTGGACCTCACTGTAGACCAGGCCAGCCTTGAACTCACAGAGATCTGTCTGCCTCTGCCTCCCAAGTTCTGGGATTAAAGACATGTGCCATTATTGCCCAACCTTCTTTATTTTTTTTTTAAACAGAATCACTTGGAGGGGGGAGGAAGGGAGGGAAGTGGAGAAAAATATATAGTTCAGTAAAAATAGTTAAAGTATCAGGATTACCAGCATATACCACCATGACTGATCTGTGTTAGGGTTACAGGCATAGACCACTACGCCTGACCTGTTTTATTCTGTAATCAGTAATATTGTGTGTACAATATTTGGGCGTATTGTGCCATGATGGGCATATAGAGGCCTGAGGACAGCTTTGGGTATGAAAGTCAAGTCCTCAGGCCTATTCAGCGAGTGCCTTTCCTTGACAAGTCATCTCCTCGATGACAAACATCGCTGGCACATGTTTTTAGACTGACCCAGTGGTGAAACCCCTTCTCTGAAGAAAAGTAAACCTTCAAAGGTTCACCACTGGGAAACAGTGGATTTGGTAATTCACTTATTCTGCGGGAGAAGAAAGCCGCCCTGTGTTCTTCGCTAAGCACCTTCCTTCAGCATTTGTTGGAAGAACTGCCACAGCCTCTGAACGGTTGGGAGGAACTCGAGAGTCTGAGACTCTAAGGGCATCTTGCTGATGATAACAGCCAGATCTGTAGAGGCTTAATAGTCCTTGTTAGTTTTCTCTTGAAAACCCTTCACTGTGTGTCGCTGAACAGTTTCATAAATCATCAATGGCTTTAGAAATGGAGTGACGTGGCACGCCTGGCGTCCCAGCACTCAGGAAGCTGAGGCAGGAGGCTCAAGAACTCTAGGCCAGCCTGGGCTATCTAGAGAGCACCTGCCTCCACCCAGACCAAATCGTGCTTTAGAAGACATCTCTAAATAGTTCTTAGGAAAATCTGAGAGCACATCCTTGGTGCTGACATACACGGCTTTAAATAGAGGCATCTTTATTCTTTCCTGTGACCGACACATCCAAACAAAAAGACTAATGAATTCATAGAGGCTTTCTCTGACTGTACAAGTGAGAAGTTAGTCAGGCGTTTAGTCACTCTGGGTACAAGGAGCTTCCAGATTAGAAATCTAGACGAGCTGAGATCTTGGTTTTAATTACACCTCTGCTCCCGAGCGTTCTGATCTTCAGGAACTTTCTAAGCAGGGACTGCTTGCTGAAAGCAGGAGGACTGAACGGAAAAGGCTGGAATGTTCTTCCGGCTGGGCTAGTCCATGGTGCTTATCCAGAAGCACTTCTAGCATCTACACATGGCATGAGGGATGCTCAACAGGAAGAGCTGGTTAATGTGTTCATTGCAGTGGCTAGTACAGATGCTCAAACAAGGTTCAAACTCCAAGAACTTAAATCATGGTTGTCCTTCAGCGGAATGACTCAAAGCTCGCCCAGGGTTGAGTAAAGTACCCCGAGGCTCCATATGCCCATTAGAAGGAAACTAAAACCGGTGAGGATGCCTTGAAATTAGCCTGAGTCACCCTTAGCAACTGCTGCTTACAGCAGGGACCCACTTGACCTTAGCTGGAGTCTCCTAAACCCCCAGTGCTCAATTTCCCTTCCTATGGTTCCCAGTATATTTATCTGGTAAAATTAAGTACTGTGTAACAGATGGATGAGACCAGTTTGACAGGAGCGAGAGGAAGCCAATCGTTCAAGGTCTCTGAAGTCCTGACACCAGCAAGCAGAGGCTGAAATCCTTTCTGGATGTTTGCTTTTCTTTTCCTTCACGGTTCCAGTTTTCTTTTCCCGAACTTGTCTCTTCAGAATTCGCATGTATAGATGCTCCTAAACAACACAAGGACAATACTAGACTGTGAGAAAGGTCACAGTCCTTGCTGCCAACAGACACAGCCCTGCAGACTGCATTAGTGGAAATTTACAAACGATAAAGGTGCACTGTCACTTTAAGAGCCGCCCCCACTTAGGGACTTCAAACAGAGGAGCAACCCTTGTAGCAAAGAAGGGCTCAATTCTTTACCTTTCTGGAAAGGGCATTATTGATCAAGCCTGTTTAAAGTTAGTAGTTAATTCTACACACTGCTGCGGTTCACTTTCGAGAGCACGGACATTTCAATACTTCTAAGTTGTTGTCGGACCTCATTTTCACTGCTATGAAATCCCAGCTATGCTTATTAGCCTAAGCCCTACCTGTGGAAGCTTAAAATTCTCAGAATTGGTTCAGTTTTTCTTCTGATTATGAGATTTAGTGTGTGTGTTGTGGAAAACACAAATCTAATGACTGTTTTGCAAAGATGTAGGCAAAGGGTCATGACAACAATTCACCACTTAGCACAACCCTAAACAAACCTCCAGAGAGGCTTAGTGACGCAATGAGCAATGATTCCGGCTCAGTGTCAGCGAATAAACACCAGGCAGCTACAGACATGTTTAATTAATTCCTGCACTCGCCTCAGATACAAATTAGCAAAAAGTAGCATTTTGTGTCTTGGAGGTAATTGCTCACGTGGCTGGGGGCAGAGCTTCAGCTGTATAATTTCAGCAAGGATTTACACATAGAACCTAAAAGGCTGAATACATATTTGGAAATGAACATTTTATTATACAGAAAAAGCAAGATTCAGAGTAAATACTGGCAAAGGAGGCACAAGCAACAGTAGAAACCATATCACTCCAGGGCAAGGAACAAACATTTCTCCCCCACCCCCACCCCCACCCCCACCACCAAGGGTGACAACTGAATCCAGGTGGGAGAAGAGCTTCACAGGGTACCACTGGGGCACCCTGGGAACATGGTATCTTAGTTAGGGTTTTTATTGCTTTGAAGAGACACCATGACCCAGCAACTCTTAAAAAGAAAACATTTAGTTAGGGTGGCTTTGCTTACAGTTTCAGAGGTTCAGTCTATAGTCATCATGGTGGGGAGCATAGTAGCTTTCAGGCAGACAGGGTGCTAGAGAAGGAGCTGAGAGGTCTCCTTCTGGATCCACAGAGAGAGAGAGAGAGAGAGAGAGAGAGAGAGAGAGAGAGAGAGAGAAACACATTGGGCCCCGACTTGGGCTTTTGAAACCTCAAAGCCCACCTTTAGTGGCACACTTCCAATAAGGCCACACCTACTCCAACAAGGACACACCTCCTAATCCTTCTCAAATTGTGCTACTCCCGGATGACTAAGCATTCACATATATGAGCCTATGGGGGTCATTCTTATTCAAACCAGCACAGATGGTAGAGAATCAGACCCCTGGACCTACTAAACAAAAACCTGACTGACACCTAGCAGCCTGTTCGGATAAGAGTGGAACCAGGTGAAGATACCTGCTGAAGCTGAAGACTCTACTTCAGCAGCGAGTGTGGGAAAAAACAGACAGTCTTCTCTTTGTTTGTTTGAATTAGGGTCTCACTTTGTATCCCAGCTAGACTGGAACTCCCTGTGTAGTCCAGGCTGGCCTCAACCAACCTGTGATCCTCCTGCATCAGCCTCCAGAGTAGGGAATTTTGCCATATTTGGCAGGACAGTCCGTGAACCCGAATGACAGAGTAGAGGTCTGAGCCACCACACCATCTAGTTTTCATTCTTGTGTCTTCAGGTTTTTTTTAAATGTTGAAACATATACACATACACACAATTACAAACATTACATACACATACACTTACAAACATTAAATACCATGAAAAGAGGTGAAAATATGGAGTAGAATGTGTCTTGTGTAGCAGAGATGACCTTGAATTCTGATTCTCTTGCCTCTACTTTCTGAGGTCGGCGATTACAGAATGTTCTACCACATCTGGATTATGTGGTACCCAGGGCTTTGGGCATCAGGATGAGCAGCCTATCAGTGGAGCTAAACCTCCACTCAGAACGTCAGCCTTTTCTCTTTTGCAACCCCAGAAGTAATCAGTATTTGGGCAAACGGGTATTTCTATAATTGGGGTTGCTAAACTGCTTTCTAAAGCTTGCGTCTTGTAAGACCTGCTAATTGTGCTGCGGTTGCTCTTTCTCCCACATATACGCCAGTACTGAGTATTCTCACTGTTGTAAATCCTTGCCAATCTCATAGACGAGAACACTTCATTCCCTAGACTTTTCCCATTTTGTTATGACCTTGATTCTTCCCCAGCAGCCAGGGCACTGATGCTCTCCAATCTACCCGCAATGTGCAGGCCAAAGGAGCACTCTGTGCTGTACCCTCAAACTCTTTTTTGTTTGTTTTTTATGACAGGGTTTCTCTGTGTAGCCCTGTCTGTCCTGGAACTCACTCTGTAGACCAGGCTGGCCTTGAACTCACAGATCTGCCTGTCTCTGCCTTCCAAGTCCTGCGATTAAAAGTGTGTGCCCCCACTACCAGGCCCTAATGCTGCCTTTAAAGAGAAAACTCGTGGCTTCATTTCTGTGCTTTAGGACCATAGTTCTTATAACAATACAGAGAAAAGATTGGCAGAATAAGTAGTGAATTCATCATGTAGCCAGAAAAACCATTCTAACATTCCAGGCAAGACGTGACCAGAGCTTTATTTAGTGCTGGGGGTGTGTGCACAAACAGGAGTGGATGTGGGGCAATAAAATTATGGAAATGAGAAAACTGGTATCAAGAAGGTGAAGGCAATGAAGCCCTAAAGATTGATCTCTGGCATGGATAGTTGAGTGACTGCTGCAAATTCATGTGGCCATGATGAGCCTGCCTTCTACCATACCTAGGGCCTTGGTCTCATTCTTTCTTGCTCCCACCACCACAGTGCTTGGCAGTGAGCTGTGTTTTCTCTTTCCACATTGTTGTGTGAGGTGTGTGTGTGTGTGTGCGTATGTGTGTGCATGTGTGCGTGTAGAGGGTGCATGTCACAGGACATGTGTGGAAGTCAGAGGACAACCTGTGAGAGTTGGTTCTCGTCTTCCACCATGTGTGTCCCTGGATGAAATTTGGATGATCAGGCTAGACCTTCACCCCCTCAGCTACCACAGAGGCCCCAGCGTTGCCAACTTTGCATGATTTCTACTTTCAAGGGGAGTCTTCAGCCTAGAGCCTGTTCAAGATGCTCCCTCTTTTATAACCTCTCTTGCTTCTGGTCCCCACTCCTCCCAATGACAGTGCTAGTCTCCTCTCCCCCACCCAATGACAGTCCTAGCCACCACCCCTCCTCATGACAGCCCTAGTCCCCACCCCTCCCCATGACATCCTTAGTCCCCACCTCTCCCAATGACAGCCCTAGTCCCCACCCCTCCCAATGACAGCTCTAGCCCCCACTCCTCCCCATGACAGCCCTAGTCCCCCTCCCCTTCCAATGACAGCCCTAGTCCCCACCCCTCCCAATAACAGCTCTAGCCCCCACCTCTCCCAATGACAGCTCTAGCCCCCACCTCTCCCAATGACAGCCCTAGTCCCCACCCCTCCCAATGACAGCTCTAGCCCCCACCTCTCCCAATGACAGCCCTAGTCCCCACCCCTCCCTATGACAGCCCTAGTCCCCACCCCTTCCCCATGACAGCCCTAGTCCCCCTCCCCCTCCCCATGACAGCTCATGTAGCCAAGGCATAAGCCAATATATAGCTGAACTTGGGTCCTCCTTGATACTCTCTGGAATGTGCACCATCATGCCTGGTTTAATCCACTTTTTCTTTAACAGTCACTCATCACGGATTAATTAATTCACTTATTTAATGTTTATTGAGAGTTTTGAACACACCAGGCACAATTCTAGAGGCTGAAAAGAAAAACCAGCAAATAAGAACAATAATCTCTCTCCTTTTCGAAGTCCAGCTTCTCCAGTACTTGCTGATATTTCTTCGGACAACATTCTGCTCTCATCATTCCCTGGGATTTTCCTTCAGAAGGTTGACACCGGTTTTAATGATGTCAACCCTGAAAGTCCTTTCTTGGTGTCTTTGACCTCCATGGTCTTGACCTGTCTCTTTTCTTAGCTCCCTTTACCCTGAACACCTTCATCTCTGGTTTTCTTTCTTTTTTAAAAATTTTTTATACATTTTTTATTGATATTTATTGAGCTCTACATTTTTCTCTGCTCCCCTCCCTGCCTCTCCCCTTCCCCCTTCAATCCTCCCCGCAAGGTCCCCATGCTCCCAATTTACTCAGGAGATCTTGTCTTTTTCTACTTTCTACTTCCCATGTAGATTAGATCTATGTAAGTCTCTCTTAGTGTACACATTGTTGTCTAAGTTCTCTGGGATTGTGGTTTGTAGGCTGGTTTTCTTTGCTTTATGTTTAAAAACCACCTATGAGTGAGTACATGTGATAATTGTCTTTCTGTGTCTGGGTTACCTCACTCAAAATGATATTTTCTAGCTCCATCCATTTTCTTGCAAAATTCAAGCTGTCGTTATTTTTTTCTGCTGTGTAGTACTCCATTGTGTAAATGTACCACATTTTCCTTATCCATTCTTCAGTCAAGAGGCATTTAGGTTGTTTCCAGATTCTGGCTATGACAAACAAAGCAGCAATGAACATAGTTGAGCACATGTCCTTGTGGCACAATTGAGCATCCTTTGGATATATACCCAAAAGTGATATTCCTGGGTCTTGAGGAAGGTTGTTTCCTAATTTTCTGAGAAATTGCCACACTGACATCCAAAGGGGTTGTACCAGCTTGCATTCCCACCAGCAATGCAGGAGTGTTCCCTTTTCCCCACAACCTCTCCAGCATAAATTGTCATCAGTGTTTTTGATCTTGGCCATTCTTACAGGTGTAAGATGGAATCTCAGAGTTGTTTTGATTTGCATTTCTCTGATGTCTAAGGATGTTGAATATTTCCTTAAGTGTCTTTCAGCCATTGTAGATTCCTCTGTTGAGAGTTCTCTGTTTAGGTCTGTACTCCATTTTTTTTTATTGGATTATGTGATCTTTTGGTGTCCAATTTCTTGAGTTCTTTGTATATTTTGGAGATCAGACATGTCTGATGTGGGGTTAGTGAAGATCTTTTCCCATTCTGTAGGCTGTTGTTTTATCTTGTTGACCATGTCTTTTGTTTTAGAGACGCTTTTCAGTTTCAGGAGTTTATTAATTGTTTCTCTCAGTGTCCGTGCTTCTGGGGTTCTATTTAGGAAGTGGTTCCCAGTGCCAATGTGTTCAAGTGTATTTCCTACTTTTTCTTCTATAAGGTTCAGTGAGGCTGGCTTTATGTTGAGGTCTTTGATCCATTTGGACTTGAGTTTTGTGCATGGTGATAGATATGGGTCTATTTTCATTTTTCTACATGATATCCAGTTATGCCATCATCACTTGTTAAATATGCTTTCTTTTTCCGTTTGATATTTTTTGCTTTTTTATCAAAGATCAGGTGTTTGAAGATGTGTGGATTGATATCCTGGTCTTCTATTCGGTTCCATTGGTCCTCCTGTCTGTTCTTATGCCAGTACCAGGCTGTTTTCAGTACTGTAGCTCTGTAGTTGAGTTTGAAATCAGGGATTGTGATGCCTCCAGAAGTTCTTTTATTGTACAGGATTGTTTTGGCTATCCTGGGATTTCTTCCTTTTCCATATGAAGTTGAGTACTGTTCTTTCGAGGTCTTTGAAGAATTTTGCTGGGATTTTGCTGGGTATTGCGTTGAATGGTTTCCCTTCTTATAGCCTGAAAGTTACCACTTTTCTTCATTCCCTGCCTTTTCTTCATTTTCCCAAACACTAGCTCTCAGCTATGCAATACTAATTTGTATTGCAGTTATTTGGGTGTACATATTAATTAGTATACCGCTTTGTTTTCTGAAGTGTGTTCCACAGAACAGATACGCTTTGGGTCATTTCCAGATGTTATATAAAGTTTCAGAAGGTTCTGTGGCCATATGGTCTTGGGAAATGGGTAAACACTGGGCTTGTCTATATCAGAACATCTAAGAGAAATAAAGATGCCATTGAGAATTAAGTACTGCCTTGGAAGAAATGATATAGTCTGGAAAGTAGACTGTGACCTGCTCTAAGTTATATGAAACTGACTTTCCAGCTTTTCCTGGCTGTTGGGGCTAGTTTACCTTGACATAAACTAGAGTCACTGGCGAGGAGGGAGCCTCAATAGAGAAAATGCCTCCATAATATCAGGCTGTAGGCAAGCCTGTGAAGCATCTTCTTAATTAGTGATGATGGGGAAGAATCCAGTACATTGTGGGTGGAGCCATCCCTGGGCTGGTGGTCCTGAGGTGGTGCTGGAGAATTGTCTGTATTCTGTCAATCATGTTTTAAATAAACGCTGATTGGCCAGGCAGGAAGTGTAGGTGGGTCCACCAGACAGGAAGTAGAGGCAGGGCAATGAGAACAGGAGTATTCTGGGAAGCAGGAAGCTCCCTCCCAGTTCTACCCAGATCACCAAAGAAGCAAGATGTGAGCTGCCCTGCTGAGAAAGGTACTGAGCCATGTGGCTAACATAGATAAGAACAATGGGTTAATATAAGCTACAAGAGCTAATAAGTAACCTGAGCTAATGGGCTAATGGGCCAATCAGTTTTATAACTTATGGAGATGTGTGTGTGTGTGTGTGTGTGTGTATGTGTGTAGTGTATGTATATGTATATATTTGTATATATTGTACAATTTTATATATGTTATACATAAACATACACACATATACATACAAAAATTAAAAAGAAAAACTATTCATAAACAAAAGCCTAGAAGCTAGAAAGATGATTCATTGGATATGAGCACTGGCTACTCTTTCAGGGCACCCACATGGTAGCTCACAATCATTTCTAATTCCATCCCCAGAGGTTCTGTGGGCATGAGGCATACCCATGGCATGTAGAAAAAACACCCACACAGGTAAATTTATTTATTTATTTATTTAAGGCAGGGCTTCTCTGTGTAACCACCCTGGCTGTCCTGGAACTCCATCTACAGATCATCTGCCTGTCTCTGCCTCCTCCTAGTGCTGGGATTAAAGGCATGCGCTGCCACCACCCAGTGATACTTTTTTTTAAAAAAAAAAAAGAAAGCCTGGGCCTAGATAGCTTCCTAGTTAAATTTAACAAAGTTACAATTAGGCACTCTCCAACACAATGGAAATGCATAACCACTGGGTCAGAAATGGACTGCTGAAGGCCAAGGGAGGACAGGGCTGGGAGGGGCAAATGGGAGAGATGTTTCTGGGTCACCTGTCCACCTACATTCCTATTGGGCTAGAACAAAGTTGGTTCTGGATCTGCTGGACATGGGCTCTGTGACACTTGTTGTCTAATCAGACATTGTACTGCTGTGTGGTGTGTATGTGTGTGGTGTGTGTCTCTGTGTGTGGTGTGTATCTGTGGTGTATGTGTGGTGTGTGTGTGTGTGTGTGTGTGTGTGTGTGTGTGTGTGTGTATTTGGTATAGGGAACTGAATAGAAGGCCTCATGCTTGCTAAACACGAACCCTACCTAACATCACCCCCTTCTCACCTCTCCTCTTTTGCCTTCTCCCTTTTCTTCTTGCTGTGTGGACCAGGCTGGTGTAATCTCCCTGCCTCCTCTTCTCACCTGGGATCACAACTATTCCTGGTCCCCAGTCCTTTTCTACTTCATTTTGAGACAGTCTCTTTGTTGACTAGGTTGGCCTTAAACTTGTGATCCTCCTGCCTTAGCCCCCTGAGCAGCTGGAATTATAGGTGCAATGGTTGCCATGTAAACCAACGGATGTCTGAAGACAAAAGCAATGCAGTCATACCTTAGCGAAACCTAACTCAAACTGCATGCTGGATGTAAATATATGTTAAACATTTATGAATAAAATGAGAGAAATTTTTTGGATCTAAGGTGGGAGGGACAAAGACTTCGAAAGTCAGTTCATTAAAGGAAAAAACATAAACTGTAGTTCATCAAAGCTGAAATGCTACTCTGTAGAAAGTGTTTTGAAGTTAGAAAAACAAGTTACATATTGGGAGAAAATATTTGTAAACCACGTATTACAGAAGAGAATAGTATCTGGGATATATCAAGAATGTTCAAAACTCAAGAATACAAAATCCAATCCAATCAGAATCTGAGTAAAAAGACATCCCACTAAAAAGAATACACACACACAAACAAATATTGAAAAGAGTCAGGCTTATCAGTAAATAGTGAAAAGTAAATTAAAACTACAGCGAGGGATGGGGAAGATGGCTCAGCTGGTGAAGGGACCTGTTGCCACCAACCCTGATGACTTAAGTTTAATCCACAGGCCCCACATGGTGGAAGGAGAGAACCCATTCCTGAGTTGTCCTCTGGCCTCCACACAGGTGTTACACAATTGCATGTACATACACACACATACAAACATGCAATAATAATAATAATAAGTGTTTTTAAACTATAGTGGGATATTTCTGTACATCAGAATGGCTAAAATAAAAAAATAGCGACATTACGAGACGCTGATAGACAGATCACATATGGTGCAGCAACACAAAGTGGGTTATTCGCTCTGAAAAACAGTTTGGCAGTCTCTTACAAACTGCACGCGCCACTACTGTAGACTGAATTAGTGATTAAGAAAAAGGAACTTCCTGTAAAGAAAACAGTAGGTCCAGATGGTTTCACCACTGAATTCTACCAGACATTTAGAGAAGGATTAGTGGCAAATTTTCACAAATACCTCAGGAAATGTTTCCCAATTCATGTTTGAAGCCAGTACTACCTGATGCAAAAATCAGACATCTGAACATGGTCTTTAAACAGCCAAACACGCCTTCAAACAGAAAAGTGCTAACACTTGCTTCCTTGTTTTGACAAACTTTCAAATAAAATTTAACTTAAAATAAAGCTCAGCAAGTTTTTGCTGAATAGCTTGTAATCACAATGGTTATTATAATATTTAATATAGTATATTACACACAGGCTATGTGGCTTTAGTGTCTTATGCATCTCCTATAGCATTGGGTCTATGTAGGTCCCCTAAACACTCGGATCACAGGAATGTGACATCACACCTTGCATAAGGCTGTTTCTTGTGTGGGTTTTCGATTTGGCTTTTAGACAGGTCTTGCCACGTATGCCAAGGTGGCCTAGACAGATGCGGACACCAGGCTCCCAAGGGCTGGAGTGAGAAGCGTGCACCTGGACTCCAACTCCTTGAGAAGATTTATCATTAAGGATGTGCAGTCATTCTCTGTGGTCTTAAATTTAAATTTATTTTGTGTGTATGTATATGCCGTGTGCCAGGATGCATTTGTCAAGGCCATCTCATCAGTCTAATATGATTTTTTTTTGAGAGAGAGAGAGAGATGGATAACCAGTGTTCACTCTTCAGTTAGGAACCATATTACCTTGGCTAAGTCACCTTCCATTCTCCAAAGCATGGTTTTTCTCTCTGTATAATGACAAGAAAAGAGATTTCAGAGCTGGGACAGTTCCATTAATGAATGGCATGTATCCAGCCTATGATTTTAAAAATCTACCCTTTATTACTAAGTATGACAAAAAATAAATGCCTTAGTTCTCATTTTACATTGTGGTCTCTCAAATAGAAATTTACAAACCCGTCCTTTATGCAGCATTTCCTCAAGCCCTCAGTTGTGTAGCAGAGGTAGAGGGAAGACTGAAGAAACCATCGAGATCATTTAGCTAACCTGCCGCTCAGAATCTTCACTGTGTCCTAGTCAGCTGACAGGCGTTTGATTATACGGGCCTTCTCTCAGAGCAACGCCATCAAAGCGCAAGGACGAGGCTTCGGCAGGAGGAGAATCTAGTCCCGAACTCTGGCAGCTACACATCTCTTCAGCATCTTCATTCTTCTGTTACAATGTGTGGAGCTGAAGCTTTGTTTCCCTCGGGTCTCCCCAGTCTGAGGATACTCACCTGGCTTTGCTTTGCCCTCATGGGCACACACCAGCCATTGAATACACTGGTAATAAGAAAAAAAAAATCAAAACGACAATGGCTTCCCGTCATTTGTTTGAGAACAGTATTCGCCGTAGTTTTTTCTCCAGTATCTTTCAGACTCCCAAAGAGAACCCTGAAAACACAAACACCTCCATTTTCTTGATCTGAAGGTTATTAGGTCGGGTGTCTACTGTGATTAACAGGTAGCCCTTGGAGTGTTGCTTAAAGATAGTTTCAAATTAGGCAACATAGACGGTGAGTCTGGCCATTTCTATTTTATAACGATGAATTAGCTTAAAAATGTTTACTACTATAGCAGCTTGGAGTGGCTGGGCACGCCTATGATCCCAGTACTTGGAAGGAGTTCAAAGCCAAGCTGGCATTCATAAGGAGACCAGCTCCAAACCAAACCAACCCCACACCCACCCCATTCAAAAGCCAAGAATTTCGTGTTGGCATCCCTGCTCTGAGTTCTTGACGTTTAAGCTTTATGTAGCTCTGATATTCGCCTTTCGCCCATCCCATCACTTCATCAAAGTCGGGCTGGGAAAGAGTTCTTTCAGAACCCACCCACCCATCCCAACACGTCCACAGCCATGGCAACCCCAGGCCAAGACGTCTCCCCGGCTCCGCGGCTGCAAGAAACCCGGTTTCTCCGCCAGAAGTGCCAAAGTGCCCCAGACCTTTCCGAACCTATACCCCAGCACCGCAGAGAGAAAGCGAGCTGGAGAGGACGCCCCGCGCAGGCGCTCACGCGGCTCAGGCGAGGCTTAGAGGGGGCGGGCAGGAGAAAGGGCGGGGCCGCGTGGGCAGGGCGTCAGTCCCTGCTAGAGGGTTGGGTGTCTAACCCGCCTGCCAGCTTCAGTTCCCTTCTCCGTAGCCCATGCTCCTCCTCTACCATGAATGCCACCTCGGGTGAGTGTCTGAGCGCCCTAATCCCCAGCTGGCCCCTAGTCCTCACCGGGTCAGGTGCTGTGTTGTGCGGGCATGCACTCTGGAAGTTTCTACATCCAGAGACTTCCCCCACCGAAACAGTCCGGGGACAAGATACGGATATGTTTGGGTCATGGTAAGTAAAGCATTCCCAGGATCCAACTTTAAAGGTAATTAACTTATTAACCACAAGAAGTTAATTACATTTAGATTTATTTTGTTGTAAAATCAGATTGATTCATAAAAATACATATAGAATGTGACATGTCACATTCTGACGAGTGTCAGAATTACAGAATGCTTAAGCTCGTCTGATCCGTGAGCAATAGCAGAGTAAACAAATTGCTTGTTACACAGCATGCGTCACTCAGCTCCCCACCATGGTGTTTTTCTTCAGAGGCTATATCATTTACCAACTTTGTGAACCATCTTAACTGGATTTTCCCACTTTAGATAAGTTCGCTTTGTGACATCTACCCCAATACTAGACCAGAGTTAATAACCAAAAGGGAAATAAGTCTTTCAAGAAAAGAAAAAACTTAAAACAAAAAAACCCTTACATAATTGCCTATATAAAGTGTCCATCAGCTGCAAAATGTTTGGTTTAATCTTCCTGGGAAAACCACAACAGTTATGCCCTAGATATTCCCTAGAGAAAATAAATGAATGGGAGGAAAGCTAGAACCAGAAGGATAAGTTTAGCAATTTAATAGTTACCTGATCGACAATGTAGAAGAGTAGACTATAAAAGGCTCTATACTTCTTTATGTTAAATTGTCAGGAAAGAGCATTAAAAGATGGCTGAAAAGAGAGAATTCCTTTCATTCAAATAACGAACATCGTAGAAATAAAAATTAAAAGAGCCTTCCTAACCCCTGCCCCAAGGGAGCCGAGTGTTGTCTTATTAGCACACTGATTCCTCTGGGTTATGTATTTAGAACTGGCTTGTCTCTGGGGAGAGATGTTTAGGATTGAATACAGGGTATCAAGTTTGCTATGGGACAGTTCCATCACTCAGCCACTGAGACTTTCCATAGCAGCCGTTCTCAACCTGTGGGTCGCGACCCTTGTTGGGGGGACTGTCAAACAACTCTTTCACAGGGGCTCTCTGAGACCTCAGAAAACACAGATGTTACATTACAATTCATAGTAGTAGCAAAATTACAGTTATGAAATTGCAATAAAAATTTTGTGGCTGGGGGTCGCCACACCATTGCAGCATTAGGAAGTTGAGAACCACTGTTTTATAATGTGTATATATATATATATGTATATATACATATACTACATATATTATATATACAATCTCCATATTCTGGAGGTCTAGGAAGGTGACAGGTGAGCTGTTGTCACCTGGGCTGGAATGCAGAGTCCACCCCTTCTCATTCATATCACCTGGGGAAGCTGTGATTCTTTATCTCACTTTCCCTTGCTACGATTGATTCAGGTTATATCTGTACCAACTGCCAATGAGAATTTCAAATCTTTAAAATTATTATCATTATTATTATCACTACTACTACTTTGTGTGTGTGTGCATGTGTGGATGGTGCACATGTGTGTATGCGTGTGTGTGCGCGTGTGTGCATGGTGCCTGTGTGTGTGTGCATGTGTGGATGGTGCCTGTGTGTGTATGTGTGTGTATGCGTGTGCGTGGATGGTGTGGACAGGCACACTGCCTCACGGTTGTAGGAGTCTCTCCTACCGTTATGTGGGTTCCGGGAATCCAGCTCAGGTCACCAGGTCATGTGATGAGTACCGCCCTAGGTCGTCTCACTTAACATTTTAAGGGCTTTTTGTGCACGGTGGGAACCTGTAAACTGGTGTGATGTATGTTGGCTATACATCAAAATTATTGTATTTAGTTAGTGTGCGTGTGGCAGTCAGAGGGCAGCGTGCCGACTGGTTCCCTCATTCCACTGTGGGCTGTGACTGGGTCTCCTTCCATCATGTGAGTTCTGGGATTGGATCCAGGGTGTCCTGATGTCTTTATCTGCTGAGCTGTCTCGCTAGTCCTGTTACAGTTACGAATTTTAAGCCTACTTGCTAAGCGTTTAACCACATTATCAAATTTATCTATAAATCTATCAAGTTTATGTTAAAATACTTTCATTCTTTGATAAATGCTCAGCGGGCTTACGAATTTACTGCTAAATTTCATATTATATAGTAAGATTTTCTTAAACACTTCATGTTAGTTAGAATAATGTATAGAAAAAGAAAAATGCAAAATCAAATTCCTTTTATATTGAAAATTGTTTATAATTTCAGTTATTAAATTTCTGAAAAATATGAAACTCACACATTGTTTTGTATCTGATTGCCTCTGATATTTCTCAACCCTGAAAGGTCAGACTAGATCCTGTCATCGCGTGGCCCTAATCACGCCAGCCCGGAATCCTTAGTGTAGTCTTCCAGAGTACTGAACCTGCCTTGGAGTGAGTACCCAGCTCTCTCTCGCTGGGACAAAACGTCTGTGCAGACTAACTTGAAAGGAGAACGGGCTCCTTCAGGCTCACGATTTCAGAGGTTTCCATCCACGGTCACTTGCATTATTCTCTGGGCCTATTACAAAACGCATACCATGTGGGAGCCTGTGGCAGGGAGGCCTGCTACCTCATGGCAGCTGGTAAGCAAAGAGGAAGAGAGAGGAAGATGCTGGGGGTGCCAATGTCATCTTCAAGGGCATCCCTCGTTAGGTCACTCACTGTTGTCTATTAGGTTCTTAATCTACCACCTCTTCATAGCACCAAACTGAGGACTGGGTCTTCAACACTTGTGTCTTGTGGGGATGCTCCAGACTCCGGCTGTAGCAGTGGGCCCCAGCCTGCTGAGTTTTAACTTCTGTCTCTGCCACTGACCGACTGTTTCTTTGAGCAGGTTAGGTACTGCTTTGTATTCTGGAAAAGTGTAATAGTGTATCTTTCCCAGAGTTGGGAACTGTCCCTGGTAGGACATTCCCGGGCATTGCTAATCCTCAGCAGCCAGGTTAGCCTATCCAAGCACTTTTCAATGTTCAGGAAGACTCTGATTGGTCAAATGCTAAGAATTCCAATTAAATGTAAAGTGTCAATTTTTAAAAATGTGTTAAATTCTTTAAGACATAAAATATCCTGACATACTGTATACAAAATAGCACAGTGTGTGTGAGTTTTGTTATTGGATCTTACTTAGTAAGTTTAGTGCTCCTTCACATTATACTAACTTCCTCATTGTAGCCATTTGGAGTTAGATTCATTTTCCAATCGGGGGCGATGGATTTGTTTTGGGGCTGACAGTATGGTGTTATATGCTGTCTTAGTTAGGGATTTTACAACTATGAAGAAACACCATGACCAAAAGCAGCCCGCGGAGGAAAGGGTTAATTTGACTTCCATATCCTGGATCACAGTTCATTGAAAGAAGCCAAAACAGGAACCCAGACAGGGCAGGAACCTGGAGGCAGGAGCAATGCAGAGGTCATGGAAGGGTGCTGCTCACTGGTTTGCTCCTCATGATTCGCACGGTCTGCTTTCTTATAGAAGGCAGGACTGCCAGCCTAGAGATGGCCCCACCCAGAACAGGCAAACCTTCCCCCATCAGGCAGTACCGAAAAGAAAATGCCCTACAAGCCTGCCTACAGTCCAGTCTTAAAGAGGCAACTTCTCAAATTAGGCTCCCTCCTCCCAGATGACTCCAGTCTGTGTCAAGTTGACATAAAACTAGCCAGCAGCACCTATGTTCAGGGTTGTCAGTGACTTCAAGGTCACAGAGTTGGGGTGACTGGGCAAAGATTCCTGTTGAAGGCATGAAGCAACCCAGGAGCATGAATGCCTCTTGGGGTTCATCCTCGGCTGACCCCTGGGAACAGCTGAAGTTTGTCTTCCGTTTAGGAAGAATCCAAAGCCTGTGCTATTCAGCTGTGGTTTATTTTCACAACGAGGGCATCAACCTGTCTCCCTGGGAATCCCTAGGAACCCTGCAGAGTTGATCTCTGCCTCGTTTGTGGAGACACCTTTCAAAATGTCCTTATCTGCTGTGGGAGCATGGAGTTCTGCTTCCCTCACTGCAGAGGTCCGCTAATCTCTGCTTATTTAAAGTTAATTAAATTCTTCGCCTCTTTTGTAGTTTGTTTTCTCATCTAGCTAATAAAAGGATTAGTGACATGGAATTAGGATAAGCCTTCAGTCTCTGGTAGGTCGCATGCACATTTAACAGGTGGTAATATTGCCCAATAACTCTCCAGTTTCTTAATGTACACTGCCGTCAACAGTGTGGAAAGAGGCAATGAGCCAGGATGGAGTTCCTCAGATGGGACCTGGCAAGGCAGATCCGCTAGTTCAGGTGGCAAAGCCTGGTGTCCTGAGTATGATCCCCCATGACTCGCCTGCTGGAAGGAGGGAGGAAGTGACTAGCAGTTTGTCCTCTGACCTTTGTAGGGCATTCCCCAACACCACTAAATAAGTAAGTATAATTTTTATATTTTTTTTTGGTCGTGATTCTAGCCTTTAACAGCTAAGCCATCTCTCCAGACCATGATGTAATTCTAAAAAAAATATAATTCCTCACACAGAATGAAGAGGGTTATTCCAGGCGGTGGGAATCACACAACTCAAGTTACTGAATTGCTTTTGGGGGGAAAAAAATCACAGTTTGTACACAGCCCTGTTCGTCTCTTCAAATAAGATGATTTGGATTAAATTTGGGCCAGTGACTCAGTGAAGTCCTTAGGAGCACGGATTTAGATGGAAGGAATTGAGACTCGAACTGTTCAGATAGCTTTGTGGCCTGTTTTTTTGTGTTTACGCTTTTCAATAAAATGTAAACATCTTTTTACATCCATAGACTTATGTATTTTTAATGACTATAGAGTATTAGAAGAATCTACAATATTTATGTAAAGAATTCTCTATTTCTGAATGTTCAGATTATTCGACAGAAAGAATAACACAGGGAATATCCTTGTAGCCAAATATTTGCTTCTGTGTTTAATCATTTCCCAGGTACACGCTGCCCGGAGTGGAGTCACCGTGTCAACAGATGCTGACCTTTTCAGAGCTGTGGTCGGAATTCCACTAAGGTGGCTCCAAGTGTGGGTTCTCCTCAACCTGGGAATGGGGTTGCTGCAATATTACACTTGCACACTGTCCTGCTGGCGACAGACCTTTTTACGACCTGTGCTTATAAATTTCACTTTCAAATACTCTTTTTTTTATTCACATATGAAAAGAATGCATGTGGATTATCAAAGTCCAAATGTGAAGAAACACGTGATGTAGAAAGCGAGGGTGCCTGTACCTCTCATTATTCAGAGAGAACAGAATTAGCTTGTAAAGTTGTGAAGCCTTTCAGCTTTTCCTGTGACTACACTAATGTACTATAGGTTAATTATGCATTAATACTTTACGACCTTTTTTCTCCCTCCGTCTCTTCTTTTCTCTTCCCTTTCCTTTGCCCTTCCTTCCCTCCTTCCTTCCTTTCTTCCTTCCTTTTTTTGTGCAGGCTCTCACTATGTAGCCCAGGATGGCCTCGGCTCATCATGTATCCCAGGCTATCCTTGAATTTATGGCACTCCTCCCCAATTCTGGGACTATATCACCACTTCCAGCTTGTCTACCTTCAACAACGTGTCTTGGATATTTTTGACAATATAATTAGATCTCTACCCCCGCTTTGCCTAATTGGTTTTCCTTTTTCTCTGAATTGATCCTTTATATCCTAAGCTTACCTTTATAACCATATAACTAATTATATATAGATACTTTCTTATTGATTGTGCTAACTGTATACATATTAAAGATATTGGCCTTCTGATGTATTTATGAAGGTATTTTCTACAGATATTTTTGAAACGTGTGTCTTAGTCAGGGTTGTATTGCTGTGACGAGACACCGGGACCACAGCAGCTCTTAGAAAGAAAGCATTTAACTGGAGCTGGTTTACAGTTGCGGGGGTTTAGTCCATTGTTGTCGTGGCAGGGAGCAGGGCAGATGTGGAGCCGGAGAAGCAGCTGACAGCTGCCTCCTGATCCACAGGTGGCAGAAGGAGAAACGCTGGACCTGAGGAGAGCTCTTCAGAACCTCCAAATGCACCTCCAGTGACACTCTCCCTCCAACAAGGCCATGTCTTCCAATCCTCCTCGTAGGTACCACCCTCTGGCGATGGAGCATTCAGATCTGCGCTCCTGTGTGAGCTGTTCCTACTCAAACCACGACAGCGTATTTATCTTTTATGTTGTTTTCAAACTCCCCCTGTGCATCTTTGGCCTGCCTGCTTGCTTTCCTGGTTTCCTGTAGGCGAGTCTGCAACTTTACCATGTTCCTTCGCCCTGCTCCTGTTCCTCTCAGCTCAACTCGCCCCTACACCACAGTTTACTAATTACGTTTTTGAAGATATGATACTAAATTAGGCATGATGCCACTTTGGAGGAAAGGCAGGCAGATTTCTGTGAGTTTAAGGCCAACCTGCTCTATGTGATAAGTTCCAGGACTATATAATGGTATCATGTATTAAAATATATATTAGCATACAATTGGTTTTGATCAATAAATTATGTACCCAGATGAGTGCTTCACTCTGTCCTTCCCACTCCTGGCCCTGCCTAAGACTCCAGCAAGGATTGTATTCAAGTTCATAGAAGATAAAGTCTTTGTTGTGTTGGGTTAGGTGGGGGGGGGACATGAAAAATTAGCTTACTCAAGCATTTATGCCTTCAGCACAACACAGAACTGTAATCTAGATGCTGCTTAATTTTGGGTGTATATGTGCATTGGCGTGTGTGTGTTCCTGTGTGTGGAGGACAGAGGTCAACCTCAGCTGTCATTCCCAAGGAGCTATCCGTCTGGTGTTCTGAGGCAGAGTCTCTGGCTGGGATATGGGGCTTGGCAATCAGGCTATACTGGCAGGAAGGGCCCTCCTGTCTCCGTATCCTCGGTACAAGGGATCCAAGTGTATGTGTGTGCCATTGTGCCTAGCTCGATGGAGCACTGATGATGGGTCTTCATGCTGTGCCCAAGTAAAGCACAAAACAGTTTTACACCAGTTTGGACTTATTATTTAAAGGGTTATTTATTTGAGGGGAAAAAACTTACAGAACATCATCCTACACAACAGCCAAGAAAGGAGTCTAGTCGCTGGAACCGGAGTCCGGAGCAAGAGAGAGAGTGGAAGGCTGTCGCTGCTGTTTAAAGAGAAAGAGACCATGCCTCAGTGGGCTGGTATCACAGGCTCAAGGCTAGCCCGAGCTACCCCATGAGACCCTGTCTCCATAAACAAAACAAAAGGAAAGACAGGCAGTAGAAAGGGCAATAGACTTCAGTGTTGTCAGAGGCATTCCTTACAGACGGAATGGGACCTAATGCTCATAATAATTTAATGTAGGGGGGACTGGAGAGATGGCTCAGAGGTTAAGAGCATTGCCTGCTCTTCCAAAAGGTCCTGAGTTCAATTCCCAGCAACCACATGGTGGCTCACAACCATCTGTAATGGAGTCTGGTGCCCTCTTCTGGCCTGCAGGCACACACACAGACAGAATATTGTATACATAATAAATAAATAAATATTTAAAAAATAATAATTTAATGTAGCCAGCAATGAATGAGCAGCTGCAGTGTGCCCAGCACTGTGGTGTTACATCTTCGTGAGGAATTCTTTTCTATTTCAGGAGGTAACTGGGGAGCAATTTGGCAATAGCTAAATTAAAACTTGCCAGTAAGTAAAGGTTTTGATAAAGAAATTTCTCACACAGACTAATAGGAGCATTCATGGAAGTGTTGAAAGGCATTCTCAAGGATGCTCAGGGCTGCAGAGATGGTTCAGGAGTTCAGAGTGCATGTTGCTCTTGCAGAGGACCAGAGTTCAGTTTCCAGAGCCCACTTGGTAGCTCACAACCATCCATTACTCCAGTTCTGAAGGACCTGATGCCCTCATCTGACACCTACAAGCACTACACACATGAGGTGCACATACATGCAGGCAAAACACTCAAATACATACGATAAAAATTAAAAATCTCATTTTTGAAAGATGCTTCCTTTCACAGATGCTTCTGTATTATTTGCAATAGTAAAACATTAGAAATGATCTCAGTATCCATCAGGAGAATCAGAGGGACCTACATATACCAACATGAAAAGATGCCCGAGGTGTAGTGCTCGACAGTAAAAGCAGGCTTCAACAGTAATTGTTTCCTTTGTTTACATAGGTATTAAGTATATGCTCGTGCTGGTAGAAGGCTTACATGAGGAAGTATTAGGAAAAGGCAAGGCTGCAGGGGTTCGTATGTGCAGACACCCATGGCGCTGGAGAGACGGCTGTGTGTAAGAAGGTTGACTGCTCTTCCAGCAGAGCACTTGAGCAGCTGCTGTGCAGGGTAAAAATGTCTGCCACATCGTGAGCACAGCTGCTTCCCAGAGCTGGGGCGGTAAATGTACCAGACTGAGGTAGGCTCTCGGGGAACCAGTCTGAGCCAGATCCAACTGCCAGAGCCACACAACAGCTGAGAAGGCAGCTTAAGGTTTGTCTCAGGTCAGAGAATGCTGTGGACATGGAGGAAGCCGGGTCCACACGCACGCACGCGCACACGCACGCGCACACACTCACACACACACACACACACACACGCACGCGCACATGCACACAAATGTGCACACGCATGCATACACACGCGCACGCATGCACACACACACACACACAAAATTCTAAAAAGGTACAAAAGATTTTAAAGATGCTTAGGTACTGAAGAAAAAAAGAAAATGGATATAGACAATCATAAAAATAGTTTTAAAGTAACAGTAAAGTCTTTAAAGAGAGTAAATTAATTTAAAAAAAGCCACATAAAGATGAGAAATATGGTGTCTGGCTCCTGTATGGTGTTTTGTTAAATTTTTAAAATGCTAATGTACAGAAAAACAGTAGCTGCTGAGAGACATTAGATTGTGGAAACTGCTAAATTAAGCCAGGCTATATATTTTAAGTATATATATATTCCTTAGCTTAAAAATGGAAGTCAGAAAATGCATTGTGTTGGGGGAGAGGCTATGTCTTTGTTTCACAGGAAACAAAAGGTTTATGGTTCTCTTCAAAATTCATGAACATCAGATTTGGTTGGGGGAGACCTCCTGAAAATCTTGGCTACAGACATTGAAAAAGAAACCAAGAAAGACTACAGGGCAGGTTGCATAAATGATGACCCCTCTACTATGGGAACAGCTCTGGGACCGGAGGAGACATGATACATTTGTTGGCTATAAAGTCCTCGTGCTTTATTATTAAATAATAATATTTATTATTATATATAAATGTCACCCTTTCATATGGCATAGATAGAGGTTTGGTTTTACAGTCCAAACAGACTTATAAAGTTAACAGAAACCTTTTACCTGCTCAAACATAGAAGAAAAAAAATCATCTTTAACTGACTTGTGCACACCACACATTCCATACTTGTGTTAATGCAGATACGTATGTTATCTTTAAAAGGCTGTGTGTTTTCACAACAAAAGGACCAGACACCAATGAGGACACATAGCACAGGTAATCCAGCCTCCCAGAATACCTCTGTTGCAGTGTCTTCAAAATTCTGCATACAGAACAGCTTCAAAGCTCCTCGCTGTGATGGTCCAGCCTCACAGACTACTCCAGCCAGGACCTCAGAGAAGCCCTGCATTACCCCATCACACTGAGGCTGGTCAACAGCTAGCTCCTCTACGACTTGATCATTATCCCAATTTTCTCAGGGTCCCCTAAAGATGCCGTTGCCCCAAACAACAGGAAGCAGTCTAGAGAAAACAAGGTCCACATTCCCAAGACGTGTGGTGGGTGGCTTTTGGTCATTTGGTGGGTTGTGGATGTTTGACATTGTTTATGGGGGTTGGTTATAAGTTGTTGTCGGTCATGGCCAGAAAAAAATCTAAACAAAGGAGATTATATTAAGGGATCTTTTTCTGAACATAGAAGGGGAGATATAGTATAGAAATAGTGGGATAAAAGGATGGATTGTTGAGTATACTTTTGAACAGTCACTAGTCTCAAATATTTTATGTTGGTATATTGACACAAGTTTAAGGTTATTTTTGTTAGACTGTATATAAGCTTTTACTCTTGTTTAAGGTATTGTATCTATACAGCTCATTTTGCTCTAAAGAGATGTAATTGGTCCTAAGGATCATTAATTTTACCGAACTGATATATAATTGACCATATGGTTTAAGATGCAAGGTCCATTGTTTATCCAATCAGAATGAGAATTAAAGGCCCTGTCATTGCTAGTAGCAAGGTAGTTATCCAGGGCGGACAGAAACTGGTACCGATTATCTGATTTACGCCTTTGCCTCTTGCCCCTTTTGATGATTTTTCCAAACATGGCAGATTGTCTCTAGTTACTCCTGGTCAATTAGCATAGAACAACCAGGTTCTCTCAAAGCTAAAAGCAGTTGTCTTTATCTCATGAGAAGTTAAATCAAAGCCTCCCTGATTTTGTAGGACCATTTCTGTAAGAGAATCTGTTTGTTTTAGTTTAGAAATGGAAACTTTTAATAACTCTAGTTTCTGATCAACCTGTCTACTTACTTTGGAAATCATGAGAAGAGGCACATTTAGTCAAACCATTAGTGCATGCCTACTAAGTGGTCTCAGAGGTTCAGGAATACTGCTGTGGTCTAGATGAATTAAACTATAAATGAATAGTGGACATCAGAATAGGGGAAACTGCCTAGGTTAAAGGTTTTGGATATTAGGTAAATTTTATCCCCTTATAAATTCTCTAACATTAATTTAGGCTGCTGCCAGTCACAGTAAATTTTGTCAGTCGGTGGACTGGTAGTCTGGTTAGTTAGTAGGAGGGGCTGGTGTCTAAGCATGGCCAGCAATCCTGGCAGGTTTCTTGCTGGGAATGGTTTGCTCTATCTCCAGGGTCTCAATCTGGAGTATCAAGTACAAGTCTTCAGGTTTTCCCTGTTTTCCAAAGGACAGAATCTTTCTAATGGAATTTCTAGATTTTTAATTTTATCGCTATTGGATTAGATTTTCGTATTGTGTATTTCTTGGGTGGAGACTTTCTTTTTATATATTTATTTGTGTGTTTTTAGGAAACCTCTGTTTCACAACCCTGATTTTTGCAATGGAAATTCTCTTGTTTCTAGCAACTAGGAACCTAGCCACTGAGTGTGCATAGAATTTTAAATTCTGTATTCCTATCTCAAAAGATAAACTCCCACACATTGCCTTTCTCTGATAAAACAAGACTTTTAGAGTAAGCACCAGTGAGCAAAGGCCAAGATGATACCTGTTGTGAAATATTCCTTTACAGTGTGTGAAGATATGTCACTGTGATTGGTTTAATAAAAAGCTAAACAGTTGATAGCTAAGCAGGTTTTTGAGGTAGAGAGAATGCTGGGAAGAGGAAGAATGGAGAATCCAGACAAACAAGGAACAAGTTGGACATACAAAATGGGATAGAGATAAAAGTCACATGGTAGAACATAGATTAATAAAAAGTATGGGCTAATTTAAGTTATAAGAGCTAAATAAGTATAAGTCTAAGCCATCAGCCAAACTTTCATAATTAATAAAAAGTCTCCATGTGGTTATTTGCGAGCTGGCAGGTGAGACAGAAAAATCAACCTGCAGATACCTTCTGTGTATCTGTCTTCCTCAGTTTCCAGGTCCTGGCTTGAGAGCAGTGGGGTGTGGGCCATGTAGTCATACATACCAAACATAAGACTCAGGAAGTGTAACTGAGGTATGCAGAATGTGTCAGGAGACACAGAAGAAGCAGGATGGGCATGAGATGTGTCTGCTCCTAATAGCACCAATCTACTTCAAAAAAGGGACAATGGGCATTGAAGAACCTCCATATGGAGTTTGCTTTCATTGTGGCAAAGTCAGCCACTGGGAAAGAAACTGCCCTTGCCTCAATCGCTGACAGCTTGGTGTCCAAACTGGACAAACAGGGCACAAAGAAGAAAACTGCCAAACTTTGCCGAGACAAAGATGGACAGTCCTTCAAAATTCCTTCTTCATGGAAAAGACTGCCAGATACTCTAGGCATGAAGGTTGAAGGTGGATGCCCCAACGTTACAGAGGAATCTTGGGTGATTATCCAGGCCACCAGCTGTTTCTGTCATTTCTCTGGTTTTCGAAGTTGCTTGCTTCGCACTTCCTATTTAACCAGCTAATATTTTATCCTTCTTGGGTCTCTGGTAGGGATTGAAGACTAGATAGTATACAGTTTTCCTTGCTACAAAATTCAGGAAAAAATAACTTACACAGAGATATAAAGTTTATAAGGTTGAGAAACATAAAAGCTTCAATTGTTCATTTAAGAAGATGATTTTAGCCGGGCAGCAGTGGAGGCACTTGGGAGGCAGAGGCAGGCAGATCTCAGTGAGTTTGAGGTCAACCTGGTCTACAAGAGCTAGTTCCAGGTCAGGCACCATAACTATACAGAGAAATCCTGTCTCAAAAAAACAAAACAACAACAACAAAAAAGAAGATGTTTTTAGGTTCAAAAAGTTATTTTTAGGATAGTTAAACAAGTTATGATAGAATGGTTTAGGTATAAACCTTTGGTCTCATTAAGATCATATAGATAACACAGGACTTTCTCTGAATTTGTCAAATACAGATAGATTGGACATTGTGAATATAATTCTTACCTGATAATTGTTTTTACTGTATATAGTTTTACTATGTTAAAGTTAAAAACCTTTCCTTTTTATTTAGACAAAAAGAAGGAAATGTTGTGGGGTATGTGTACACTGTGTAAAGGTGTATTGCTGTGGTGTGATAAAAATGGTCAGTAGCTAGGCAGGAGGTGAGGTGGGACTTCTGGGCATAGAGAGGAAGTGGGAAGAGGAATCTAGGTGCTCAAGGGAGACACCAGGAGATATGGAAAGGAAACAGGAGGTGCAAGATGAAAGACAGGTAATGCCATATGATAGAACGTAGATTAATATAAATGGGTTAATTTGCTGGGCAGTGGTGGCGCACACCTTTAATCCTAGCATTTGTGAGGCAGAGGCAGGTGGATATCTGTGAGTCTGAGGCCAGCCTGGTCTACAAGAGCTAGTTCCAGGACAGCAAGGGCTGTTACACAGAGAAACCCTGTCTTGAAAAAAAAAAACACACACAAAAATAAATAAATAAATGGGTTAATTTAAATTATAAAAGCTAGGTAGAAACAAGACTAAGCTATAGGCTGAACTTCCATAATTAACAAGAAGTCTCTGTGTCATCATATGGGAGCTGGCTGGTGGGACAGAGAAAGACCACACAAGTGCACGTGCACACACACAAATAAATAAAATAAAAACACCATGCCTGCCAAGAACTTGAAAGGGTCCGGTTTCTCTACTTGCTGTTTCCAGGACAGCGGGAGGCCGCGAACACTTGGCTTCCCCTGCCTCCTCCTGATTGGACTTTAGTTCACCTTGGCAGGACAGCAGCCTGCGCACGTGTGCTGATGTGTTTACACGCAGCTCTCAGAGGAAGTCACGCGCCTCTGTTTACTTTTCTGAAGAGCCTAGCAGGTTACCTCTAAAAATAATCGTGCTCAGTGTCAGAGCTTCTGGGACGTGGGGGTGTAATCCTCACACGCTCTCCGCACTTTGTGCCCTAAACCGGGCGTATCCAGTTTCCCGTATGTGACTCGGATCAGATAGCAGAGAAGCAGCTGCCAAGTCGTCCAGCCCCGGAGTTCATTTATTAACGGATCCTGGGGAAGCGCTCTTAAAAGTGGTCTGAGCCTTTTCCTGTGGCTGCCATTGGAAGTGATGCTGAAATTTAAATATGCTATAGCAGCTTGTAGTTCTTCTGTGACTTTCCAGAGGAAATACTGAAATGTTCAGGACCAGCGCCTCGACTACGAACATTTGATTTAGCCACGACAAATGTGGGATGTCTGAGCAGCTTCTCCTTGCTCTGCCTCCCCAACTATCTTGTCATTTATATTACATTTTTGCCCTTAAAATTTTCTTTTTCGTTTCTTGAACCCAGGGCCTTGTACATGCCAAGCCCCCGACCACTGAGCTCGATGCCAGCCTTGCATGCGAGCCCCTTAATAAAGATTTTAAACTGGATTTGGGGTTTTGTTCCTTTTGAGTTTTGTTTTGCTTCTAGCGAGAGAATGGAGATTGCAGTTTATTCTTTACAGCACGATTGTGAAGGCTGACTGAGGTGCCCAGCACAGAAGGCGCACCAAGCTTCAAATCAAGTTTCTTCTTCCCCTCCACCAGCAAGCAGGTGCCGGGCGAAGTGAGCAAGGATGAATACTTCTAAAAGCCACGCCCACACCCACTAAGGCCACCTCTGCGTCCTCTACAAAAGCCTCTCCACATTCTTTCCTCCCCAAGGCCTAGCCTTATCCTGGGGCTCAATAGCCTGGTGGCAGTTCAAGGCACAATAGAGGGTAAAGACCATCTTGGAACGGTTTTATTTATTTATTGTTGGGAGGCGCATGGGTGATCTACTCTTGCCTTTCACCATGCGGGTCCCAGGAATGAACTCAAGTCATTAGACTTAGCAGCAAACGCCGTAATCCACTGAGCCATTTTGATAAACCCGGGTTTCTTTAAATTTTTTATTTAAAAGGTTTTTTATTTACGTAACAACTGCAGTTTCCCCTCCCACCTCCCTCCTGCTCCCCCACCTCCCCCCACCCCACTCTCCATCCACTCCTCTAAGAGGGTAAGGCCGCCCACATGGAGTCAACCAAGTCTGGCATATCAAGTTGAAGCAGTACCAAGTCCCTCCTCTCTATACCTAGGCTGAGCAAGGGATCCCTCCATAGGGAATGGATTCCAACGAGCCCGTTCATGCACGAGGGATAAATCCTGGTCCCACTGCCAGCGGTCCCACAGACTGCCCAAGCCACAGAACTGTCCCCCACATTCAGAGGGCCTACTTCGGTCCTATGGAGGTTCCCCCACTGTCAGTCCAGAGTCAGTGAGCTCCCACTAGCTCAGGTCAGCTGTCTCTGTGGGTTTCCCCATCATGATCTTGACCCCTTTGCTCTTTTAATCCCTCCTCCCTTCTTTGACTGCCCTCTAGGAGCTCAGCCCAGGGCTTAGCTGTGGATCTCTGCATCTGCTCCCATCAGTTACTGGATGAAGGCTCTATGATGACAATTAGGGTAGTCATCAATCTGATTATATGGGAAGGTCAGTTCAGGTACCCTCTCCACTACTGCTTGGAGTCTTAGCTGGAGTCATTCCTGTGGATTCCTGGGAATTCCCCAGTGCCAGGTTTCTCCCTAACCCCATAATGGCTCCCTCTATTAGGGTATCTCTTTCCTTGCTCTCCCACTCCATCCCTCTCCCCAATTCAACCATCCCATTCCCTTTATGTTCTCCTCCCCACTCCCCCATCTCATGTGCTCCCGATTTACTCAGGAGATCTTATCTACTTCCCCCTCCCAGAGGCATCCTTACAGGTCTGTCTCTCTTAGGGTCCTCCTTGTTACCAAGCTTCTCAGGGTTTAAACCCAGTTTTCTTAACTTTTACAGATGAGAACACTGGGATGCCAGGCAGGACTCTGGGTGACATAACAGGGAGGCCTGTCTATGGCCCTTTTGGGCATTTGACTTACATACCAGCAGGGAGCCTACCCCTGCCTGACCTGTTTGTTCTGGAGAACAAATGATCTCACCGGTCAACTGAGCCACAGAGGCATGTGCCTGATCATATTTTATCTAGTCTTTATGTGTGAATTCACTTTATAATTTTAAAAAATTCTTTTTATTATTTTTGTGTGAGAGTATGTCTGTGCACCACATTTGTGCCTTGGGCCCCCTGAACTGGAGTTATGGAGGGTTGTGGGCTGTCATGTGCGGGCTGGAAATCAAACTCAGGTCTTCCGCAAGAGTCAGAAGTGCTCTTAACCGCTGAGCCATTGTTCTGGACCCTATATATTATTTCAGCCAAAAACTCTTTCATATATTCATGCTATATTTCCATGTTTTGTTTTGTTTCTCAAGACGGGTTTCTCTATGTAACTCTGACTGTCCTGGAACTCGCTCTGTGAACTGTGCTGGCCTCTGCCTCCTGAGTTCCAGAATTAAAGGCATGCCTGGCACACTGCCTGGCACACTTCAATATTTTCTAGGCAATTCTCTGTCTTTAACATGTTAAAATGGCTTCCTGAATGGGAATAGTCTCATACTCAGAATATATACCAGGAAGTTTTAGAAACATATTAAATCATTTCTAGGAATTTACTATATAAAAAATATTGGTGCAGCTCTGCGTCTAATGTTGTAAGCGTGTGTTTACGACACTGCATTGGGAAATGGGAAGAAAGTGGTGTAAAAACAGGCTTAACATGATCCCCTTTGCCTCAAATGTTATAATAGCATTTAAAAAGTTGAGCATTTCGCACAAATATGAATAGTGATTATCTCTGAATAACATTGAAAATGGTTACTATGGGGTTGGGTTATTATGGGGTTAGCAGTTAAGAGCACTGACTACTCTTGAATTGATCCTTCAATTCCAGCACCCACAAGGCAGCTCACAACTGTTTGCAACTCCAGTTCAGGAGTATCTGGTGCCATCTTCTGGTCTCCCAAGGGTACTGCATGCACATGGTGCAAGACATACATTCAGGCAAAACACCCACCCATACACTTAGTATATAAATACGTCTTTAAAAATGGTAAAAAAATTTTGGGGACAAGGTCTCTCTGTGTAGCCCTGACTGTCTTGGAATTTGTTATGTAGACGAGGTTTGCTTTGAACTCACAAAGATCATCCTACCTCTGCCTCCAGAGTGTTGGGATTAAAGATTACACCTGGCTAGTTATTAGTTTCTTTATCACTCTCTCTCTCTCTCTCTTTCTCTGTCTCTCTTTCTTTTTTCCTTCTCTCTCTGCTCTCTCTCTCTCTCTCTCTCTCTCTCTCTCTCTCTCTCTCTCTCTCTTTTATGGGGGGCCCTGGGCACTGAACCTAGGGATTCCCAAGACAGACAAAATTCTGTTCCAGACAGCTACCCCAGGTCTCTCCATGGCCCTCAAGGCAGGATTGGTCTTCAACTGCCAAGCCCAGGCGATCTGACAGACTTTGCTGTGGAGTGGGAATATGGGGATATCATCCTACCTTGTCTTGGTAAAGCCGGGAAATCAGTTCATTCACAGTCTGGACAGGGTCTTGATGCCAGTTTTAAGGTGGGCTCCAGGTGGAAGTTCTTCTGCGGTCACCACAGCCCCCTTGGAGGAGATGCAGTGGTGCTGCCAGGAGCCGACATGTCTCTGTCTTGAGAAGATTTTTATTAAGATACCATATTCTCAAATCTCTGAAGCGTTTGAGGATCAGGGGATAATCTGTAAGGCGTATCTAAATTTGGCGAATGTAAGCTATATCTGAACATATCAAAGAAGTTGATCCTTTCTGAGGGAATTGGTGGTTAATCTGCATGTCTTAGTAGTTTACCAAATTAGCTACAGCTTACCAATGTTAGTAAAAACAAGAAGTTTAGGCATGTATTCTGAAATTTGCCTGAATAGACTTTAGATAAGGAGAACCCCCTTGTTGGACTGTTTAGGCATCATAAAATAGGGACGTCTCGGTCTCTGGGTTCAGCTGTGGCCCTGAGACCTAGAGTACAGTCATAATCTGTGGAAGGGACCAAGCTTTCCCATTGTGAACAATTTACCTCAGTAAACCAGCATTGTTTTAGATCCTGTCTTTCATAGTACAGGACAGGAAATATCATACAGAAATACATCCTAACCTAAAATTTGTTGGACACCTAATGTCTCCTTGGTGGGCCACTCCATGTTACCACTTTTAAGATAGCGGTGAAGTCATATGACCTCCCTCTTTTTCAACCTTAGTGGAAATGGTGGCAGCCCATGTGGTGTGTTCCAGAGCGGTTCCAATTTGGAGTTACCAGTTTTAAGTTAACTTTTGTTACAGATTTCTAACCATCCCCAATTTCTTAGCCATTTTTCTTTCTAATAAGATAGAACAGCATCAGATAACTTCCTCTGTCATCACATCAGATTCAGGAAATCCCAGAGGCCCATTCTGAACCCGGGCAGCTAGTTGTGATAACAGCTGAGCTGTAACCAAGACACATGGAACACACAAACCCAGTCATCCAAGGCCAGTTAAAAGGAAGCATGCAGTGGCCACAGAATTCACACATTTCCATCCGTACATACGAAATAGATGGGACTTTTTAACAGAAAGATAAATAAAACCTATTCTGGGGAACAATGTAAGATGGCCAATTTAAAAATTCCAAAATAAGAATTTACAGTTTAAAGCAGCAAGTAAGAAACCATAAGAATAAAAGACGCTTCCTGGACATGGTGGTAGAGGCAATGGCGCCAAACAGGGCTCTTATCGTATCAGCCTGCCGCGGGGGGGCCAGGCATCACCAGTCATGGTAACAGGCTCGTAAAAGGCAGTGCCCAGTGCCGCCTGCAACAGAGCCTGGAAGCGACTCTGAGGAGGGAAGTGAAAAGCATAGGAGCCGCGCAGGCTGCTCAAGATCAAAAGAAAGCCCGAGAGAGTGAGCTGAAACAGCAACTGTAGGATCTGAAAAGAAATTTTTGGGTGAGAAGAAGGTGTAGCGGAGTTTATTCAAGGAGAATGGATTTGTTACAGGTGGAGCGCAAGAGCAGGATCTACTGTGGGAAGAATCCCAGACCACTCGCTGGGAACAAGAGAGGCAGACAAACAGAACAGGGAAGGGCGAGAATGCAATGCCCAAAGATCCTGGGTAAGGCGAATCAAATTGCCTTATGGTGTGAGACAACCCCAATTTGGATAGATTTTGCAGCGACTGGGGAATCAGATATAGAGTCAGTGCTTCCCAGCTCCAAGCCTGTGCCTGAGACTGAAGACGAAGGCACAGGGCGACCCCTATGATAGCCTGGATCAAGCAGTGTGAAGGGGGGTGCCTTTGGGTAGAACATCTCCTAACCAAAGGCGCCAGACAGAAACAGAATTCCTGGCACAGCCACGCCCTGCTTGCAGGGCATTCTGGGGGTCTTTGACCGGAAAGAGGCACCAGGTACCTCTTTTAGGCGGTAGCTGGGAACGGGTTACTCACTGAAAGTAAAAAAGAAGGTCTTGTCTGGTGGAGAGGTGGGGCAGGAAGAAGAGGGAGAATGGTTTCCCTTGTAGGAGGTGGGTGGGAACCGGTGGGGAATGTGCCCACTTGGTTGGCGACTGGGAGAAACTCAATTCTCTTGACCAACACACCAGATGAAAGGTTTCCGCATGTTACTATTAAGTCTCTCCGCCAATGCAATACATCAGGCCAGGTCTAATGAATAAGACCAGGTTTAATCTGAGCAAAATAACTCCCGGCTGATCTCTGGGAGAAGGAGAATCACGATGCAGGTCCAGGGAAAGGGTCTTAAATCTGCCGCTGTAGGTATGATCCCGAGCACGTAAGGGAGAGGATTCACTGCTTGGTGGCCTGAAGGGGGAGTCTGGTGAGAGAGGGAGGGGGAGGGAGAGAGGGAGAAGCAGAGACGGGAGGGGGAGGGGGAGGGGGATAGGGGGAGGGGGAGAGGCGGGAGGGAGAGAGGGAGAGGGAGAGGCGGGAGGGGAGGCGGAGGGGGCAAAGCAGAGGTTCCACCTAAACACTTAGGACCTCAAGCATGCTCTGCATACACTCTTCCCCTGACTTACAATCCAGGCCCTTTTGCCTTTAGTTTAGCTTGTTAGATACTTTAGCAAATAAAGCTTAAGTCCTAAAATGAGGTGGTTCTGCCCCCCACCCCGCACCCCCATAGAGGATGACTATTTTGGAAGTTAACTCATTCATCCCAGTCACCAAGAGTCTTGGAGCCTCTGGAAAGGATCTCCCCAGAGGTGACAGAGTGTCATTTACAAGTCACTAAAAATTTATAAGGCAATTTGATTTTTTAATGCTTCTGCAATCTTTGTCTAGTGGCTTTTTATAGCCGCAAGCTGTGTATTTAAGAGCATGTTCCAGTGTTAAAGTAGGGCTCTACAAATCGTCATTTCCTGCTGCTTGCAAAATGATTTCTTTCTTAATTATTTGCAGACTTATAATTTTATTTGAGAATACTTTTAATTGTCCCCGACTAGTGTGAGCCAAGTTGGCCTCTTGGAGCCTCCAAAACTCTTCAGAAAAAAATGGAGTTTGGTGTCCAGCAATGACCACTGATGAAGGGGCAGGGTCTTCTGGAGCTTCAGACCGTGAGTCGAAACCGAGGAAGCTGAATTTGGAGTTCAGAGTCCACTGTTTCTCACTGTGAGATCTGCACCCAGTTTCTTGGACTTTCAACGTCTTACAGAGTGTAGCTTGGTGCCTAACCCACAGTAAGTGCTTGGCAAATTTCATACGCTGGGTGGAAATTAGCACCAGGAACAGCAGAGCGTCACTTCATACAAATGTGGTAGTTTACAGGCAACCCCGAGGACACAGAGACAGAGTTCTTTGCTGTACCCTTCCAAGCCAGACGTGGAGACTAGGCAGGTACTTGCACCTATGCAAATCTGAGCAAGTGGGGATCAAGGGGGGAGAAACCCAGCTGGACTTTGAAGAAGACAATGAGAGACAGTGGACTCAGATCTCCCAGCTTTCTAGATTCCAGATCCAAGGTCTTCAGTGCCAGACGACGCTGCCACTCCATCAAAGGCCATTGCTGGACACCAAACTTCCTTTTTCCTGAAGAGCTTTGGGGGCACCAAGAGACCAGCTTGGCACACACTAGTCAGGGGCAGCTAAAAGTATTCTCAAATAAAAATATAAGCCTGTAAATTACTAAGAAAGAAATCATTTTGCAGACATCTAACCTCAAGGTAGATGGCACTCAGGCAAGAGAATCAGATCAAGGTCCTTCTCCGTAGCAAATGGAGTTTGAGGGTACATGCTATCCTATCTCAACAACACAAAACAAAGTAAGACAAAACAAAGTAATTAAACTCCCCTTTCCCTCAACTGCTTTGTCAAATGCAGAACAGATGTGCCACAGCAGACATAAGTCACTTTCGCGGTCACTTGGGCCCAGCTTTCTTGCTAAATAACATAAGCAGAGAGGGTTCTTGGCACTAAGATTCGATCAGAACTCTGATGTTTACAGAAGGAAAGGTGTGTGGTCCAGTTTAGCCAAGGGCACATCAACAGTGACTTCAGCTAAACAGGGCCAATGAAGGCAAGTGTGTAGACTCAAGATCTTCACAGGGAGGGAGCCCACTGCAGACATGACCCATCTCATGAAAGGACAAACGGAAAGACAGTATAGTCCCAAAGACACGCCCCTGAAGGCAATGAAGGTTATTTTTGTTTTTATTATGATGAGAAATATCTTAAAAGAGTAAAAACGGATAAGAAGTAGTTCTATGATAGAGTACGGGCCTAAAATGTACAAGGCCCTGGATTCAATTCCCACCACTGGAAAAGGAAACGAAATATGAATAAACAAATGAACAAACAGCAAAACTCTGGCAAACACTCCGACAGCAGGCAGAGCTCCGAGCCCCTCTCCCACAGAGCACTTCTTACTCTTCACTTACTCTTACATTCATAATGTAAAAAAATAATTTATTACACATCCTACTGTGTGCTATGCATCTACTGTGTGCTGTGCATCACGTGTTAGGACCTGCATACATCACAGTGGCCGAAATAAATATGCAGGAGTGGCACACACCTGCATTCCTAGCACTTGGGAGACCAAAGAGGGGGCTGTTGAGTTCAAAGGCTGAGACATCCTGCTTCAAGAAACAAAACAAACAGCAGCTGTTTAAAAGTAAAAATACAGATGTGTCTCCGACTCTCATGGCACTGGAGGAGGACAAACAGTAAGCAGAAGGCCGTTGTGTCAGCACACTACACATTTATCATCTAATAGAGAAATGTTTAATCGGTGGTGGTGGTGGTTGGCTGGTGCGGGGGACTGAATGCAGGATCTCACACCTGCCAGGCAAAGGCTCCACTGATTAGGAACAGTTGGAGCACACACTAGGTGGTGGGAGTGGGAGACAGGACGGCATCAGGGAATACAATCGAGAGAAAAACAGTGTCTCTCCGTGGGGCTTCCTGTGTGAAGGAGGGGGCGGCTCATTTAGAGTCACACAGCAGAAGGCAAAGTTGTAGCCGCACCAAGAGCTATGATGGAATAGCTAATAAAGACGTGTGCTCTCACAGAGAGGCTTCCCCAAGGACAGGAGAATGGGAGTGGGGAGAGAACAGACTAGTTAGCCAGGCAAAGCAGGCAGGAGAGAACATTCCAGACAGGGAGGAACAGTATGCAGCAGAAGCCATGTCCTAGAGGTTGCGAGATGGTTAGTGTGGCTATAGAGGAAGATGAGTACACAGAGGAGGCCCAGGATGGAAGCAGCAAGCCTCGGAAGTACTGATCACGAAAGCCTCAGAAAGTGAGTGTTTTGAAAGGAGGACACGAATAAGAGTCAAATGAGATATTAGGTCCTACAGGAACTGAAAAACGTCCCCTGGATCTCACACGGAGGTCACTAAAGAGAGATCATGCTGGGTTGAGGATTCAGAAGCCAGATGGAACGGTCTGGAATGAGTGGAAGATCAGGAAATGAGGGAAGAGATTGATTAGAAACTGTATCTGGGGATTAAGACTGAGCAGGAGACCGAGACCCACATACCCGTCCTGGACTCTTCATCCCAGGCTGGGAGGGGACAACGTGGGTCTACTCAGCACCAGCTGGGTTTTATTACGGTGAGCAAATACAGGATGGGGCAGGGTACAGAAAAGGAAGTGAGACAGAATGGTTCATGTCCTATGGAGGGAGAAAGATCTGAAGAGGGGTGAAGGTGGTGAGGAGCCGGCTGAGATGGGTGGCCTGCTTGCCTCTAGTGGCCATGGTGATGATGATGTTCGGGCCACAGCTGTGGTCTGTGATGATGTCTGTAGCTTCTGTTATCACCCAAGGTGGAGAGGATAGGGCTGCACAGAGTTGGTCCTGCCTCTACTGGATGCCACACTAGGGAGAACAGAACCTGCTTCTCATGGGCTGCAGCACTCAGGAAATCAGACTCTGCACCTCACCTGGGCAGCACAGTAGAGCTGACCCTGCTGACAGGCATGAGGATGAGATGCCCCTCATCTGCCATATGGTGCCATGATCGAGGGGGAGATGCCCATTCTCCTCCTCTACTACCTATAGTAGGTGGGAGAGCTGGCCCTGCTTCTCACCAGCTGCAGCAGAGAGGCCCCTGCACCTTGCCGGGCAACACACTAGAGCTGGCTCTGGTGGTGTGGGTACTGATGAGCCTGCCCTGAGGGCATGAGAGCAGGAAACCGGACCCTGTCCCTTGCTGCTTGCTGCATGGGGTGAGCTAACTCAGGTGGTGCAGGAGAGCTCACTCCGGGAGAGCTGGCAGACTGAACCACCCAGGCCCAGAACCAGGGTATGGTAGTTTGAAAGAAAATGACCTGTAAAAACCTGAACGAAGACGGTCCTGTAGCTTCCATGCCACTACAGGACCAATACGCCAGCCAGGAACTAAGCTGGGACTTAAAAACATACAGACAAACACAGAGTCAGAGACAGAGAGACGTGGACGCGGGTCATCCTTGATACAAGAGTGCCAAATGCCCCCTTTATTGTGCTCAGGGGCAGCTGATACAGGGATCCTTAGCCCCGCCCAGCTCTCGGGATCTTTCAATTGCAGACTCATCAGCCTGCCCTCAGGGTCTCGTGCTCAGAGCCACTGCAGGTGAGGTCTCAGGCTCAGTTCACTCCAGCAGGCAAAGAAAATCAAGGGGCCCCGGGATCTGTAGCTCCCAACCATGGCCCCCAAAGGGAGTGGCACTATTAAGAGGTGTGGCCTTGTTGGAGGAAGTGAGGCAGGCATGAGGCTCAAGTACATTCATGCTCCACACATACACATAAGAGAGAAACAAATGTGGTATTTTTAAAATTGGGAATGACCAGAATTTAGTACTTGGTAAGAAGAATCTAACGAGAGCGCTGGGTGTGTAGGTCAGCCACCTCTCTTCACCTCTGAGCTATCTCTCCCGGTTTTACCAGCATGAAAAGTAGCTTATCACATGACCGCACCCATCTACTTCAAGGTGTTTGCCCAAGGAAGCACTTGCACATTGCCTGCCGATACACACATGCTCAAAGCAGATATTTTGGTGATATTTTCGAGTTGGGAGTCATCCAAATGTCTCTCCAAGGCTGAAAGGATACGAGGGAACACGCTTTAGGAACAAAAGGGAATGAAGAAACTGTTCAGGCCCATGACATAGGTAAATCTCAAAGTAACTGTTAGGACCAAGGCGGCCAACCACAAGGGTGATGCTAGTGACGATGTTCTGAACAGGACATAAACAAAGCCTAAAGGTGGGTTGTGGCTTACCAGGGACCTCCCTTAATCCCACCCCAAAGGTCAATCTACCTCGGACAAGAACATTTAAGTCCCAGTCTATCAGAACACCCAGCCTCAGTTCAAAGACCCCACCCTGCTGAATGTCACAGCAAATCTGCTTGCTTCTCTGCCATTTCAGTCTCCCCCGCCCCCAAGCCTTGGCAGTGTGATGCCAAATCAACCTTTCTTTCCACCCACGGAGTGGTCTAGTTTGGTGGTTTCGCCACACCCTTATTGGCACTGTGTGAAGTGAAAAGGCAAACAAAAAGCAGCGGGTGCCATTTGAGTCCAAAGTGCAAACAGTCCGAACTCTCGGGAAGCATCTGCGCGAGGCTAAGGGCAGTGGGGCTGGCGTGAAGGCAAGGAGAAATGACAAGCCGACAAGGGACTTTCCAGGTTGTTCAAAGAGGCGTGAAAAAATTCTGGATGCATGTGTCATCTTGATTTGAGAATGGTTTCTCAGGCGGTATGTGAATTAACATCCATGGGGCTGTGTTCCTTAAAATGTTCTTATTGCCTATAATAAAACCCAGAATAGAGCTCTTAGAATGACGTATTGCTGCCTTACCTGTCTCTTATACTTTCTTTTCTTTTACTTTTCAAAATTCTAATACCACTGGGCATAGTGGCACACACCTTTAATTCCAGCACTCGTGAGGCAGAGGCAGGAGGATCTCTGTGTTAGAGAACAACCTGTGTTTGAACAAGATTCAAAGGATGTAATGAATTTTGCAAGGTCAGCGGCACCATCCAATGGAGTTTGTGCATGCTCCCAATACAGACCAGCCTGCTTGCTCAGGACTGCATGCATGTGCTGCAGCAGGGCAGGAGACAGGCCTCCTGGATGGTTATTGTCCATTACTGTGATACCTCTGCCGATCTGTGAGATTTGAGCCCACCATGCAATCTCTGGGTGTTGGTTTCAACTCCAGGAAAACAAGAGTAACATTTGCCTATCAGTGGCAAAAGAGCTTCTCTTGGAAATAATTTTAATCCTTATCCTGAAATCTGGCTTATCTCTTCTAAGAACAAAAGGTCCCTTTGTGATTGGAAGAAAGAAATGTCTGAACGTGGTGTGTCCACCTGTGGTCTCAGCTGCTCCGAGACTAAGACAGGAGGGTTGGTTAAGCCAGGGGTTCAAGGCCAACTGGCACAATGTGGTGACAAGAAAAGGAAGAGGAGGAAGAAGAGAAGGAGGAGGGAGGAGGAAGAAGAGGAAGAAGAGGAAGAAGAGGAGGAGAGAGGGGAAAGAGGCTCCAGGCTCTAGGGAGAAAATTCCAAATTGAAGGGCTATAGACTTCTCAACCTTGGGAGGGGTCTGTGCAAGAGAAGGGGTTATGCAAGGGAGAGGTCTGTGCAAGGGAGGGGTCTGTGCAAGGGAGGGGTCTGTGCAAGGGAGGAGCCTGGGCAAAGGAGGGGTCCTGAAGCCTATGCTTAATTTACTCTAAATTCAATCTCTGTACAGAAGGTTTCCATATAATTTTCTCATTCTTCTGAAATTACTTTTGCTTAGGATTAACACTTGCTTTGAATCAGTCCCATTTACACTTGAGAATGTTTTAACCTTGAGAATATACCAGGCTCACCTGGGAAGACTTTTCTTTCTTTTTGTTAGTGTATACATTAACTACACAAGATAGTTTTTTTTTTTTTTTACTATGTTTTGGTATTGTTTGTTTTTTGAGACAAGGTCTCACTATGTATCCCTGGCTGTTTTATAACTTGCTATATACACCAGGCTACCCTCAAACATGAAGAGATCCATCTGTCTCTGCCTCTGAGTGCCAGCATTAAAGGCAGGTGCCTCCACACCTGGCTTTGCTGACATTTCTTGAATGCATAAGCTACTTTGACCATTTACTACCCCTCACTGCCCTCTTTCTCTGTCCCCTTCCCCTGTGACCTTCTTCTGCCCAAACAGTTCCTCTTCTACCCTTATTTATTTACTTTTATCTATCCCCCACACATGAGACAAAGCTGTCTGGAATTTGTCTTCTTTCTGAGTCTAGCTTATTCTGTTTAACATAGTAATCTATTGTTCCATCCATTTTCTCTCAAACAACATTATTTCATCCTTTTTTGTAGATGAATTATGTGTGTATATACACGTGTGTTTCTGTCTGCAATTTTCTTTATCCATTCACCTGTTAATGGGTGCCTAGGCTGCTTCCATAACTTGGTTATTGTGAAAACTGCCAAAATAAACCTGAATTACTTACTGTACCTTTGTAATACACTGGCTTAATCCTTTCAGTATATTTCTAGGAGTGGTATAGCTGAATTATATAGTTGTTCTATTTTTAGTCTTAAAGGACTCTTTTATTACTTTCTATAATATACTTGGGAAATTCTTAAAGCACCAACCTCAGACAATACACCCCAAATCTCTAGCGACAGAGTATAAATATCTAGACACACACAAGTGTTTACAAGACCCCTGGGTTATACTCATGTGCAGTATGAGTTGAAGTTCTTGGCATGCTAGTTATTGGGTAAACTTCTCCCAGGGAGACATAAGCAAACATCTCTTCACTGTCTCCCTATAGGGCACCAACAACAGACCAAGTAATGACACCCAAGTCAAATTTGTTGAACCAGTGAATTCGGGGGGCTCACCCAGTAACAAAGGTAAGCCCAAACAGTTGTACCACCAAATGACCCAGCCAAGAATAGGTGATGACTTCCCTTCTCAAAGCTGCATAAATCGGAGGCCTCCCTCCCATAGCGGTAGCTTTTTATGTCCTGTAAGCCCTAGCACCTCTCAATACCAAGACTACATGCTGCTGGGGCAGAATTTCATACAGCTACGCCAGGGGAAGGAAGGGACAGGAGCAGGTATGCCTTAGTTAGGGTTTCTATTGCTGTGAAGAGACTCCATGAACACGGCAACTCTTATAAAAACACATTTAATGGGGTGGCTTACAGTTCACAGGTTCAGTCCATTATCATTGTGATGGGACATGGTGGCGTGCAGGCAGACATGGTGCTGGAGAAGTAGCTGAGAGTCCTACATCTTGCAGGCAACAGGAAATGGTATAAGACACTGGGTGTGGCTTGAGAACATATGAGACCTTAAAGCCTACCTCTACAGTGACACACTTCCTCCAACAAAGTCACACTTCCTCCAAAACAGTGCCACTCTCTTTGGGGGTTACTTTCTTTCTAACTACCACATTTCACTACTGTGGAATGGTCTTGTACCCTGTATTGTCACTTGTATTGGTTTAATAAAATGCCGATTAACCAGTAGTCAGGCAGGAAGTATAGGCAGGGCAACCAAAACAGGAGAATTCTGGGGAGAGGAAAGGCTCATTCTGCAGTCATCACCTAGATACAGAGGAAGCAAGAAGAGAATGCCTCACTGATAAAAGATACCGAGCCATGTGGCTAACACACACAAGAATTATGAGGTAATTTAGGGTGGAAGAGCTAGTTAATAAGAAGCCTGAGCTAATAGGCCAACCAATTTATAATTAATGCAGGCCTCTGTGTGTTTCTTTGGGACTGAACGCCTGAGGGACGGGGTGGGACAAAAAGTTCTGCCAACATTTCACCCCCTGGCCCCTAAAGGCTTGTAACCTTATCAAAATACAAAAATGCATTCAGCCCAACTCCAAAAGTCCGCATAGTCTATAACAGTCTCAAATTTATTTGAAAGTTTAAAGTTCAAAGTCTCTTTTTAGATTCATGCAACCTCTTAACTGTAATCCCCTGTACAATCAAAATCAAAAGGCAGGTTACATACTTACAACATACAATGGCACAGGATATACGTTACCATTCCTAAAAGGAGGAAAGGGAGCACAGTGAGGAAATACTGGACTAAAGTAAGACGGAAAACCAGCTGGACAAACTCCAAACTACACCTCCATGTCTGATTTCCAATTCCGTTTAGATATCTGACTACAACACACTTCTTTCCCTTGGGCTGGTTCCACTCCCTGTAGGTAACTCTCCTTGGCAGGTATCCCATGACTCTGGCATCTCTAACACCTTGGATTCTCAAAGACAATCCAGGCTTCAACTTCACAGCTTCATGCAAATGGCCTCTCTGGGCCCCAATTCAGGGACACTCCTGACGTATGTCTGACCTCACCAGCTTTCTTTAGTCACAGTGTGGGGACGGGCCACAACAAATTCCATGCAGTTATCCTTTCTTCTATCCTTAACTCCGGAACCATGCAGCTAAAGCTGACAAATCCTGCTGCTTACTGGGGCTAGAATATGACCCCTGTACTCAATTACATCTTCACCAACTTTCTGTTTCTGATGTTTAGACCAGGAAGACATGGTACTGGAGAAATAGCTTAGTGTCCTACATTTTGCAGGCAATGGGAAGTAGTCTGTCTCACTGGACTACTTGTGGCTTGAACACATATGAGACCTCAAAGCCCACCTCCAAAGTGGCACACTTCCTCTAACAAGGTCACATTTACTCCAACAAAGGTCACATCTCCTCATAGTGCCACTCTCTTTGGGGGCCGTTTTCTTTCAGACCACCCCAGGTGAGCAGTCGGAATCTCAGAGGGGTCTAATGGTGCGCTCTACTTCTCCTTCTCTGAGGGAACTTCAGCTGACCTGACTTCAGCTATTGACGCCCCCTGCAGATAACTGATAACTGCAGTCAGCCTGACAGGATCAAGCATCTCCCATGAGGCAATACTCTGAGCACACCTGTGAGGGACTGTCTAGGTTAGGTTTGCTCTGGCAATGCTTGTGAAGGATTTTCTTGATCAGGTTCATTGAAGTGTGAAGATTCATCCTCAATTTCAGCTTTGGCCCAGATGTAAGGAGGGCTGAGAGACCCTCCTGGTGTTTGTCTTCTTGCTTTCATCTCTCACTAATGGGCACATCTGTTGCTGCTGCTGCTGCTGCTGCCACCCTTTGCTGACATCACAGTCCTGCTTCTTTAGCCTTCCAATATGGCTCTCTAGCAATCCTGCAGACCTTCAGCGCCAGACAAGGAATGCTAAGGCATTCATCCTCATGGACTGGCAACTACCAGATTCTCAGCCACTGTTGGACTACCCAGATCATCTCATCAGCCTATAAATCTCTCTCTAATATTTGTATTACTTACATTGCTTCTGTTCCTCTAGAGAACCCTGGACTACACATGGCTATGGCTACATTGTGCTTGAGGGACAGTGTTCCAAAATGTGTGGATGTGTGAGTGTGTGTGGATGTGTGTGTGTGTGTGAGAGTGTGTGTGTAGATGCACTCACTCCACAGCACACGTGTGGAGGTCAGATGGCAACCTCACACGTCATTCCCCACTTTCCACCTTGTTTGAGCCAGGGTCTCTTTGCTGTTCCCTACTGAATACACCACGAGCCGTTTCATGAGCTTCCAAGGATCATCGGGTCTCTGCCTCCCGTCTTGCTTGCAGGAGTGCTGTTCACAAATTTACCTTCCTTATATCCTTTATTTATATAATAATCCAGTATTCCAAGCATTTTCCTGAGTTCTCTGGTGTATCTGGCAAATTAACCAGGCTTAACAGAGATGGTATGGAAAGTCAGATGTCTTGGTTAAAAGTACAGATTACCAGCAGCTAATTGGTGGATGAAGAGATCACTCTCTGGGGCTAAGCCCTCATGTTGTATAGTGTCTGAACTCTAACTGGGTACACAGTGTCAGGTAGAATCAAGTATTGAATACCAGTTGGCATCTATTGGAGAATTGCTTGGGATGTGTGTGTGTGTGTGTGTGTGTGTGTGTGTGTGTGTGTGTGTGTGTGTGAAACCAGACACCTGATACCAGAAATTAAAAACTGAGGCCTAAAATGGTGGCACCTCTCTATAATCCCAGCATTTAGGATATAGAAGACAGAAGATTGTGAGTTGGAGGCCAGCCTGGGCTACACAGTGAGCTCTAGGCCAAGCTGAGCTACTATAGAAGATCCTGCCTCAGAAAACAAGATATGGGAATCTTATCTACTAAAGTAGTTTAGTTTTTCTTATCGCCTATGACATAATTGCACATATTTCAAGTGTATAATTTCTTTCATTTTTTTCCTGTTTTTTGAGACAGGGTCTCTCTGTGTAGCCCTGGCTGTCCTGGAATTCATTCTGTGGACCAGGCTGACCTCAAACACAGAGATCTGCTTGCCTCTGCCTCCTGAGTGCTGGGATTCAAGGTCCGCACCACCACCATCCAGCTAGGGTATAATTTTTTAAGGTTTGGCATTTCTATACATTCACAAAGCTGACACCACAATTAAGATATTAAACAGGCAAAGCGCAGCCATATTCCCGAAGGCTTCCATAAACACTGTAATGAACCAAAGTAAAATCCTCAGAGTCCCAAGCTGGTGTTTCTTTGCTTTGTACCAGAAGAAACCTTATGGTCCTTGTACATTGTGTCTGTTTTACATTTATGGAAAAACACAGTTGAAGTGAAAAACATATAGAAGCCCCTAAATATACAGCATGACTCGCATATGGAGCTGTCCCATTGGCTGGGCATGGTGGCACGTAACTTTAATCCCAGCACTTGGGAGGCAGAGGCAGGTCAATATCTGTGGGTTTGAAGCCAAGCCTGGTCTACACAGTGAGTTCTAGGCTAGACTAGCCAAGATGGTCCAATAAGACATGTTTAAAATGGTGATAATGATGAGACAACCCAACCTGCTTTCTGGTGGCATCTCATAAAGCACAACATCTCTTCATGTTCTAAGGAAACAAAATAGAGAGAACATGTCCCACCATAATAAAAGTTACCAATGGCAAACCTAATGCCAACATTCTTTTAAATTTGGGAAAACAAAGCATTCACGCTAAATCAGGAACAAGAAAAGGGTATCGACTTACCCTACTCTTATTCAATACAGTACTAGAAATCTTAGCTAGAGCATTAAGACAAGAGGAGCAAATAAAAAGAATGCAATTGGGAAAAGAAGTCAAAGAACCTCTATTTGCAGACGATACAATTCTATGTGAATGGAAGTTTCTGTCCTACCTGGTCCCACAGTTGATCAGTCCCAAAGAAACACAATTACAACATATTCATTAATATTAATGGCCTATTAGCTCAGGCTTATTATTAACTAACTCTAAAATCCTAAATTAACCCATTTCTATTGTTTTATATTTTACCATGAGGCTTGTGGTTTGTTATCTCTTGTTTCTTGGGCAACTACATGGCGTCTGCCTGACTCTGCCTTCTTTCTCCCTGCATTCAATTTAGTTTTCCTGCCTACCTATATTCTGCCCTATTATAGGCCAAAGTGGTTCTTTATTAACCAAAGGTTGCTGCACCAGTGCAGCTTGGATGCCAAGACTGGCAGGGGGTGCCAGAATTGAGACATGGAGGCTTCCATGCAAGAGGAAGAGCAGCCTTTATTTGCCACAAACTTAAGCCTTTTATATCTTTAGGCAGCTTGCCCTAGCCATGCTGAGTAGCCAGAACCTGAGGTCAAGGTCAGGGCATCGTGTACAAGAAGGACACTTCTGCAAAACACCACACACCAGAAAGAGCACAAACATCCTTGTCAAATACAGGGTACAAGGAAGTTCAGCTGTCAGTCAGGGAGACTGAGGGTGGCCAAACCATCTGGGTACAGTCAGACCACAACAAATGGTAATAAAACATGTTCATAGCATACAGAGGGGAATCCCACTCATTTCTATACATAGGAGTCCATAAAGACTATCAGAAAACTCTTACAGCTAATAAGCAGTCTCATCAAAATTAACAAACAAAATCATTAACTTCCTATAAACCAATAGGAAACAAACTGAAAGAGAAATCAGTGAACAGTCTCATTTACAAAAATGTAAAAAAAAATACCTTGGGCTCAATCTAACCAAGAATGTTAGAGACCTCTATAATGAAAACTTAGAACACTTAAGAACAAAACTAAGAAAGACATGAGAAGATAAAAAGATCATGTATTGGAAAAAAATCAGTGTTGAGAAAATGGCTCCTACTAAAAGTATCTATGTATTTAAGGCAATCTCGGTCAAAATTCTGATGATATTATTTTACAAATGTAGAAAAACGAAATTCACATGAAGATGGGGCTGGAGAGACTGCTTGGTGATTAAGAGCACTGGCTGCTCTTCCAGAGGATCCAGGTTCAATTCTCAGCACCCTCATGGCAGCTCACAACCGTCAGTAACTCTAGTTCCAGATCTCATGGCTTTTTCTGCCCTCTGCAGGCATGTATGTGGTGCACAGACACACACAGGCAAAACATCTATGCACATAAAATAAAATCAGTGGATCTTAAGAAAATTCATATTTAAGCAGAAGAGACCTCAGATAGACAAGACAATCCTGAACACTGCTGGAGGTAGCATCATTCCTGATTAAGTTATATTCCAGAGACATGGTAATAAAACCAGCATAGTACTGGTACAAAAACAGACAGATGGGATAGAATAAAGAAGGGCTGGAGAGATGTCTCAGCGGTTAAGAGCCCTTGTTGCTGTTACTGAGAAACTGTGTCTTGTTTCTAGCACACACATGTGACCCATAGCCATTCCTAAATCCAGTTCCGGAGGATTCAATGGTCTCTTCTGGCTTCTCTGGACACCTGCATGCATGTGGTATATATTTATATACACATGCAGGTAAGACACACATACATAAAACAGAAACGTAAAAATCTTTTTACAAAGGACCCAGATTTAAAGAAAACAAATGTAGGCTGCTTAGATGTCCATTAACTGATGGATAATGAAAATATGGCACATATACACAATTGAACTTTTTAAAATTTAGATTTATTTATTTTATTAATTGTACACTGTAAATATTTGTCACTCGTATTGGTTTAATAAAATGCTGATTGGCCAGTAGCCAGGCAGGAATTATAGGCGGGGTGGCCAGACTAGGAGAATTCTGGAAAGAGGAAAGGCAGAGATGCAGTCCCTAGCCAGATGCAGAGGAATAAAGATGAGAATGCCTTACAGAGATAAGGTACCTGGCCACATGACTAAACATAGATAAGAATTATGGGTTAATTTAAGTTGTAAGAGTTAGTCAATAATAAGCCTGAGCAATAGGCCAAACAGTTTATAGTTAATATAAGCCTCTGTGTGTTTATTTGGGACTGAATGGCTGCAGCACCAGTCAAGACAGAAACTTCTGTCTACATGTATGAATATATACAGTGTGTATGCCTGGTGCCCAAAAGGTTAAATGAGGGTGTTGGATCCCCTGGGACTGAAGTTACAGATAATTGTGAGCCACCATGTGAGTAATGGAATTGAATCTGGGTCCTCTTCAAGAGCAACAAGTGTTCTTAGCCACCAAGCCATTTCTCAAACCCCACAAAGTGAAAATTTATTCAGCTATGAAGAAAAATGAAATTAAGACATTTTCAGTAAAATGACTGATCTAGGAAATATAACACACGTGAGATAACTCAGGTTCAGAGAGACAGTGTTCATGTTCTCTCTCATGTACGGATCCTGACTCGGAATTTTTAGAGATGTGTGTTTAATTAGGAGTGTCTATAGAGAGCCCAAGGAGCTAGAAAGGTCCCATGGGAGGGCTTTAGGGGTTGGTAGAATACATGTGATATAAAGTAGGGGAAAATACTGGGAGGAGCTAAAAGCTTAAGCAGGTGTGGAGGCATCAGGGATGGGGAGGAGGTGGTAGATGTGGTAACTATACAACTAAGGATGTATGAAAAATCCTCATGGAAACCCACTGCTGGGCAAGATAACCTAAAAAAATGTTTTGTCTGAGCACAAGCACCCTTCATGAGTGGGTTATACCCCTGTACAGCCCCCAACCCCTCCTCAGGAGACATGGGTTATTATATAAAAATATCAGTGCCAGGTGAGGAATACCACCTTATAAGGTGTTTATCAGGGAGGCCCTCGAGGTCCCCAAAACAACACAGGCCATTGCTACTTCTCTTGTTTCCCCATCATAACTAAGACCCTTTTGCTGAAGACATGACACACTTTGATTTTGGGACATAGAGAAATCAAACTGGAACTGACCTGGAAACTTCCTTCCTGACAGCTGGCTTTCCTAGTGCTGGTGGGTGCTGTGCAGGCCACTGGGAGAGAAAGTGATCAATGATGTTACCCAGTGGTGAGCCCCACAGGCTACAATAATTACCTGTCACTAAAATGTGCCTACTGGCGGAATAGTGGCATGGCGATTGTTGGGATGGCCAACCACTCTCTGATTGGATATGATGTCTGTTCCACGGGAGGGAATTCATGCTGATACCATACATCTGATCAAAAGTCCATGGCTTGGGGGGTGACTGCTGAATGCACAGCTCTAAATGGGACATTTATATCTACCACGACATCAAGGCTCAGGGGACATTGGAAAAGAAGGGGCGGGAAGAATACAAGAGCCAGAGAGACAGAGGATGGGGAAGGAAGGGTGCTGTCCGTACCTCTGGACACAGTATGCCGCTGTGCTCATAAAGTCACATATACCCTATGCACAAAACCAAACCAATAAGATCAGGCAGCATCCCAGCAAGCAGCATCGACTGGACTCAGTGGGTTACAAGAAGACCAAGAAGGAGTGAGAGAGAAAGGACAAGAAGGTTGAAGGAGACTGTGTTGGGGGTTACCACAGGGAGTGGGAGAGGGGATGGGGTGGAGATGCTCAACACATGCTGTGTGAATGTGAGAATAAATAAAGGACATGGGGTTTTGTTGCTGTTTGTTTATTGTTTTAAGACAGGGTCTCTCTACATAGCCCTGGCTGTCCTGCAATTTGCTGTATAGACCAGGGTGGCATCAAACTCAGAGATCCGCCTGCCTCTGCGTCTGAAGTGCTGGGATTGAGGGTGTGTGACACCGTATGTTGCAGAAAAGACATTTTAAAAGATTGTTTTCTAACAAAGGAGAAACTGAAACTTTCAACCTTCTTCCCTGTGCTCTTTCCCTTTCTCTGCTCTATTTTCCCACATGTTTAGGTTCAGATCTTAGGATTATTCTCTCACATTCCACATGGAATCCACCAGAAAACACAGACCTCATTATCTCCCCGCTCCCCGTCATCTGGTCTGAACCATCACCTCTCACTTTAACTACTTAAAATGCTATTTTTATCTATGCCCCCCACCAATGTTTTTTAACTGAACGAATTCATACCTCTAAGGTAAAAGTTACAGCATGTCAGTTCTCTACCAAAAACCCTCCTTGGCTTCCGATTTTACTCAGGGTGAAGTCAGACATGCTTCACTGTGGCCTGTAAAGCCCTTATGACTTGTCTCCACCAACTATTCTGTTTCCTATTGCTCTCCCCTTGCTCAGCCGACTCTATCCACAATGGTGTTACTCCTAGTCAATACTCACTGTGTGGGTCGTGTCTCCCGTTTCTTAGTATTTTGTTTAAGAATTAGATAAAAGCCCACGCAAATTACAAAGCGGTGAGGAAATATTATTCAAAGCAAAACAATGGAGAAGATCAAATTACACTTGCAAGAGAACAGTGGGCCACATCCGTGAAGATCCTCAAGGGCCCTGATCACTGTTTGAGGCTTTTTTTATGGATCTCAGGAGAAGGAGTTTGGTTCCTTGGTGTGGAATTTGGATGGTTCTCCATTTTGATTGTTAGAGTAACATGTAATCGTTTTTTTTTTTTTTAATTGCAATGGCCCCTTACATGAATCATCCAAGTTTAACCATATGTATACCCATTATATCTAGACCTGAGATGGTAAATTAGGGGTTCCCTCTAAAGTTTATTTAAGGACACAGCTTTTTCACCTTCCCAAGCATACATCCAAAATCAAGTCAGGCTGGATGTCTCTCCTACCCTCAGGCAAGATTGTATTGGGAACATGCTTGAGTAGAACTGTCCAAGTTCCTAGTCATTAGCAGAAGGAGAGATCCCACTGTTCCAAGAGGCATGCACGGGTAGCCTGATGGAGACAGGGGCCCCACGTTGCTGATTTCTTGCTCAAAGGAGGGGATGTATGTGTACACAAAGGAAACTGTGCATTATGAGAAGAGGAGGATGTGCAGAATCCAAACAAAGTAGAGGGCAGGTCACTATACTATTCCCCATGTTGGCTTGCCTCCATAGTAATATTTTGCAAACATAATAAAGTAAAGTTGCGAGCATAAACTCATGGCTCTGGTTATCCACACAACACCAGGCCACTGACACTCTAATGCAGATAAAGGAGAAGTTTGTAAGGTCCCACCCCTAGGGTCATCCTAGGACTCTCCAGATATCCCTAAGTGATATGTTAATATGTTTCAAATGAGGACTCTCCAAACTGTCCTATATGAAATAATTACTCTCATCTCTGTCCCCTTACTTATTCTGGCTATTCTTCAGAACATTATTCTAAAACTCGTTGTTTTGAAATTATGATATTTATTTGAAATTGATATTTATTTATAAGAAATAGTAGAGAGTTCCTATGCAAATGCACCATTTGCATAACTATGGCGTCATGACTAAGACACTGACATCGGTACAGTCAAGACACTTCGCAGGACTCAGAACACTCCCACCATGGCCGCTCCTTAGACTTTCATGACACTGGAGTCAGTCAGCTTACAGCAACTGTAATGAACACTGGAGAGTTATCTCATAGGAAGGTTTATTTTAGCTCACAGTTCTGAGCTAAATTCCTATGATCTCCCTGCACAGCCTACTCCAGTGATGACAAGACCTTCTTAACATTCCTTTTACTTCCCAATACAGTGATGCTGGAACTAAGCCTTTAACACACTGGTATTTGGAGAACATCCCAGATCTGGACTAAAGCATTGTCCTTTTGCTGCTTTTTTTTTTTGAGACACATCTCCCTCTGTAGCCTGGGCTGGTTTGGAGCTGGTGATCCTCCTGCCTCAGTCTCACAAGGGCTAGAATTACAGGTGTGCACCACTGCACTAGACATTACAGCAGTGCTCTTACGACCACACTTACTTCTCCCAGCACCTCCTCCTTGGCCCTGAAAGCTTGTCACCTGGCATCCATTCTATTATTTGTTATTTTTGTAGATATTATATAATCACATGGAATTAACCTTCTAGTTACTATTTTTATTTCATGTGTGTATACTTTGATCACACCCCGTTATCTTTTTTTGCCCCTTCCAAATAAACCCCTCTTCTCAACAATGCTTCTCCTTGCTGGGAATGTTTGTACACTATAAATATGCATTGCTCTCATTGTTAATAAAAGGCTGATTGGCCAAGGGGTAGGATTTGGGGGGGCAGAGAGAATGCTGGGAAGAAGGAGGGTAGAGTTGGTAGTGTCAGAGGAGTCTTGAAAGATGCAGAATTAAGCAAGATGAACATGCTATGTTGAAGGAAGGTACATCCATGTGGCAGGAGGCAGATAGGAAATATGGGTTGATTTAAAAATGTAAGAGCCAGTAACAAGCCTGAGCTATTGGATGAGCATTTATCATCAATAATAAGTCTCTGAATGGTTACTTGGGATTGACTGCCAAGAGACAGAGAAACTCCACCTAGATCTCTGACTCTCTTGCCATGTGTGTCTGTGTAGAAGAGTCCCTTGCTGTTTAATTAGCTCTTCTTGAGTAAGCACAAGCATGGGGTTATACATCACTGAAGAATATATCTCCCCCTCTTTAGCAGCCATTAGTTCACTGTCTATAACCCCTTGGAAGGAGGGAACCTCATGAATGCCTCTATCATCAACAGTGAAATGTTGATGGGCCTAGGCTTCTTGTGCAGGTACCCCAGTGATGCTAAGAGCTTGCGGATACAGCAGAGTTTCCTAGCAGTCCTCCCCATCCTCCAGCTCATATTTCTTTCCTCATACTCACCATGCTTTGAATTTTTGAGGAAGCAATGGAAATGTTGCCCCAATGCTGAGCACTCAAGAGTCGCTTGTTCTCCACCTTTTGGCCAATTATGAGTCTCCATATTAGCTTCCAGGCACTGTAGAATGAAGTGTCCCTGCCCAAGGTTAAGAGTAGCCTTATTGTGAGTATAAGCATAAGCACTTAGAAAGCTGGCTGACAACAAGACCATTTTGCAAAAGCAACAGTAGCAGGTTCCCCCTATGACCTATGAACTCCCCACCATGGACTTTGACTGGGTGTTACTTTCCTTTGGCTATCATCCAAGTCATTGCATCATAGCATTTCCTGCCATCAGACACAATACATTCTCCCAGCATTCAGTTTAGTTTTCACACCTAGCTCTATTCTGCCCTATCATAGGCCAAAGCAGCTTCTTTATTAATTAGCCAATAAAAGCAACACATAAACATAGGCTAAGTCCCTAGTGAGTAAGGATTCTGTTTTGTTCATTATATTTATAAGACAAGGTACAATGAGTTTTTTGTTGTTGGTGGTTTTGGTTTTTTTGTTTTGAGCCAGGGGTCTTACTAAGCAGCACTAGCTGACCTGGAACTCACTACACAGGACAGGTTGGTTTTGAACTCAGAGACCTGCTTGCCTCTGCCTCCTAAGACCTGAGATTAAAGGTGTGTGCCCCTATGCGCACTAAAGCTTAAAGTCTTTAATATGACTTGTAAGACTATAAAGTAAGCATGTTGACCCTTCCAATCTCATCTTTCACTTCCACGACCTATCAGCCTACTCTATTCCTGTACTCTGTTGTTAGGAATCACTGAGTGTCTTGCTGAATATGGCAAAAATGCTTATTCTGGAGACTGATGCAGGAGGATCATAAGGGTGTTTGAGGTCATCCTGGATTACAAAGGGAGTTCCAGTCTAGCTGGGATACAGAGTGAGACCCTGTTGGCAGAGACTGCTTGTTCATTTCCCAGTTGCCCACACCCAAAATAATCACACAGAAACCATATTAATTGCAATACTCTTTGGCCAATAGCTTAAGTGTTTTTCTAGCTAGCTCTTACATCTTAAATAAACCCATTTCTATTCTTTTATATTTTACCATGAGGCTTATGGTTTACCAGCAAAGCTCTGGGCATCTGTCTCTTCTGGCAGCTACATGGCATCTCTCTGACCCCACCTACATTCTCCCAGCATTCAGTTTAGTTTTCCCACCTAGCTCTACTCTGCCCTATCATAGGCCAAAGCAGCTTCTTTATTAATTAGCCAATAAAAGCAACACATAAACAGAAGGAATTCCCACATCATCTCCCCTTTTCTGTCTAAATAAAAAGGAAGGTTTTAACTTTAACATGGTAAAATTACATATAACAAAACAGGTATCAAGCAAGAATTATAGTTACAATATTTATATCTATTTTATCTTTTATCATAACTAAGGAAAACTATAACTATTCTTCAACTCCATCAAAGACCCCAAAAGGATATAATATTACCTAAGTAAATAGGAAGTGCATTGTAAGCAACTCCCAAAACTCTAGAATTGACAGAGACATCTCACTGCCTAGACAGTCATCCAAAGTTCTTTTGTAACATTGGGACATCCATCTTCAACCTACAGGTCCATAGTGTCTGGTAGATTTTCCATGAAGCAGGAAATTTGAAAGACTGTTTTGCTTCTATTGACAATTTGTCAGTCACTTTCTTCTATATCCTGCAGAATGTCTGGAAGACTCTTCATGAAGCAGGAACCCCGAAGGACAGTCTCACCTTTAGGCAAGTTCAGCAGTCATTTTTCTGTGGGTCCTGCATGTTCAGTTCATACATAACACCAAGCAGTCCAGGCAAGAGCAATTTCTTGCCCAAATGGCTAACAAACTCCATAAGGAGCTTCTTTGATGCCCATCTTCCTGTTGAAGAAGATTGGTCTGCCAGGAGCAGATGTGTCTCATTATCATGAAAAGTCCTAAGTTTTTAAAAAATATTTTAAATGCCATATTCTGCTAGTTTTCTAAAGATCTGAAGAGTATCTATCCATCTGAAATATACCTTTGTACACCTGTAAAACCTAACTAACCTGACTACAATCTTGACTATTATAGATGATTATCTATTAGCCTTTACTTCTTAATTATACATTACATTTTTAAATGAGCTGCACAAACACACTACTTTAATCAAGAGCAGAAGTATACATATAACAAAATTGATCTTAAATTTGTATAAATAAACAAAGATCCATACCAATGTAAAGTATTCATCTTTATAGCATATCCCTCTTTAAGTGTAAACAAACATTTATAAACAATATTTGGGAATTTGGGCATAGTTCTCTCCAAACTGTTTCCTGCTTTTTGTTGGGTGAAGTAATTTTTTGAGAGGGTTCACGGAGACCTTTTTAGGAGGGGTTCTTGGTCCATCAAACAACATTAGTCTGTAAGGAATCTGCAGGTTCTCATCCTCTGGGGAAACAAAAACAGAACCTCTTTTCCAAAGCAATATATCCTTAGACCCAAATTTTGAAGTCAAGATACCTTTAAAACATATATGTTGATTTAGCTTAGCAGCCTGTACAATAAAATGTCTCTTTGTACTTACCTCATTCACAGTCAAAAAATTCAAAGAAAACACAATAATATACATAATGCAGACTCTCTGTGTATATTCCATCTTTACATGGCTTATTTTTCTTATTCCTTTAATCTATGACTCTATACTTTGTTTCTTTAAAGACTTTGTTTTATTTCTTAAAACCATTTACTTTATATTTTTAAACAAAATCTATGCTCTGTTGGGGTGCTGGGGTTACAGACATGAATCACCATGCTTGGCTCTGTTTAATATATTGGGATCTAAGTGCACTTACTCATAAGTGAGACTTTCTTTTTAAATTGGGTTATAGGACACATTACACTTCTTTGGGACCCTGTGCTCACTGAAATCAGATGAGTCACTGTCACCCTCACATGAGTCATCACCAGAGCTAAGTTAAAGAACGAAAAGATCGAATGGAAAACATTATTCTTGTATGTGTTTCAAAGACTGATGTCACATTTACAAGCCATTGACGTCTGGTTGTCTCCCTGATGAAAGAAGAATTTTTATAGATGAAGATGTAAAGGAAGCTATGATAAGCAGATGCTACTGTAAAGAGGAAAAAAACCCAAAACATATTTGAGTACATTATGTAAGAAATGTGTTGGAGCCATGTGAAGAAACTGCTACAGGAAAACTTGTAGAGAAAACTTGTAAAGCCAAACAGCATATTTGGTTTTAAACCAGAGGTTATTCTGGTGGGCTTACTCTGAAAGCCTGTTTATGTGGTGACACGGGGACATTTGTACAGCTATCTCCCTTGGAGACTTCTGGGCTCCACCTATACGTGGCTCAAAGGTCTGTTTGGCTGGGTTACACCTTTCTAGGTTAAGAGACTGGCTAAAGCTACTTATAGATTTCTGGGAGAGAAAATCTGATTGAACAAGGTTGAATCCATTTTCTATTACCTGTTTCAGGTGGCCGTGATAGGGTGAGGAGTGTCAGGACAAGTGAGAAATAGCTGGGTTGCTCTGTGAACTGAATAAATTAATCTAAGAGGGCTGTGCCCACAATTCATCTTGTGTGGTGGCTCATGCCTCTATTCTAAGCAGACAGGAGAATCTAGTTTCAAGTTCAAGGTAAGCAATGACCTGGCCACCTGGGTTACATGAGACCATGTCTTATATAAACCTTCTAAATACATAGGAAGTACTCAGTACGTACTACCCATGTGTGCATTAGTTATAAAGATTTCATTTCTAGCTTGGAGATACAGCACTGTGGTACAGAACATAGCTAGTGTTAAGTCCTAAACCTTGGGACAAATGGCTAAGGTGCCTTTAATTAACATACCTAAGCAAACCTGGTCCCCAGTTCCTACCTGCTACAGGGTATGGATGGCATACCCCACACTTCACCCCCAAATTCTCAGTCCAGGGTTTGGGCTGCCCTTCTCTATATAATGCAGCCATTTTGGTTACTTGCCCCCTTTTTATCTTTTGTCCTCTTAGCTGCGGCACCTGGTTCCCCTCTCCCCCTCCCCCAACTCCTGACGTGACTCAGGATCACATCCACTCTGGACTCTTCCAGATGTCCCTGCCTCCAGCTATGCTCTCCCTTCTACCTACACTGAACCTTCCCCTCCACCATGCCCAGGGGCAGTCTTATTCTTCCTTTTTCTGCTTTTCATTCAGCTAGTACATGCAAGGCTCTGGGTTCGATAATCAGTACTGCAAAAATAAAACAAGTTTACATGATATCTGTTTTCCATAATCTAGAATTTTAATACAGTTCTGTTATGCTTAACACCGTCAATGTGTCAGAATCTAAAATACACAGGAGACAAGATTCTGGGCTTGTCAGGAAGTTTCTATACTGAGTTATTGAGGTGGAATGAGCCAACCTAAATGTGGGCAGCAACATTTCAGGTTAGGCTACTAAATAAAAAGAAGAAAGCGAACTAAGCACCAACATTCATTTATCTCTCTCTGCTTCCTGAATACAGTGTGAGCTCATGCTTCTCCTGCCCAGCCTCTACCTCCATGATGTGGTGTAGGAAGTCCTTCTGTTTGTGTATTGCTTTCTTTGGTTGAATAAAGAGACTGCCTTGGCCTTTTGATAGGGCAGAGACTTAGGTAGGCAGGAAAGACAGAACTGGATGCTGGGAAGAAGAACAGAGTCAGGCAGACATCATGAATCTCTGGCCTGAGACGGACGTAGGTTAGAATCTTGACAGTAAGCCACAGTCACGTGATGATACACAGATTTAATAGAAATGGGTTAAACTAATATGTGAGAGGTAGCCAATAAGAGGCTGGAAGTAATGGGCCAGGCAGTGTTTAAATGAATACAGTTTCTGTGTAATTATTTTGGGGCTAAGCTAGCTGGGCGGCGGGACACAGCTCGCCACTCGTCCTACAACAATGATGGACGATGTACTAAAACTAGAACAAAGCGAGTCCTTTGGTCTGGAAGTTGCTTTTGCCAGGCATCTCGTCATGGCAAGGAAGAAAACAACCAGAAAGAAAGCTGGTGTCACCTAGAGGGAGTGGGACTTGGGAGAATGAAGCCAATAAATGAGGCAGACTAAAGTCTCATGCAATAGCCAACTTTATTCAGAGCAGTTTATACTGAGGGTTAGAAGAATCACGTGACTAAAGTGTACAATCATAAGGATAAACTGCATGTGGCAAAAACATGTTTTTCCTTAGAGGCACATATACAAATAACCATAGCCACTTGTAATGAGCAATCTGAAGTGAACACACTGTCTGCTATGCCTGGGAGGAGCACGGAAACACACTGCAAGAACAATTCCATGGTTTGAAGAACCAAGGTCCCAAGACTCTCAGTGTCTTGAAGTTTCCTCACAAACACTCACAATTCTCCCACGGCTCCATCCCTGGTCCGTGTCCGACAGGCTGGTGCTCAGGAATGCGCTGTTGCTGTGGTGAACACGACTATGCAGTTCTGAGACTGCTGGAAACAGTCTGTGGGAGGAATGTACAAGACTTTGGAACTCTGCTCCAGAGATGTCTAGAGTGCCGTAAGCAGAACTTAGTGGGGCATTTTCATGGAATCCAGAAGAGCAGAACACCGAGGGAAATGTGGCAGTGGAGACCCAGCACACGAGGTTTCTGAGGCAAGGACTCCATTCTGCCCATGTCCTGAGCATCTGATAGACAGAAACTCAAAAGCAACTGACTAATGTTTTTGGTGGGAAAACATTCAAAGCCAGCTTGCAGTCATGCTGTGTCATGAGTGCTGTCTGCTGCTCTTGTCTGGATCGTCAGTTAGGGAGACCAAATTCTGGGGCAAGTGTGAACAAGTTTAAAATTACAAACATGCTATGCCTGAAACCACCATAATTGTTAATGACATTAGTGCAATTAAAGAGAAACCTGGAGCTCTACCCTGGGACAGCAGGAAGGGTGTCCGGAGAGCAGCCACAGAGAAGACCACCTTGTGGAATGCAAAGGTGGACTGAATGCCTTTATCATGAGTTGGTCATGAGCCAGTGGCCACAAGGGAAGAAAAGTCATGACACAAAAGCTGTATGTTTGGTTGTTAAGTTGACAAGGGACGAACTTGTGATAGTTAGATTGTCAACTTGAAAGAAACAAGCTCTCGATGACAGCAAGGAGGGAGTTTCTGAAGGAGAAAGACCCACCTGAGATATGGCAGCAACACCCCATAGGGCCCAGACAGAATAAAATGAAGGAAGCTGAGATCAGCATTCATGTCTCTGCTTCCTGGATGCATGTGTCATGTGACCAGCTGCTTCACACCCCTACCGTATCCCTTCCCCACCATGATGGACTGTATCCCTTTGAAATAACTTTAATAACAATTAAGTAACTCATTATTTATAGAAATAATTATATAATTATACAAATTAAACTATTTCTATATTATATGATGTAATAAATATAAAATTAAAGCAATTATAATAAATAAATTTAAGCAATAATAAAAACAAAATAATAATTTCAAAATAATCCGCAGAAATTCAACCTGAAATGCACCTTTCTCCCTGAGCTGCCTCCCTCAGGTGTCTGATCACAGCAATGAGAAAAGTAACTAACACAAACTCCAATCAAATGTGTGACTCTTGGGTCCCGCTCCTTAGCCCTGGCTGTCCTGGAACTCTGTATAGACCAGGCTGGCCCCAACTCAAAAAGATCTACCTGCCTCTGCGTCCCAAGTGCTGGGAAGTGCTGTGACTCCACCTGTCTAGTTCTTAAGACTTAACGAAGGGACTCACACCACTGAAACTTTAAAAATAAAGGCACATTAGATAGGGCCAGTGAGACAGGTTTTTTTGTGTTTCTCTGTGAAGCCCTCTCTGTCTGACCTAGGCCTCCCTCTGTAGACCAGACCGGCTTCAAACTCAGAGATCCACCTGCTTCTGCCTCCTGATTAAGAGCATGCTCCACCACCATCCGGCTAAGGCAGCATTTTCTATCAGTAGAGAAGACTGGGTATCCATTAAATAAATGGTATGGATGTTAGACTCTTCCCTTTTTTCTTTTTGTTTTGGCAATGCTGAGAACCATATCTGGGGTCTCAAAGATTCTAGCTAATGTACTTTATCACTCACTGAACTATATCTCTAGCCCCTCTTTGCTCCTTTTAAATTTTATTACATTTACTTTCATATGTGAGAAGAAATGTCTATCACATCTTATCAGAGTCGTTCATCTCCTTCCACTATGTGGGTTGCAGGGATCAAACTTAGGACTTGAAGCTTTGCAGCAAGAGCCTTTACCAAGCTTTCTCCCCTTTTTAAAAACTTGCTCTTTTTTGTTGGTTGTTTTTGGAGACAGAGTTTCTTTGTGCAGCCCTACTTGCTCTGTAGCCAGGCTGGCCTCAAACTCAAGAGATCCACCTGCCTCTGTCTCCTGAGTGCTGAAATTAAAGGTGTGCGCCACCACCACCCAGCTAATCTTGCTCCTTTTAAGTACACTTCAGATGGAGTAAACAGTGTGTGTGCACATGCATATTAAAATCCCTGCAGCTACCAAGGAAATGCAGCAAGTTGAGCAGGAAGTTGAGGTGGAAACAAGACTGACAGACATGCCCACACAAAAGTTAAAGCCGCCCTTCACAAACCAAACATTACTGGCTATCTTAAAAGAGAAATTTTATAACCAAGCAATTTTTGCAATAGTTAAACAAAAAGCTAATGCTGCTAATATGCAAAAGCATTGCAGATTTTAAAAATTGTGAAAACCTCAAATTTAAAATAAATAGAAATTATAAGCCAGGAATTCTCAAAGAACCAGTACACATATGAAAAATATTCGGTTTTATACCTAGGTAGCAAAATACAAATTTATACAAGAGTTTTTAAAAGACTGATTCGCAATGGAATGCGGTACACTCTCATGCAGCATTCTAATACTCTTATCGGGAAAGTGCACTTGAATAAAAACACTTTTAAGGAGACTGTTAACATTCAGAATCTTACAAGTGTGTGCTCCCTTTGATCTAGCAGCCTATCACTGCTGAGAAACTGTAAATACCTTAAAAGCTCACTAATTAGGGCTTCTCTAAACAATGAAAACAGACCACCATTAAAAACGTATATAAGACCTGGAGAGACATGCACCAAATACCTCTGTGTGCTTATCCGGAAACTGCTTTTATAAAGACAGCAGCGTGGGTTGAGCTCCTTGCCCCACCCAAGAGGACAGGGCCACCCTGGGTAGCCCAGGCCCGCCTCAAGAAACACCGATCCTACCTAGGCCTCCCAAATGGACGGATTACTCCACGCCATTGTTTTCCCCCTCCGTGGTTTTTGAGACGGAATCTCGCTATGTAGCCCAGATTGGAGTTAGAATCCTCCTGCCTCAACCACGCCCGACTTTTTTTTTTTTTATTTGAATTGCTAGCTATTTTGGATATAATTGTGTACTGTTGGGATGCTGCTCGCATAACAAACCGGAATCTTTTTTAATGCATTATCCTTACGATTTGGCGATGGGAAAACTATTAGCCTGCGGAAAGAGAAGCGTTGCCCGGGCCCGACGGGCGCAAAGAAGGTGCAGGGCTCTGAGCCTCGCCACCGGAAACCCGCCCCGAGCGGGGATTGTGGGCCACGGACGGAGGCCGGGCCCGCCGAGGGAGGAGCGGTTAGCCTTCTGGAGCAGAGCGGTCCCGCTTCCCGTTCGAGGGAGCGCGGCCCGCGCCGTCTTGGCGCGGAGACACACAGGACCCGCCTTCCCGCGCCAGCGGACCCGGCGGGCTGAGGGAGCGCCCGTGCCACCGAGCCGGGCGGACGCTGCGTGCCTAGAGCGGCCGCGTTAGCAGCCTGTGCGCGTGCGCAAAGGTGGTCCGGCCGGGGCGGGCTTCGCGCCGGTGCAGGCGAGGCGTGTGCACCGCGACCGTGTACTCAGCTGGCTGGGGTGGGGGACGGGACTGCCGTGAATCTCCGTGCGCGTCCGTGGTCCGCGCGCTGATACTAGGTGGAGGGAGGCGAGGTCGGGTTCCTGGGCCCACATGGGGCAGCTCAAAACACTGTAATACTGGTTCCAGGGCAGGCACTCGCATGTGCTCAGACACACATACACAGGTTTACTATTATTATTATAAGGGTTACTTCTCTGAAATTGTTTAAAAACCAAACAAACTAGTAATAGTATATTTATTTAGAAATCGCCTAGTAGGAAAAGGCCTTGCGGCTGAACCTGACCACTTGAGTTCAGTTCCCAGGTTCCACGTGGTGCGGTGAGAGGAGCAACTCCTGACGTTGGTCCTCTGCCATCCACCCTCTCTTACATACAATAAATAAAAGTAACGGGGCAAAAATAGAATATGAAAGTGCTTGTTAAGAAGAAGTCATGAATCCCTGTCCAGAGTTAATGTCTATTAATATGTTTTTTCTATCATATTTCTATTAATATGGAATCAGTAAATGGCAGATTTGATCAAAGAGCAGAAGCCGACATGTTTGGAGGTTAGGATTATGCGGGCCTCACATGGTTATCAATTGGATCATCATCAAATGCACATTCATTACTTTTTTTCAAAAAAACAAAACCAAGCCCTAAAATGTATTTTTTTTCCTTTTCAACCAGAAAAACCAAAGATATTGAAAAGAAAGGAATATATTATGAACATGTTTTCATGTGAAATTGTGTATAGTTATATCACTGATTTTGAAATACTTTTTAAACATTTGTTTCTATGCACATATGTGTGTGCATCAGAGGACAGCTTTTAGGAGTTGATCCTGTCCTTCCACCATGCGGAATCTGCATGTTGAACTTGGGTCACTTGTTAAGCTTGGTGGCAAACACCTGACCTGCTGAGCCATCTCACCAGCCAAAATTCTCAATTTAAAAAATAGATACACTTCAAATGAAATTTTGATTTCAGTTTGAGACACTTAACGCTTGGGCTTTGTTTCCTGTTAAAACTGTCTAAACTGAGAAAATACAAAACCCTCAAGCCCCAAGAGTGGGAAAGACACTTCAGTGGATAGGGATGTTAAAATAGTCTTTTTGGAAAAAAAGAAATGGGATCCAAGCAGAGTATAAGGGTGTAGACAGGTTTTTCCTTGGGCTGCCAGCTCACAACACAGAGACGTATTGCAAAAGTTCAGCCTTAGCTTAGGTTTGTCCCACTAGCTCTTATAACTTTAACCCATTTATTTTAATCTATAGTCTGTCGCTTGGCTTGTTACCTCATCTCTCTGTACCGCCCATGCTGCTTCCTCCAAGCTTGGCTGGTGACTCTGCCTTCTTCCCAGAGTTCTCTCTCTTCCCAGAATTCCTGCCTATACCTCCTGTCTAGCTACTGGCCGTTTATTACACAAATCACACCTATACATTTTTATACAGTGTACAACACAAGGAGTGTCAGAAGTGAAGTGTTTAGGCTGGGTGTGGTAGTTTAGGCTTGTGTTCCCAAACTCTGGAGGTTGAGACAAAAGGATGACGAATCCAAGAACAGTTGGGCAACTTAGATCCCATGTAAAATGAAGTCTCTAAGGGCCGTTGATGGGGTTCTTTAGCGGAGCACTTACCTGTTATGTGCAGGGCCGTGCGTTAATTTCCCAGTGTTTCAGAGTGGACTGAGGGTAACAGTGCATGCTTTACAACCCCAGAAAGGCTTATAAATTGGAGGTACCACATCAGGGGAAGGGCATGGAAGGGAAGACCAGGGGTTTGGGTGAAAGTCTATACATTCAGACCAAGATTTCTGGCTTTAAGTCATCTCGAGTTCTGTGAAAAAGAAGATACATTTGGTGGGAAAATTGATGGCTCAGGTTGTTTTGTTTGTTTGTTTTATTTTGTTTTTTCAAGACAGGGTTTCTCAATAGCTATGGAGCCAGTCCTGGAACTCGCTCTATAGACCAGGATGGCCTGGAACTCACAGAGATCTGCCTGCCTCTGCCTCCCGAGTGCTAGGATTAAAGGTGTGTTCAACCACCGCCTTGCGAGGGCCCAGGTTTCAAAACTAAAAACTGATCAAATGGAAGTCTGTATACTGACCAGTGAGACCAACCCTTTTCCTACCGACTACTCTTAGGATCACTCAATAACCACACAGAACACAGCCAGAGAGAATCCCCTCTACACAGAGGCCTCAGATTCCACACCTCGAGGTGACATTTTCGAGTATTTAGCAACTTGACCTGGTGCCCAGCATTCATCCATTTTGCAATATCTTAAAGTAGTTAATTTAAGTAGTAAATCTGTTAACTCATGAGGCCCTTACAGAGGCCTCACAGCTCTCTGTGGGTCCTGCCTTCAGAAAACTAGAGGAAGCCTCCTTGTCCCTGGGCTCAGAAGGAGTGACAGCCTAGAGACTTCTACATGGCTTTCAGAGTCACTCCAACCTTTTCTGGAAAGCTAAACCGTTCTCTCTGCTTCACATAGTCGGACCCTCTCCTCTACATCTCACTGCGGGTGGTTTCATTTCCCACACTCAACTCAGTCTGAAATGTTAAATCAGAAGTTCCAGAAATAAATGATTCGTAAGTTGTAAATTCTGCACCATTCTGTATAGCATGGCCGGATCTCCCGCCTTGCGCTCCATTCTTTACGGGCTGTGAATCCTTCCTTAATCCACATGTCCACGATGCCGAAGCTGTTTTCCCTTAGTCAGTTAGTGGTGTCACCCAACCGGGCCACTTGCTAACCTCCCAGTCTTCCAATACTGAACCTACAATGTTTGCCAGCTTAAAATGAGTGATTTTTGGTGGGGGGGACAAGGACTCACTATGTAGCCCAGGCTACCCTGGAACTTGCAATCTGCATGCCTCTGCCGCGTGAGTGCTAGAATGACAGGCATGTGCCATGATGCCTTCATATCTGACTTCAAAGTCAACCCAGAGGAAGTCACTAAAAGAGTGAAATAAGGCTTCTTCAGGCTTGCCCCAGTCTCTTCTGTCTCTGCTATCACATCAGCTGAGGGCAACATAGTGCTTGTATTTAAGAACTAGTGTTCGTGAGTAGTGATTCTGACAGTTTGAATATGCCAAAGAGAAGCCATGACGGGCTTCCTTGGAGTGATAAGGCACTCTTGGCTTTGTAAGGAGAGAAAAACACTGTGTGCCGAAGTTAGTGCAAATCTATCTGAAATTGTAAAGGCTCGGCATGGTGGTTGGTGCAGGCCATCACAGACTTGGGAATTGGAGGCAGGAACATCAAAGGTTCAAGTCATCTGTCCCTACATAGCAAGTTCCAGCCTGGGCTGTGTTAAGCCCTGACTTGGAAAAACAGAAATTGCAAAGGGGGAGATAGAATTTTATGCTACAAAACTGAACTTCAATTCGCTTTGAAATGAAGTTGTGGTCACCTTAAACTACAAAGTGATTACCACAGTTCATCACAAGTGCTGGACATTCACCCCATTTGATCTGGTCATATCGGTGTCATATCGCTTCCTAGCACAAGACGGGTGAGGACAATACAGTCCACTATTTTTTTCGAAAGACCAGTCTATGGCTACACCACCCTGAATGCACCTGATCTCATCTGATCTCAGCAGCCAAGCAGGGTCAGGCTGGTTAGCACTTGGACATATGATCATATTCAGATGAGTTTGCGGAGCTGCACGGAATTGGATTTATTTTATTACTGTTAATCTCACAGTGCCTCCTGTGTTCTTTATCACAGGCGTGTCTGCCGGAAGTAGTACCTGCTGGTCAGGCGGTCAGGCCTCAGTGAGGGAGTCAAACACATGCCCGCCCCAGACAGGTAGAGACTACTGAGTGTGCCAGCCATGGAGATTGTCCAGATTGTCCCCAGCAGTGATGCTTTATTATAGATCGCACGAGTCATGAAGAGAGGTAAGGCCACCACCTAAATCCTAGGAATCAAAACAAAGTCACAAGAGCCATCTCTAAAGCCAGATTATCTAGGTAATCCTCAACCACAAAATTGGGCAACACCAGTGTCGCTCCACCCTTAGCACAGTTGCGCTGTCTGGTCTTGACTTGTCCTTGGGGCATTTTCGTAGTTCTGAGACTAGCAACAATGTTTTCTTCACATTATTCTGTCTATGTTTCCAAAATCAGGAAGAGTCCCATTGTTTCACCAAGCACTGTGGCTCATGCCTGTAACACCGTGCTGAGGAGACAGGGCAGGAGGATCTCTATAAATTCAAGAGAACCAAGTCTATATGCAAGTTCCAAGCAGCCAAGACTAGTAGCAAGACCCTGTCAAAGAAATACAAACAAACAAATGAAACCTAAATGCAAGGATTTGTTGTTTGTTTGTTTTTTAATTATTTTATGTGCATTGGTTTGAAGGTGTCAGATCCCCTGGAACTAGAGTTACAGACAGTTGTGAGTTGCCATATGGGTACTAGGAATTGAACCTGGGTCCTCTGGAAGAGCTTCCAGTGCTCCTAACTGCTACAACATCTCTCCAGCCCCTAAATGCAAGCATTTGTAATGTTAACTAGGTCTAAGCATTTATTTCATGCTCAAGTTTCTATCTAGAAACTAGCGATGCCCAAATTTAAAATTATTTATTATTGGGGGAGGGAGCATGAGTACCCTTTCAGAGTAATTTTCTCACTTGTGCAGCAAGTATTTTTAACTGTTGGGCCATTTCTCCAGCCAAGAACTTCTTTTAGAAGATGTCCAGGCTTTTTAAGGCAAGAAGATCCTTGAGTCTCCATGTTGCTTAAACTGTCTCCCTCGTCTTTTTCTTTGAGCCAGGGTCTTGCTGTAAAGCCCAGGCTGGTCTTGAAGTCAGGGCTCCCTCCTGCTTCAGCCTCCCAAATACTCAGAGTGGAGGAGTGTGGTGCATTCTAGCCTCTCTCTGCTATTCCTGACCCGAGTTACTGAAGGTAGGATTGTGAGAATGCAGCCATCAGGCGAGGAAACGCTTGCCAAATCCAAGGGACCCAAACCCACAGATTCGTTTCTCACTCATGCTGCACTGGGACACTGGGACACTTGGTTGCCAGGGCCAAGAAACTCAAAGTGATGCCAATCAGAACTGGAATAAATTGTTTCATTTCATTGGTCAACTATAATCATGCTAGACTTCAGCAAGATGGATGTTTTAGGCATGTTCTCTAGAGGAACAGAATCAAGGGGGAATATATCAGAATTGAGCAGGTCAGCTTTAAAATAATAACAACAGACAGCTCACACCCGAGGCAGAGAACTCGGTATTTGGTCCTTGAGGCTGGATGCTTCAACAGTCGGAGTAGTCCCGCAGTAATTGTCTCTCACTGGGGGCAGGAGGGCTGATGGTCTCTTAGTCCACAAGGTCAGCCTCGGTCATCTCAATCTGATGCCAGGAGCATGAATGGTTGTGGGACAGCCACGGGTTCCTGCTCCACAGTGAAAACTTTGCTATACTTGTTAGCAAAGAGTCAGCAGCCACAGCAGCAGCTGCAGCAGGAGCCGCAGCAGCAACAACAGCAACAGCAACGTGGTGGCAAGAGAGGGAGGCCAAGCCAGCAAAGTCAAGAGTAAGCCCCCTTCTGACATACCCTTAGGTTATCTGGACTGCTACCTGAAGGTGCTGCCCACAGTCTGGGTGGGTGAGTCTTATCTTATCGAGTAGGATGATTCTTCAGGTGAGGCTCCCTACTCAAGAGAGTAACTTGTAATCCGTAGCTAGTTGACTTCCAAGTCAACCATAATAATGGGGATACGTAATCCTTGTGTAGGAGACACAGACAGGCAACACCGATGGTGAGTCAGTAGTCTACAGTGAAGCACATAAAGACCACAGTCTTAGAGGGCAGTATCAAGTTAGTGTGATTAAATTATTTACTGCCCGCCTTCAGCACGGTGAGCAAATAAACTGAAATAATAGCAAATAGTACTGTGAACATCACTGTGTGAACATGAGTATGGTTTTGTGCCGGCCTACTCTAATATCTCGAAAGTTCTAGTAGGGTGTTAAAGGAAGTATAGGCATTAGGCATTGATTAACTTATGTTCACCAATAAACATATCTATTATCTCAGCCAAAGTGCCTATGGACACACCTTCGTTAGAAAGTGTATTGTCCACAGAATGTCTCTGTTGTTATTTATTTGTGAGAAGGTGGTGCTACTGGAGGTGGAGTGCAGGGCCTCACACATGCTCGGTGAGCGCTCCGCCACTGAGCCACAGCCCCGTCCTGGGTTCCTGTCTTCTTACTTTGGACTACAGAGTTATCTAATTTCATCTGGGACTTCAGCTTTTTAAGTGCTGAATATTTCTGGTGCTATGCTAGTTGAATCTTGTGGACATTGTGTGTGTGTGTGTGTGTTAGTTGAATCTTGTGGACATAGTGTGTGTGTGTGTGTGTGTGTGTGTCTGTGTGTGTGTGTCTGTGTGTGTGTGTGTGTCTGTGTGTGTGTGTTCCAGCTACGTCGCAGCTGTCTAGTTCTAGAGACTGTGTTGTATATATTTATTTCTAATCTGCTTACCTAATGCGACAGTCTATTCCTCTTGTCACATGAAGTGCCAGTTCTAAACAAATCACAGCCTGGTACTTCCCTGGCCAAGGATCAATAGACCCAAGTTTGAGCCAATAAGATATAAGAATGGGTGGGAAAGGTGACCACTAGGCCATCTCCCCAGACTCAATGGTGTTTTTTTTTTCTTAAGAAACTATGAAGACAGAAGGCAGCAAAATATTTTCTAAAGTGTTAAAAGAAATAAAAACCCCAGCTCACTCCAGAATTCTTCATGCAGCTAAACATCATAGGGTTGACATGAAGTAAAACACTCCCCCGAGAATGGAAAGAGTCTGTCGCCAAAAGACATGCTCTGAAAATCTCTCAAGAAAGTCTTAAGCAAAGGAGAAATGTCATGGCAAGGACATGGAACTAAGGGAGGAAGAGAAAGCAGCAGCTATGGAGAATCTATGGCAAATTCAGACAGTTCTCCCAAGAGCAAAACTCAGTGGTGTCTGATAGGGTTTGACGATTAGATTCGATACATGCTCAGAAGGTCTACATAGGGGCCGAGGTCTTCCCATTCAGCTTACAGTGGTAATACATGAGTCTGAGTAGACAGTGAAAAGCTATACTTACTGGGATCCCTCCAGGAACCACCAGAACTGGACAGAAGTGTGGCAAATTCTTAGCAGATACAGTGAACGTGAACACTAAGAAGCTCAAATGAAGAACAGAAGGCAGATAAGAGCAACAGGAAGGAGTGGAATCAAGCCAAAAACAAGTGGTAAAATTGTTGACCTTAGCCCAAATATATCAACAGTAATATTAAATTACCATGAAACTGACCTCAGTAACGTATAATTGACTTCAGTATACCAACTAACTACCCCATGACCATATACTTCAAATATGACATAGAAATTAAACCGGAAAAGGTATAATATGCAAACTCACATGAAAAGAAAATGTAAATGACTGTGTGACTTCAGAGTAGAGGAAGTGGCTGGGTCTAAGGTCCATCCAGCAGGTGCAGCTCACGGCGAGCCTCTGGTTAGATTCATGCAGCTGGTTATGTGTGTGCGAGGGAAAGCTCAAAAGAATAAAGGAGTTTGTTCATAGAAATTATGAGTGCTGGCTGAGTGTGGTGGCACATTCCTTTAATCCCAACACTCGGGAGGTAGGGACAAGAAGATCTCTCTGAATTTGAGGCTAGCCTGGTCTACATAGCAACTTCCAGGGCAGCCAGAACTTGTAGAGAGACCCTATAATAATAGAGAGACCCTATCTCAACCAAAACAAGGAAAGAAAAAAAGGAATTCTGATTGTTGCATGGGCAAGATGGCTCAAAAGGCTAAAGGCACCTGCTGCCAAGCCTAGCATTCTGAGTTCAACCCCCAGAACCTACATGGTGGGAAGGGAACCAATATGTGAGGATTCTCCTCTGATCTCCATATGTGTGCTGTGGCACTGGCACACACGCACACACGTACACAATAAACAAATTTAATATAAAAAGTTTAAATCGTGATTATACACTTAGCAGCAGCAGAACTTTAGTTTTTACTTTAGGGTTGGTGTGGTGGAAGGCCTATGCAACCCCAGTGCATGGGAGATGGGGGCCAGCTTGGTTCTGCAAGCTCAAGGCCAGCCCAGTAATGTGAGATTACAAAGCATAAGCAAAATATGCTCAAAGAAAGCAAAGGGGGGGGGGAATAATAATGAATATAAAAATCAGTAAGATAGAAAAATGGAGAAAATAATCTAAAAAATATCTCTTTGTAACAAACAATAAAGTTGGCAAATTTTAGCAAGACTGACAAGACAGAAAGAGATGACACAAGTTACCAGCATTCGGACTGGAAAGCAGGGTCCTGCTGTCCCCTGTCCCTCCACAGACAGTAGGAGAATGTGAGAAAGTAATCTACAAATTATAGCAATCCATATTTTATTAGATATATAATATTATCACAATTGAATAAAGTCAACAACTTAGATGGATGGGGTCAGTTCCCTGAAAATTCTGAACTAAAAAGAAGGCTGAATAGGGGGAGCTGGAGAGATGGCTCAGCGGTTAAGAGCATTGCCTGCTCTTCCAAAGGTCCTGAGTTCAATTCCCAGCAACCACATGGTGGCTCACAACCATCTGTAATGAGATCTGGTGCCCTCTTCTGGCATGCAGGCATACAAGCAGACAGAATATTGTATACATAATAAATAAATATTTAAAAAAAAAAGAAGGCTGAATAGGAATAAAGAAGGTTGAGGTGTCTTCTCATTTTAGGAGGTCATTGTTACCCTGATACCCAAAGCAAAGGCATTACGAAAACACTACACACTGTTGTCCTACATAGTACAAGCAAAACACACTATTAAAAAGTTGAATATTTGCCAGGTGGTGGCGCACACCTTTAATCTCAACACTTGGGAGGCAGAGCAGGCAGATCTCTGTGAGTACAAGGCCAGCCTGGTCTACAAGATCTAGTTTCAGGACAGGCTCCGATGCTACAGAGAAACCTTGTCTCAAAAAAAAAAATGAGTATTCATTCAGGTATGCATTGAGTATTAATTTAGGTATGCATTGAAAGGTCTGAACTTTCCCCATTTTACAACTGGACCTAAATTTCAGTTTCCTGAAAGGACAACGAAAGTGATTGCACACACACAGAGATGAGGTACACAACACAAACCAGGCCTGAGCCAGCCCTGACGGTATCTCAAGGCAACAACCAAAAGGGACGGGTCCTGGTACTTGTTCAAACATGACCAAAGATGGAAGAACTACAGTTGGACTGGCTGCCAGTCCTAGCCAATCAGCAATGTACTCCTGCAACTGATGCTTGCTTAACCAATTACGTTTGAGATGACCTAACTGTCCTGGAAACTCCCCCTAGATGCGCTTAAATGAGCCTGCATGCTCTTTACAGGGTCATCCACTTTTGTGCTGGATGTGCAACCCCAGCATGCTGGAATCTTTACTCTGGAGATAATAGATGCTCTTGCTGATTGCGTATGTGATGATGGTCTTTCGTGGGACTTCTTGAGGACTCTAACAGCATATGTGTATGTATGCGTGTATATATATAATACATACATATGTGCACACACATGACACATCATGGCCAAGCAATGTTTACTTCGCAAGTCCAAGACTGGCTTAATAGTTGAAAATCAATACAGTCTGTTATTTTAACAGCCTAAAGAAGGAAAACCACATGAATATGTTGGCTGTCTTAGGGTTTTTATTGCTGTGAAGAGACACCATGACCACAACAACTCTTGTGAAGGAAAACATTTAATTGGGGTGGCTTACTTACAGTTCAGAGGTTCAGTCCATTATCATCATAGTGGGACATGGTGCATGCAGACAGACATAGAGCTGGAGAAGTAGCTGAGAATTCAACATCCTGCAGGCAACAGGAAGTGATCTGAGTGTCACACTGAGTGAAACTTGAGCAAAAGAAACCTTAAAGCACACCTCCACAGTGACACACTTCTTCCAACAAGTTCACACCTACTTTAACAAGGCTACACCTTCTAATAGTGCCAGCTCCTTTGGGGGCCTTTTTCTTTCAAACAAACATAGTTGGCTGATGTAGAAAATTTCTAAAAATCAGATGTCCATAAAAAATAAATCTCACCAAGCTAAGAACTCAAAAAAGGACCTCGTCAAAGCTTATAGTAAAGCTGTGAGTGATCAAAATCCTAAGGCTGTACCTCCCTTCAGACTGTAATTAGGGCCAGACTGTGGACTCTCACTATGTTTGTTCAATACATACAGGAAATCTTAGCCAGTGAAGGCAGGGAAAGGGGATATGGGGAGTAATATTGATTGGAAAGGAAAAAAAAACCCAAGCAGACGAAACTCTTACATATGTGGAAATGATACTTCTGTCTGTACAGAAAATCTAAGGAATCTGTGTTAAACAAATCTAGAACTGGTGAGCTCAGTGTGTTATAATCAGCTGCTGTTCTGGGGAGATGACTTTATTGATAAGGTGACTGCTGATGTAGGATGTGTTGCTTTCATTGGTTGAATAAAGAAACTGCCTTGGCCTTTTGATAGGACAGCCCTTAAGTGGGCAGAGTAGACAGAACAGAATGCTGGGAAGAAGGGAAGTGTGGCAGACGCCATGAATCTCCGGCCTGAGACGGACGTAGGTTAGAATCTTGCCAGTAAGCCACAGTCATGTGGTGATACACAGATTTAATAGAAATGTGTTAATCAAGATGTGAGAGATAGCCAATAAGAGGCTAGAATTAATGGGCTAGGCAGTAATTTAATTAATGCAATTTCTGTGTGGTTATTTCGGCTGTAAGCTAGTCAGGTGGGATGAACAAGGGCCCGCACCCCTACTACAGACTAACATGCAGGCATGAGCACCTTAGTTTCATTGCCAGCACCCATGTAAATGCCAATCATGGTGACATGCACCCCAGAGCTGGAGAGGTGGAGACAGCAGGACCCCTAGAGCTCAGTAGTCAGGTAGTCTTACCGAATCAGTGATAGATCCAATCTCAAAACACAAGGTGGATGAGAGTTGACTCAACAGTTAAGAGTATTGATGTTCTTGCAGAGGACCTGGGTTCAAGTCCCACATGGCAGCTCACAACCATATGATTCTAGTTACAGGAGATCCCATGCTCTCCTCTGACCTCTACAGGAACCAGGCATGCACGTGGTGCACAATGCACAAAATAAAGCCAAGGAATTCTTGTTAATAAAAGATGGAGCTAGATGGTGGTGGCACGCACCTTTAATCCCAGCACTCAGGAGGCAGAAACAGGAGGATCTCTGTGAGTTTGAAGCCAGCCTGGTATACAGAGTGAGTTCTAGGAGATGCTCCAAAGCTACAAAGAGAAACCCTGTCTCAAAAATACATAATAATAAAAATAAGAATAATAAATAAAATAAAAGGTGGAGCCCAGTGTGGTGGGACACACCTCTAATGCCAGCACACAGGAGACAGAAGCAAGCAGATCTCTGTGAGCTCAAAGCCAATCTGGTCTACATATAGATTTCCAGGCAATCCAGTGCTCCATAACAAGACTCTAGGTCAAAAAAACCAACCTGTGTGTGTGTTTGTGTGTGTGTGTGTGTGTGTGTGTGTGTGTGTAAGAATAGATATATAATAAAGTGGGGCTGATAGAGGAAGACCTCTGGCCTCCACACACATGTGCACACACAGGCACATGCACCATGCCCATGAACATGTATATATGCATGTACCACATAAACATACACAAATATTTTATATGCCATTAGTGAATTGAAAACCAAAATGTAAAATATTTGCAATATCTCCCCCAAATGCAAGCTATTTGGGCAAGAAATTTTCTAGAAAACCTCATTGCTCTAAAGACTCTCTGTGTTTTCTTACCCAAATGTGTATATTTAACATTATACTGCATTTAAATTTTAACAGACATTTTATTCTATATGGATACTCATCAAATTTGTTGTTTAATGGACTTCCCATCATATATAGAGAGATGTATTAGTATAATGTGAGCTTTTAACATAAACCTGCATTCAAAAGCCAGTTTTCCCAGTGTGTCCTGAGGCAATTGGTCATTCTCAGTCCCAGCTGTCAGGGAAATACTATTATAGATGGAGACGGCTCTTCCATTTCCCAGCCACCCAAACCTGAAATAATCACACAGAAACTATATTAATTCAAACATTGCTTAGCCTATTAACTCATGCTTCTTATTAGCAAATTCTTATATCTTATAATAATATTTTGTATTCTACCACAAGGCTCGTAGTTTACCAGTAAGGTTCCTGGCATCTGTCTCCTTTGGCAGCTACATGGTGTTTCCCTGATTCTGCCTTCTTTTCTCCTCTATCTCTGCTTGGAATTCCTGCCTTGCTCTATTCTGTGCTGCCATAAGCCCAAAACAGCTTCTTTATTAGCCAATGGTAATAAAGTATATTCACAGCATACAGAGGGGAATCCCACATCACCTTCCCTTTTCTATCTAAATGAAAAGGAAGGTTTTAATTTTAACACAGTAGAATTACATATAACAAAAGAGGTATCAAGAAAGAATTATAGTTACAATATTTAGTCCATTTACACTTGACAAAATAAGGAAAATATCATCTATCCTATCTTTGTAAATCTATATCTAATTTATCCTTTATCATAACTAAGGAAAACTATAACTGTCTTTCTTCAACTCTTTAAGACCCCAGAAGGATATAATATTACCTAAGTAAACAGGAAGTGCATTGTAAGCACCTTCCAAAACTCTAGAATTGACAGAGATACCTCACTGCCTAGACAGTCACCCAAAGTTCTTCTGTAACATTGGGGCATCCATCTTCAGCCTACAGGCCCATAATATCTGACAGGTTTTTCCACGAAGCAGGAAATTTCAAAGACTGTTTCATCTCTATTGGCAGTTTGTCAGTATCATGCAGAATGTCTGGCAGATCCTTTCATGAATCAGGAATCCTGAAGGAAGGATGGTCTCACCTTTAGGCAAGTTCAGCAGTCATTTTTCTGTGGGTCCTGCATGTTCAGTTCATACAGCATACCATTAAGCAGTCCAGGCAAGAGCAGTTTTTTGCCCAAATGGCTAGCAAATTCCATAAGGAGCCTCTTTGATGCCCATCATCCTCTTGAAGAAGCTACTTCAGGAGCAGATGTGTCTCATTGTCATGAAAAGTACTAAGTTTTTAAGACATCTTTAAATGTCATGTTATCTTAGTCTTTGAACAGTCTGAAGAATATCTATCTATCTGAAATACATCTATGTACATCTAGAAAACCTAACTAACATGACTATAAGCTTGACTATTATAGATGACTATCTATTAACCTGTATTTCTTAATAATATATTACATTTTAAAATGAGCTGCATAAACACAAAACCTTAATCACAAGCAGAAATACATATGCACAGTATAACAAAATTGACTTTAAATTTGTATCAGTAAACCAAGATTCATACAAATGCAAAATATTCATCTATATAGCATATCCCCCTTTAAATGTAAACAAACATTTATAAACAATCATTTAGGGAATTTGGGTGTTGTTCTCTGGACTACTTCCTGCTGATTGGAGTGCTGCTGTTACTCAGGTCTTTCATGGGGTATTCTGTGCGGGAGGTCCATCTCAGCCAGCAGTCCTGAAGCTGTCATGGATGTTGGACCATTTGGGCCACTGCTTCAGGGGATCTTGTTTGATCAAACCATATTAACCAGGAAGGAAGAAATCCACAGCTTTCTATCCTCTGTGGAAATAAAAGCAGAACCTCTTTTCCAGAGCAACATATCCTTAGACCTAAATTTTGAAATCGAGATACCTTTAAAATTTATATGTTGGTTTAGCTCAACAGCCCATCCAATGAAATGTCTTTCTGTACTTAGCTCATTCACAGTCAAAAAATTCTAAGAAAATACAATAATATACATAATCCAGACTCTCTGTGTATATTCTATCTTTATGTGGACTATTTTTCTTACTCTATTCCTTTTTTACAAGTTTAATATTATTTTATCTTTACTCCTTTAATCTATGACTGTTCTCTTTTATATTATAGCTGTCTATAGTCTTTTTTTTCTCTCAAACCTACGTACACTATCCAACATTGTGACCCATTTAGAGGTTTTTTACATCTAAATTTGTCTTTATTGCATGTGTACCTGTAATTATTTTCTGACCAGGAACACTTTTTTTTTCTTTCAGATGCTAAGTGGGAGTGGGTAGGACTCCACCCAGTCCAACATGAGAGGCATGTTCACTGCCTCTGAGAGCCATACTCTGCCCCAGTTCCAGGTTGCAGTATCTATGTCACCATTAAGCAATTTGTAACATGCTTCTCACAGACCCCATTTAAGAGCTTGGCCTCCTGAAAGAGCCAGAGTTGTTCATGCAACTGGCATGAACCAGGAAGCCCTCCCCTAAAGAATCCACACAGCCTTCACTGCCAATGCTGAGTCAGGATGACCTCCCTTTAAGGACCCATGGCGCCTCTGCTCACCACCAGCAAACAGAGCCCATCTGAAAAAAAAACACAGCTATCAAGAAGCTATGCTAAACTCTCTCTCTCTCTCTCTCTCTCTCTCTCTCTCTCTCTCTCTGTGTGTGTGTGTGTGTGTGTGTGTGTGTGTGTGTAGAATTCTCTTTCAAGCTCTCTCAGGTTTTATGTGGACTTAGGTGCCTCACATTGGTGCCATTTTGTAGATGGAGCCTGCTCATTCATTTTCTGATCACCCAGACCTGAAATAATTACACAGAAACTATATTAATTAAAAGACTGCTTAGTTTATTAACTCCGGCTTCTTTTTTTTAAAGATTTATTTATTTATTACATATACAATGTTCTGCTTGCATGTATACTTGCAGGCCAGAAGAGGGCACCAGATCTCATTACAGATGGTCGTGAGCCACCATGTGGTTGCTGGGAATTGAACTCAGGACCTTTGGAAGAGCAGTCAGTGCTCATAACCTCTGAGTCATCTCTCCAGCTCCTAACTCAGGCTTCTTATTAACTAACTTTTACATCTTAAATTAACCCATTTCTGTTATTTTGTATTTTACCACGAGGCTTGTGGTTTACCAGTAAGGTTTCAGTCGTCTGTCTCCTTCAGCAGCTACATGGCATCTCCTTGACTCTGTCTTCTTTTCTCTTCTATCTCTGCTTGGAATTCCACCTTGCTCTATTCTTGCTGCCATAGGCCCAAAGCAGCTTCTTTATTAACCAATGGTAATAAAACATATTCACAGCATACAGAGGGAAATTCCACATCATACTATAGTGGTATATTATTTGTATTTTAATAAATAAAGCTTACCTGAAGGTTAAAGGGCAGAGCAGCCATACGGGTCAGAGAATGGTGGCACACATCTGTAATCCCAGGACTCGGGAGATAGAGATTCAAGGCCACCCTGGGTTACACGGATGGAATCTGTCTAAAAGAGAAATGGAGCTCACACAAAGGTGATCCCAACACTTGAAATCACCTGCCTTCAATGCCAACACTAGGGAGGTGGAGACAGTAGTGATATGGCTGGGCAGAGAGGAATATAAGGCAGGAGGAGACAGGAGATCAGTGGAATGTGGAGAGTTGGGTGTGGCATCTTCAGGATTCATGGAGACAGGATCTCACCCATTTTCCGTCTAGGTAGAGGAAAGAGTCAGTGATTGGCTGCTTTGCTTTTGCTTTTCTGATCTTCAGGTTGAATCCAAATATATATATATATATACCATTCAGGCATTCAGGGTTTCTAGAATTAAATATTTTAAATGACTGGTACATAGTTGGTGCTCAACAGAGTACATTTACTAACTCCATGATTTTAATTCTCAATTTTGAACAATTAAGATAATCTCTTGACAGAGTCTTTACAGGAGTCTGAAGATTCTCTAATGATATTCTTTTTTTGTTTTGTTTTGTTTTCAGGATATTAACTCTTAGGCTTTTAGCTCTGGAAACACTGTTTTCAAGTTTATGTGGGGTGATTGAAAACCTTGGCAAACTAACTCGATGGCCTAATTTGTAAATAGTATGTCAACTTACTGAAAAACAGAAGCATCTTTGTGCTGGTTACTTAGACACATGGCCCGTGTTAAACGCTACACTCTCCATCTCTTTTCATTTGACCATGAGTGTAACCTTGGCTGTAAAGTGGTCTAGAATCCACTGCCAAGAGTCCATGGAAGAGGCGTGGACAGCAGGAAAGCAGGGTTAAAAACCCAGCAACCTGGACTGGAGGTGGTCAGACACACTGGCTAAAGGCTTGCACCACCACCACCCTACCCAGCAACCTGGACTGGAGGTGGTCAGACACACTGGCTAAAGGCTTGCACCACCACCACCCTACCCAGCAACCTGGACTGGAGGTGGTCAGACACACTGGCTAAAGGCTTGCACCACCACCACCCTACCCAGCAACCTGGACTGGAGGTGGTCAGACACACTGGCTAAAGGCTTGCACCACCACCACCCAGTCCAACCTTAAACTTAAAAGGGTATGAGAAAGGGGGGCAGCTGAACACTGGAGAGAGAACTGTTCTAGAAGTCACCAAGGGGGCTATAGTTTTTGGAAGAGAAAGAACCAGCTCATGACTATGTGGTGAGGAGGGAGTCAGAGAAATAAATGCTCCTTCCTCATTTCTTTACTAACCAGGATGATATTCACAAGGAAAAAAATCAAAAACAAGCAAAATATAGTGGACAAGTGGCCACTTACCCAGTGGGCAAGAATGTCCGGGGACACAGTCCCTGTGAATCCACCTTAGGACAGAGGAGGATGGAGAAGGCTGAAGGGTGAATCTGAAGGTAATGATTGTTTTCCACATGTAAGAGGCTCATTGGCTTAATTAAGGAGCATTCGCAGGCCTAAGTAGCTTTTACTCATTTTTGCTCTTCTTTTGGACCTTCACTCTACTGTCTATTGAACTGCATACAGAGTCTTAGATACCGCTCAGTGTCAGATGTGTTTCTAGCCTGCACAAACTCTGGCATTCCCTAGATAGACCCTTCCAGGAGGGGCTAGTTACCCTTATAAGAAATTCTAGGAGAATCAATATATATGAGTGGTCATCTAAGCAACACAGGGAGGAGCAAGGAAGTGCACATCTCTATCCGGTCCCTAGCTCTTGGAACACACCCTCTACACCCGCCCCCCCCCATCCCACAGTCTTTGAGAAGGTCAGTGCTTAATCATCTCAGGCTTCTGAGCTGCTCACTACTCCAACCAGAGCCAGACAAGGGCAGCTGAGACAGACTGAGTACCTGGGACAAAGTCCCTGTAGGAATAGCTGCCAGGTATTTAGGTGGATACACAGGGAGCCCAGAATGTTTCCAAGTACAGATAGAATCATAGTCTTGGGGGGGCAGCAGTTCCTTGACTAGAGAAAGTGACCGACCACGAGGCCAGCCACCCCGCTGGGGTCTGAATGTGCTCCTCACATTCACCTATTAGGAATCAGTGCCAAAATATTGAGAGCTGAGAACCTCACAGGTGGTTTGAGGGCTATGGAGGTAGCTCAATGGCGGTGCCCACTCAAGGTGCCAGCTACAACCTGCTCAATGATAGCCCATGCTCAAGGTGTCAGGTACAGCCTGCTCAATGGTAGTGCATGTCCAAGGTGCCAGGTACAACCTACAACACAAGAACAAAAAAAAATTAAGTCATAAGATTGTGGATTAGTTATTTGGAGGGTGGATTCATTAGCAAGACAGTGAGTTTGTTATACAAGTTCAGCCCCCTGCAGCTGTCTCATGGGATGTTTTCTGTCATGTAAGCAGAGCAAGAAAACCCTTGCCAGATGCCAATGCCATACTGTTAGACTTCCCAGTCTCTAGAATTGTGGTTCTCAACCTTTGGGAGTTGCATGTCAGATATTTACAGTATGATTCATAACAGTAGCAAAATTAGTTGTGAAGTAGCAATGAAATTAATTTTCTAGTTGAGGGTCACCAAAAGCTGAGGAATTGTATTACAGGGTTGCAGCATTAGGAAGGTTGAGAAACTTCCTAATGCAGCACTAGAACATGAACCAAATGGTTTTCTGGATATTATAAATTAACCTGTGGTGATTTATTAGAAATTAGTCTCTAGTATTCTGATAGACTGACACCAGCCGAAGGAGTTATCACCAGACTTCATTCTGCCCAGGCTAGTTCAAATCTCCACTGGCGTATAACTTCCAGAAGGGCACGGAAATTAGCCTAAATGGAAGAGATGCTCCATTGCTAGCCTTCTGTCACCTTTTACTTGTCAACCATTTTCGCCACTGGCAGAGTAAGGGGTGTGATTCTTTTGTTCAAAGTGAGCTCTGGTGGAGAGAACTGCCTTATAGAGGAGGTGATATACTCTTGATTCATTTCGTTCCTGCTAAAGAGTGTTTCTTAGTCCGTTATTTGTTGTTTAAAAAATATCACAGACTGGGTAATTTAAGAAGTTCAGAGATGTGTTTCTTAACCGATGAGGGGTCTGAGAAGTCCAACATAAAGATGCTGATGTCTAGTGAGGGCTTTCTGCGGCATATAATGTACAAAGAGGCATCATATGGGAAGAGGGTATGCCTGAGAGCAGCTTCCTGGAGCCACTAATCTCAGCATAACGTCCTCAGCTTTACACAGAGAGACAGAGGGGGGTGGGGGGGGAAGAAAGGGAAGGGGAGAGAGAGAAGAGGAGAGAAGAGGAGAGGAGAGGAGAGGAGAGGAGAGGAGAGGAGAGGAGAGGAGAGGAGAGGAGAGGAGAGGAGAGGAGAGGAGAGGAGAGGAGAGGAGAGGAGAGGAGAAGCCCCCTCTGGTCGGTAGTGGCGCTTGCCTTTAATCCCAGCACTCAGGAGGCAGAGGCAGGGGGATCTCTGTGAGTTCGAGGCCAGTCTCATCTACAAAGCAAGTTTCTGGAAAGCCAGAGCTGTTACACAGAGCTGTTACAGCATCTTTATGTTGGACTTCTCAGACCCCTCATTGGTTAAGAAACACATCTCTGAACTTCTTAAATTACCCAGTCTGTGGTATTTTTTAAACAACAAATAACCCTGTCTTGAAAAAAAACCAAAGCGAAATTTAAAAAAGTGTAACCAAGAGTGATTATGGTTGTGAACCAGCAGTGTGAGCTGAGCTTGGTGATGGGCAGCAGTCTGTGTCTCTAGGGAAAATATTTGTGGGTTTTATAATTACTTTCCTTTTGTCTGGTATTATTTGCTTTGGGTTTTGTTGGCTTTTGTTGTTTGGAGATGGGATTTGGGGATTCCTCACTGTGTAGCCCTGGCTGGCATGGAATTTTCTATGTAGACCAGGCTGGTATGGAACTCACAGAGTTCCTGCCTCTTCCTTCTGAGTGTTGGGATAAAAGTCATGTGCCATCATGTCCAGCCTTGATGTGCTGGCTTTTCATATATTTACTGAATTGTAAAAATGAAAGCCCACAGTTGGTAAGCAAACCGTGAAAATTATCTTAAGACAATTTAGTGGTCCCTACGATGGCTCTTGGACATCTTCTCCACAAATGTAGATTAATATTCCAAAGGCACACAGAGAAGGAGAATTCTTGGATATAGACTTTCTAAGGATTGGGAGAAGTTGGGTATATTTTACAGTGCTTATAAAACACACACACACACACACTTCACTGTACCATGAAGCAGTAAAAAATATTTTTAGGCATGTTTTTTAAATTTATTTATTTTTACTTTATGCACATTGGTGTGTTTTGCCATGGGTGCTGGGTTCCCTGGAACTAGAATTACAGACAGTTGTGTGCTGCCATGTAGATGCTGAGACTTGAACCTAGGTCCTCTGGAAGAATAACCAGTGCTCTTAACCACTGAGCCATCTCACCAGCCTCCTAGACATGCTTTTTAAATGGTCTTTATTCAGTTAATAATATCAGGAATCAAAATTATTTGGCACCTCATTGCAAGACAAATGTATATCACCTGGAGATATTTTTTTAAAAACGAGTATTGACTAGGCACGGTGACACACTCCTTTAATCCCAGCACTCTGGAGCCAGAGGCTGGCGGATCTCTGTGAGTTCATGACCTCCATAGGAAGTTCCAGGCTAGCCAGAGCTACATAGTAAGACTTTATCTTACTAAATAAATAAATAAGTAAAATTTAAAATTAAAAAATATGTTGATTGACATCCAGAGCGAATTATTTTACCTGTAGCTAAATATAGCAATGCTGTCCTTTCTGCACTGAACTTTTAATTTCTTTTCTTTTTCTGCACTGGCAAAGAGACAAAAGGCTTTGTACTTGCTGAAATTAGAGCGTGAGCCAAGAAATATTAAAAGTTCCTTTTATATTGCCACAAAGTTAATAAAAATTTTAAATTAATAGCAGATTCTGCCATTTTAAGAAGCATTAGATACTATGTCCTTATTTGGGTGGTATTAAATTACAGGTTCCCTGAACTCACTAGTAGCTCCATGGAAATGACAAAATGCAGTCCAGTGTGTGAGATCTGTTTCCATGGAAATTCCATGTTGACCAGGAATCGCAAGAATACTTATTATAAGCACACGTATCTCAGAAGCAAAGCCCTTTGGTGAATAACCATGATTTAATTTTAATCATTCCATTAAAATTGTTCAAATAATAGAAAAGAAATCTGTATTCTTCTAAAGCAGAGACCATTCTGCAATTTCCCTTAGCTCAATGTATTAATTTAATAGAATTGGAGATTACAGGGACTTTAATTTGCCTTTTGATGAAAGCAAAATTAAATTTTAATCATTTAGGTAAATTTATTCAGTCAAAAAAGATTAAGGGCTTAGTCTGTTGGGATGTGGAAAGGAACATAGAGATGTTCGCCAGGACCCACAATGACAAACAGGCCGCAACAGTCGGGCAACAGTCATGCTCTGGAAGGAGTGAGGGAAAGGAGGGAGAACCAGGGACTCTGGATTTGAACAGGGTTTGGCAAACAAGAAGGGAAGGTCTTGGCCAGGGGAGGGCAAGTGTCTAAGCAATGACCCAGAGGCAAGAAATAAAGCTGAAGTCATGCTTGCAGAATGGTGTGTGAAGAGAACTCTGGGAGATGACATGCTGGGCCGTGGCTGGGGTTGTGTTGCAGTGAACACTGTCCCCACCAGGATGTGTTCTCACGGCAGCTGTGTTCAGTTAGGGCTCCAGCGGCTGGATGACAAGTGAGAACCTAAGGGAAGGAACCAGATGACTGTTCTGAGAAACGTGTTCTGAAACTGGGAAGAGAACAGAGATGTAGCTTCAAAGACCAGTAGCCTTGAAAACTGACTTGAGAAATGTGGTAATTTTAAATTATGACCATAGCTGGTTATGATGGTGCATTCCTTTAATCCCAGCACTCGGGAGGCAGAGGCAGGTGGATCTCTGTGAGTTTGAGGCCAGCCTGGTCTACAGAGTGAGTTCTGGGACAGCCAGAGTTGCAAAGAGAAACCAAGTTTCAAAAAAACAATATATAAATTATATGTATACATATGTATATATGTATTATGTGTGTGTGTGTATGTATGTATATATATTGTGGATACAAATATCCACAAAAACATATGGCTCTTTTTAAAAGAGATGTAAATTAATGGTACTCCCATCAGTGCTGGACTAGCCAGTTACCTCTAGAAAGCAGAATGAGGCAATGGTGATGGTGTATACCTCTGAGAGCAGATCTTCAGAGACCCTGGACTTCCTCCCTGTTTACTCTCTCAGTGTTCTTGCTCTGGGGAACACCAGTTGCCATTCTGAAGGATGTTCAACCTTGTTCACGTTCTCCAGTCCTGTTAGGCCTCCTAATGACTACTGTACTGGCTGTCACTGCAAATCTCATCAGGCGGAAGTCAGCACCTCTCGTCTGTGAGGAGCCCGGAGGTAATGATGGCGCTCTGATCTAATCAGCCTTGTGGTGCTGGTTATGCAGAAATGCACAGACCAGGTGAAGTGTGAAGGGACAGGATTACAGGGCGGGGGCTGGGCAGTAGATAAGTTCTGGAAGGCAAGACTGGGATCAGAATGTTTCAGAGGCGCACAGACATTGAAACCAGATGTCCCTGCTTCCTTCAGCTCTGACACTGGTCAGTAACGCTCCGCTGAGATCAGAGACTCCAGGAAAGTCGGAAACATGAAAGAACTACTGTGAGATGTTACACAGAAAGTCCGGTAAAGTCAAGTCGGGAAAACTCAGTGCTGTCTTCAGCAGTTCTTAGCGCCCTGGGAGAGGAAGCGGTGAAAGCAGACAGAGGCGCTTGCCTCACCCTGGCAAGTACTCTCCGGTCAGATCGGGAAGACGACTGAACAGAGGATTCTGATACTTAGCGTGGAATGGTTGCGTAAGACACCTAGACAGGACAGTGGGCACGTGACTGTCTGTGTGAGACACCTAGACAGGACAGTGGGCACGTGACTGGCTGCGCAAGGCGCCTAGACAGGACAGTGGGGCACAAGAGAGGTTGAGCCCAGTATATAGAAGAGTTGAACTTCTGAAGCAATTATAATCTGGGTAACACGTGTCGCATTCTAGTCATGTTTATATCGTCAAGGAAATTTTGGGTGGGTTGGCCTTGCTCCCCCAGTGAGATGGTAAACTTGGGGTACTCGCGGTGGTTTGTGCGGTTTTACCCCTGTAGCAGCTAGCACTCAGCATCATGGGGGGGGGGTTCGGGGGGGGGGCGCTTTGTGCATTTGTTAGATCAGCGCATGAAACATTCTAGTCTCTTTTGTGCTTCCGTTCCAGTTGTTTGCTTCCTTCACAATGGGCATCTGATTGAGGTCTGTCCCTTCAGATCATCGGCTGTGTTCTACCCCTTGTCTCTAGGAGCCGGGATCTCTGGGTGTTTTTAAGAAGCCTTGCATTATTTATCAGAAAAGGACTATGCCTGATTGGCTCAAAATAATAAGCCTAATTATGCTTATATGAAGTAACCTTGAAATTAGCCTTGATTGATTGATTTCAGTCTGAAAAACAAAACAAAACAGGATAATGGTGAAAAGAGAGACAGGGAGGGAGATAGACATAAGAGAGATAGGTAGGTTGAGAGAGAGAAAGAGACAGACAGACAGACTGACTTATTCATTGTCTTCTGGAACATGGGAAATCAGAGGTCTCCATCTGTTGGCAGAGGTTTCTGTCCTACCAAGTCCCACAGCCATTTAGTCCCAAATAAACACACAGAGGTCTACATCAATTATAAACTGATTGGCCTAGTAGCTCAGGCTTTTTATTAATTCTTACATCTTAAATTGGCCCATTATTCTTGTCTATAGCCACGTGGCTTGGTACCTTTTTCCGTGAGGCAGTCACATCTTGCTTCTTCTGCAGCTGGGTAAGGAACGACTGCAGACTGAGCTTTCCTCTCCCAGAATTCTCCTGTTCTCATTGCCCTGCCTCTACTTCCTGCCTGGTCGCCACGCCTATACTTCCTGCCTGGCTACTGGCCAATCAGCATTTTATCAAACAAGTACAAGAAACAAATCTTTACAGGGTAAAGCCACTGTCCCACAGCATCCATCCAGAAAAATCCTAATGAAGCTTAGATAGATGAGAGCCTGGTAAGAGGACCTGGATTGTGATCCAGCTGCCCTCACTCCCCCCGACAGGCAGCCGGCAGGGGAACTTCCTTGTGGTCTGTAATTGACAAGGATGCTTGTGTTCTTTCTGACCGGCGGGTCTTCACAGAAGGAGTAGAGGTATAAAAGGTTGCTGGGCAAAATAAAGGTTGCTGTTCTTCCACCTGAAAAGAAGCCTACGTGTCTCAATCCCGGCACACATACACACACACACACACACACACACACACACACACACACACACACACCGCCAGTCTTGGATATCCAGGCTCCGTTGGCTACAGCACTGGAATCTGAGGTTTATTGCAACAAATGATTATTTATGTTTTGGGGGACGGGGAGGAGTGCCTTGGTTTTTGTTGTTTTTTTGTTTGGGAGGGTTTTGTTAGTTAGTTTGTTTGCTTTTGTTTGTTTTTCCAGACCGAGTTTCACTGTGTAGCCATGGCTGTCTGTAGACCAAGCTGGCATCAAACTTTGAGATCTGCCTGCCTCTGCCTCCCAAGTGCAGGAACCAAAGGTGTGTGCCACCACCACCTTGGCTGATGTACTTTTTTTTTTAACTTAGTGCAGTCTCTTTTTATTGTTTGCCTTGAAGGGTGGAGAAAGCCCTGTTAAAGTCTGGCACAATGACTAAGGAGAAAATAAAAAAGACACCAGGAAACCATCGGGCAGAGTTATTGATTACAATGCTGTACATAGGCAGGCTTCTAATTTTGTCTACTTTTGCACACACACCTCTGTTTTTAGATTGGGCTTGCTATGCAGCCCAGGGAAGTCTTGAGCTCCTCCTGCACCTGCAGGCCAGGTTCTTGAGATGAAAGGAATGTGCCACCAATTTACATACACAGTCAGCTTCCTCTCATCCAATTCTAGTTTATATATACTGGCTACTGCATTAATGGTTTAAATTCTGGTTAAGTACGGTGGGACTAGAGTGATGGCTTGGTAGCTAAGAGCACTTAACTGCTCTAGCAGAAAAGCCAGGTTCCGCTCCCAGCACCCACATGGAGGCCTACAACCACCTTTAACTCCAGTTTTAGGGGATCTGATGCCCTCTTCTGACCTCCACTGGTATTTCACACACTCGATGCCACACTCACACTCAGACACCCATATAGTTGTTAAATAAATATTTTTAAAATCATGGTATTGGTAAGACAAGCTCTGCAGTTCTATTTTCGGCGGCATTCACTATTTTTGTTGATGAGTTTTATTATGGGCATTGTTTAAATGTTCTGTTGTGCTTTGTCCCATATAAAAGTGAGGGGAACCAGAAAGGAAAGTACCAATACCTTTGATCCAGATCTCCTCTATCTAGTACAGTTAGCTACCCAAGAGGAAAAGAGGTCAGCCATAGTCAGACGCTGACTATAAATGAAAAGAAACCAATGCAACAACACATCAGAAGTGCTGGGACAGGGCCCGAGGGGTGGCTGCTCTTCCAGGGGACCTGGATTCACTTCCCAGCACCCACACGGCAGTTCACAGTCCTCTATATTTCCAATTCCAGGGGATCCTTTTGGGGGATAAACTTTTGTACACTGTGAAGACGTGTCTCTACCTAAGATGCTTTCTGATTAGCTTAATAAAGAATTGAATGGCCAATAGCTAGGCAGGAGAGAATAGGCAGGACTTCCAAGGAGAGCGAGGAACTTGGGAAGAGTCTGAGGCAGGTGGAATTAAGCAAGCGAACCTTAGAGCAAGTTGGACAGACAGTAAGAAGGAGAGGAAACAAGCCACATGGCATAATGGACATTAATATAAACGGGCTAATTTAAGTTGTAAGAGTTAGTTGGGGACAAGCGTAAGTCAAGGCCAAGCATTCATAGTTAATAAGAATTATCTGTGTCATTATTTGGGACCTGGAAGTCCAGAGAAAGTCCAACTACAGGATCCAAGACCCTCTTCTGACACCAGGCACACATATAGTACACGTACATGCAGGCAAAACACCCATATGCATAAAAATAAATCAATTAAATTTTAAACATAAAGTGCTAGGACTAACTTCCTGAAAACTGACTTAAATAGAAATGTACTTGGAAATTTCACAATAACTTTTGGCTTGGTTTTATTTGTTTTTGTTTTGTTTTGTTGAGACAGTTTCTCTGTGTAGCCCTGGCTATCCTGGAACTCGATTTGTAGACCAGGCTGGCCCCGAACTCAGAGATCCACCTGCTTCTGCCACTGCCCTCCCCAATCAGATATCTTTAGTGTACATTATGTTAGGTAAAAAAGGGAGCTGCCTGTATTGAATTGTGCTCCAGGAAGCAACATTGAAGGTGCCACAGGGGTTAAGGGAAGCGCCACGTGGGCTAATGGTGTCTCACCCCATACCAGCTTCCATGACAACAAGGCTCCCTTTTGCTTTACATTTATATTCTGAAGAAAACTTCATTTAGAGAAGGGTGCCAAGTGACAGAAGTCTGAAAATGTTCTTACCCTTGAGAGTGTTTATACAAGAGCAGATGTCATTCGGTCTACTCAGGGCACCACTTGGCAATGCTTGTCAAAATCTAATGGTTAAGAATACTGACTGCTCTTCCAGAGGAGTGGGGTTCAATTCCCAGCACCCACATGGTGCTCACAACTGTCTATGACTCCAAGATCTGACACCCTCACACAGACATACATACAGGTAAATAAAGTTGTTTTTTTTTTAAATCTGAGCATACTATTGGATCCACCAATTTTACCTCTACTTTTGTTGTTCAGATAATCAATACGAAATAACCATCCAAGGGCACAAAGACATATGTGTAGGATATTTAGTAGGGTGTTGTTGAGAATGGCAAAATATTGAAAACAATGTAGATACCCATAAATATAGCAATTGTTAAAAGAATAAGAAGAGGCCAGGCATGGAGGAACATGCCAGTAATCCCAGCACTTGGGAAGCTGTGGCAGAAGGATCATGAGTTCCAGACAAGCCTGGGATACGTAGGGAAACCCCATCTCAAAAGTTGGCACTGGAGAGATGGCGCCGTGCTTAGGAGCACTGGCTGCTCTTGCAGAGAGCCTGAGTTTAAGCATGGTGGTTTACAGACACCTGTAACTCCAGTCTCAGGGGACCCCGTGCCCTCTTCTGGCCTCCATGGGCACCAGACACACATGTAATACATAAACATACATACAAAGCAAAAGACATATATGTAGAATACAATGTACTTAAAATTAGAAATTAGCACACAGGTACACACACTCATGCATGCATGTGCATGCACACACACTAATGAAAGGAAAGATACCTAGGATAAATTGTTCAGTGGAAAAAGCAGGTTATAATAGAATTCCATATGTCAACCCAAGTCTACAAGTTAATAAAAAAAAAAAAGGCTAAGTTAGTGTTATACACCTCTAATCCCAGCACTGGGAGACAGAGGCTGCCAGATTTTTATGGAAATGTGCCAGAAAGCCTAGTTCCACATTCTCGGTGGCTACTGCAGCTTCCATCCCTGAACTTGTCAGCTGCCCAAGTCCCTGCCTAAAGTGCTCAGCTTTTGACACACTTGGACACAAACCCAGTTAGTGGTGCACGCATCATCAGCCCCTGCCTGCAACCTATAAAGTCCAGTTCGGCTTGATCTGACTTATTGAGTCAGTGGAGAAGCATATTATGGGATACAGAAAGTCTATTAGGTTTCTTTAGTAGCCCCGACTGTCCTGGAACTCACTCTGTAGACCAGGCTGGCCTTGAACTCAAAGATCCACCTGTCTCTGACTCCTGAGTGCTGGAATTAAAGACATGTGCCACCATCACCCAGATATATTTAGATTTTTTTAATATAAAAATATTAGTGAGTTACTCTGTAAGTTCAAGGCCAGCCTAGTCCCCATGGTTTGTTCAAGCCAGCCAAAGCTACACAGTAAGCCTGTCTCTAAATGAACAAGCAAATACAAAGTAAAGATTTTGTGTAATTTTCAGATGCTAAGATTATCAGTGAAAATATATGAAATTGAGTCCCATGGGTGACAAAAGAAAAGCGGAGTCCTCGACGTTACTAGCAAACCCAATGACCCGCACTCCAGGGTGACCTGTGCACAGGTGATCTTTCCCTGTGGTGGTGGGTGGTTTCAGGAGACACTGGTGTGCATCCTAAGACACTCGGGTGTTTGTAACTCTCTTCTTGTTCTCCAGTACTTCCTGGGGCATCTGGGATAAAGACATTGACATATTATAACCAAGCAATTCCTTCCTCTGCTTCCTGTGTCTTTTCTAGTTTAGCTACCCAAACATCTCATGCTAGGTGTATGCACACTGTAAATCAGTAAAATTGCCTTACTATTCATTTTGTTGACTTAATATTGTTACTATTATTATTATTATTGTGATTCTGGGGCTTAATGCTAGAGTTTGTATGTGGCAGAAAAGCTGTCTGCCAGTGAACTGTGTCTGCACTCTCTTGAATATTGGTAGGAATAACAAAGATACTGGATGAGGAAAGAGAGGGAGGCAGGAAGAGAGAGAGAGAGAGAGAGAGAGAGAGAGAGAGAGAGAGAGAGAGAGGCTGATTTTATGAAATTTTCAGTTATGTAAACCAAAAATAAAAGCTTTTTTTTTTTTTACAAACATACGATGTTATGAAATCGTGGTACATTGTTATTGTGCGAATGATAAGGACCTGGGGCTAGGGAGTGGCTGAGGGAGTGGGAATGCTTTCTGTTCAAGCATCGAGACCTGAGTGTAAATCCCCACCGTCCACATGAGAAACAAGGCGTGGATGCATGTGCCTTCAGACCTAAGGAGCTCACTGGCCAGCCAGCCTAGTCAAAACACTGAGTGTCCGGTCCAGTGAGCCCCTGTCTCAGGCAATATGGTGGCCAGTGATAGAGAAAGGCAGCCTGCTACTCCTCCTCTGGCTGTGCTCCACATGCTCACATGCAGCACACACACACACACACACACACACACACACTAAGTAATAACAATATATTCCGTCATTCATTCTGAAGCACTGAAGACTACGCAAGTGGATGTCACAGGCTGTAGGATCTCCTTTCTCCAGTATCTTCATCACACGTGTATAGAAATAGGAGCATTGAGCAAACAAACCTGCATTTTCCCATAAATGTGTAGGGAAGAAAATGGAGGAGTCAGTTTTACAAATCAGCTGAACTACTGATGATGCTGTAGGTAAAAACAGAGAAATCAGACCAGTCTTAGCTGCTCAGATGTAGGCAAAGTTGCTTGCGCCACAAGTTCAAGGCCAGTTCAGATAACGTGGTGACACTCTCATCTAAAAACAAAACTGGGAAAGTGAAAGCTGTAGATGTCTTAACTCTTGTACCAAATTCAGTGGCATTCCACAAGAAAATGGACCATGGTTTTCTTTGTCCTCTTGCTACTGAATGACGCTTGTTCCATTCTATACGGTTTCATCCCAAGAGACAGCGTCAATGCATGACTTGTCTTTGGAGAACTCTAAGCCTATTTGTCCTGCAGTGGGCTCAGGCAAATACCCAGTGTCATAGGAAGAACAGACTTCTTAAGCACTACAAGCCACGGGTCTGCAAGAGAAGGCACAGGAGACTTGCGGGCTTTGAGGGACACATTATAAGTGAGCATTCCAGCAAAAGGCTCATCCCTCCACTTTGGTTAGAAAGCAAAGACTCAAGGCCAAAGCTTAACCATCCTGTTCACACACGTGGCTGGGTCTGGTGAGACCAAGGCTTAACCATCCTGTCCACAGCGTCCACACACACCATTGCGGCAGGATGTCTGGGCTTAGGTACCAAGAGAACCAGTTGCCCGTGCCTGGCCTCCTGGCATGTCACAGCCTCTCCTGCTGCAAGGGAGAACCCACCTGTGCTATGATGAGCTGGATTTGGAAGAACTAGGAAGACCCTTGGTTTCAGATAAGTTATTGTTCTGGTGCCCTACAGTTGTCCCCTGGGACACTCAAGACTATTTGCTCTGTTTCACCATTGACCCTACCAGGAGCATCAGCTTCTAATATTAAAAAAAAAAAAAAAAACACCCTGTTCAATTAAGGATTTTACTTTTATTTTTAAAAATAATGTATCTACTTTTATCAACTGTTTGCAGCTTTAGGAGCTTTTGTTCGACTCTCGTTTTATGATGACTTAAACAAAACTTAAATAATTCAAAGGTTGTCATTTAATTAAAATTGTTAAATACTCTTTCCCTTTTGGGGCTTCTGGTGGAGAGGCGTTCCCTCTGCCATTTTGGTACTTATTTACTGCCCCCCGCTGGACAGAAAAACAAGTGCAGGTGCACACTTCGCTAAGGGGTCAAACCTGTTCTGAGACCGTGGTAATCACACTTTAGGCTTGGAGGCGGCTCCCTTCTCCCCAAGGCTGACGAAATGCGAGTACCGTGTAGATTGGGGAGAAGCGGGTTTTCTGACCGCGCGGAGGCTGTGGTGAGCCATACTGTCCGCACCTATCAGATTGGGGATGGGGGTGAGCGGGGTGGGCGGGGTGGGGCCGGGAGCCGGGCGAGCCTCCGCTCTAGAATCTGCTTCCAGGGACAGCCCGGGCAACGGTCTTTGACGTGGTTTATACTGTGTGGACGGATTAGGCGTGACTTGAGGCACAGGGTGGGGCGTATATAGACAGGCAATTTGAAAACTCGTTCACTCCGGGTCTCTGTTATGGCTCCCAGAGAAGCACCAACTGTATGTGAAGAATGCTACTGGGGGATTACCTTCTTTGCCGGTTTCTGCCCCTTAAGTTCTAATGCAGGTAAACATACTGTCTGACTATTAATTCTCCTCATCCCAAGCCTCTCTCCACCTCCATCTTGCCAGCCTCCCCTCCATTCTCTTGCGGTCACAGCTACAGTGGCTTGACTTAGAAATCCTTCAGCCGTCTTTGAACTCCAAACGTTCATAAATTCATGGGACCACTCAAGGGGTTGGCCCACTATTTTCTTTTCATCCTTCCCACTCACCCCTGCTGCGTGGGATTGGGTTAAAATGCATCCATCTCTCCGTTCTGGGCGCGCGCGCGCACATAGGGCTTTCTGTTGAAGCTCCTGGCTGACTTTTACTGGTTCTCCAGACCTCCACCTAACTTCAGAACTGCTGGTGCCATCCTGGATCCGTCTGCCGTCTCCATATCCGTGAGAACATCTGCCGGTTTGCACCACAGGCGCCCTGAGAGCAGGGCCAGGGTCTTGTTTCATTTATCCCCCCTGTCCTGCTGTGTCTGGCATATGCCGAGTCTTTCTAGTAAACATGCCAGGCATGGTGGCAGATGTGTTTCAGAGCAAGGATCTAACTTTTCTGTTGTGGCTGTGGATTTGAGACAGGGAGACCAGGGGCTGGTATGGACTGGGAAGACCATGAACTCCTGACCCTCCTGCTGGGATGACAAGCCCGTGTTCTAGTGCCCAGTGTTAGGAGGAAGTGCTGGGGACCCAAATCCAGGTAATCCAGGTTCTTTGGTGCTAAGCAGTAAAGGGGGGGGGGGCACACGACACAACTCTACCCACAGAGCTGATCCCTGTGCTAGAGCAGAACAGAGCAAGACAGCTAATGCAAAGTCGCAAGGACAAATAAAATACCACATATGAAGCACCTTGTATTTCCAAGAAAAAAGATATGTATGCAGTTATTTTTTTAAAAAAAAGTTTGTTTATTTTATGAGAACAAGGCCCTTGGTTCAATCCCTAATATCAGTTTTTTTTTAAAAAAAAAGTACTATTAAAAAATTAATGTAGAGCCGGGCGGTGGTGGTACACACCTTTAACCCTAGCACTCAGGAGGCAGAGGCAGGTGGATCTCTGTGAGTTCGAGGCCAGCCTGGTCTACAAGGGCTAGTTCCCGGACAGCGAAACCTTGTCTTGAAAAATTTAAATAAATAAATAAATAATAATAATAATAATAATAAATGTAGAGTTCTTCTTAGGCAGGGACTAGTCAGCCGGGGCCCTCAAGACCCTGGCTAGTGGGAAGACATTTATGGTCCGGCACCAGCACCAGGCAGGTGCATCCCTGACGCTGAGCAAATACGTGGTAGAGACGTGGGAGAGAAAGAGAAGCAGACCAGTTGACAGTTCATGTGCTGTGAAGAGAGGCAGAGAGGAAGAAATGGAGGTGAGGAGGAGGCTGATGTGCCACCCGGGGCCATGGGATGCCAAGGACCACGTCTTGGTCCCTGGTCCTAAAGCAGCCAGAGTCTGAGTCTATGTCCGAAACTCCTGTTACCGTCAAAGGCCATGCTGACACCTGCATTCTGGGGCCATGTTGGTGTCCAGTGGCGCTCTTAACCTCTGAGTCACCTCTCCGGCTGTTCCTGTTCTTTTTCTTTTTCAATTCGGCTTGTATCTGACTTACTACATCAGTGGGGAAACCTATTATCAGGGGACAGAAAACCTATTAATAAGTGCAGAACTTACAAGAAAGACCTGGAGCTAAGACCAGCCAAGGCTGCACAGAGAATATTATGAGACTGTAATACACACACACACACACACACACACACACACATTCCAAAGTGTTTCAGTATTTGTGACTCATAAAAATGTTTGCTTGCCTTCCATTAAAGCAAGCAAGTCATGGTGGTGGATTGCCTTAATCCCAGCACTCGAAAGGCGGAGGCAGACAATCACCCTGGACAGTCACACCCACCATGGTCCAGCACCATCTGTAGTGAGGTCTGCTGCCCACTGCTGGCTTGCAGACAGAATGCTGTATCCATCGTAAAATTGAGATCAATAATCAATATCAATATCAATAATCGGGAAAAAAAGAAAAAGAACAGGTTTATTTGAGCAAAGCAACTCCCAGGTGAGTCCTTCAGTCCCAGAGATGGAGGCAGGAGAAGTCACATGCCCTAACCAAACCCGTAAGCTTATATAGTCTGGAGGCGAGTCTGTGTCTGCCACATGCTGGGCATGCTTGGGACCTGGGATGCTTGCAACTTCAGATGAGGAACTGCCATAGCCACTAAGAATGCAGAAGTGGGCTGTTTTTGGTGCCTTTCCTTTGTTTGGAGATTCTCTGAGAGGCTGGGGTTTGGAGAGAAAGGAGCAGATCTTTCTGGATCAAGCAGGAATGAGCTGGAGGTTTCAGCCGAACACTTATAGGTGTATGTAACATCATGTGGGTGTCTCTCTTCTTTATAATGGTGATAAGAACTGAACACAAGGCCCGTGTGTGCAAGCGAAGCACTCTGTTGATAACCTTCATCCCCAGGTCTGGAAAATACAGTTCTTGGGTCGCAGATCTGGCTCTACTGTGTACCATTGTGTGGTAAGCGGGGAGCCCTGGGTTTGATTTCCAGCACTGCATAAACCAAATGAGTAGTGCATGCCCATAACCCCAGAACTTGAAGAGGTGGAGGAAGAGTACAAGAATTTCAAGGCCACCCTTGGCTGTAGTGAGTTCAAGGCCAGTCCAAGACACGCGAGACCCTGCCTCAAAAGAAAAGAAAGAGAACGAGAGGAGGGGGCTGGGAGTAAACAATTCTTCTTGTTATAATGAAAACAGTCATTGCCTACAACAGACCAAAGGCTTCTGTCACCCACTTCCCCGTGTCAGTCACAAGCTAGAATTCTAAAGCCTCAAATGATGGGGTTTGATGGTAGGGACTTTGGGGGTCACAAGGGTGACGTTCTCATGAATGGAATCGATGTCCTTATGAAAGGGGCCCAAGGAGCTTTTGACAGCCATGTGAACCCAGCGACCTGAGTTCAGTCCCTGGAACACACATACAGGTGGAAGGAGAGAACTGACTGCAGACAGTTGTCATCCAACCTCCACACAAGCACCACACGTGCACAACCACACACACACATAGGAAAACATAGATGAGTGGTTGGGATTTAGCTCAGTGGTAGAGGGGCTTGGCTAACAAGTGCAAGGCCCAGGTTCAGTCCTCAGCTCTGGAGAAAAGAAAAAGGAAGGAAGGGAGAGAGATATGGACTATATTTCAGAGATTCTCTTCAATTGTGTTAGTAGGAAACTTAGAAAATGGACAATGAGTGGGTTCCAGAAAGAAATATATCTGTATAGTTTAGATTTATTTTTATTTTGTATGTACATGTGTTTTTCCTGCATGTATGGATGTGCACCATGTGTGCTTGATGCCCAGAGGACAGATGATGGCACTGGATTCCCTGGAACTGGAGTTACAGAAGATTGTGAGCTACATGTGGGTGGAGGGACCCAAACCCAGGTCTCTGCAAGAGCACCAAGTGCTCGTAACCTCTCTAAGCTAGCTCCCGGTCCCCTTCTTTACATTTTAAAACAAGATAACAAAAACAAACTTTATGCCTTGCTCTTTATTTTAAATTAAACGAATTCAAAACACAGAAAGCTTCTCCAGGATTCCATATAGCCTCTGTACCTTCAGAGATGAATTGATTCCAAGTGCCATGGGTATCGCCCAGCCTTCCCAATGGTTCAGTCGAGACAATGAGTATTAGCCTGCAGAAGTGAGGGTTCCAACTAGACACTAATGTTGGAAATATTGCTTAACTCTTCCACATCCCCGTGTGGTCATCTGTAAGACAGGGACAGTACTGTCCTGTATGCCCAACAGAATTGCTGTAAACCTGCTTTTATATTGTGCAGACAGAGTATGTTTAGAAGATGGTATCATGGGCCGGGTGATGGTGGCGCATGACTTTAATCCCAGCACTCAGGAGGCAGAGACAGGTAGATCTTTGTGCCTCTGCCTCCTGAGTGCTGGCTGGGATTGAAGGCACATACCTGTTGCCTGGCTGGGACTGTTTTGTTTGTTGGTTTGTTTTTAAATAGCATAATTTTTTATTGATTCTTTGGGAATTTCATACCATGAATCCCAATCTTGTTCACCTCCAAGTCCCTCTACATCCTCCCCTCACCCCTGCAGCACCCCCCTAAAAAGATCCCCCCCAAAAAAAAAATCAGTTTAAAAAAACCTCTCTCTTCCATCTTTCCAACACTCAACCATCCTAGGGGCATTGGGAGCTGCAGTGGGTCTGTCACACAGTGTACCCTTTTGTCCAATCTGCCCCACCCACAAAATGTTCGTTGCAGTGAGTCACTGGTCTGGTTCAAGGCCCCTGGCCCTCACCTAAACTCCTCTCAGACATCCTGCTGTTGTCCCGAGTCATGGAGATCCTGCTCTATATCATTCAGCAGGGCCCGTCTCTTCACGGACTCCAGCAGGTCATAGATGGGGTAGATGTTAGGGTGGGTCAACCCAAGACCCAGGATGTGGGTCTGGGTCACTGGGACCAGCCCCCTATGGTGAGGGAGAGAGCCAGCTCTCCTAGGTTCATGCCATCAGGGCCACTATTCCCGTGCTTGTGATGAGGGGTAGGGCCATCTCAAGTTCAGGTGGGGATGGGAAGGGGAAGGGGCGGAGGAATGGGGACAGCTCTCCCTTGTCGGGGGCAGGGCCAGCCCTCCCAGGGACAGTGAGGGGCAGGGCTGGCTCAACATGGCCCTTGGATTTCAACATGCCTGGTTCCTATGACCCCCTGTGTCACCACAGACCCCAGCTGCAGCAGGAACACAACGTGGTCTCAGGTGGCTGTTCAGACTCCAGGCATCTGAACAGCCCTTGGTGACATCAGGAGTCCCGGTGGGAACTGTTTTAAATTACTGTTCAGCTGAATGGCAGGTGAAAGGAAAAGTAGCGACTCAGGCCCCCCAAGTCGAAGTTCTCAGTACAGAGAGCAGGAAATAAGAGACAAAGACAGGAGATAGAAGACAATGAGGGGGCAGGAGTGGGGGTGGTGGGGGGTAGGGGGTGGGGAATGGGGACGTGGGAGGGAGAGGGATATTTGACCTGGAGGGCCAAAGGACTGCCTCTGGATAGAGAGGAGGCGTGGCTGGTGGGCAAAGGATGGTTTGTGAAGATAAGAAGGGAAACCCCCATGTTAGGATGAGGGCATATTAATTAGGGCAGCCAAAGGGAGCTTTTGATTGCTGGACTTCAATACTTTGGACCGTGATAGTTGACCTCAAGAGGGATTGGCCAAATAAGGGAATGGACCTTGGTGGCTAGCTTTAGGAGTGTAGTCTAATGGTTTAGGAAGGCAGGGGGAGCAGGAGAAGAGCGAGGCCGGTCAGAGCCACCTGCTGAGCGGGCTAGTGTCCCTTCTGCAGGCTCTTTCAATTAGCAGCGTTGCGAATGCATGCATTTATTGGTTTTATTTCACCAGTGTTGACCGGGCAACCACTGCGTGTGGCGCTCGGGAGCAGCCCATCCCTTGTGGTGTTAAAGCTGCCAGGGACGCTGCTGCCTCCCTGAAACACGTGGATGCTTACAAATTCACCGTAGAGGCAGGCAGTTTGTGATCCTCGTTGCTCCTTCTCCAGCTCACTAGTTTGCTGACACTGTGATCCACTAGACCTGTTGTCAGATTACTTTGTCAGCTTTTTAAAATTGATGTGTTCTAAGACGGAAGTAGTCAGCGCGGTGGAGACGCACAGAGAAGACAGGCTCAGGAGTGAGAAATCACAGGGCACTAAGGCTTCCTCGGGCGCAGGTCCTGCAACCATTCCTTCGAAAGAGCCGTCACTGCTTCAAGCACCACAGACTAAAGTTCTGCTTTAAAAAAACACATTTTGGGGGCTGGGGATATGGCTCGGTGGTTAAGAGCACTGGCTGCTCTTCTAGAGGTCCTGAGTTCAATTCCCAGCAACCACATGGTGGCTCACAACCACCTGTAATGAGATCTGGCGCCCTCTTCTGGCGTGCAGGCATACATGGAGGCAGAATGTTGTATACATAATAAACAAACAAACAAACAAATAAAAACACACGTTTTATTTTTAGCTTAGCTTCACAATCTGGAGTTACTTTACAGTAAGCAGTCATCAGATGTGGCAGCAACCGCAGTCGCCCCATTATTTTGCCGCCGTCCTTGTGAACGCTCATTTTAGACGTCGAGGGGAGGGCGAAGCAGCAGCTTCCAAATCAAATAAGGAATTCATGTTCTTGAAATTCTTATACTAATTCTGAGTGATCAGTTGTCATGCAGAGTGGCCTTCATTATGTAGAAATGAGTCTAGGGAGTGGAAGGTGTTATGAGTAATTGATACTAAAAGCTCACGTTGTGTATATTGCTTTTTCACACGAAAGCAATTTTTGCCTTTAATGGCTGAGAGAACCGACTTTCCCATTTGTCAGGTGTAATTGCTGCCTAAATTGTCTCAGACGATTGCCACATTCTATTGTGGAAATCTATTTATTTATTTATTTACTTACTTATTTGGTTTTTCAGGACAGGTTTTCTCTGTAGCTTTGGAGCCTGTCATGGAACTCACTCTGTAGACCAGGCTGGCCTCGAACTCACAGAGATCCACCTGCTTCTGCCTCCCAAGTGCTGGGATTAAAGGCGTGCGCCATCACTGCCTGACTGGAAATCAAATTCTGTTAAGTTGTAGAATTAATCTAGATGAGGTAGCAGTGTGTTCTTGCTAACTGGAGTTGAAGGAGAACGTGCTAGCTGAAGTTGAAGCATTAGCAGGCCTCCTGAAAGTAAGAAAGCTAATGAAGTAACGAAGACCCAGAGAAACAAAAGCTAAGCAAGCGCATTCTTGGTACTTTTGGAATTGCAACTTGAGAATGTAAGTAGGCAAAGAAAAAGCCTGAAAAAGAAGGCTGCACAAGAAAGGGACTTCTGGTCCGGGCGGTGGTGGCGCTCACCTTTAATCCCAGCACTCAGGAGGCAGAGGTAGATGGATCTCTATGAATTTGAGGCCAGCCTGGTCTACAGAGTGAGTTCCAGGTCAGCCAGGGCGACATAGTGAGAGTCTGTCTCATTTTTTCTTTATATTCATGTGCACATGCCACTCATGTACCCAGAGTTACAGGTGGTTGTGAGCAAATTACATGGGTGCTCTTACCCATTAAGCCATCTCTCAAGCGCTTATATTCCCTTTAAATATAAATATAAATGTTTAAAAAAGGTTTAATTTAACTGGATATGCTGGCACACACCTTTAATTCCAGCACTCAGGAGTACGAGGTAAATGGATCTCTGTGAATTTGAGGCCAGCCTGGTCTACAGAGTGAGTTCCAGGTCAGCCAGGGCTACACAGCAAAACCCTCTCTTGAAAAACAGAACAAAGCAAAAAGAAGAAAGGGAGGGGGAGGGAAGGAAAGAAGGAAGAAAGGAAGAAATGATGCAGGCATACTGGCAGCAATGATGTGGGTCACTGTGTGGAGAGAGTATGGACTGCTCCTCCCTGTCACAGCTTGTCGCCTTTCTTGGAAATATTCATTCTTGGCCCGCTGTCACCCTAGAACCTTTTGACCCTGACCTGGTGGTTGGCGGCTGTCTTCTTCCCCTTCTCTCAACACACACATTCCTTATCTGCTCTGACACAGACCCATCACTTCAATACACACATTTAGTAGCTCATTATTCTTTATTTCAGACTAGTATATCTGCCTGTCGATTCAAAAGCTCCACTTCATCAGGTATCATGATATATGGCTTGAGCCCCAGCCCTAGGGAGGCAGAAGCAGGAGAATCAATCAGCAATTCAAAACCAGTCTATGTGCCATGAAACTATCTCAAAAACCAAAACCAAACCCAAACCAAAACCAAACAAAGCCTCCATCTAGATTTCTTCAATAAGGATCTCAAACTCAGCTTGCTTGTACTAGTTTTGCTTCTTATCCACCCCTAGCTTTGTCTGGATTCCTCCAAACAGACTCAAAGCAGGCAGTGGCAGTCTGGGGACGTGGAAGAGATGGGTCAGACTGTTTGCAAAGATGGCTTAAACGTCCTTCCTTCCTGTGTGCCTGCGTCTGGGCAATGAGACACGCACGGGCCTTCCTTTCACAAAGGAGTGTGTCACCCTTTGACTCTGGTCCAGCCCCTGTGACTCTGATGAAAAGTGGCTCTGTGGAACTTGACACCAGGCCTCACAAAAGTCCTTGGATTGCCACCCTGAGGCATGCGCAGAAGTCCAGTCTGGGCTGCTGCAAGAGGAAGAGGTTGTGGGAGTGTACGAGCCGTCCCATCGGAAGCCTCTTAAAGCAGCCAGCTGAGATCAATTCTATTATCAGGGGCCATCTTAAACCATTCACCCAAATCATACAGCCGGGTTCTTGCTTGAGTCAACCCAGGCAAGACTACAGAAGAATCATCCAACTGAGTCCAGCCTAAATTCTTCACCTGCTGTGGTAGTTTGAATGAGAATGCTCATATGTTTGAATACTTGGTCCCCAATTGGTAGACCAGTTTGGGAAGGATTAAGAAGTGTGGCCTTGTTGGAGGAGGTGTGTCACGGTTGACAATAGTTTGGAGGACTGTAGACAGGGAGGAGACAGGAAGTGGTAAAGCAGGGTTGAGAGAAGATCTCAGCCCTTTCGGACAGAGGAATGGAAGAGGTAGGAGCTAACTGGTGACTGCTCCCTGCTTCTCTGATCTCACAGGTTCGTGTGTGTGTGTGTGTGTGTGTGTGTGTGTGTGTGTGTGTGTGTGTGTGGTTTTTCAAGTCAGGGTTTCTCTGAGCTTTGGAGCCTGTCCTGGAACTAGCTCTTGTAGACCAGGCTGGCCTTGAACTCACAGAGATCTGCCTGCCTCTGCCTTCCGAGTGTTGGGATTAAAAATGTGCACCACTGCCACCTGTCTTTTTCAAGTTCTTACCCTGACATTTGATTCCCAATTTTTTATTGATAAAGATTAATTAGATTAATACTTCAATGGTCAGCATGACATACTTTGTGAGTTCCAGAACAACTCAGGAAGCAGAGGAAAGCAGATCTCTGAGTTTGAGACTTGCCTGGTCTACAGAGTGAGTTCCAGGACAGCCAAGGCTACAAAGAGAAACCCTGTGTCAAAAAACAAAACAAAAAAAATCTGACTTCTCTGGGAGGTCACCGTGTTCTTCGTGTACATGTGAAAAAATAAAAGAAATAAAATGCAAAGGAAGAAAAGAAATTTCAGAAAGAAGGTCACCACCGGGGGAAGTCGCAGCTGTCTGCTGGGTTACTTACCCAGTCACTCCCATGCCATCCCTCACTGCTGGAGGGTTCCCCAGGAGGAATTAGATCCCAGTACAACCCTGCTGACTGAGGTTCTGAGCTATAGACAAATCCCCAGCCAGGGTTTAGAAGAAACAAGCAGGCTTGAGACAGAGCCATAGTGTGTGGGAATTACTCCCTTTGGCTACAAGTCAACTCAGGAGGCCACAACCAGCAGTAGTCGCTGCCGTTAATTTCCCCCAGATCCATCACTTTCCAAATCCTCCCCCACTCAGTAATTGACACTCCATTCTCCAATTTACTTATACCAGAAACTTGGTCCTTGGATGCATTCATTTCTCTGACATTTCTCAATCCACATTCAAAGCCTTTTAATGTTACCTTTAAAGTGTACCTAGAATCCAAATATGTCTTGCTGTCTCCCCATTATAGCTCCCCACACCATCACCTCTTACCTGAATATTTCTATCTCTTTAATGGTCTCCTAGGCAATAGCCTGAATGACCACTAGAAATCCTTGTCTCTCCAGGTTTCACCATCTCCAGGACTGCTGAGCACACAGTCTCTCAGAATAGTATAGAACAAACTGAGATCACGACTCATCAGGTAAGCATTTGCTACACAACTCTAATGCCCTGCATTCAAAAGCCAAACATACGTGAAAAAGTCAGATTGGCTCGTGTCTATAATCCCGGCATCAGCATCACCACTTGGAGCTGGAAGGCAGAGTCAAGAGAGTGGGCAGGAAGCTGGTGTATGTAGCTCAGGCAGAAATAACAGGAGAAACCGTGCCTCAAAAATAAGGTTGTAGTGCCAGGTGTGGCGTGCATGCCCTTGGTATCAGCACTGAGGAGGCAGAGGCAGGTGGATCTCTATGAGTTCAAAGCCAGCCTGGTCTATATAGTGAATTCCAGACCAACTCGCACTACACAGTGAGCTCCTGTCTATAAGTAAATAAATTAAATAAATAAGCAAGACAAATAATGATAAAACGATAATACTGGAAATGCTCAAATTTCAGTCATAAAAAGGCAGAATCCATTGACTGATCTAGGAAAGAAGTGATGGTGACCACACCTGGAGCGGAACAGTGGACAGGGAAAACAGAAGCTGTTCGTGGCTGCACTGTTGAGGGATTTACAGTAGGACTGGCTGGTGACTTGGATACAGGAGGGAAGAGAGAAGCAGGAGCTAATCACGACACTGGCCTTGAGTTACTTGGGAGAGAGCAGTGCCCCTTAGGAGGAAGCAGGGAGAATGGAGCCTGCTTGGATGCATCACGTGTGAGATGTGTTTGTACTTAGAAGAAAGCTTGGAGGTCGGCGATTGGGAGTTTTCAGTGCTGAGTGAAGAGGGGCGTCTGTCTCCAGCGGAGAAAAGCGCAGGCTGGCACTCTAGGAGCGCTCAGGAGGCAAAGGCAGAAAACTAGCAATGAGGAAACACCGCGGAAAGAAGGTTGCTCTGACCTGACTGTATCAAGATCTACCAAAATGGCAGTAAATCCACAAGGACAAAGTGGGGGCAAGGAGAGAAACGAAGGTTTCTGGAAACACATCTAGAGTGTCCTAAAGTTCAATGCGAGTGGGAAACAGCAGCAGCTGGAACCAGATGCAGCTGCAGCCAGTGTTCAAATGAGCGATTTGGGGGGCAGCGCGATGACTCAGGGGAAAGGGGCTTGCTCCCTGAAAACCACACGGCGGGAGGAGAGATTTCTTCTGACCTCCATCAGCGCCACGGCATAGGCATGCCCCCATGGTACACAGACACAAATAAGCAGGCGAGTGTAATTTTTTCATGGGTGAGGGGCTAGAGAGAGGACTCCGTGATAGAGAGCACTTGATGTTCTTGTGGAGAACCAGCGTTTGGCTCCCAGCAGCCATGTAGGGTAGTACACAATCACCTGTACTTCCAGCTACGAGAGATCCAGTGTCCTCTTCTGGACTCCCTGGCCGCCTGCACATGCGCAGAGACACGCACCCATACACATAAACACTTTTTTTTTTTTCAAAAGTGACTTGGGAACTGTCCAGCTGAGGTAAGGGTCCGAAAGGAAGTGTTTAAGGGTCCGAAGTCTAGAAGTCAAAGGAGGGGAGGTCGCCTGCCAAGGGGCAACGACTCAGTGAACGGAGTAGATGGTGGCAGGAGCAGGAAGTCGTAGTGTAATTTATGAGACAAAAGTCTAGACCTGTAGGTTATTTACGCATGGATTTTACACACTCTATAATATTACAAGTATCACACACCTGTAACTGCCTTTCATTTCTCCTGCAGCGCCAGGATTGAGCCTGGGACTTGTGTCCACGGGCAAATGCTCTACATCTGGGCTGCGTCTTGCTACATCTCCCATCTAGGGAGGAATACACACTCGGATCTTTAAAGAATACGGGTGACATGGCTCAGGGGTTAAGAGCACTGGCTGCAGTTTCCAGAGGACCTGGCTCCACTTCCCAGCAACCACACAGTGACTCACAACCACCTGTAACTCCAGCTCCAGACGAGCCGATGCCCTCTTCTGGTTTCCCAGGGCAGCAGGCACACAGGTGAATTACAGACATGAGCAAAACACCCAACACCCATACATATACAGTAATATTTAGGACTTTCTATATTATTCAGAGTTCTAAACGTGGGCATGGAGGATGATTGTAAAATAGAATTTTTATAAGTTTCTCATGGTGGCTTTCATATCAGGACTGTTGCATTCTTCTCAACTATACATCACATCTGAGAGCTTTACTTTTCTTTCAAGACAGGGTCCGATGTAGCCTAGTCTGGCCTTGAACTCCTATCCCTGGTGACCTTGACCGTCTACCTCCCAGGTACTAGTATTACAGGTACGCACCACAGTGCCCATCTCAAATGGTGCTGCCTGTCAAGCCTAGGGCAACACGCACACCAGGCACTCCCGTCACCTGAGCCACATCCCCGGCTCGCGCACACTTAGTCAGGGGCTGATTAACCCAGGCTGGCCTCAAACTTGCTACACAGTCAAAGCTAGTCTGAACTCTCCATCCTCCTGGGCCCACCTCCCGTGTACTAAGACTGGCCACCATATCCAGTAATGGCCTGGGTTTTTTGTTGTTTATTTTTAAGTGTTGTTATTTTTAAGTGTATGTCAAAGGTTTTACATCCAAAAGTTACTGTACACGTTTAATAGGTTTTACTTTAAAGTCTCCAAACTCTGAGTCTTACTGGAACTTACTAGGTCTGTTGGTCACATTAGCATCTGCAAGGCCGGCACTCGGCAGTGGTCTCGTTACATTATGGAGAAACACCATTCTCCACAAATGGTTTTTGAACTTCTTAAAGAAACGAGCAATTCCCAGATCTGGGCAGGGAAATATAAGTTGGTCCTTAAAACTGCTGCTGTGCCTGAAGGTAAGGAAATAAGCCAACTGATAAGGAGCCAGCTTGGGGCCTCATGCTGGCCAAATTTAGGACAACCTGAGCACAATTCTAAGAATTTAGTGATGATAATAATTATAACACACGGAGTAAATGAATTCATCAGCCATGGTGACACCTTGCATAATGAAGCAGGAAGCCCTTAGAGACTGCCTTCTAATGCGGAAGGGAGAAACAATTAGAAAATGGCCATTTTATAAGCCCCAGTATCACAACATATTCAGGGAAGATTATCCATGGCTATTAAAATTACTGGGTGAAAAATCTGCTGGAGGGCAGATATTTATAGTATTAAAGCATTACTCCCAGTAACACTTGAAGTGATCAAATTCAGTATCAATAGAAATGGTAGAAACAGACCTGTGTCTCCTCACGGAATGCCATCACAAAGCGCATACACTATCAATACGTTATTGTTGCCCATGAATCCAGAACTGAGAGAAAAACCAAGTCAGATAATATCTGGGGCAACTGGGGCAACTGAAGATAGACTGTATTCAAGAGAGAAACATTTCATCAATATTAGATATTTTTGGTCATGGATGCAGCTCAATGGTAGGGATACAATCTCCGTACCAAGAAAAGAATATAAATACTCACATATGCATGTTCTTGGTACATTAGATTTTTTAGGCATTGTAATGGCACTGTAGTTATACAGAAGACAACTGAAGTAGTTAGGGTAAAAATGTCACGATTAAGCAAACACTGTCAAACGGTTCAGAGGACGACAGGCTGGGTGTGGGGGCCAAGGGTGTAGATCTGAGGTACAGCAACCTTTGCCTATCATAGTTAAAGCCCTCCCTCGAGCTGAGAAGCGCGTGTGTGCGTGCGTGCGTGCGTGTGTGTGTGTGTGCTCGCGTGCGTGTGTGCATGTGTGTACGGAGGACAAACCTGGCAAACGCTGAATGACTGTAACAACTCAGGCTAAAGCACATGGATGTGTTCTCAAAACCGAAAGTGAAAAAGAAAGCAATCTGATGTGATTTGCAGTGTAACTAACACTGTGGCGACACTCAGTCCTGCTTACATATTTTTTCCGGAATAGAGCACGTATTTTTGGACCCAACAGAAACCAGATAAACCAACCACGCCTGTAGTGCATTCCTGCTTGCGTATTATTTATTACTATAAGCCTTTGGATTTTTATTTTATCCTGTTTGGGGATGGAGATCAAACCCAAGCCCTGGGCATCCTAGGCAAGCGTGCGACCCAAGTTATGCCTCCAACAAGGAAAGATTTAATAGAGTACTTCTACTCAAGATTACAAATGAACTTCCACTCTGCAGTAAGAGATGAGGCCGCGGTATCTCCCTGGCCTGCGTCCTTCCTGCCTTGTGATGTGGGAGGGACATATGACCTGCCCGTAGGCTGGATGAGACGCCAGTAACAAAATACGAGCTGCTGCAAACATGCACATCCACAAACGGAGTAGGCTCCTAAGGGGAATGAGACAAGAGGCTCCTCTCATGTGTGCATCTAAATTCTCCAAATCCTCTCTAGAAATCAGTCCGCTGATGACTCTGAAATTAAACAACTGCCCCTTCTAGCCAATCCCACTCTCCCAGCTGGACGGAGATAAGCAACCTGACAGCTTCATGACAGGAAACACTGGTCTGTGGCATCCTTGTGAGAAAGGGAAACTGAGGCAGAGCAGGGTTGGTCCCCTGACAGTAAGAGTTATAAAATCTCACTAAGCTGTGGAGGAACAAAGTCCTGAAAAATTGATATGGAAAGAATAACAAGAAAAATGCATTTCACAGTATTGTATGTGTTCGGATTGTTATCTTTAATGAACTGTTTTATCTTGAACTTTTTTTGAGATCAGGTATAAACAGACTAACCTGGAAACTCTCTATGTAGCCTAGGATGCCTTGAACTCAAAGCAATTCTCCTGCCCCAGCCTCTTGCGTGCTGGGATTACAAGATGGAGCTGAGCCATCATGTCTGTAGTACCGGCTTTCTTCGGTTCTGTCCTGCCCTGCTTCCTGGGAGCAGCTCCCATTCCTTGGCCACACATCTCTCGGCACGGCTTTGGAAACACAGCCTTCAGGGGTGGCAAATGGGAGCTGTAGTTTCTTCCATCCTAAAGCACGATGAGATAGCTTATCTTTGTGGCAAACTATGCCACGCTCTTTTCCTTTGCCTGCTGGGTTGTGCACACACACACAAGGTCTATATTCACCCTCACTACCTTCCTTTTCCTCCCGACCCCCTCTTTCCAACAGGCCCCCAGCGGCAATGGCACCCCCTCCCAAGTGACCCTTAACAGTCAACAGTCCCCAAGAAGAGGTGGTCATGTTCTTTATTAATAGTCCAAAGAGAACAGAAATATTATTCAGGCAAGGCTCCGGGATTGTGTTCCACGTTGACAGCCTATTCTGTGGTTCCATCCTCACAGGTTAACGCAGTTACTTTTCTTCTTGGAAAAGTAAGCAGTCCTCAAACGGAGTAAACGATGACTCTCGCTGCATGTTTGGCCGCGCAGACAGTGGAAACAAGGATCTGGCTACATCTCTTGAATTATGACCCTCCAGAGAGTTCCCAAGCCCACTTCTTCCTGGCTAATATGGTATAATACGCCCTCCTAGCTGCAAGGAAAGTTCAGAATAGAGGGTTTTCTTTCTGTCCTCACTGACACAGTGCCAGCCTCAGCAACACAAAGACACAGTAAGAGGTCTTTGAGAGCACTGGCCGCTCCATAGGACCCAAGTTCAATTCCAAACACTCTCAGGAGGTTCACAACCAATGGCAACTCTAGTTCCAGGAAATCTGACACCCTATTCCCAGAGCACTCTATTGTAGTGGTATACAGACAAAACACATGCAGGCAGAAACCCACACATAAAATAAATCTTTAAAAAAAGATTACAAAAAAAAAAAAAAAAGGAAATAGTTGCCAACCAAACCATGAGCCATATTCTTTTCTTGATCCTTTTTGGAGATCATTCCTGAGACCTAATGATTATTTTGCAATTACAGTATCAAGCTGGTTGGATATGGAGAGCTGGCTCAGTGCCTAAGAGCACGTACTGCTCCTGCAAAGGACACCAGCTTGGCTTCCAGTACCCAGCATCAGTCAGCCTAAAACACTTGGAACCCCAGCACCAGGGAAGCTGACACACTCTTCTGGCCTCCATAGTCACCTGAATTTACATCCACATACCTGCACATAGATGTACACAGACGTGTAATTGAAAACCAAATTGCCTCGCAGGATGACACAGGCCTTTAATCCTGGCACTTGAGAGTCAGAGACAAGCAGATCTTTAAGTTTGAGGCCAGCCTGGTCAACAGAATGAGATTTGGAACAGCCAAGGCTGTTCCTCCCTGGAGGAGGAAGAGGAAGAAGAAGAAGAGGAAGAGGAGAAGGAGGAGGAGGAGGAGGAGGAGAAGAAGGAAGGAAGGAAGGAAGGAAGGAAGGAAGGAAGGAAGGAAGGAAGGAAGGAAGGAAGAAAATATAAAGATTTGGGGATGGGGTGTTCATCTGTAATTCCAGCACTCTGGAGGCTAAAACAGGATTGCAAATTTGAGGCCAATCTGGGATATGAAGCAAGTTCTCAAACAAACAAGCAATGCCAAACAACGGAAAGCAACAAGGAGGCTGGGGTGGGGCTTTGCCCTGGTTTCATCCCCTGCACTAGAAGCAGGCTGCTACAGATTTCACATCTCAGCAGGTAAGGAAACTGAAGACTGATCCTGAAGTCGTTAATGTCCTCAAACCATACTCTCTCCGTGAAATTGAGGAGAACAGAAGTAACGTTCTAAATATGACAGTTTGTGGGTTGTTTTACAAGCCCTCAGTAAGCTGGAAATGTTTCTAAATCACTCTGAAGTAGCTATAATTGGAAGCCATTCATCCACTCATCCAGACCTGCATTAAGTTGTCTACCCCATGCACGACCCTGCGTGAGCAGCTAATGCAACACGAATGCGACTCTTTTCAAATGCCGCGATCTAAAAATACTGACGAGTAACTACGTGAGCCCCAGATGAGAACACACCTTACCAAACATAGGGAGGTGGCTGGGAGACACCGGCGCCCGCTCTATTATTCGTCCTTTGTAAAACTAATTGTGAGACACGCAATGTCTTACTCTGTGGCATTTTAAAGATTAGTTTTAATTTCCAAAACAAAAATGTGCTTAAAGAGAGAAAAATGACTCAAGATCAAATTAAACCTTGAACGGTGAGAGTAAAATTGCGACAGTGTGTACACAGTTAAGCACAAGTAAGTCAGCAATAAAAACACTAAATTTGAATTACTTTTAGGATTTTCCTTTGGCAAATTAGGATGACAACTTCAACATATTTAGAACAGGGACTTGTATCTCTCAGTTAAGATTACCACACACGCTGAGTAGTGGTGGTGCTGCCTTTAATCCCGGCTCTCTGGAGGCAGAGGCAGGCGGATCTCTGAGCTTGAGGCCAGTCTGGTCTACAGAACAAGTTCCAGGAAAGCCAGGGATACACAGAGAAACACTGTATCAAAAAACCAAAACCAAACAAACAAACAGACTACCACACACAAAGGCCATAATTACTCTATATGCAATAAAAGACAGGATTTTTAAAAGTAACATAAATTACCTTAATACTTTACCTATCAAAAAAAATGGGGGCATTAGGGGTACAGCTCAATGGTAGAATTCATGTGAAGTATGTGTGAGTCCTGGATTTAATCTCCACGAAATAAAGAAAGAAGAAAGAAAGAAAGAAAGAAAGAAAGAAAGAAAGAAAGAAAGAAAGAAAGAAAGAAAGAAAGAGAGAGAGAAAGAGAGAAAGAAAGAGAACGTAGCCATGGTGTAGACAATTTAGCAGTAGATTTTCAGTGTAGAAATCACTGTAAATTTCTAAGTATCTATCTTTTTCTGTATATTACTTATTTAAAAAATGGTTCAGGGAAAATTGAAAATACTTAGTAAATTTAAAAATAGATCTTCAAAAGCTAATAGGTCTCTCAACACCAAACTCTTTTCCCTACCAAGTGCGAATGTGCATTTCCAGAACTAATCCACCTGTGACAGCTGTGGCTCTCTAATCCGCAAACACTTGGAAAACACAGACAGAAGCACAAGCAGCATACAGAGCTATTTCCACACTGCAGGGGGCGCAGCTGTCATCGAGCAACCAGTCACCTGCTGTGTGGACTCAGCCTGTCCCAGACATGATGTCCTGGGTCAGCAGTCCTACCCGTGTGCGAGCTGTTCCAACACATGCTCACGACACCACAAGGGCAGGGTTGAGGTCCTGAGGCTGCACACAGAAAGGCTCAGGGAGAGGCAGCCTTGTGATTCGGGTTCAGTCTTCGGAATTTTCTTCTCTGCTTTCTTTAACATCTTCGGTGTTTTCCTTGCAAGAATCCTGGCTGTTGGCATCAATAAAATAGTTTTCATCCTTGTTCTCTCCTTCTTCTTCATAAGAGCTACAGGAAGAAATGTCATCAATCTATCAAAGGGAAAACGTTGGTTTCGAAGGCTACCATGCCACCACATAAGGGTGCTCCCCCAGCCCACAGGCTCCGACAGCGTCCAAGAGAACTACGGAAGCACCAGTGGGAAAATCAGGTATTCCCGGACAACCAATTTATTTTAAAACTTGACTCCTTATCTCTTTCTTTTTCTCTTTTTCTTTCCTTCCTTTTCTTTCTTTTCTCTCTCTTTCTTTCCTGGTTTTTGGGGCAGGATTTCTTTATATAGCTCTGATTGACCTGGCTCTGTAGACCAGGCTGGCCTCGAACTCACAGAGATCCACCTACCTTTGCCTCCCCAGTGCTGAGATTAAAGATGAGCACCACTCACTGGTGACTCCTTATATTTCAATCAAAAACAGGCTACACACATACATACACACATACACACACACACGCACACACATACCCACATATATATAATGTGTCAGAAATATACGCTTGCTGTAAGAACAAAATGCTTTATCACTGTGTAATATTTATATTGTATCAAACATGGTAAAATATTAGTATATTTTACAACGGTTCCCATGTGCTCCCTAAAGTAAAAGGCTTTAAAACAACAAAAGCACAGAGCATGCGTCCCACAGCACATGCATCACGCAGCACATGCGTTCCCGCAGCACATGCGTCCCCACGGCACATGCATCCTGCAGCAATGCATCCCTGCAGCAATGCATCCACACAGCACAAGTGTCCCCGCAGCACGCTACCTTTCTTTATCTGACGTGTGGCTTCTCAGCTCTCGCCTGGTGAAGTCCTCAGACACTTTTCCACCACGGCCTTTCTCTGAAACAAACTCCTCAGACAGTCCTAGTGCTTTTAGGGTGCTAGCATAGCGCTTTTCCGCTGCTGTCCTTGCATTCCTCTACAGGAGAGACAAACCTTTTCAGACGGGAGCAAATGCCATGACATTCTGTTAAGAGGTATGGATTTCAGAGCACCAGGGAAAACTGGTGTCAAAAGATTGACAGTCTCGGCGACTGAAACATGCTTCTTCCGTGACTGACACATTTAGGCATGGACCCAGGGGACAGGTACAAGAATGTGCAAGCCAGTACTGTCTGTAGTAACCAAACTGTGAGCAGCCCAAAGAGTCAACATCTGGAATGGCAAGCAGGCTACATTACAGTCACAGATAGAAAGAATGAACCAATGAACATGAGGAGACCAGTTATCTGCCACAACATGGCCTGGCAGGAAACTCACAAGTGTAACAGTGAGCAAAAGGAATGCTCAGAAGAACACGAAAGAATATAACCAGTAGACTCGGTCACTGGAAGTCCAGAGACAGGAAAAGCTGCAAACAGGCAAGGCTGATCCCAGGTTAAAGGCGGTGACCTCTAGAGGAGGTGGCAGAGGGCTGGTCTGTAATGACTTGTTACACTGTGGTAAACTTTTAAGATTGCAAAAGTTACCCCCCAGAAAAGATCAGTAAGGAAAGAAAATGAGCCACGTGTGATGCAATCCTGGTACTCAGGAGGCAGAGGCTGGAAGAAGGATAACACAATTTCAAGGCTAGCCTGGGCTACAGAGTGAGTTCCAGACCAGCCAGCAGGGATGTACAGCAAGACCTATCTAAAAATAACAAACAAAGGTCATGTGTCTGCTTCAGCTCGGAATGCAGGGCCAGTGGTAGTGAGTGGCTGGTCGGCTCGTCTATGCACCCAGTGCAGTTCTGTCTTTATGTGCCATGGCATCAGACCATTAGAGATGAAATCATCAATACTGTTATCTTTATGTGAGAAAAGGGGGATATTTAGAGCTGAGTTCAAATCTCTTGAATGTCACTCCTTGGAGGTCCACAGGGAGGTTAATGATCCTTTCACAGTTGCAGCTAATTGAGGACTAGGGGTGTAGCTCAATGGTGGGGCGTTTATACAGGCATGTTTGGGACTCTGAGTTAAATCTCTAGTACCCCCACAGAAACACCAAACCAACGAACAAAAACTCCAAGCCTAAAAACCAAAGGCCTTCAACCCCAGAACATGGCAGGTGATGTAGACGGCCTGGTCACCAAGTCAGGAAGGGCTACACAGCAAGATCCTCTCTGGAAAAAACAAGGCAGAGCTGCCACAAGTTGAAAAGCAGCCAGGAGCCCACAAGCTTCAACCAGCTACATTGGGACAAGGTGCTCGGTTGGCTTCAGCCCAATCTTCGCGCCTCTGAGTGGATCTTACAGGAGATCTGGGGCCAAGAATTCCCAATGAACCTCCAATCCGCCTAAAGCAAGGTTCGCAAGGAACAGCCCAGCTCCTGCGGACCAATAGCACCCCATATGCAGTGTGTGAGACAGCACCCATCAACACCCAAGAAAAATGGAAACCATGGTTGTTCAACCAAGGGTTCCACAGAAGACAAAATAGCAAAGATCAATTGTGAGGAATTAATATCATGGCTTCCCAGATATGCTGGGAGACTGAAAAAGACACCCAACTTAAAACTTCTGGTAAACTGTACCAATGTCAGTAACAACAGTTTTTAAACAATGCAAATGAGACAGGGTCTCACTGTGTAGTACTGTCTGTCCTGGTCCTTTGTAAACCAGGCTACCCTCAAACTCACAGAGATACCCCCAGTCTCTGTGCCCCCCCCACTAAGTGCTAGGATTAAAGGCACTGTATTTGCCTAACCAAATTCATGAGCTCTAGGTTTACTGAGATACTTTGCCTCCAAAATCAGATGAAGAGTGATGGAGGAAGATACCTAACATTGACCTCTGGGACACACACACACACACACACACGCACGAGTAAGTGAAAATGTGTACAGAAATTGTGGAATACCAACAAGTCTTGGTTAACTGAAAATCAAGTGAGAAATGAGAACTGTGCCTCGGAGACTACGGAAGCTAATAAAGCCAAAAAACTCCGACACACTGAGAACATCCCGGGACGAAGCCACTGGGAGAGGGCTTGTCTAGGAAGCACGGAGTCCCAGGTTCAGTCCCCAGCACCATGTAAACCAGGAGTGGCGACACTCTGCAATCCCAGCTCTCAGAAGGCAGCAGTAGACCAGAAGCCTAAGGTCGTCCTTGGCTTTGTCCAAGGCCAGCTCAGGCTACGTGGGACCTGCCTCAAAAAAGACTGACTTTAACTTGTGGCAACGGTGCCTTATTCTTTTTTTCAGACAAGACCTTTCTGTAAATGTTCCTTTTTTCCTCTATAAAGTAATGAGAACAGTAGTGATTTTATCTTTCACGGTCTAATGTCATGGCATATAAGACTGAGGACTACGGCTGGGCATTGTGACACTTGCCTTTGATCCCAGCACTGGGGAGGCAGAGGCAGGTGGATCTCTGTGAGTTTGAGGCCAGCCTGCTCTATAGAGTAAGTTCCGGGACAGCCAGAGCTACACAGAGAAACAAACAAACAAACAAACAAAAATCCAAAAAGGAGAGGGTGGGATCTATCTGTCCGGCAGAGCCACGGGTAACGGACATAACGGAAAGGGAAAGCGCAGGAGAGTGAAGAGGGACGCGGGCTGAGGGGGCTGATGGGAGGGCTGGGGACATGGCTGAAGCAGATTGTCTGCCTGCTGGCGTGAAGCTCTGAGTTTCACCCCACACATAAAACCAATTGTGGTGGTACACACACGTTGTTTCAGCACTCAGGGGCAGAGGTTACAAGTTCAAGTTCACCTTGGCTTTGCAGGAGTTTGAGGTCTGAGATACATGGGATCAAAAATAAAGGCTAGAAGAAGCACGGGGACTTTACCTCTGTGCTGCGACCTAGAATTTCATCCTTTGGAAGTTGTAGTAATATTTTGTTTCTGTTTTAACAAATAAAGCTTGCCTGAAGATCAGAGTGCAGAGCTAGCAACTAGAGGCCAGGCAGTGGTGGCTCACACCTTGAATCCCAGCACTCGGGAGGCGGAGACAGGAAGGGATATGGCTGGGCGGAGAGAGGAATATAAAGCAAGAGGAGACAGGGCTTGACTGCATCTGAGATTTCTTAGAGACAGCTGCAGTCCGAGGATGCAGTCTGAGGACAGGGTGGTCTGCACACTGGTGGAGGTGAAAGGTCTCTCTAGTCGCTGGTACTCTGCTTTCCTGATCTTCAGCACTAACACCTATATCTGACTCTGGGATTTTATTATTAATATCATTGAAGTCGTGCCACAGGAGGAAGGGTTAAGGGAAGCAGATCTCAGTTTACCGTTTTCTAACTATAAACCAGATTAGCCCCCTTCTTTGGACTTGAGTTATAGGATTCCCTCCCCTTCCAGAGGAAATCTTGGGGACGCCAACAATAAGAGCCTCGAGAACTGAGAACGGGGAGGAATGGGACCCACGGGACTGGACGGCGGCACAGTTGTCGAGGTGGACCAACTCGCACCCATTTTGACCGGAGAATGGAAAAGCAGAAAGATCTGCATTTTGGCTTTTGATGCTTTTAGGCCTGGCTCAGTGGTTAAGAGCGCTTGTTCTTTTTTTTTTTCCGAGACAGGGTTTCTCTGTAGTTTTGGAACCTGTCCTGGAACTAGTTTTTGTAGACCAGGCTGGCCTTGAACTCAGAGATCTGCCTGCCTCTGCCCCCCCCTTGCCTCCTGAGTGCTGGGATTAAAGGTGTGCGCCACCACTGCCCGGCAAGAGTGCTTGTTCTTAGAGAAGGCCTGGGCTCAATTCCCAGCAGTCGTAAGTGGCTCACAACTCCAGTTCCAGGCGATCCCTTTGGTCTCTGCAGACAATGCATGCACGTGGGGTACAGACACGCATGCAGGCAAAACACTCAGAGCCATAAAATAAAATAATTTAAATGAATAAATAAATATCAAATTTAAAATGTTTTTAAGAGACAGGGTCTCACTGTGTTGCATACACTGGTCTCAAACCAAATGGTTCAATTCATCAAAGGTCTCCCAAAGATATCCCAAAGCCTCACTGGAACAGCAGATCCGGGATGACTAAAAAGTACAGGCACCTGCTAGGTGTGGTGGCACACACCTTTAACCCTAGCAGGAGACAGAGGTCAGCCTGGTCTACAGAGTGAGATCCAGGACAGCCAGGGCTATAGAGAAGCCCTGTCTCAGAAACACCAGGCACTAACTGCAGACTATGGCAAGAATGTCTTGAGGTACGCCGGGTTAGTGGAATGTTCTTTATTGAGCTACGACTCCTCGTCAGATCTTAAGCAGAATTACCTCCTTGTGAACTGGATCAGTGGAGCTGCCTCGGAACAGCGTGTCTCAACAATGACGGGACACACAGAAAAGGTGAAGCCCAAGCTTGGGAGCTAGAGGCACAGAAACAGACAGCAGGGAATGGCTCTAGATGCCAACAAACACCACCTGGGCAACTCGTTCAAACAGCAACGGCCTCTTCTGCAGCTTCTCTTCTCGCTCTTCCAGCTCTCGCCAATATTCTTTCATCCTCGCCTTTTCACTCTTTCTAGAATCAGATAAAGGGGACGGCATTTTAAAAGGTCGGCTACGGAAGCTGCATTAGGACATTTACTTCAGAAGACAAACTAGGAATCCAGAGCACACAGTTCAGTGTGGTTCCATTTCTAGACTGGTAAGATTCTCGTAAGCACAGAATGAAAACCTCAGGTTCTAAAAGTGCACATTGTACTGCCCTGGGGACAGTATGGGGACTTTGATTTCAAAAGTCTTCAAGACAGTATAAAAAAAATTCTTGAAACTGGCCTGAAAAGTGTTTTACTTATAAATATACAAAGCCAAGAAGATCTGGTCCAAATCCACGATCTTTAAAGAAAACCAAGACCCTGGTTTTCTTTTCTCCCACAAAGGAGATGATCACCTGATCACCGCAAGGTCAGCAGCAACACAAAATGAATATCACTGTACTTATTCTTTGGAGCAGATCCCACAGCGAATTAAAGAGCACTGTTTTTCCCTATGTAAGATATACTAAAAGTAACCAAGACAAGAAAGTTTCATGGGTACAGAAAATAATTATATTTTACAATAGTTATGCTTACTTACAGCGAGTTACTAACTTCTATAGGTAAATACTGTATTCCTAAGGAATTTTTGGCTTGATTTCATTAAATGAGGCTCTATTAGTGGGCTAATGCTATACTATAAAGGAATACTCTATAAAGGAATACTCATTGTAATTAAAAGCAAATATTTTTATTTGCTTCTTAAAAATGAGATTAAAGGTTAATAAATCATATTACTTACCCAACTTTGGAGGAGAGATTTTCTTGCTCAAACATGACCATTTGTATGTGCAATGTTTGCAACACTGGCTCTCAACTCTGCTCAAGAGAATTCTAGCATTCTGCAGCTGCTGTGGTTGTTGGGAAACAGTCACAGGTGCAGTGTGTACCCACAATGCACTCACTCGAGCCACTGTACTTTGTACAAACTTAAAACTCCTTCACTTATTTAATTGGAAAAGAATATTCTCGGTTGGGATGTAGCTCAGTGCTAGAGACTGTTTTCCTCCTTCCTTCCTTCCTTCCTTTCTTTCTTTCTTTCTTTTTTAATATTTATTTACTTCTTATGTATACAATATTCTGTCTGCATGTATGCCTGGAGGCCAGAAGAGGGCACCAGGCCTCATTACAGATGGTTGTGAGCCACCATGTGGTTGCCGGGACTTGAACTCAGGACCTCTGGAAGAGCAGGCAATGCTCTTAACCTCTGAGCCATCTCTGCAGCCCTAGAGACTGTTTTCAATGAGGGATTGGACAATCACAAGTAACACAGGTAAGGCAAGCTCATTGTAGAGTCTGTGCTTTGTAGACATGTATGCGATCCTGGGTTTGACCCACATAGCCCAGTACCATATACATACATGTATATATGTATGCATATGCCAAGTGTTTATGTAATTTATAAATAAACAAAAGGGTTTTAGTTTAAGCATAGCTATTGACTATGGCTGGAGCAGACAATGTTTCTGTTCCACATGGTCTTGTGATTCTTGCTATGGAGGTGAGTATACCCTGATTCTCATCATATGCTTATGTGTGCATATATGTATGCAAAAGTTGAGTAGAAATAGTCAGATTATTCAAATGCATAAATTAAGATGCCACACCATTTTTATATCTAGGTATTCGCTGGTTAAAAAGAAGAAAAGAAAAGAAAGGAAAAGGAAAGAAAGAAAAAGGAAAGGAAGGGAAAGAAAAGGAGAGGAAGGAAAAGAAAAGGAAAGGAAGGAAAAGAACTGAGCTTGGAGGCCAATGTTTGAGTGTCAGGACTGTCCCGTGGTACCTGAGATGGTTTATTCTGGATTTAGACATCTGGGCTAAGCCCTGATGTGAGTCATAAGCCTTAACCCGGGTTGCCAGGAGCTTCTGCAATTCTTTCATTCTTTGCTTCTGTTTAGTTAGGATCCGATTTCTCTCTTCTTCCAACATTTTCTTTTCCTCAAGTGATTTCCTGAGGGCAACAAACTAAGGCTTAATTCACTTTAAGCCAAGGAGAAAGTTGTCCAAGATTTAACATGAGAAAATTCAAAGACTGAAAAAAAGCAACCTTTTGACCAAAATCTGACTTGTGAAATTGGAAATCTAAGGAACACTGATGACAGTGTAAGCTTGCCTATTCCCAAGGAAACACAGAAATCACATCTGTTTTTTAGAAGATATTTCTAGCAAACGATTCTCTACCATATAGTACATACCTTACAGAGAAGTTAGTAATTTCAGAGTTACCAAGCTAAAACCCGCAGGGTGCATATGCCAGACAGCGCCATCCCAGGGCCTCACCTGATGGCTTGTTCCCGCCCTCGGGAAGACAGGGTGGACATCGGAGGGTTGCTCTGACAAGGCCTGGGCTTTGCACACGCACCCCTGACTGGTGACTTCCGCCTTGGAGACAGATAAAGCCAGCATGTTTCTTTCAGATTTTCTTCATCAGATCCGATGTCTGCTAAGACCTTCTGTCTTTTAGCAGAGTCACACGGGGATTCGTGAAGACCACACTGTTTGCGAAAAGTTGAGCGTTTCTGAAAGCTGTGTTCTGAGAAGGGCGCCTTCGGGTGCTTCTCAGCCAAGTCTCCATCATCAGGGCTCAGGCACCTGCACCTGTGTCTACCCCCCGACTTTTCGGGACTTCGGGGGTCCCGTAACTGTCTGCAAGCCGGCCTACAGCGCCAGGAGGAGCTTGACAGCAGTTCTCGGTCCCTCGGCTGCGTCCTGGCGTTCCTACAGAGCTCCTCCTCCTTTGACTTGTCATTTGCAGCTGCTCTGTAAATAGAATGAGGCACAGGTCTGGCTTTAAACCGCTTCGTTTTCCTTTTCGACTTAAAAAGGTCTCTCAGCTGCTTTTCGCGGACTGCTTGCTTCTGTTCCTCCCTAGCAATGAACTTGAAAGGCTTCTGGGAGGACAGGAGCTCGGCTTTGCTCCTCTCCCTGGCGGTCCGCCTCCGTTCTTCACTCTGTCTGACCAGATCCTCATAAAGGGGGAGGAGCAGAAAAGAGGGGACTGGGTTGGCTCTAAATTTCTTCTTACACTCCGCCTCGTCCTCATCGTCGACCCTCTTGGGCTGCTTCTGCCGACTTTCCAGACCTGACCGTGCCTCCTCTCGCCTTTTCTGCTCTCTGACTGTCATCTGAAAGGGCACAGGCACCGTGACCGTGGGCACCCAGGATTTGGGTTTCTTCCTTGTTTTCTTAGCTCTTTGGACGTTGGAGTCATCCTGAATATAATCTTCTACGGAAAAGCCGACCCACATGTTGTTGATGAGCTCCTTGGCGTAGGCTGTCATTCTGCTTTCCCTGGGGGTCTCCCTCTCCAGGCTGGGCAGATCCTCGTCAGAAGTAGTGGACAGGGTGGGCGACCGGCCTATCTGAGGCTCTGAAAACGATGTCACTAACATGACAGGGTAAGCGCAGCCCTGTTCCGATGCAGAACTAAGGAAAAAATAATTAGGGCACGCTTTCAATTCTATATGGCCAAATGTTAGCATTTAGGTAACTATAGGTTTTTCTAAGGTGAAGGTATAACCAGTTAGAAGAGACTAGCTGTATACGGATCATGAAAAGTATCATTTTTATTAGAATAGATCAGAGAGGGGACTATAAATTCTCTAATCAACTCTCTCACTTTTCAGAGAAGGGACCCGAGATATCAGCTGCCCCTCCCGTCCCTCTGCTTCCCAGACTCACAAGCTTGAGTGTGTCTGACCACTCCTGGACTACCCACCAATCAGGACTGACCCTGCTCACCCGGCAGTCTCCTGCTCCCTGCTCTAGTCCTTCTGATTTCTTTTCCCATCATGTCTGTGTACAAACAGTTGCTGCTTCCCTGAAGGCTGCTCCCTGTTTCCTGTGCCTGCTGCTCCTTAGTCCTCCTCCAAGTCTGAAGGTAGCTGGGCGAGCTAGTGTCTGCTGCTGGAGGCCAGACCCGAGGGTGTGGAGTTCAAGGTCAATCCCAGCAACAGAGCGAGAGCCTGTCTAACAGGCATGGGGGTTTGATCCCCAGAATCGTTGGAGGGGAGGATTGAACCTAAGTACGACACTTTTGTTGAAAATCCTTTCCTGCCTCTCACGAGCAACTGAGCGTGACCAGCTGCTCCTGTTTCTGAGACACTGGGTGTCGCGTCGTCCCGCGACCTCTTTGGGGGTGTCAGATCTCAGACCTGGCCACAGGAGATGCACAGGCGGCTGACCAACTGGATTAGGTAAGGGATCAGCTTACAGTTTCAAAAAAGCAAGTTCACAGTAGAAATGAGCCTTGGAACTATAGTGTTTAAAAAACAAACAAACAGGAACCAAAAACTTGTATCTTTAATGAACTCGTGGTAACCCATTTTTAAAATTAAACTTTAATTTTCATTATTTAAAAGGCCAGCCTGGCGAAGTATGGTGGTGCATGCCTTTAATCACTTTAATTGAGAAGCAGAGACAGGTGGATCTCTGCGAGTTCAAGGCCAGCCTGGTCTTCAAAGCTAGTTCCAGGACAGGAACAAAAGCTACAGAGAAACCCTGTCAAAAATAAACAAACAAACAAATCCCACCTCAATATATCACTAATACTGGGAAGGACCTAGTCTGTGCCAGGTCTGTCTGAGATCTGACACCCCCAAAGAGGTCGCGGGACGACACGACACCCAGAAACAGGAGCAGCTGGTCACGCTCAGTTGCTCGTGGAAGGCAGGAAAGTTTTTTCAACGAAAGTGTCGTACTTAAGTTCACTTTTGCCCCCAGACAATGCTGGGGATCAAGCCCCTGATGCCTCAGTGCTCTCGCGCTCTCGCTGTGTGCCGAGACCCTAGCGTTTAGAGGCGAATTCTCTGGCATATTCTGTCCCACAGTTACTCTGAGTATTTGACACGGAACACAAACTTACCTAGAGGAGACACTAGAGGACTCTTCCCTGATGACCACTGGCCGAATGTCTTTTATATTTAGCTTGTCCTGGTACATTTTCTCTAATTTTGCCATGGTTTCTACATGGGCAGCCTTCAGCTCTTTGAGTTTCCTGAAATACTCTTCATTGGAGTGGTAAATATCAGAAAAGTTCATGATGTCCTGGAATGGCGCACCTTCATTTTCCGCAGGAAAGCGGTTAGTGCCAGCCTGATGTGAGGAGAAACCCATTATATGTTATTAATTTGCTATATGTAACAAACTAATTGATGCTGATCCAAATGCTGGTTCTTACAGAGGTCCCCGATGTAGCCTAGGCTGGCCTCAAACTCACTACGTACACAAGTTAGCTTGGAAATAATGGTTTGACGGCCTCTGCCTCCTGATGCCTGGGATTAAAGGCATGTTCCACCGCGCCTGGCTTCAGTCCATTTTATAACGGGTAGGTTAGTAGACAACAGACAGAAAACACTCACGTCAGGACACTTAGCACTGCAGCAGACAGACTGGAACATGGCTACAAGGTTTCCAAACAGAAGCCTCTTCTGAGTTGTGCATTTTTGCTGGGAAAAAAGAGACTGCTGCTCCCGTAAGCAGTGCCTGCCTCGGGGCTCCTGCCTCGGGGCTCCGACAGAGAGCAGGAATGAGTCCAGGGGCCAAGTTCTCAGTGAGCTCCAAGGACCCAGGCTAGGTTGACCTTGCAGGGGAAAAGGACATAGGGCAAAGAGAGTTTCAGAAGGCGATTGCTGTGGGCAGCAAGGAGAGTAACGCCCACGGGTGGCAGACACTTTGGGCACGGGAAGAGAGTGTGGAGGAATACCGTTGGAGATGCTCCACATACAAGTCAGGACTGGAATTTCTCTCACCCCTTTAACTGACTCAACCACAGAGGTAAAAACCTCACTTTCTAGAGCTGGACCAACAACTCAGCTGGTCAAGTGCTTGCCATGCAAACGTAAGAAGCTGAGTTCAAGTCCCTGAACCCATAACAAAGCTAGGCATGGTGACACAAGCTTGCGGTCCCAGCACTGGGGAGGATCCCTGTAGCCTCATGGGTGAGTTCTGGGTTCCTTTCTCAAACAATGTCACCACAATGAAAACACTGACGAACATTACTCGAGGTTGTTCTCTGGCCTCTATGCACACACACATGTGAGCCTGAACACACACACGGTATACACACACATATATATGATATAACCCCAAGGCCCTCATTTTCTTCACAAATATAATTTTAATATTCCCAGTTGAGAAAATTGAGATCATATATGATACACGCATAAAGGACTGCCAACCACGGGTTTAAATTTAGTCTACCATCTAGAACAGGCTGAAAACGAAACAAAGTATGTTCCCAAATTAGACTCATAACGACCTGATTTCACAGAATAAGTCTGCTTAGCCTCTCCAAAGGGAAACTTAAGAAGTCTGTTAAAAACCATACTCTGGGCTGGAGAAGGGCTTCGGCTACCAAGTGTCTTCTGAGAACATACCAGGCAGTGGGTTCATTCCCAGCATGGCAGGAAAGGAGGAGAGGATGGCTAGATGGATGGACAGACACCCGTACATATTTTTAAATTATGTGTGCGTAGGTGAGTGCAGGAGCCCATGGAGTCCAGAAGTGAGAGTTCAATCCCCAGAACCTGGAGTTTCATGTGGTGGTGAGCTGCCCAGCGTGGGTGCTGGGAACTAAATCCCAGTCCCCTACAAGAGCGTCAAGTGCTCTAATCACTGAGTAATCTGTCTAGTCCCAGATTTTATTGCTATTTTTTTAAGTGTTTGAAAGGCTTGTGTTGTTGTCCTACTTGAGATAACTTCAAGAAAACAAAATAAAACAATTTCTCTTCAATAGAACTGATAAGTAGAAACTTGTTATCAACAACTCATAAGACCAAAGGGCTATTTAATGAGAAATGGGTCGCTGCTTTTGCAGAGGACCCAGGTTCAGTTCCCAGCATTCACATGGTGACTCACAATTCATAACTCCAGTTCTAGGGGATCCGGCGCCCTCTTCTGGCCTCCATGAGCACTGCACACACATGCCACACACATAAACCACCTCCCCGCATAATAAAAATAGACCTAGGAGGTGAGGGAAGGAAGAATTCCCCCAAGGCCCTGCATTTGCCCCTCTCTCAAGAAGGCTCATGCCCCAGAAGACTCCACAGCATAAGGCTCACCCTCCACTCAAACACCACCTCAGAAGTCTTCCCTGACTGTCCTCTTTGAAATGACAACTCTCCCAACTCACCCTGAGTCCTCCCAACTCACCATGAGTCCTCCTTTCTGTTGTATTTTTACACAAGCATATAACCATCAACCATCTTCCCCACCCTGATTTGTACATCCATGCCTCCCCGGCTGGAGAGTCAGCGGTACGAAGGCAAGAGCTTGTGTGCATGTTCTTTTGTATTCCTGGCTTCTAGGAAGGCACCTGGCCAAGAACAGATGTCCACTAGAAGCACAGGGTGCTGAAGGACCATGCCGATCTGAGTATGAAGGAAAAGGCTCACATTCCAAACATAAATAAAAACCTAAAAATCAGGCTGTGAAACTGCCAATGTGTTCTAGGTTACGTCCTCTAGGATAACAGGAAGCAGCTTTCAGACAGAATACCCATGGGCCGAGTCACTCCCCCAGAGAATCTCTTCAAAGGTTCTACGCCATCTACACTGAAAACCGCAAGAGACGGTGGTCTGGATGAGCTCCGTGAAGGCGGAAGGAGCCGCGTGGGAGCGGAGGAGGCCTGAGGGTGCGCACTCACACACTGGGGTCTGCACGTGGCCAATCACTGTCAACACCGGCGAAACGTCCCAAAGAAACACTCCTGGCTGTTTCACCCTAAAAGAGACGAATGGCCGGGAAACGACTCCCAATTCTAGTTCCACCTTTGCCCTCTGCCCTAGGACCACCTAGCGTGCTGAACACCACATACACACTTGGCTATCTTCCCACTTCTTGAGAGTTAAGCTTTTCGTGTGGTAAACACCACTAGGTAAGATGCTAATCCCGAGATTGGCTTGACCCACTTAGGGATGAACCACATGACACTGTTTGTGTTGTGTTCTACAGAGCTTACCTGGAGTTCTGGAATTCTTACCACTTTTTCTTCTTTCCAGTGCTGAGCCTGGTGGCCCCTATCTATAAGCCCAGCACTCAGAAGGCAGACACAGAAGGACCCTGAGTTCAAGGTCATCTTGAGCTACACAAGGACTTTGAGGCCAGCCTGTTCTCCAAGTGATCCTTTGGGCCCAGGCATGGTGGCACATGCCTTTAAACTTGACAACTGGGAGGCAGAGATAGGTAAATCTCTGTGAAACCCAGCCTGTCTCCATGAGTCCCAGGCCAGCCAGGGGTACACAGTGAGACCCTGACTCCAAAAAAGAAGAAAAGAAAGAAGAGGAGGAGGAACAGGAAGAGGAAAGGAGGAAGAGAGGAATGGAGGCAGGGAGGGAGGAAGGAAGGAAGGAGTTTTACAACAATGCTGAGTAAGATATGTAGGAGCCACGGTAAGCTAAATATGAACAGACCACCCAAAGGAAGTTCTTTACTTCCAACCATTATCACCTGCCAGTGTAGGACTCAGCCATCCATAAGTTTAATATAGGTCCGAGTCTCAGGAGTTTACCCTGGAGCAATATCTGGTTGCAGGAAGAACCACAAACTGAGATTACTCGAGCACCACCCAAGGAAATGCCTAACAATCTAACCAGGATCACCTGCCAGAACACACTCACCAGGACACACCTAGACAAATGTCAGCCAATCAGGGGTCCTGAACCTCAGAAACCCCTCACCCCAACCTTTACTACTATAAAAACCCTACTCTAACTGAGCTCGGGGCTCTTTGTTTATTCCAATACATTGGACATGCAGAGAGACCGAGTTTGCAAACTTGCTTAAAATAAAGGCTCTTTGTTTTTACATACGGGACTCGGTCTCCTTGTTGGCTTTTGGGGGACTTCGCAGATTTGGGCGTAACAAGACACACACACCTCATCCTCCCAAGTAATTGCACCCAGCTAATGTTTGAGATTTATTTGTTTGTTTGTTTGCTTGTTTGTTTTGTGGCAAGGTCTTGCAACATTGTCCAGGCAGGTCTGGAACTTTCCACGTAGTCTAGGCTGGTCTCAAACTCACAATTCTAAATTAGACATCGAGCAATGTCTAGCGGACACCCGGCCTGTCCAACACCTAGAGTTCCTTTTGAAACTGGCTCCCATCACCCGGCCACTACGCCTGCCTTCCTCTGCTCCTCCGGCTGCTCCCGTACCTATCCACCAGTTGCTCTGTAATCCTTTTATTTCTTCAGGAAAACAGAAGCCACCGGAGGGACAGTCGCTCGGCTTCCCACCTACAGAACGCCCCTCTGGGGACACTATTCTCTATTCTTCATATTTAGGGACCTGATGTAGCAGCTGACACATCGCCCGCTGTTCCTCAGTTAATGTGGGGTCTTCCCGGTCCTTGTCCTAGTCCCTCCTACCATGGTGGCTTATCCTGAATCCCTTTTGTCTAGTATTCCTCACCAAATGTTGAGGTTCATTCTCGTCCTCTCTCTCTCTCTCTCTCTCTCTCTCTCTCTCTCTCTCACGCTTCTCCTCCTTTTTTGAGAGCAGGCTCTCAGCAAGGTCCAGGGATTTATTTGCCCATCTCCCACCCCCACACACACTGGGATCACAAATGCCAACACAGCAGGTTTCTACTTGGATCCTGAAAACCCAAACTCAAGTTTATAACATAAATCTCCAGCTAACAGTGCACTCAGAACTATAACTACAACTACAGGAAGAATGGACCGTTCTACCACAGCAAACCAAAGTATAAATTAGTTTCCAAGTGAATTATTCAAACTGGCAGTTGTTATAGTTACTACTAATTTATGTAAATTACTCTTTAGAAATAACACTCATTCTCTCTTTTGATTCTTATTAACAACTGAATTGAGGTGAAAATTGAGACAATTATAGTCCCTTTGTAGATAAGGACATAGAAATTAAGTCCTAAAATCACCTAGCGAGGAGCAGGGGAACCAAGTACTTCCCGCCATCTAATATTCTGTCTTCTGTACCTCATTCCAGTTTATGCTGAACAGTAGCTTTATCAAGTATTAACCACTGCTAGGCTTCTGAACCTCACTCGTGTCCGGCGTCTCCCTCTGCTTTACTCTAGATAACCTCAAGTTGTTTGTTATTGAAAGTTCTGCCACTGGCTAGGCATGGTGCCTCATACTTTTAATCCCAGTATTTGGAAGATGGAGGCAGGAGGATCAGGAGCGTGAGGTCATCCCCAGCCATAAATAGCAAGTTCGAGGCCACCCTGAACCCTGTCTAAAATAAAACAAAATAAAATAAAATAAAAAACAAAAACGCCAAGGATGTGGCTCAGTTGGTACAGTACTTGCCTAGCAAGCACAAAACAAAGCCTTCATCCAGTCCCGGCGCCACTAGGGAACCAAGTGTGGGGCAGACACAAGCCTGTGTACCAGCACAGTGCTAGCTGAAGCTCGAGGTTCCGGACTTTTAAAGTGACCAGAAGCTGGGCATGGCACACACCTTTAAATGTAACACTCAGGCAGAGGCAGAGGCCGAGGCCGGCAGAGCTCCGTGAGTTTGAGGCCAGCCTGGTCTACATAGCCAGTTCCCGGACAGCCAGGGCTTCAGAGAGAGAGAGAGAGAACCTGTCTCAAAAAACAAACAAAAATAAGGAAGCTGAGATGGTTTAGCCGTTAAGAGCACCAACTACTCTTGCAGAGGCCCTGGGCTTGGCTCCCAGCATCCACATGGTGGCTCACAACTATCTGTAACTCCCAGAACCTCACGTGGTACACACAAATCTAAAAGCAAACAAATACAATGAAAAGAACAGATGGGGGGGGGTGATTATGTTCAAAATACACGGTATGAAATTATCAAAGAGTAAAAATATATTGCTGGAAAAAAGTAGAGAGAACAAACGACAGACTGTGCCTTTCTGCTGGAAACGTATCCAGGACGTAATACTGAAAATGGTTTGTGGAAAAAAAACAAAAACAAAAAACAAAACCTCACTGCACCCTCATGACCCCTTTAGGAAACACTGGGATTTCGGCGATTTGTTTATTTAGATATTTCTCTATATCTGTGGAGCATTTATCCATAGAACTTCAAACCCGCTCTTCTAATGAACTGTGCTAAAATCCAGTACTAACCAAAACCTTAAGGTGATAAAACACACTTGTCAGTACAGCTTTATCATCTGAGGTCTTATGAAAACTATGGGCACATCAATTCTCTTCAAGGTAAAAACAAAAAAAAATAAAAATAAAAATTAAAGAATTAAATTATCATTTATTCCCAAACTCTGCTGGAAAATAGGAAGTTCTGCTCTTTGCACGCTCTAGAAACAGTTATAAAAACGCTCTCCAAGAAAGTTTTGCAGCAATCTTTAGTTGGGCAGAGAGCAGGGAGGGAGGGTCTGCAGAGGGCACCACGTTTCCAGGGGTCCCCGCCGGTGAGGACCCGGGCCAGCCCTCAGTCCCCGCCTGGTTCCCACTTTACCGACGCCCGCGCCTGCCGCATCCCAGTCTTCAGTTCCTCCTCCATGGCCGCCGCCAACGCCTCGGCGACCAAGGACTCTAAGGGGTCTTCGCGTTCGTACTGGACGACTCTGGCTCCGGTGGTGGCGTTTACCGGCAGGTGGAGACTGGCGGCCGCCTGCCTGGCTGCCCGACGCGGAGAAACCATCGCCCCGCCTCGAGCCCCAGCGCCCGCGCCGGCCCGGGGCGGGTGAGCTGGCGCCGCCCCAGATCTCACGGATCCTGGCTTGGGGCGGACGGTTACTAGGGGCTCGGTTACTAGGGACGCTACAGGAGGTGCGAGGGTCCAAAAGACTTGCAATGTCCTCTCTCACTGTCACAAACCCGAGCCTTCTATCCAACAAAAGTCTAATGATGTTTTCTGATACAAGCCTGCGGTTAACATAATTAGAAGCATAATTAGAAGATATTCTAGAAGCTACACAAATGACTACCACAGCAAGCCAAAATAAAACGTAATCTTGAAGTGAGTTGCTCATCGACCCCGAGATTAATTACAGATTCACGTGACTGACACCCAGCTCCCTGGCTAGGGACTGAGACTTTCCCTGGTTTCTTTATTGAGGTCTAACCATCTAAACTAGGACTTCTCATGGTTTAAGCAGAAAGAACGCGGTTTTACTAACTGGATCAACATATTGGGGCGCAGCAGAACAGAAGAGCACCGGGTGTTGTGTGACCACCCCAGAAAAGGACAGGCTTTGCAGCGAGCTATCCAACATGGCAGAGAACAAGGTTCATCTCTAATAGACAAGAACCAGCACGAGTTGACCAATCAGAAGAAGGCTTAGTTATCCCGCCCTCTTTTCTCTCGGTTGACCAGTAAGAAGCCAGACACGGAAAGTGCTTGTAACTCCAACCAGTGATTGATAGGGTAGCTTGCCCCTGGTTCTACAACAACCAGCAGCAAGATAGGAGGGGACGAGAGCCCACAGGGACCACACCCTCCCAGCTCACCCCCACCAACCTTCCAATCGGCTTTAAGCCCCATCTCTCAGTGGACAAGGTGAAGTCTCAGCCACCTGCACCCTAACACTACTTGCAGAAGCTCAGCTACCGCCCCTGTGCCCGCCCTAAGGTTCCAGTAGTTCCGCGTTATGGGGCACACTTCTACAGAACCTGTCCCTGACGCACGTGCTATCAGGTCTTCCTTGTTCACCAGCGCCTGTGAAATCTCCATTACCTCACCTTCCTCGGCTCATCAGTTTTGGCTGAGCTTGATTCCCCCAAAGGAACTGAAGAGCTAGAGGTGTGGGGGGGGGGGGGAAGGGATCCATAGCCGTCCAACTGACAGTATAGCGGCTTCCTGTCAGCCACATGCATGCTACTGGTTCTGTGATGGAATTTGGTGTAAGCCAATTCAAAACCAAGACAAATCTACAGTCTGAAGGTGGGTGATTTGAAGAAAGGGAAATATTAAATAATGGGTAGGAAGGGCATGAGTGTGTACATAGAACATGAAAGTTTCAGTTCACTGGCAGTGTGCTAAATTTGCAGACATCTAATAACACAACTAAAAAGAATGTGGAGCAGAAATGGCAGATCTCCAAGAAAACGGCACCATTGTGAAAGAACTGCTTTTCATTTTTGTACTGAAATGTTACTATACAAGATAGTTAAATAAATAATTTTGAATGTATAGTTACATGAATTCTGACAAGAGTGGATACCCATGAAATCACAACCTTATTAAGATACAAAACTTTAACCAGGCTTGATGGCACAAGCCTTTAATCCCAGCACTTGAGAAGCAGAGGCAGGCGGATCTCTGTGGGTTTGAGGGCAGTCTGAGCTACATAGTGTTTCAGGTCAGCCAAGGCTAAATAGTGCAACCTTGTCTTCAAACAAACAAACAAACAAATTTCTTGTGCCCAAGCCCCAGTTTATTAGCCTTCCATCCCTGGCCCAAATTGTTCTTTTTTCGACCAGGATTATTTTTTTAATTTTTTTCTTTCCTTCTTTGTTGTTGGTGTTGCTGTGCTTTGTATCAAACCAAGGGCTTCAAGCACACACAACACACACAGCAGGCAAGCGCTCTGTCACTGAGGCACATCGACAGCCGTGTTCAGTTACTTTTATTCTGCATAACTTTTTTTTTAAAGATTCACGCATGCATTGTGTTCCTTTTAAGTTCCTACATAATATTTTTTGCTAAGATTTTCTAACACTGGATGAATTTCCCTGAAATTTGTGCTATTCACTTCTATGCAAAGGTTTTATTTTATTTTTTTTCGAGACAGGGTTTCTCTGTGTAGTCTTGGCTTTCCTGGGACTAACTCTGTAGACCAGGCTGGCCTTGAACTCACAGAAATCCGCCTGCCTCTGCTTCCCGAATACTGGGATTAAGGGCATATGCCACCACTGCCCAGCCAATGGTTTTAATCTGCATCATTAACATTTCATGTCACTTAAAATCTTGTATTTGTGTGTGTACACACGCGCATGCATACAGGTATTGTATGTGTGCAGATGTGTGCTGTATGTGTGCGTGCAGGTATATGGTATGTGTGTGTGTGTGTGTGTGTGTGTGTGTGTGTGTGTGTGCGCGCTGTGGGATAATGCTCTTGTACATTGTAAAGATTTGCAATTCATATTGGCTTAATAAAACACTGCTTGACCAATAGCCAGACAGGAAGAATAGGCAGTGCAATCAGATTAGGAGAATTCTGGGAAGAGGAAAGGCAGAGATGCAGTCGCAAACCAGACACAGAGAAAGCAAGATGAGAATGCGTTACTAAAAAAGTACCAAGCCACGTGGTTAAACATAGATAAGAATTGTGGGTTAATTTAAGTTGTGAGAGGTAGTTAGTAATAAGCCTGAGCAATAGGCCAAAGAGTTTATAATTAATATAATCCTCTGTATGTTTATTTGGAACTGAATGGCTGCAGGACCGGGTGGACAGAAACTTCTGTCAACATGTATGTGCAGGTGTGGTGTGTGCACGCACCATGGTGGGAATGTGGAGGTCACAGAACAGCTTTCAGTGGGTTGGTTGCCCTTCTGCCTTTCTGAGGCAGAATCTCTGTTGTTATTTCTGCTCGCTGTGCCTGTGCACTCCAGGCTGGCTTCTGGATTATCCTCCTGTTTCTGTATCCCCCCTCTTTACAGGACTGCTGGTATTAAAGGTCCATGATCACATCCAGATTTTTACATGGATTCTGGGATTTAACTTGGGTGGTTGGGCTTGTGTAGCTATTGCTTTTACCTGCTGAGCTGTCTCTCCCTGGCCTGTTTTTTTTTTAATTTATCTGTTTATTCCTTTTTATTGGAAAATTGAGCCTTGCCCCCATTTTTTTCTATCAATTTATGTCTTCCAGAAAGCAGATGCTAGAAAAAGTTAAAAGTAAAAGAGATTTGTTGTGGGAAAGGCTTTGAAAGGCAAAGTAGGAAAACCTTCAGGGAAAAACACGATTGGATACCTTCAGAGGGAAAAGCGAGAATAATTGGATGGAAAGAGGCTCAAAGCCTCAGCCAGCTCAGAGCAGAGTCCAGCACTAGGACTGCCACAGAACAGATGGACAGATCCTACTTGCACTGCTATCTCCATCACTGGACTTGAGTTGCACTGGACTTGGCCTGTTCTCAGATGGGATGCTGTGAAGGATATTAACGGTTCCATGACTGGAGGCTGTCAGCCAGTCATGTGCAAATAGCAAACAACCTGCTGTGTGTGTTTAATTTTTCTGACAAAAAGATTGTAGCACATACCTTATCAATAATGCACACAATCTTTCCTATAAATGCCTCACAAGCGATTATCCATTGAGAATTTTCATTGAGTTTTGCTGGTTTTGTATTTATAGCCCATCTCTGGCGGCAGCTGATTAACAATGAACATGCAGCTGGGTGTGGTGGTGCACACCTTTAGTCCCAGCACTCAGGAGGCAGAGACAGGCGGATCTCTGTGAGTCTGAGGCTAGCATGGCCTACAGAGCAAGTTTCAGGACAGCCAGGCCTACACAGAGAAACCATTTCTCCAAAACAAAACAAAATGCACATGCTATTTGGGTTTGTACTTGAGTAAGATATCCAGGATGTTAAAACTTGAGTTGCTAGTACTGGGAGAGATTCTTGCTAATGCAGATAATGTTCTTCCTGCCCCGCTGTACAGCACACAGAGGATACACACTCCCAAGTTTACTGTTTCTCCGTCAGTTTCTTTTGCATTGGCTGATTTCAATTCTTCCCATTGCAGCTGATTTCAAGGTTTGATCCCTACTCAAAAAAAAAAAAAAAAAAAAAAAGAAAAAGAAAAAAGAAAGATAAGAAAAAAGGGGGGCTAGAGAGATGGCTCAGCAGTTAAGAGCATTGCCTGCTCTTCCAAAGGTCTTTAGTTCAATTCCCAGCAACCACATGGTGGCTCACAACCATCTGTAATGAGGTCTGGTGCCCTCTTCTGGCCTTCAGGCATACATTCAGAAAGAATATTGTATGCATAATAAATAAATAAATTAAAAAAAAAGAAAGAAAAAAAAAGAAAAACTAGCATCTTTGAAAAACAAAAAGGAAGGGCAGTTCTGCCACCCAGGAACTTAGAACCTCTTTAGGTAGTCTGAATGCTGACATTCCCATTAAATCCGTATGTTGGACCAAATACCCCATATGTGGTGGAGGCAGGGCCTTCAGGAAGTAAAGTGAAGGGGCTCCACTCCCATAGATTAGTGGCCTTGATTCCTTTAGGCTTCTCTGAAGGAGCTTATGAACTTTATCATTAGTAGTTTGAAAGTGACTGAGGCTCTGACATACATTGTTAAATTTACTTTTATGTATATGGCTGTTTTGGCTGCATGTATATTTATGCACCACATTCATGCCTGGTACCCATGGAGGTCAGAGGAGGGAACTGGATTCCCTGGAACTGGAGTTATAGATGGTGTGAACCACTATGTTGGTACTGGGAAACAAAGCCAGGTCCTCTGCAAGAGTAACGAGAGGAAGTGCTCTTAACCACTGAGCCTTCTCTCCAGTCCCATGTCTTTTTATAAACTGTGTGATTAACTTATAGGGTGGATCAGAACCATCTCTATCATATAGATACAACAAGAAGCACCCCCAAAGAGAGCACACAACTAGAAGAAAACCAACATCTGGAGTGATGGCCTGGATTAACAGTCTCCGGTCAACTGGGGTTGGGGCTGTAAGACTTTCTGGGCCAAATTTACTAGGGTAGCTTTGTGTTTTGGAAAAATGCATTAGCCCGAGTATGGATTGGCATCTTTAGCTTTGGTGTGAGGAACGTCTGTGGCACTGATAGGGACCAGGGGATCGATGATACAGTGGAGAAGAGACCACTGACATTTGTGCACTAGCCACGCAAATGTGCCATCACTGCAAGGATGGCAACTGTGACCACGATCTGTTGTTCTTTCCCTTCCATAGCACTTTCTTGCACTGAATAAACCTTCAGGATTCTTGGACAATTTGAAGATGAGTTGAGGCATGTGAAGCCTCAAAAGAACACGGATCTCCTGCTTGAAAAGGATTGAGCAATACATTAATAAATTGTGGTTATACTGGAGATTAATGAGTTACTTGAGAAATGGAACAGTTTAAAGACTGAGAGCTTGTATACTGTAATTTCATTCAGGTGGCACCAGGAGCCATTAAAGATTGTGATGTATCCAGACTTAGATTTACTATGACAGCAGTATGGCCGTGAACTAAAGGCCTAAACTGAGCAGCCTCAGTGAAGTGGTACAAGATGTTAAGGAAGCCTTAGTGCAGCACCAGCAACATCAGCATCACAGGGGATCTGTGACCTCTCTGGACCCGCTCAGACCAGTTAACTCAGCACCAGCAACAACAGCATCACCGGGGATCTGGAACCTCTTGGGGCTGCTCAGACCAGCTAACTCAGGATGTGCATTTTACAAGATTTCCCAGGGATTCGAAAGCACATTCAGGATAACTGATTTAGGGCTAACGAGGCACAAGCTTTTAATCCCAGCACTCAGAAGGTAAAGACAGACAGATATCTGTGAGTTTGAGGCCAGCCTGGTCTACATAGTGAGTTCCAGAACAGCCAGGGCTATGTAGAGATCCTGTCTCAAAATAAAATAACGAATTTAGAAAGAGGATTATCTGTGCTGAGAGGACAATCCACATTTGATCCTCACGAATTCTATATCCTCACTATATGTGAGGATATAGTATTCTCACGATACTATATCCTCACAAGGATATAGTATCATTTCTTAGTTCCTTCCAAAGATAGAAAAATAAAAATACCTCATCAAAATAAATGTTATTTCTTTTTGGAAGAGTGGAGGTGGAAGGCAGGGTCCCTCTTCATAGACCTGGTGGTTCTGAAACTCACTGTGTAGACCAGGGTGGCCTCTGCCTCCTGAGTTCTGGAATTAAAGGCCTGTGCACCACACGTGGCAGAAAAGCTATTTCTCATGAACTCCGCATGATTGTCTTGTATGTTGCTCCAGGGAAATGGCATCTGTGACACGGAGCACCTTTGCTTCTGAGCTGCTGTCATCAGTGAGTGTTCAACATGGTGCCGTACAATTTCCAAGACACACACACACACTGAAAATACCTTTCGTAAAAACAAAAAACAAAAAACAAACCCACCTCTATAGCCGGGTGGTGGTGGCGAACACCTTTAATTCCAGCACTTGGGAGGCAGAGGCAGGAGGATCTCTGTGAGTTCGAGGCCAGCATGGTCTCCAGTGGGAGATTTAGATAGCCAGGGCTACACAGAGAACCTGTCTCAAAAAACAAAAACAAAAATACCAAACCCTTGTTCTTAGAAAGTACTTTAAGACTACATTGAAACTGTGTAAAGTACACAAGACATTTTCCATGAAGATAGGGTCTACAGATTAATCCCCTAGAGGACAGGTGTGGTCCTGACCACACAGATAGTGCAAGGGTCACTAAGCTACTAAGCATGTCTGCTCCCAGCCTTTTGAAGGAAAACACAATATGCATCTCTCCCTTTGAAGGAACAGTTCTGTGTGATTTACATTCCTGATTTCTCTAGGCAAAGCAGGATAGAGCCAGGTGGGAATCCAAATACTGGAGAAGGGCAGTGTCTAGGAGATACCAGCCAGTCCCTTAAGAAGACATATAGAAAATGACATAATGTTATGACCACATGGCAATACATAGATTAATAGAAATGGGTTAAGATATAAGAGCTAGTTAGTAATAAGATGTAAAAGCTAACTAGTAATAAGCCTGAGCCACTGGCCAAACATTTATGATTAATATTAAGCCTCTGAGTGGTTATTTTAAAAGCTGCTGGGGACCAGGCAGGAGCCACATTGCACACACTTGCTTTCTAGGAGACAACATGAAAATGAACTTCCAGAGATCTCTACTATTGGGCCATCCCTTAGACCAGAATACTCTATAGGAAACCCAATCAGTACTACCCTAAAGAAAGACTGATGGGTAATGGCATGCTTCTTTTATTTCTGATTTGATGAGAAGCCTCCCATAGTCTCCAGTTTACAAATACCAAGCCCCCAGTCAGTGGTGCTATTTGAGTAGGTTTTTAAAAGGTGTGGCCTTGTAGTGTTCCTAGGGGAGGGAAGGCTTTGAGAGTTTAAAAGACTGGCACCACTGGCCTTTACTGTTTTGTACTTGTTCAAAATGTAAGCCCTCAGCTTCCGTATCTGCTTTGCACTGTGGACTTTTTAAAAATTGTAATTAGTATTTGGCAGCTGTGGGGGCAGAACATCACAGGTGTCTGTTGAGTGCAGAACATCACAGGTGTCTGGTGAGTGCTCTGCTCTGCAGACATCATGGTGGTAGGGGTAAACTAACAGCTGTGCTTGGAGAGGACCTGGTGACAGGTTCCCTGCTGGGTGGCATAAGTTTGAAAAGAACTCTCACCCTAAATTCCTGGTAGTGGAGGATACTATTGTCAATGAGATGGAAGACACTTTCAGGTAGTTTCTAAACAGGGACGACACTGGCATCACTCTCACCAAGTATATAGCAGAGATGTTTCTTCGGCATGCCCTTGACGCCTACCAGTGCTCCATCCTGCGTGCTGGTGCTCCTGAGCCATCAACCCCCTCTCACTACCAGGCCTCTCCCAGTTTGCCATCCTTTATTTAAGTTTCAAGCCTTGGTTTCCAGCCACTCCCTCTTCACTGAGCAGCTCCTAAGCTGCTGGGATTCTGCTTTTCAGATCCAGGCTGGTTAGGGAGAGAAAACCCAACCATCTTCTCTTTCCACACCCTCCTCCTTGGGCTGTTACAGTGTCATTCCTGAAATTAAAGGAATAGTCTCTCCCCCCAAAAATTAGTATTCACGTTTTGCCTGCATGTATGTGTACTATGTGCACACACGGTGCCTATAAAGGCCAGAATGCGAACATACCTCCTGGAGCTGGAGTTAGGAAAGGCTGTGAACCACTATTTGCTGGTAGCTAAACCTAGGTCCTCTGCAAGAACAGCATCTCTTTAGCCTCACCACTCTGGACTTTTTAAAAAATTTATTTTTCTGTGGATTGTTTTGCCTGTGTCTGTATAAACGTGATGGATCCCCTGTAACTGAAGGTACAATAGCAAGCTGCCCTGTGAGTGCTGGGAACTGAACCTGGTGATGAGGCATCATTCCAGCCCTGTTCCCTCCCTCCACCCCATGGACTCAATCCTTTGGAATTATAAGTCCATAATAAACTTTTTTTTTTCCTATAAATTGCCTTGGTCATGGTGTATTACCACAGTAATAGAAAAAAGTAATACTGGAGTTCACAGAAAAACTTACATCTAGGGGTCATCAAGATAGTCTGACAACTTGAATTTGATTGCTGAAACCCACTTGGTTAGGAAAACTAATTTTTCAAGCTGTCCTCTTATAATCAAGTATGCTTCTCCCAAAAAGACACAATTACAAAAACCTTACATCTGGCTGCTGTAATCTCAGCATCCAAGAGGTTGAGGTGGGAGGATGAGGAACTGAGATCGTTCCCTGTGATGTGACAGACAGTTCCAGACATAGCTATATGAGACACTATCTCAAAAATAAAACAACAGTCCAAACCAGAGTAGAGGAAGCAGCTCAAGTTGGTAGAATTCTTGCCTCGTATGCACAAAGCCCTGGGTTCCATGCTCAGTACTGGGAGGGGGCGGGGGGAAGCACTAGCGTGCATACCTGTTAATTCTAGCATTTGGATGGTGGAGGCACAAGATCAAATGTTCAAGGTCATATTAATAGTGAGTTCTACACTGGCCTAGGATATAACACAACCATAAATGAACAAGAAAGTTAATACTAAGGATTAAGACATAGTAAGATTTAACTTAACGTAAAGATTAAATTTTGAGGGGTATAGTTTGCCTATAGGCTTTCCACCCAAAATACCAAAACCAATATAATTTGGGAGTGACAAATTAATATGCAGTCTGAACCAAATATTTAATATTTTCATTCAATTGTTTCAATACAATTTCAAAGAAATGCCAACTGGGAGACAATATCAAAAAAACTCTGAAGAAGCAAGCTTCCAGACATGGACACCAAGGTGGTCATCTCCATTCTAGTCACAGTCCACATGCTCCCAGCCAATCAGCCTTATCCAGATTATCGAGTATTTACCTGATAAGAGAGAGAAAGAAAAATAACAGGCTTCAAAACTTGTAATGACATAAAATGTTGTATCGTGTTTAAGGTAATTAAATTTTCTCTCATTTTTACAGATAAGAAAATTAAGTTATGAATTGTTATCATTTTAGTGGGCAGCACACTTTTTTTTAAAAAAAGAATTAGAAATATAACACTACCATTTTTATTTATTTATTATGTATACAATATTCTGTCTGTGTGTAAGTCTGCAGGCCAGAAGAGGGCACTAGACCCCATTACAGATGGTTGTGAGCCACCATGTGGTTGCCGGGAATTGAACTCAGGACCTTTGGAAGAGCAGGCAATGCTCTTAACCACTGAGTCATCTCTCCAGCCCCTGGGCAGCACACTTTTAAGCATAAAAATAAAACTTACAAGGGTGCCCTTTTGACCTCCCAGGGAATTGTCAACCCCTATCTGCTTACCACATCATCAATTTTCAGAATGCTCCGGACTGTTTCAGTGGCTAGGGTCAAAGCACTGACTGACACCAACAGAGGCTGGACGACCATTTCCTCTAAAATGTTGGAAATTCCACCCTGTAGAGAGGCAGACACTTTCAGTGTTTGACCACACATAAACAAACCTGGAAGTGACATTCTTTGGAGCCTTGCACACTCAAGAACTAGGATCTAGGCTCATTATTTCCCTATCATGTACTGTCTTCTCAATCAAACAATTAGTAAGGGTCAGCTGTCACTCTCCTGTATTTTCCTGGCATGCTAACGGGGATGTTTAAAGAGGAAAAAAAAAAAAATCACACTCACATGTGCCTAACTAGTGTCCCCACAAAAGACCGATCACATGCTGTATCTTTATAGCTAAGGAAATTAAAGATCAGACTAACTTTCTACAAGTTAGCAAATGGCGGTTACTGAATGCTATTTCCCATGGTATCATTTTTATTCTGAAAGATATATTAGTATCTTTCCAGGTTTCAATTCAGAATTATACTACTTGTTTTTTGGTCTGCTTTTTAAGACAAGGTTTCTTTGTGTAGCCGTGGCTAACCTAGAACTTGCTCTGTAGACCAGGCTGGGATTAAAAGCATGCACAAAAATCACACTACTTTTAACTACAAAGCCTTTCAACCAACCAATAATGACAAAATGATAAATGTTTCTTTTCACAAACCCTCTCTCCAACAACAAGCATAAATTACCTTTCGGACATTAATGCCTGTAGTTTTTTCTCCTTGGGCATGCCGGTTTCTTAGTTCTGTTACTGTAGAAATGGGATTCAGGCCAGCATTTTCAGCTAGTGTAGAGGGAATGACTTCCATAGCATCTGCGAAGGCACGAACACAGTAGGATTCCATACCACTCAGGGTTCGTGAGTACTCAGTCAGTCTTAGGGCCAACTCTATTTCTGGAGCACCACCGCCTGCAATAAGAGCTCTGAAATTCACAAATATTTTTTAGCATATTTTTACCCCAAAAGAAGCTATTTAAATAACAATTTATCATTTAACTTTAAAAAGCTAAAATATAGCAGTTTAGCTGTCTTTTAAAGGTAGGGTATCATGTATTCAGGCTAGCCTGGGACTTGTACTAACTGGAGGTAGAAACAGAACCTTTGATTCACCTTCATCTCTTAAGTGCTAGGATTATATAGGTATGCCCCACCACACACAGTTTAAGCAGTGCTCAGTGGGGTTTGAACCCAGGTCTTTGCACAACTAGGAAGTACTATAAACCGAACAACTATATCCCAGGCCCTCAAACGAGTCTTCAAAATACCCAGGGTCAGCAAGATGCTCAGCAGGTAAAATGCCTGACAACCAACCAAAGCTTGGTCCCCGGAACCTTCATGATGGAAGGAAAGAAGAGATCTCTCAACTTGTTCTCGATATACATGCCGTATTGTGCCTACAAGTCTACACGCCCCCCCCCAGAATAAATGTAATCAAAATTCAAAAACTGTTATTACCTCTTCTTTACTAGGCAGCGAATAACACAGAGAGCATCATGAATGGAGCGCTCAGCTTCTTCAATCACCAGTTTGTTAGAACCACGTACAACAATTGTAACTGTTTTGCCTGGGCTTGTACAACCTGTAATCTTTAGTGAACAAATTACAAATTAGGTAATGGGGGGAGAGAGAAGAAAAATAATAAAACTTAACTGTAATACTGTTACCTTGAACAGTTTCCCAGAACCATTTAAACTGACTTCCTCTGCTAACTCAGCAGAACCCAGCATGTCAGTAGTGAACTGGTCAATATGAGCAACTGGTTTGGTTCCAATTGTCTGTGAAAAGATAATACATCCACAAGTCAAGACAACATTGCTGGAGATAGAACTCAATAGTAGAACAAGCACTTGTCTGGTATATTATTCAAAGCACTAGACCCAATATTCAGCATGCAAAACAAACAAACAAAAAAACACCACCGTTGGGGCTCCTCTAGAGGAGCCATATGGCAATTCATAGACCCATATTAAGTTTAGTAGGCCTCTGAGGGTGCCATGTGGTACATAGACATACATGCAGCACTCAAAATAACCATACCTACAATACATGCAAATGAACATTTTTACATACATTACTATTTTACCTTACAAATGAACTCAATGTCTTCTCTTTCAATATCCTTAACCACCATAATCTTCATCTTATTCAGAAAATGTAATGCAAGATCACTAAGCGCATCTCTGAAATAAAGTGTTATGTTAGATTAAAGAATTTTATTATTTTGTAGTTAACATTTTAATTTTACTGCTATTCAAATGGTCAATTATGAGAGAAAACACTTTTGATATTCATTTAAAAGTTCAAAGTTCTCTTTTTGAGACAAAGTCTCCTTATGTACCCTGTTCTGCCTGGAACTCAGAATCTGCCTACCTCTGCCTCCTAAGTGCTAGGATCAAAGGCTTGTGCCATTACACCCAGCAGAAGTTCAAAATTCTGAAGGTTTCTAATTTTACCAGGACTTATTATAACACAAAACTATATAACAAGTAATTACATCACGATTCTTAACAAATGAGCATTTTGTTGAGTGAACATTAGTAATAACTCTACATATTAGGCATGACTAATTCCCACAAATGAGCGGAAACAATCCTAGAACTAGTGGTCATGTGATGCTAGCAAGAAAGATAAAGGAATCTATGTCCCCATGGTACCTTCTGGCATAATTCATCAGTGCAAATGGAAATGTGTCTATTTACTTAAAAAGCAAAATAAAATCCAGAAGAGGAAAAAAAAAAAGAGCTCAAATTTGAGAATTCTATTATCTATGGCCCACTACTGTTAGGAGTATTGGCACTTGATTCCACATCCAGTTTATGTCATGCTGGGGATCAAACCAGGGCTTTGTGTACATAAGCAAACACTAGTGATTCAACTATACTTCTAGCCTCAACCAGTTAGTTTTTAGAACAAATAGCTCTTTAAAAGCTATGTCATGCTTGTTTTACTTGTGGCTGCTTTTTTACATTTATGTGTATGAGAGCTTTGCCTGTTGTCCATGGCTTTCAGAAGAGGGCTTGACACCCTGGAACTGGAGTTCTATGTGACGCCATGTGGATGCTGGGAACCAAACCTGAGTCCCAGAGCAGTAAGTGAGCTCAAAAACAAAACAAAACAAACATACAAACAAAAAACCCAGCCTCTCTCTAATCTTTTTTCATTTTTTTAAAAAGGCCTTACTCCATCCTAGACTGGCCTGACTCACAGCAATCCTTTGGCCTTAGCCTTCTGAGTACTGGGATTACAGGTATGAACAACTATGCTCAATCTTCATTTTCTTAAAATCTAGAAAAATTTCATAGCGGCCTTATAAACTCTAGTTCCATGGCATTCATCACTTTCTTCAGATCTCCAAGGGCTCCTGTACACATGTGGTGTACACACTCAGGCACACACAAATATATAAAATATTGTTTTAAAAGATTACTGTAGGAATCACAAATCAATTATAAATTCAGGGATAAGAAAATAAATAGTCCCTGACCTTAGGATAGACTTCTGAATGAGAAGGACATTGCACCCTGTTTTCTTTATCTGCTTCACCAAGTTTAAAATATAGGCTCTTTCTTCTCGAAGCACTCGATCCATCTGGGCATAGTCAGATACTACTATCTGATTATCCATCTGATCAGAACAAGAATACAAATAATTATTTAAAGCAAGAGATTCTAATAGAAAGTAAAAGACCAACCCACACCAAACAGTTAAATAGGCATGCACAGAAAAAGGTCTAAAACAATATATATATAAAAGGCTGGTTCTATTTATTTTTAGATTTTTTTTTTTTGAGACAGAGTTTCTCAGTATAGTCCAAGCCATCCAGGAAATCAAGAGTGCTAGGATTAAAGGTGTGCGCCACCTGGCTAAAGCTGCTTTTTTTTTTAAAAAACAAATTTTTAAGCATACTCATTACCGATTTTTGTATGTTTGAAGGACAAAGTCTTATCATGTAGCTCAGGCTGACCTTGAATTCAACATCCAGTCACCTCCAAGGGCTGGGATTATAGGTGTGATAGGTGTGCATGACCACAGCAGGCTCTACTGCCTGAAACTTTTTTCTTAAAATTTTATTTATGATGTACATATTGCTCCATCTGTGGGCCAGAAGAGGATGCCATCTCACTACAAATGGCTATGAGCTACCATGTGGTTGCTGAGAAGTGAACTCAGGACCTCTGAAAGAGGAACCAGCACTTTGAGCCATCTCTCCAGCTTGTCTGAAACTTTTTTGCAAGTATATCTTTGATGACTGACAAATGCAAAATGGTTACTCTTCCCCAATATAAAATTTTTCTATCTATCTTATGTGTTATAAAAACAATTTTGATTTCTTCTTTTTACTTTCTAGCTTGCCAATATCATATGTATCACAGAAACAATTTCAACTGTATCCTTTAACTCTATGACTTGGGACAGACCTAGACACGATGGTCCATATGTTAATACCAGCAGGTAGGAGAGGCAGAGGCAGGTGGATCTCTGTAGATTTGAGGTCAGCAACATCTATATAATGAGTTCTAGAAAGAGGAAGAGTGGGAGGAAAGGAAGAAAGGGAGGGGGAGGGAGAAATAGACAGATAAACAGACCCTGTCTCAAACTGACAAAAAAACCAAGAAAAGCCTTATCAATGTTAGAAACTACTGCCAGGCGGTGCATGCCTTTAATCCCAGCACTTGGGAGGCAGAGGCAGGTGGATGGATCTCTGTGAGTTCAAGGCCAGCCTGGTCTACAGAGCTAATTCCAGGACAGGCCCCAAAGCTACAGAGAAACACTGTATTGAAAAACCAAGACAGAAGAAAAAAAAAAGAAATTAACCATTAATTTTTGTATGGCCTCAACCTTTTTGAGAAAACAAATACCGAACAATACACCTATAAGTTAGGAAAACAAAACAAATTTGAGGGACAAACACTCCTTTTAGAGAATTATACTAATACAGGGATATCTTAAGAATGAAGTCATTTTTACAGTTTGGCTATCAAGTTAGTCTAAGGTTTACTTGCACACAAAAATAAAATCCCTATGGGCTCCAGTAAGTGGTGTCTCAGCGTCCTGAAAGCTGCACACAATCTGAAACCACAAGGAATGAATACGACATACACACGGTCTTGTCTGTGATAGTACTTGTAGCTGCAACCATTTTTATTTTTGTCTCCATTTTATTAATTCTTTTTGAGTTCTACATTTTAAAGACATCACTAATACAGTATTTTCAATTTTTATCTTTAAGAACATATCTTATTAAGAAGTTACAACAGGAACCAACTTGGATTTTACTTACATCTGTTTTAGGAGCAGATAAGCAAAACTGAATAAGCCCAATTTTGGCCTTCTCAACTCTCGAGATGCCAGAATTTGCCACTTTCTGGGTGAGAACGAGCCCTTCGACCAGCTCACAGTCATCTATTGTCCCCCTAGGAAAAACAATCAGAACAATGAAAAGTACTTCGGTTTCATTCTCAGAGCCCATTCTCAGAACACACTCCCACCCCACCATACGGGAGTAAACGCAAATCCTTGAGATTACCATACCAAAAAAGTTTAAGCCAGCAAATGTTTCCTAATTTTTACTCTTAAAGAAGTTATTTTTCACTCATGTTATATCCACTGGTCCAGGAAGGTGATCGGCCTAAGGATCTATTTGTTGTGCTTTGTTTTTAAGAGTTCTGAGACAGAACCTCATTCTAGCTCAGACTGACATGGCACTCACTATATTATAGTCCAGGCTGGCCTGAACTCACAGGTGTCCTCCCACCCAAGCTTCCCAAGTGCTAGGATTTTATGTCTAAATCACCACACCCAGCTTTTCCCTGAAAGTAATCTGGTTTGGGAAACACTGGAATTGAAATTAGAGATGCTTACCCAAGCTTCTTCACTATTTTAATATCTCTAAGATCTACACTGGTAGCTGTGGCTGGGTCAATCACTTTCATCACCGCATTGACACTCATTGGAGAGAGTAGACTTGAATACTGAGAGACGACCTAGATTTAAAACAGAAAGTTACTTTCAGAGACACAGTAATTAAAAAGACAAAACAACCAAACAATCTTGGATTTGCAAGGGCTTGTTACCACCTATTTAGATACAGTAGCTAGAGGATACCCAGAGGAGACCCCCCTCCACAAGGTTAAATGGTTAAAGATGTCCCCCCCACCCCCGCAAGGCTGAAGAGTTGGCTGAGTTAGGAGAACTAGCTTCTCTTCCAAAGGAATGGTTCAATTGTCAGCACCCACATGGCAGTTCACAACTGGCTCTAACACCTGTTTCAAGAGATCTAATGTCTTCACTTGGACATACGTGCAGACAAAACACCAATGTACTTAAAATACAAATAATTTTTTTTTAAAAAGACACTGTTGTTACTGTGTTCTATATACCATTTAGATTTGTAACTAGAGGAAATGAATGCAAAAAAATGAATTGTACTAGGAGAGCAGATGGTAACATAAAAATTTTTTATTAAAATTCTTGCTTATAAATTTTAAAAAATTATATGTATGGGTATTTTCCTCTTCAACCTCGACCTTTAAATTTTTATTATTTCACCTGAAGTTTCCCCCAAATTTTGTTCCATCATTATTTTAAATTTTATAGGTTAAAAAAAGTTGCATACACATAAAGAGCTGGCTAGTATGGATGGGCAATCCATGTTGAGTTCAAATATGGCAGCCTTTGATTTGCAGATGGGAAGTTCCCAACCTTCCCAATAGCATTTCAAAACCTAGGACTTAGCTTTACCAAAAAGTGTGAAAATGTAGTAAAAGAAAAACTAGAAACAGATATGGCACCTACAACAAACTCCTTTTTTTGGGTGGTGGCGGGGTTTAGAGACAGGGCTTCTCTGTGTAGCTCTGGCTGTCCTGGAACTTAAGAGACCAGGCTGGCCTTGAACTGGCAAAGATTTACCTGTCACTGCCTCCCAAGTGCTAGGATTAAAGGCACCTGCCAACCACTGCCCAGAGAATCTTCTAATTCTTTTGTTAACATTATTGATCATTTTACCTCAATCTTAAAACCAATTCAGCTACAGAAACTATTATGACCCAGTTTTTTTGGATATATTATACATACAGTGTTCTGGACATCTGCAACCCAGAAGAGAGAACCAGATCTCATTATGGATGGTTGTGAGCCACCATGTGGTTGCTGGGAATTGAACTCAGAATCTCTGGAAGAGCAGCCAGTTTTCTTAATCTCTGAGCCATCTCTCCAGCCCCACCCAGTTGTTCTTGAGGCAATGTTAGATACAGTACAGCATTCATGACAATACCATAACACATCTTTAGCTGTAATTTAATTGTTCCTTAGTGATAGTCTCACCTTTGAATTCAGTGAAGTGGTTGCGCTATTTAACAAAGTTTCTCTGTCGCTCAGCTGCACAGGTCGAGACATGTCAGTAAGGATTTCAAGACCCTTTTCCAAAGCTTTTTGGAATGATTCAGAAATGATGGTTGGATGGATACCTGTCATTTATGAACCAAGTTAATTATGACAAACTACCATGCCATATTTTAAAATGTTTTACTCATTAAAATGTCAAAGTAATTTAAAACTTTCCCTTCCTCCTTTGTCCTCAGGCTGACCCCAGGGCCTCCAGCACGCTAGGCAAATATAAAACTACTACACTCTACTAATTTATAATTCAATTGTAAAGAGAATGGCTAAATAACTGCTGGTTATGGACAGCAGTTAACTTCTGTTTGTTCTACTTGAAACAGATCAATACATTTTTATGTAAAATTAAAGCAGGGTGACCAGAGAGTTGTTATATGATTAAATACTACTTATCAAAGTAAGTAAGAGTTCTATTTTCTCATCTAAGACATCTTTGTAAGTCTTAGACTAGTAATACTACTATCATTTATTTCTGAAAAGCAGAAGTCTATTTCTACAAAGGGAAGTCTTGCAAATCAAAAGCAAAATAAAAATTCTTGATAAAAAAGTAGTTACTTCAAATTAAATATTAAATTCCACATTACTTAATAACCCGGTTTTTACGCATTTTGCCTTTAAAAAAACGTTAGTCATTCTTAGTAAGCAAGCATATTCTACATACCTTTCTGCAGAAGCTTGGTACAGGAGTCTAAGAGAGAGCCAGCAATGATGACAACTGAGGTGGTACCATCCCCTGCTTCTATGTCTTGAGCTTTAGACAGCTCCACCAGCTATATAAACAGAACAAGCCAAGATGCTGAGAAATGAGAACCCAGCAACATCTAACTCAAACTACCACACCAATGTCACCAACACAGAATTACAAAATTCAATACATTCCTGACATCTGATTTTTAGTTTACTTTGGGCTTCATTTAAAGATAAACTGTTCTAGGGCTGGAGAGATGGCTCCACAGTTAAGAGCACTGGCTGCTCTTCCAGAAGACCCAGGTTCAAATCCCAGCACCCACATGGCAGCTCACAACTGTTTGTAACTCCAGTTCCAGGGGATCTGATACCTTCATACCAATGCACATAAAATAAAGTTAAATAAATTATAAAAAAAATTAAGATAAACTGTTCTATTTGTAGTACACAAAATTATTCTTATAATGGTCTCTGGTTTAGATTGTGGATTGTACAGAGAAGTTCTCAGAAAATTCTCTTTAAAGTCCTATCCAAAAGCATCAATACTTAGGGCTGGTGATGTGCCTCAGTTGCAAGAGTGCTTGCCCAGCACCCCTGAAGCCCTGGGTTTGAGCCCCAAACCAGCATAACGAAGGTGTGGTGGTGCACATTTAATTCCAAGACCTAGGAGGCAGATCAAGTTCAAGGCTTTCCTTTGCTACACAGCCAGTTCCTGACTAGTCTAGGCCAAAAAAGATACTCCTTCTTAAAAAATGCAGTAAGGTCTCATAGGTATCTTACATAGATGGAGAGCGTATGAAGTCATTCCACGTGGGAGTATAAACACCTTTGCCAAGTTTTTCTCAAGTGATCACAGGTAAGCACAATCTTACCCATTTCCAAGTCATGTTTAAGTAACGGACCTTTCCTGAAGCAGGGTTCTATGTTGTCTTTAACAGGCTCTAATGATCCTCCTGACTCACAACTAAAGCACTTAAGATTACAGGAACTCATCGCTGTGCCAACAGTATGTTTTAACAGATAGCAATTCTTAAAGTACATTTTTGTAAACGCAACTTCTTGCCGTAAGGCTAACTGTGACTCTTGAATTATTACTTTTTAATAAACACCAGTGAAAACTAACATGATCTGATGTGACTAAAATGATTTTATTTTGTAGGAACTGTGGGTGTAGCTCAGTATTACAGTGCTTGGTGAGCATCTACAATGCCATGGGTTCAATCTACAGCACAGAATAAGCAAACAAAATTAATTCTCTTATAGGACACCTCATTCTCAAAAAACTATCTTAAAAATGCATATTTTTAGTAAAGACAAAAAGTTTTCGCTAGGCGGTGGTGGCACACGCCTTTAATCCCAGCACTTGGGGGGGGGGGGGCAGAGGCAGGCAGATCTCTGTGAGTTCAAGACTTATCTACAAGAGCTAGTTCCAGGACAGGTTCCAAAGCTATAGAGAAACCCTGTCTCAAAAACAAAACAAAACAAAACAAACAAACAAAAAACAGAAAACAAAACTCCCTGTTTAAATAGTATACATTTCAACTCCATTAAATATTATACAAATACAGTTAAAAACAAACCACTTAACCAGATAGCACATGCCCATAACTGCAGTACTCAAGAGGATGAAAGCTGAACTGCTGCCAAATTCAAGGCTAGCCTGAGCTATACAATGAACATCCTGTCTCAGAAAACAAACCACATATTTACACTTACCATTCTGGCTGCTGGGTGCAATACTTGCATTTGTTTCAGAATGGTGGCACCATCATTTGTAATAGTCACATCACCTTTTCCATCTTGAATCTAGAAAATTTGTTTTTGAGAACTTTAATCCACTACTCTACAAGCACTATTCCATTTACTATTACAAACAAGTTAATGTATGCATATTGCTTAATTTAAAAATCTTTCGTTTCATTAGTATAACAATATAAGAACATTCAGTTTCTATCCAACTTTTGCAAAAAAAGTAACTAGCTCTGTTGGGTTACTTTATTATTATTATTATTATTGTGTGTGTGTGTGTGTGTGTATGTACACATCTGAGGGCAGTGCTCAGAGACCAGAGGTGTCAGATCTACCTCTTAAATTTGAGGATACATCAATCCAAAGTTATTACACTGTATTTGTTTTATACTGCCAGTCAATTAAGAATAAGAAGTTTGGGTCCAAGAACTAGAAGAAAGGCGGCAGGGAGGGGATCATGGGGGTGGGGGCGAGGACAGTCTGAAAAGTTGAATGGGGCATGGCAGTTCATACTTGTAACCCTAGCACCTGGAGGCTGTTCAGGCTTCAAAATAAAGGAATAAATAAAGAGCCAAGTATGGCGGTACAAGCCTGTGATGCCTACACTTGAAGCAGAGGCAGGAGGATCAAGGGACAGTCTCAGATATTTAAGACTGACTCAAATAACAAACAACTCGAAAGGAATTAAACTATATAGTTAAATGCTATCTACGTAATCCCTCCTTTTAATGAATTCTAACACTTTGAAGGGATTTGAGGAGGGAGAAGGGGCAGCACATGTAAGGGTTCCAACTTAGGGCCTTGTTCCATATAGGCAAGCGCACTACCATTTGCCAGCCCCAGACAGCACAAACTTTCATCAGACCTCAGAACGTAAACAGGAGCTCTCAAGAACTTTTTCATTCATTCATACCATTTTGTCCATTCCTTTAGGTCCAAGGCTTGTCCTAATGGCATCAGCAACCGCTGTTAAATAGAAGAAAAACAGAAACCAAGACTTAAAAGAGCAAAGTGCTTTGTTTCAAATTTGTCCTACAGATTATGGTATAAACTAGAACACTTCACATGTGTTATGCCTATGCCTGTGAGATTCAAACTGGCACAACCTAGTCTTATGTTCTGAGAGTTTTATTTCCTTTATTGGTTAGAACAGGACCAGCAGCAAGGGAACAGTTAGACAGCCTAACACAACACACAACTCACTCATCTGCTCTTTCTCTCCCACAAGAACATAAACTGCTGGAAACACATTTGTAGGGCCCATAGTCTAATAAATTTTCTGTATTCCACAACTAGTATGCTTTTTGCCTGTATCAGGTAAAGAGTAAAGAATTTAACAGAAAATACGGAGTATAAACGGTAATATGTCTTATGTATTTCATGACTTTGGTCTAGCAGTCATTATCAATTTCAGGTGATCTTAGCGGACCGGCTTCAAGATACTCACTACCGAAAGAAACAGTATTTCAGACTCTATATTTCTAGAATGCTAATCTGTAGCACAAGCTAAGTACAAGACAGAGACTGTTAAATGATTCATACTGAGCTACCAGTATTTTGTGTCTGTGCAACTTTCCTCATCATTAGCAGGTATTATTGTCTTTATTTGAGGTCAAGGGGATAGTTAACCAGGTAACACCAAAATAAACTAGTGCCCAGAACTAAACTCAAGCTGTATCTGGCAGAAGCCTTTCTCACTTCCCAGGGTTTTGTTTTGGAAGAACTAGTTTGCCCTTTGCTCTTTGAATAACTAATTAGGTTCACAGGTTATTTGGGTGACCCCCACCTTCCTACGTGCATGGCTTCTCGTTTGTCTGTTTGAATTTTTTGGTGCACCTTGCCTTGGAACGGTGATGGTGTTGGACAGTTTCTGTCAACCTGACACAGTTAAAGACATCTCAGAGGGAACCTCAATTGAGAAAATGACAATTAAGACTGTGCTGCAGGCAAGTTTGTAGGAAATGCTCTTAATTAGTGATTGATGGAGGAGGGCCAAATCCACTGTGGATGGGACCATTTCCTGGACAGGTGGTCCTGAGTTCTGTTAAGAAAGTGGGTTGAGCAAACCTCGAGGAGAAAGCCAGTAAACAGCACTCCTTCACGGTCTCTGCATCAGCTCCTGCCTCTAGGTTCCTGCCATTTGAGTTCCCACCACGCCCTCCAAGTTAGTGTTGGTTGCCGTATTTCCTCACAGCAATAGAAACCGTAACTAGGACGTCACCTGAAGAGAATTTCTCATTTTGTAATACAGTTTCTCGGTCACTCAGATGGTCCTAGACTTTATTTTTCGACATCTCAATGATTCCGCCACCACTTAAGTAATTACTGAACTCGGTTTCCAGGTATGAGGTATTCTCTCCAAACTTCCCAGCGCCCATCTGATCAAACAGACTTCCTTTTATCCTCCTGCACGTCTTCTTGTTGCGGGGCTGGAGACTTGCAATGCCTGCGAGGTGTACTTTACACACCTTACCTTTCATCTTCCCAGCAACCCGACAAATGAACTGTTACCTCAGCCCACTTTAGGGGGTACTGGAAATAAAGCCACACATTTTCCAGGATCCCAAGTCCTTCAAGGTATGGATCTTTGCAAGTCCACTTCTCACACCCTGCCTCTTTCTCCAACCCAGACAACTACATTCCAGACATACCCAGGCTCTGTACCTAATTTTCCTTCCACGTTTCTTCTGTTTCTCTACATCCTTACAACTACAGAAAGCTCTCTTCCCCGAATTTGCAGTATGGGAACTACTTTGGTTCAGAATCTAAAGAACATAAGATAACAACACGCAAAGACTAAACTCAGGTCTGTCTGGTTTTCATCATGCGCGACGTGATAGCGCTCCACCTGACAGTTCAACGGAACACACCCAACTTACACTACTGTCCAAACAGTACCACTGAGCCAAGCAAAGCCCATTAAATGGCACTTTATAGACTATGGTTAAAAGAAAAAAAAATACTACGCCGTCTACCACTAGGCCTAACAGTCACGCTTTCGTTTGGAAGCTTCAGATCTCAAGATCACCGCCCTAGCCCTCATTTTTTGGGCTGCTGCTGTCCGCACCCACGTGACGCACACCGCAGACGCCCGCGGGAGAAAACTATGGAGCACCCAGACCCACGACGGGGCGTGTCCAAGGGCCTCCACGCTCACGGGTGGGAGCGCTTAGCACCAAGGAGCGCTCCCCAGGGCTGAACAACCCGCACCCCGGACCCGCACGGCCGCCGGGCCCGCCGGCGAGGGGCGATACCTTTGGCCGCGGAGATGTTGCTGAAGCGGATCTGGGCCGGCTTGTCGCGGTCCTGGTAGGCGCCTTTCCCGCGGGTGCCCGGCCCCGCGGCGGGCGCCCCACTTCTGGGAGCTACGTTCTCCGGCATGGCGACCTTGGCGACGTGGGCGCGGGTTCAGGAGGACCGATGGACACGGATTCCGGCCCGCTGCAGAGTAACGGTCTCTGGCCGCCGCCTCCTCCTGCACGAACCTTCCAGAAAGCGTCGCCGGCAGAGGAGGCGGAAGCCGAGAAAGGGGCCTTCGCCGCTCCTGGCTCAGGCGTGACGTAGGAGGCTGTCCGCGGCGCGCCGGGTGCGGGGCCTGCGCGCGGAGGTCCGGCCTGCGGGCTGCCCACCTGACCTTGGTTTGGGCGCCGCACGGGAGCGGGAGAGTTTATAGGCGTGGTTGGGGATTTGCTGTCTCCTCATCCCACCCTCCGCGGCTGGATGTGAGGCTTCTAGCTCATGCTGGTCGTGTTGACGAAGCCATGACAGCCCTGGCTTTGTTCCGGAGTGGGTGTGGTGCAGTCGGCTTTTTTTCTAGACGTCTAAATCTAAATTTTATTCCTAGTTTATTCACCTTGTAAAGGCATCGGAGGAGAGATTTGCAATGGGTAGATTCTCCCCTTTTGTTTTGTATTCATTTTGGCTACCCAGGGATATACATACACTGGTTAAATGGCACCGAATCTTAATAGTTGAGGAGTGGTGATGTCTGCCGAACAGCGTCCGCCTTCTTCCGTAAACATAGCCACCAACTCTTACGGAATATAAACGTCTAATAACCGATTAGCACTTAACTGCTAAACAAAGTGTGACGTCTTTACACCCTTTACCGTAGCTAGTCCTCATCATAATCTCACGAAATGGGTGCCATCGTCTTCGTGGATGATGAAGCTAAATCCCAAATTCAACCAGTAAGGCTATAGAAGCCAGTCCAGAGCCAAACTCTGTTCTTTAGGTAAGCTGCCAGGTTCCTATAACCACTATCATTGATTAAGGCAGTTCATATAGGTGATACTCATTCACTATTAGCTCACAATTAATTATTAAGAGCCCATAAGGTGCCAGATGCCCGGAGTAGGTTAAGGAAGAATTGCTTCATGGATTTAGCCCCTGCGATTAAGAGGGGCTTTTACATGCTTTCAGGCTATTAGGACTAAGAGATGAAGTTTCAAGCCTGCCCCTAGTGGAGACATCTTTTCCAAAGACCAGTTTACTCCTTGCAGCACACAAATACTCTACGGTTGTTGAAACAACTGGTGTAATATGAGGGAAACAGGCATTGGTACTGGTTTGAACGAGATGTCTCCCATAGTTTTAGACGTTTGGATGCTTGGTCCCCAGCTGGTAGCTCTGATGGAGAAACTTAGGAGGTTTAGCCTTTCTGGAATGACTATGTCACTGGGGGCGGAGTTTGTTTTGAAAGCTACCAGCCATTCCCAGTTTGCTGTCTGCTTCCAGTTTTTAGGGTGAGATGTGAGCTCTCTGCTGTTCCTGCTGCTATGCCCGACTGTGGCTAAGCTTCCCTGCAGTGCCAGCGATGGCCTCTTAGCCCTCTGGAACCATATCCTTTCCCCCTCAAAAACAAAACAAAACAAACAAACAAACAAACAAACCAACCTTGGCTCTATAAATTGCCTTGGTCATGGTGTTTTAGCACAGCGACAGAAAAGTAACCAACAAAGGCCCTCTGATGTCTCCTGGCCCTGGAAGCAGGAGCCAGAAGTGTTGTGCAAAAGGGGCCTTCACTATGCCTTCAGGAAGAAATGCAGAGACCAGGAACCAGGAAACTGAGTGAAGTCTGAGCAAATAAACCTCCTTATCTTCTTAAAAGGCCTTAGCTCAAACCCCTTTGTCATGTGTCACTTTTCTGAAATTTACAATTTGTCTAGTTAGCATATGGTTGTCTGGCTCCAACTATTTTTTTTTTGTTCTTCATTTTCTCCTGAAGTCTTCTACGTCGTGTAAAACTTAAATTTATGTTTTTCTTCATTTATCTGTTTTTGTTACAAAGTGACCCTGGTGACCCACTTGGGAGGCAGAGGCAGGTGAATCTCTGAGGCTTACTTGGTCTACAGAGTGAGTTCCAGGACAGCCAGGGATACACAGAGAAACCCTGTCTAAAAAAAAAAAAAAAAAGTTTTATCCAAGAACCCAAGATGACCAGAGGATTTTGTTCCTTCTTATTGGCCAAGTATAAAAATTGGCATTACATAGATTTCTGAACGTATATATTACCTAGTCCTTGTCCATCTTTCAGATGATTACCCTAGATTGCCACTCTTGCAATGCTACTTACAATAGCCTCAGCGCTACTGGTTCACACCTCCATGTGGAGACCTAGCTTTTCACCTGTGTCCATAACCTGCTCAAGCTAAGCTCGTTAATCTCTACTTCTAGGTACTAATTAGTAAAGAACCTAAGACACTGTACTCGAATTAATTTCTTTGCATGTGATTTTTTTTCTTACAAAAATATATGTTTTAAGGACAAGACCATTTATCTCTGTGTCCTCTGAAGCTTAGTAGAATGGCTAGCACAAGCTGTTGAGCGGCTGGCTGAGAGAAGAATAAACAGTAATAAAGGCAGAGTTGGAAAAGGTAGAGATGAGACCAGGCAGGGAGAGTTTATTGCAAAACCATGGGGTCCATGCATTTGCACTCTGTCAGTTCACATTACAAATATTATTTTTGTGTATATATGTGTGTGACAGGAAGGAGGAGGTTTGCATGTCCTGCATGTGTGGAAGTCAGAAAGCAACTTTATGGAGTCAGTTCTTTCGTTCTTTCCCACTCAGGTTATATTGTTTGTTGGCAAACACCTTTCTCTGTTGAGGCTCCTCACCAGCTCCAGTCAGTTTATATTTTTAAAAATTCACTTTATTTTATATGTATTTCTCCCGCGTGTGTGTATTTGCGTGCACCATATGCATGCTCAGTGCCCATGGAGGTCAGGAGAGGGCACTGGATTCCCCTGGGACTGGAGTTAAAGATGCTTGTGAACCACCATGAGGGTGCTGAGAATTGAACCTGGGTCCCCTTGCAAGAACAGCAAATGCTCTAAACCACTGATCCATCTCTTTAACCCCTTAGTTTACACTTTAAAAGGATTTATTTATTTATTTTTACATATGTGAGTGTTTTTCCAGCATGTATGTATGTGCAACACATATGTTCAGTGCCTGTGGAGGTCAGAAGAGGGTGTTGGAAGCTGTGGGGCTGGGTTACAGTAAGTGGCTGGGATCCATCTGTGTCGGTGCTGTCAATCAAACCTGAGCCCTTTGTGAGAGCAATGAGTGCTCTAAACTGCTGACCCAGCTCTCCAACTCCCAGTTTACATTTTGTTTCGTTTTTGTTTTTTTGAGACAGAGTTTCTCTGTGCAACAAGTCCTGACTGGCCTTGAACTCACAGCGATCTGTCTGCCTCTGCCTCCCAAGTGCTGGGATTAAAGGCATGTGCCACCACCGCCCACCAGTTTACATTTTTAATGTTTATAAAATTATTACTTGCTTGTCTAGAACCATTTGCTCACTTGGACTTAGAACAGCGTATTTGCCATAATGGAAGGGAGCTGTGCTTAGAAGGTTTTTGTAGGGTTTGAAGTTTCCCTGGAGTTGAGCTTCTGGGTCTTGTCTTAGTTGTTGCATTTGAAAATTCTCTTTATAGCCTGGTGCCAAGGCTTGCCATCTGCAATACCTGTGATTTGAAATTTGATAGAAGATAGCTGTAGTTTGAGCCTTTTGTTTGAAAAGCATTCTAAAATGCAGCTGGTGCCAACTTGCAGCAGCAGCTGTGGCAATAGCAGCCCCTGGTGGCAGAAGAACGAACTTCTTTTTTTTTTTCTCTCCTTTGATCTCTATACACTTATGGCGGCAGCTACTCATACACATATATGTATATACTCATACAGAGTAAATAAATGCTAAAAAAAACAGCTCTTGGCAGTCACTGAAGTGACAGAAACTTTATAGAAAATGGGTAAATAAGTAGGAATACAGGCAGCCAAAATATACCCAGGTAGGATTCACTCTCAAAATTAAGAAATGGGCCAGCCAGGCTGGAGAGGCGGCTCAGGGGTTGAGAGCACTCACTGCTCTTCCAGAGGACCCGGGTTCAGTTCCCAGCACCCACATCCGGTGGGTCACAGCCTCTTGTAGCTTCATTTCCAGCAGCTCCAAAGCGCTCTTCTGACTTTCTTGTGCACGTGCCTGAAGGTGGAGCACACACACACACACTGGGGAACATACACATAAAATGAATAAACAAATCTTTAGTGAAAAGAAAAGAAATGGAGCCAGGAGATGGCTCAGTGGGTAAAGGCACTTGCCGCCAAGCCTGACAAGTTCAGTCTCTGGGATTCACGTGGTAGAAGAGAACCCATTCTTGTAATTTGGTTTTTAACCTCCACACGCATGCTGTGGCATGTGGGGACATACATACATGAAGTAAACATAATAAAAATTTGAGAAATGAAAAATTGCAAGATAACTTTGTCTATGTGTCCGATGGCAAACACTACAGAGAATAATTTGACCATGACCTTTCAGGCAGAAGATTTAGAAGTTATGTGCTAAGAGTGCTGCTTTGTCTCACTTGCTACCTTTTTGCCCCCTTT